>NW_015373910.1:1635729-2252013 GCF_001272555.1 Dufourea novaeangliae | reverse complement strand
CTTTCCCTGGGGGGAACGTACATGTTTTACGCAATCCGTGAATTACACTAGAAAGGACCCGAAACGACACATGAAAGTATAAAACTCATAATTGCGAGTATCATGCGGTTAGTAGTTCGCCTAAGAACCGGCTATTAGAAGAAATTCTATGAATAAAAAATCCGTTCTCTCTTCCTTCTTCCTTTCTTAAAAATTGCTTCCTTACGTCTTTTAAGTAATAGTACTTTTGTTTTCTAACATTCACACAATGACAATCGTATCGATCGAACGAATAGAAACTATTTGTTGATGATATATATTAAGAAATTGTAAAACCAAATTAAAGGCTAGATAAGTAGTAATTAATGAGTACACGAAAAATGTAACTCTTTGAAACTGGTGTTTTCGAATGTTGGTGTGTTTTATGTTATCCAGTCTGATTCTGTGTTTATGTGTCGTTCTCCCACGTACGGAGTCGACGAAAATATATCAGTGGGTCATCGGAGACAGAGTTTACTTCCAGTGACCTCCATTTTGGTTCCTCTTCCCTCGGAACCTCCATTCCGTTCTCCCGTAATGGAATGTCACAGAAAGACGTATTTTATGCAAATTAATGCGTATTTACAAATACATGTAATATTAAAATTATTTATCGAATCGTGCTTAATATTATTTATACGATTAAATTTTAATTCATATGATTAGATTTTAATGATGAAATTGTTACGATACATTAATTACTACTCTAAGTATTTTGTACGATCAACCGTCGACAATAGATGGTTTCTCTCGTAAAACAAAAATTTATCTTTGCTCGTTAAAATTTAACAGAGTAACTATAAACGTCGAAATAACGCTGTTAAGTATAAACGTAGTGTTTTTTCACGAGCAATAGTTATTACGGAAAAATTGCCTCTATTTTCCATAACGTTGAAGATTATTTACTGAAAATTACTATCTTCTGTATCTACAACTTAACTGTTGCTACTTTTGATTGAGAAAAGTGTTATGTATGTAACGTCAATTGGTTTACAGTTGTAATAAGGATCGTAAGCTGATAAACTAAATCTAGCGTAGTGTTTGCGTTTGAGGTGAACGCCTTCTAAAAAACAAGAATTATAGATCCATGATTAAAATCAACTTTCGACTTATGCGTATTGCAGTGTGAAATTATTTACCGAATTTCATCATCTGTGTGCCTTGGTAAATGAACCAATGATATAATAAATTATTTTACTCGAGTCGATTTTTTCGACTATTCTACAATTATAAATACAGCTGAAATAAATTTAAATAATTTCTACAACAGTACAATTTTCGTAAGAATTCAACAATTTTGTACTTAAAGTTGTTGAAAGTGTGAATTCGTTAAAGTTCTATTTAAATGTAAATGTTTTTCAATAGAAATCTGAATATATCATTAAACAATGTTTATCCTACTTTTGTCGTAACAAAATCTTTAATGAAGGAATAAAATTCAGTACGGTATACTTGTGACTTAGTATTTACAAATTTGCAATCTAATCAACTGGATCAATTTAATTTTATTGGTTTAATTTATTGAATAAAATGCTGTTAATATTGAGTATATGTAGAAGAAAAATATTTACAAGGACATTCATCCACATCCACTGATACGTTCTGATATTATTTAACTTACCGTCCCTTACAAGCAATTTACCACCAGTTTTAACTATAATTTCTCTGAAGAAGCCGTCTTGATTAAACGAACATCTTCATCATTAAATGGAAAGTCACCACGCCTCGGCTATATGGAACAAACGAAAGTTTAGCCCGAGGCTCACCAATAAACGGACAAAATTTACGCGAGTTTTCTGCTTTGTTTAAGACCGTAACCAGTCGTAACACAATCTTGATAAAAATATAAAATTACACAGGAATCAATGGTTATTCTTTCTTAAAATTTCACATTTATTCTAGATTCGTAATATTACATTAAGTAACCGCGATAAAATGGCACGATTATCGAAGCTCCGACCTACAGTTGTGCATGAGTAACGTACGTATACGTGTAAAGTAGTTCTTATCGACGCGAAAAACGTTTGTTCGTCGGGACGATCGTCAGTTTTCGCGCATCATTTATCGTCAAGGTACCCTTAATCGCTACTAATAACAAGCGGCAAAATAAATAATAATTGCATCGAGAGGAAGCAAAAGACAGTAGAGGACTGATAGGAACAAGATGAACACAGAAATATAAAGGCAAGCTTGAGTAGCGCGTAAAGAACATTAAAAATGAGCTTCCCGCCCGCTGCGACAGGAAGTTCAATAGACACGGAAAAGAAAGTAGACGAATTCAGGGGTTATAATATCGGTTATGCAAACTGAGATATCCATACCGATGCACGTACGCTCTACGAACATTTACACAAGTCGCCAATGACTCAAATATCGATTCACAGAATTTCGATCCACACAGCAGATTAATAATCATTGATAACAAGTACAGTAAATTGTCGATGATTATTCGAAGGCTCCTCGGCACTGACAATAAGAGGTACACAAGTGTAACGTTAACTTTTTACTGAGGTTTAATACAGTGATAGAGCTTGGAATTCTGAAGCGAATTACAGCTTATATTGTTTCAGCCGGATATGATTATTAGTTTATGAAATATTTAATGTTCAGTGCTGAGGAGCCTTCGAACACTCATCGAGGATTTACTGTATCGAATTAAAGTTACAAGGTCAGACGAAACTTAAAGAATAATCAGTTTTTGATATTTTTCTGCTCAGTTTCATTCTTCCATCGATGCCTTGTCTTGTCCACGATTTCGTTCATTAATTCATTTTTTTGTTAGAGAACAAGTGAGTCGGTATATACAAATTTCGAAGTACGGAGGGACGTTATTTACAAATGATACTCGGCGACATCGTATCGCACACACGCCATCGAGTTCCCGCGATTTGGATCGGTGAGCACAGCTTGACTTTCACCTCTTGGACAATGTGCTTTCACGTGACCGTACCTCGATCGCCTTGGATCTTTCTTCTTCTTTGTCTTGATCCTCGTTACCTCCGGAAAGCACTCCGTTGTACGCCCGTTCCGCGGGCCTCGAAGGTATGCAAAGAAATTCAGCGTAAACCGTCGGCTCGTTATAATTAAACGTTACATCACGGTTTGCTGCTTATCGTACAATTTGCTTGGAAACACTCAACGGGTCATTGTGAAATGTATTAATTTTATAAATCACATACTGTGGGCCAAAAATCCTAATAGTACATTAAGAGACTTCGTCTCCAACGAAAAGTGACAGTGTAATTTTAGGATATTTCAGTGAAAATTGTTCTTTTTTAATCGCAAAATTTGTCTACCCTCATAGTACAATTATTAAAACATTTTGTTGAAAATATTTGTCATTAAGTAAAATAAAGATTAGTAATTATGAATATACGGTAAAAAAATTGGTGAAGTACGGTGCTCGTATGAACAACGTAATATTTGAATGCAGCAATCAAGTTTCACAAATAGTTAAAGTGTACTACGATTGAATGTACTAAAATTCCTGGCTCACCATATTGCTTTCTTCAAAAAGATTTGTTCCGACATAAGGACCTTTTCCTAATTCCGTGAATTCTAAAACTTTCCACACATTCTACAGATTCTTCTGCAAATGTCCCACTAGTGTTGCAATTAATTTAATGATCAATAAAAGCGGATACGGTCGATCGACCCGTATTGCTCCATAATGATCAAGTGTTATTCTCGCGATAACAGGTTTACGCCAAGATCTTTGATACCCACAAGATGCAATCCTCCTTTCAGAGTTTAGAGAAAGTGCTGATATAAAAAAGAATGCCGCAGTACCCGAGATCGATCAGCTGTCCATCGACATCTAATCATCTAAACTAACAGATTATCGTCCTGGCAGGCTGGTCCCATGCTGGGCCAGTTGCATGCCCCGGCGCCATTGTCGAACGTGAGATGCACCGGGCAGTTGAACACGTGAAGCGTGAACTTCTTTTTCCAGTCGTCCCAGTGGCAAGCGTAGAACTTGTTGCAGAAGTTCGGGTGTCGGAAGAGACCTGGTCTGGCGCAATTGGTAGCACCCTCGAGTACCTCTTCCGAATCACGAAGTCCTCCGGGTCCATAGCGATCGAACGAAGCGCCCTTTCCAACAGAATTCGTGGTAGAGCCATCGTTGTTCAAGCTCTTTCCGGATCTGTAGTTAGCACTGAAGCCATGATTGACTGGGGTACTTGGTGGAATGCTACCGTGAAGTCCTACAGTCACGGAAGGTGTGACACTTGGCAGATAAGTGGACGAAGGTCTCTCTTGGATTTGAGAAATTCCAGACTCTAGCAGAGGAGCAGGTGTTTCCTTAGGCCAGAGTTTGATGGGTCCTTGGTTCGTCACGTAATCGTCGTACTCGTAGGAACCAGTCTTCTCGAGATCCACGTAGATTTCAGAGTCATCATAGTTAGCCAGGTCCACTTTACCCTTGGAAGAGTTGATCAGTTTAGAGCCAGGACCTCTGAGATTGGCGAAGGGATCCCCTTTGCAGGTACACTCGGCTCCAAGCTTGCCTAGGAGAAGGGGATGCAGATCGCTCCATTTCACAATTACTTTAGCGTTTCCTACGGCAGTGGATTTGGCAGTGGTTTGGTACGAAATTCCAGAGGACGATTTCGAGTATCCATTGGAGAATGACGATTGGGTCCTTCCGAATGGTGCCGGCGTTGAGCCATAGCTCTGTCCCGATGGTGGCAGAGAAGATTGTTGCGTCCTGGAGATATCTCCTCCAGTATATACTCCTGGTGTGTATATGTCGTATTGGCTTGGAACGTATTTGGTGGTGCCTCTATTATAGTTTGTGATTAATTTTCCAACTTCGTTCCTGGGGATTTCTACGTTCGTTGGAGAACCTCCGGTTGGTATCACGGATGGGATCGGTGTTGACTGGTATGTGATGCCAGGCACTTGGAAAGGTTTTCTGTAGGTCACGCCAACGGCTGGGGAGATGTAGTCGCTTGGCAGGTACTGAGTCTGTAATTTAGGACAGTTTCAGGTGATATTCCTTGAACTCTAATAGTAACCGACAAGTTAAAGGTACTAGAACCTACCTGAGGTTTCAGAGATTCTGAAATACCGGAAGACGTTACTCTCTGTCCAAAGGAGCTCTTGGAATCGAAGTACTCAGAACCAGAGGACGTTGAAGATACATAATTAATCTGAAAATTCGTATTATAGTTAAAAAATGGCAAACTCAGATTGAATTTTTAAGTAATGAGAAGTGACTCAAACCTGGGGCTGCTCGGTCACAGAAATGCTTGGTCCAAATGGCCTAGGTTTCGAAATCGTGTATGTCGACGTTACACCTGGTGTTGATTGGGGTGTCGTGCTGTATACGTAACCCTGTTCTCCATGACCACCTAGTTGCGAAGTTCTTCTTCCAAAGTCAAATTGGTTCTGAGTGGATATCGATCCAGTCTGAAGACTGCCACTGAAATTATCTTGGGTCAGTGTTACAGGAATCGGCGTGGAGGACACGATAGTCTTGTATCCATTGTCGAACACTGGGTGAACCGTAGATATTGTAACTGGAATTTTAGCAGCCTCGAAAGCTGTTGTCTTGTAATTCTCCAGAGGCCCAGTTGTGTAAACCACAGGCGTGGCGGTTGGAACTGGTCCACGCGAGAACCCAGTCGAAACTTTTCCTTGATAGTATCCGTCAGTGGATCCAGTGTAAGTATCCACGACTGCAGGTGAAACTGTTGGACCGGCGAATTTTGGGCTGTTATATACCTCGACGTTTAAGTATGGCGTTGGCGTCGTTCCTGCAAGGACACTGCCTTCTGTCGAAGAAACTGGAACCACTGTAGACGGTGTGGAACCAGTTTTAAATGGAACATTCGGTCTGGGGTACGAATACCCAGTTGATTTTGATGGACCCAAAGTAATTTTAGAGGTGTCAACATAGTTCACGTCTTGAGATGGCGTTGAACCTGGGTATACCTTGACGCTGCTGTCAGTTGAAGATTTCGTGTATCCAACGACGTTACCTTCGAACGCCTTTGCGCCTATGTTATCAGGTTTAGGTGTTGGGGTTGTCTTTCCTGTGCTGATCGTGTAACTGCCGTGGCCACCTAAGGTTGCAGTCGTGATCCCTGTCTTAGTAGGTCCTGTTTTCGTGAACCCATGTGGCGTTGGTAATCCAGAATCACCTGTATTGTAACCAGGAAATAGGGTATCAGGAGGAATGGTACCACCAGCTGGTCTGTAGTCTGGAATGTCATTTTCAGTGTATTTGGTGGTCACTTCACCGTTATTGAATTTGATAGTGCCACGTCCTCCATTATCGTGGTACTCGTTTATTTTGTAACCGGTATCGATGGGGACCTTTTCAATCTTCGTTCCATAAGTAGGGCCTACAGTTATATCTCCTTGTTGAATATAACCTGAGTCAGTAAAGACATGATGTCCTGTAGAGCCGATAACTGTTCCCTGTTCGACTGATCCACCAAGTGTCACCCCAGGCGCTGTCTGTCCTGTAAGAATAATTCCGGGGCTGGGTTCTCCTTTAAGGATAGTTCCGTGTTCAGGTGTTCCGGTTAAGACGACACCGGGTGCAGGAGTTCCATAAACTGCAGTTCCAGGACTAGCAGACCCGGTGTATACAGTCTTGACTCCTCCGCTGATTACATAGCCAGGTGTGCCTTGACCAGTTTTTACGTATCCTGGATGGTTACCTCCGGTTACTATGGTACCTTGGTCACTGGATCCTGAAATGACTGTGCCTGGGGTTTCTCCGTACGTGATCAGAGTTCCGGGAGAGGAATCTCCGGTCGCAATTGATCCGTGAATATTGTTTCCGGTTACAATCGTTCCAGTGCCATAGGTTCCTGTAATTCCATAACCAACGGACGGTGTGCTAATTCCGTGATAGCTGGTTCCAAAAGAAGGTCCTTGGCTACCACTTAAGGTAATGTTTAAATCGTTCCTGTTCCCAGGTCCATGGTAACCAGTTGTGTATCCACTACCACCTTGATAGACTGTTGTTCCAGAGGTAACAGCACCTCCATATCCTTTTGTTCCAGCATTTCCGAAGTAAGTCGTTGTTATTCCTGTTTGTCCAGGGTATACTGAACCGCCAGAACCTTCGTAACCAGTTACATAACCGCCTGGTATCTGGGACTGACCACCAGGCTGTTGCGGAGTACTGACACAACTGGTGACACAGTTAACGCTTGGTTTGTCAGGTTTCTGTACATAAATTGTTCCAGCTGTAAACAAATTTTAAATAAATTAAACAATTTCATCTGGGCGTACGTAATATTATATTTTTCCAGCAGAAAATACTTACACGTATGCCCTTGCACTCCACCAACAGAGCCTATACCTGTACCGGCTGTGCCAGCAGATACGTAAATTGGCGTTTGTGTCGGTTGTGTGCCATAAATAATGGTTTGGCCAGGTGAGGAGTTTCCAATTTGAGAACCTTTTATATTAGCTCCAATGTACTGGGTTCCTGGTACTGTAGAGCCATGAGACCCCGAGTACTGAACACTGGATGTACTAAAATGGCCGCCTTTTATTCCTGGACCACTATAGCCTCCTGTTGAGTACCCTGGTACAACTGAAGCGGAATATCCCGTTCCAGGTACACCAACGTGATTTCCGCTCGTTGGACCTTCATATCCTCCTACAACTGATCCTTCATATCCTCCAACAGTAGTTCCACCATGGGCAACACTTGTTGATCCTGCGTATCCTCCACTAGAGGAACCTCCATATCCTCCAACAGTAGTTCCAGCATGAGCACCACCTGCTGATCCTGCGTATCCTCCACTAGTGGATCCTTCATAACCTCCCACAGTAGATCCTCCATAGCTTCCAATAGATGTTCCAGCATGATCATCATTTGTTGTTCCTTTGTATCCTCCATATCCGCCGACTACAGATCCAGTGTGTCCTCCACCAATAGATCCAGCATGACTCGTTGATCCTGCATATCCGCTACTAGTAGTTCCTCCATATCCTCCACCAACAGATCCATCGTGACCACCACTTTTTGATCCTGCATATCCGCCACTTGTAGATCCTCCATATCCTCCACCAACAGATCCATCGTGACCACCACTTGTTGATCCTGCATATCCGCCACTTGTAGATCCTCCATATCCTCCACCAACAGATCCATCGTGACCACCACTTGTTGATCCTGCATATCCGCCACTTGTAGATCCTCCACGTCCTCCACCAACAGATCCATCGTGACCACCACTTGTTGAGCTTTCATATCCGCCATATCCTCCACCAATAGATCCAGTATATCCTCCATTAGCAGATCCAGCATGACAACCACTCGTTGATCCTGCATGTCCGCCACTTGTAGATACTCCATATCCTCCACCAATAGATCCAGTATATCCTCCATTAGCAGATCCAGCATGACCACCACTCGTTGATCCTGCATGTCCGCCACTTGTAGATCCTCCATATCCTCCACCAACAGATCCATCGTGACCACCACTTGTTGATCCTGCATATCCGCCACTTGTAGATCCTCCATATCCTCCACCAACAGATCCATCGTGACCACCACTTGTTGAGCTTGCATATCCGCCATATCCTCCACCAATAGATCCAGTATATCCTCCATTAGCAGATCCAGCATGACCACCACTCGTTGATCCTGCATGTCCGCCACTTGTAGATCCTCCATATCCTCCACCAACAGAACCAGCATGACCACCACTTGTCGATCCTCCATATCCTCCACCAACAGATCCTCCACCAATAGATCCTCCATATCCTCCACCAACAGATCCATCATGACCACCACTCGTTGAACCCCCATATCCGCCACTTGTAGATCCTCCATATCCTCCACCAACAGATCCAGTATATCCTCCACCAACAGATCCATCATGCCCACCACTTGTTGATCCTGCATATCCGCCAGTACTAGTAGATCCTCCATATCCTCCACTAACAGATCCAGTATATCCTCCACCAACAGATCCATCGTGACCACCACTTGTTGATCCTGCATATCCTCCACTTGTAGATCCTCCATATCCTCCACCAACAGATCCATCATGACCACCACTTGTTGATCCTGCATATCCGCCACCAACAGATCCAGTATAACCTCCATCAGCATGACCATCACTTGTTGATCCTCCATATGCTCCAACATTTGAGCCGGAATATTCTGAGCCTCCATGAATATCACTTTCTGAACCTGAATATCCTGATCCTCCATGGGCACCAGTTGCTGTGCCTGAATAACCTGAACCTCCTAAATGTGTGGATCCTGTGTAACCAGTATCAGTTGTTCCACCGTAAACTCCATTAGTTCCGGAATGTGTTGAGCCTCCTGCATAACCTGATCCTGCAGATACTTGACCAGTATATTCCAAACCAGACCCGGTATGTCCAGTATACACTCCACTCGTGGAACCAGTGTAACCAGTGTTTCCTGATCCTGCATATCCTGCGCCAGCTGAGCCGCCATAGCTTCCTCCACTTGATCCTGTTTTACCGTCATAGCTACCAGAATAACCAGCGTATCCATTTCCAGTTGTTCCAGAGTACCCAGTTGATCCCTGCCCAAACGAACTTCCATGGCCTCCAACATTCGATCCTGCATATCCAACGCCAGCTGCTCCAGAGAATCCTGAATATCCTGCATTTCCCGTTGCTCCAGAATAATCAACACCAGCTGTGGTACCCGAATATACTCCACCTTGGTGTCCTGTAGCTCCAGATGATCCATGGGGCAAACCTCCAGTGAAATAGCCACCAGTACCTTGAGTAGAACCTTGGTTGTCGTATTCAGTTCTTGTATATCCACTATCTGAATATCCTGGTACCAACCAGGGCCATTCGCAGACTAATTTGTGTTCATCGAAAATCAGTCCGAATGGACAACGGAATTCGTATGCCATCATTTCTGGGCCTCCTGAAATTATAGTGTTACGTGAAGAAATGATCAAATTCGAACTTGTTGAGCATTTAGTTGATATTTTATGCCAATTGATAAGAACCTAGGTCTATGCAGGCGAAGAACCAACGAGGATTTTGAGGATCCGCATAGTATCCAGATTTTGAAGGACATTCGAACCTTACTCGTGTTACAGGAGCGATTTCACTGCTTCCAGGACACGCGGATCCTTGAGACAATGATCCTGGCCAAACGCAAACTTCTGTATGTTCATCGAATGCTAGGCCAGCAGGACAATCAAACTCAAAGACGGAGTAGTCTTCCACCTCTTGGTTGAATTTAACGCAACGATAGAATCTATAAAAAAGAATTGGTATTTAACGTTAACGATTGTTGAATAAATTTTAATATATTCGAGTTAATGTGAATATTGTTATAAATACCTGTTGCAACTCTTCGGATGAACAAAGTAGCCCTGTCTCGAGCAAGTGAACTCAGTTTGTGTGTTTTCTCGGACTGCTCGAATGTGTCCTTCCGTGTCCACTACACGGACCACTCGAAATTCGGATGATTTAACTTTGGTTGGATAACTTAAGTGAGTTTGCTGCAATTTCATAAAAATCATTCTCATTCATTTTCTGCTTTATGAAAAAAATTGATTTACAGGGAAAGAAAAACTTTGAAGTCTTTAAAAGTATTTTATAATATTAAGAAATAGTAATTTCGTACTCATTTTTTATAATTATTCAAATTTAGTTAAAAGTTGGGAGTACATAAGTATTGCCATCTACTAAGAATTCTTGCATACTTGAGATTTCAGTAAACGGTATTGTACCGACGAATACTTTAATTCTCAAATTCTTTAATGAAAATAATATATCGGAGCTAGAAAGACGAATTTTAATTTAGCCGACACTCGAAGCAGTACTTTAATTAAATGCAATGTATTTTCAAAAGCAGGAATCTTTTCTATAAAATTACTGCTTCTCAGTAAAGAAGAAATCATACTTAACGACTGTCGTTAACTTTTAAATACAATTTATCATGAATAAAAAATTGTTTATTTACATGTAAATCATCTTCTAAAGCGTTCAGGACTGCTGCCCTGGATTTCCTCTTGAAATCAGTGAATGAATGATGAATTTCATGAGTAATGGGCTTCCCACATTTCGTTTCGAAGTCGTTCTCGATGCTGTTTCCCTACAAAAATAAATATAGGTACCAATCATTACATATCAGCAAAGATTAATTCATTACCGAAAATATAAACCTGGGACGTAGCATACCTTAATCATAATTGAAATTTTATCTTCAAACGCGATCCACGTTTTATTCTTAAAAGCATAAGGTGCAGTGAGGTCTTCGTCTCTTTCGACCGTCCATTCGCCATTGTTCATCAAATCACATAACTAAACACAGATAAATAAACTCATGCAGACAAATAATTTGTTCTTACAAGAATATACCACAAGTTTAAAATAAAATTCATAATTTTAGGTCCAACTTATTCCGAATAACATTAACTTCACACCTGTTTCTGATCAATAATAACCGGCTGCAATTCCACCGTTGGCGATCTTGGTGTATTGTCATCTTGATCCTTCAAACTAAACTTGTAGGCACTCGCAGGCACCGACACCAAGATTTTTCTCTTAGGTGCGCCCAATCCACTGATCAAGTCGATCAGGCTATCCGCGTTGAACATGTCGAATATGCCCATCAGTCGTGACGGATGAAAAGTATGATAGTCCTCGTCATCTTCGACCAAGTGATGCGTCGGGACCGTGAATAGATCCACGTACCTGACGACAATTATGAAAAACTAGAAACATTTGCATTAATGTTTACGGATACGGAAAAAAGGGATCGTCAACTGGCTTCTTCAATTCCGCGAATCACACCTAATTGCACGTGAAACAATGTAATCATCGTGTGGAACCTGTTGTTTGTGTAAGGGAATGATTAGATCCAGCTGTTATAGATCCTTTTGACGCTGTATTGAGAATGGTCTCATTCATATTGAAAGGAACGGCGACGAATGCTCCGAGCTCATTCATTGCGAATCACATAGGGACATTGACTAGGATTTACTCTTGACTTACTTTAGGTAGTGTATATCCGATGGGGAATTTATACATAGTCATTAATCTTAAGGTGAAGAACGAGTAACTATTTGTTATTAATGCTACACATTAACATATTATATTCTTGTAGAAAATTGTAAATCTTTGCGAATATTTATTAATTTCATAGTATTAGATAATAGGAAACAAATGGACATCCAAACTATTCTCAAATTCTCAGATATTGACCATAGTGCAATTCTAACAAATATTGAATTTCTTTAATTGCTTTGATACTACAAGAAAGATTCGATTTTGTAAGACTAAAATAAACTGGTTTTGACGATTTCTGGCTTACATCAGTTGTCAATTAGAGTTTAATAATAGAACAAAAAATAATGAAGTTTCTTTAACATGTTCGCTATTCTTTTCTAGAGAAACATTATTTCTCAACACGATGTCAGACATGGCATACTTGGTTCGTTTTTATTATAACCACAATACATATAAGAATTGAAAATTTTAGGATAGTTTTATAATTAGAATGTTCGTATTTTATTGATTAGGTGTTAAATGTACATAAAACGGAAATAATGAATAACCTAAAATATAGGTGAATATTGCAAAATACACTCTGCTTTTATCAAGTAAATATGTTCATCTAGAAATTGGAGCGTCACACATAGATATATGATAAGGGGTAGCGAATGTTTTAATTACAAATGCAATTTTTTTAACCTCCCCTGACTCAATAAGAAACCTGATTAAATTATTATCAAATTAACACGTTGAATGCCGTGGAGGTTACCGGTGACCCTCACTCTACGGAGTATACTTTTCGATATTATTAATATTGAACCATAAATCAGTAAACTTCAACAAACTAAATGCCAAAAGTATGATAGCATAGTTGACTTTAATAATTATATATAACATTGTATTCTTCTACACGAAAATTTCACTTCGACGCTGTGGCTGAAATGTACGAAAATCCTGCGGCAGTCAATGTATTAAAATAGAAAATCAAATAAGAATAACTTCGACATATCTCAAAGCTTCAGTACCAAGAAAATCTGACGAAGCTTTAAGCAGTGCCCGTAGTTTTGTCACCTCGTTGGATAATAGCTTTCGTTCTCAATCGCATTCAAGAACGTTCCCTGCCCCCGATGCTCATCCATATTCAATGAAAAACACTGAACAGTTCGACGACAGTTCGCGAACGATCTGTTAATTGAAAGGCGCGTCGATCCGCGAACAATCGATCGGTCAACTGGTGCATCAGTCAGACGCGGCATTCTCGACGCACTATCGAGTCTAAAACTGGCACAAGGTTAGGCATATAGGCCGAACATGGATGAGAAGTTTTTACTGAATTCTCACCTGTCCTCTTAGTCAATAATTCATGAGAGAATTGAGCTGACAACGACGAAGCGCCTGGGAAATTCTTCGGAATCTTTACCGGTTTTACGCGCGTCTAGTCAAGTATCTGATAAGGATGAAACAACACTTACTTCGAGAGTTCCTTCAGATCGAACTGTTTCGCTAGATCCTCCGATTTCGATGGCAGAACAAGGAAGACTCTCTTGTCGTACGATTTCCTCACCAGTTCGTCCTTTAAGCCCTTCACGAAGTGCACCAGCCGCTCCCTCGATCCCGCTGTCATATTTAATTCAACTCCGTCGATCTGTAAATTGGACGCATTGATTAATTATTGTTCAGTGGTTTCATACTCGATGTTATCAGAGAAATATAAATTACATCTTTTACGGTGCCTAGCAAACGAGCAGTGATCTCTTGACGCACTGTACCGGAAGTCCTCAGCGTCTTTGCTGGGTCATCCACGGAAATCATGAACTGAAGGGCTGGATTGATTGCCTTCAACGACTTCCGAAAACTCTCGAATCCTTGAAGAATTGTATTTAGATGTTATTAAACGTTTTCTTAGGATTTATACTTTTTATTCTTTACTTTGGATCTTAGGCCTCTGTGATACCCCTGGGTTTTTATGGTATAAACGAAATTTCACGCTCAAATATCTCCGAAACAAAAGGATTGTTATTAAAAAACGTTTATGCATTTCATTCTAGAAATTATTGGATCACGTAGTAGAGACCCTGGAAAGTATTCCTGAACTTTTTCAGATTTTTTGGAAGCCTATAAGATAAGAAAACAGGTCTGGCCATAAAAGACGCAGAGGAGCGCGGAAATAGTAAAAATAACAAGGGTCACAGAGGGTTAATTACTACGTTTAATGAAGTACTTTGAAGTAAACGTGTGGGATACTTGAGTCAATTAAGATCGAAAGTTGTTATTATAATTTTAATTAACAAGTAAATTAAAACTGTGTACAAAGTATAACAAAATTTTTTAATGGATTTTTAACTCAGTACTTTAAAATTTAACTCTAAAATTTTCAGTTCGTATATATTGTGGTTAAAATAAAAGCGAAGCAAATATGACATCGTGTTAAGAAATAAGGTTTCTCTAGAAAATGGTAGGTTGTGTTCCCTAGAAAAAAGTGGTTCGTTCTTATTTTAACCAGAATATACGTATATGAAGGATTGAAAATTTTAGGGTGGTTTTATAATTATGCCACGCAGTGTATATTTGAGAAAATAAATAATTTTCTAGCTAATACATATTTCTACAGTTTGGTTAAGTAAGTAGGATTTTGCACAAGGATTCACAGTCTAACAATTTACAATTCATTTTATACTTCCAATATCATTAGTTACCGCATTGTTCCTTACAGTTAAAAAAAAACAGACCAATAAACGAAACGTGCTCTAATAATACCAGCTCCGCGTTTCTCTATAAATTGTCGATAATACGCTTTTAATTAGCTTCAACTAATCCTTGCGATTCATAATTCCTCAAATCCCATAAAAATGCAATCGGGTAGAAAAAGGAGAAAGTGGCGAACCTGTCCAATTATCACAACGAACAGGAAATTAAAAGTATTCGAAGCTCGAGCTCCATTCTCTCGAGAACAATCGTAACGTATTCTTATTTCTGTAGTGTCTCTACTTTTTTTATTTTCTCTTCCATATCTCTTGCAATTAAACGACATTCATTAGGCCATAGAAGTGGTGGCTTTTGCTCTCTCTGATGGCGATGAATAATATTTCTTGTCACATCTTCGCAACCATGCGTGTTCCTTATTGTTTTTTTAAATATTTTTTTTATGTTATCTCTACATGTATCTAAGATTTTAACAATGACAATAAAATTATGTTCTTTCCTGAAACTCTATTCCTAGTTCGATCGCGAAGTAAATTTCACGATACTAACGTTCACCGGTAAAAAGCGCTCCCATGGAGTTCCGCCTTCCTTTCGACGTGATTGTCAATCTCGCGACGCAGCCTACACGAAACGAGATGCTGTTTGGTGAAACGAAATCACTGTCCTCGTACAATTAATCACGAACTTTCGCGCATTCGCGTAATTGGTCGCGACAATGATCGCTGTTAAAAATTACGAAGCATTATTTTCTATTTGCGGACGTGTGTCGAAACGATTCCGTCCTATTCATTATGTTTCTTCAGTTTATATAGTCGTTATGTACTCGGTTAAATTAGCTCTAGAATTGAAATCAGGATCAACTTACAATTAGTTGAACAATTAAGTACGACAATAAATTACTCCTTAAGTTAATTCCACCCGTAAACCTAATACGTACTTACATATTATTCTGATGTCAAGTACTCTTCTGTCGTTCATTCTGCTTAATTTTAACAAAAATTATTAAACTAAGAATGTAAGTATACGATAACAAATACAACATTCTATTAAGACATTCATAAGTCGTGATATAATAGTACATTGAAGAATTCAATTAATGACTGTACTTTAAATTATTTATTTAGTCTACTTTTACGATTTACAGATAAATATTATTTACTTAGGAAAAAGTATGCCGTGTAGGAAACATAAAATTTAAAATCGCTTTAATATTGTGTTACCAAGAAATCACGAAAGACGATTCGCGCAGTATATATGTACAGTAGAATTGCATCACTCGAAAATCAGACTGCCTGAAGGATTGCATTACATACAGTTACTTTCTTCTGAAATTACGTCTGAAAATGGCACGCACGAAAACTGGTTTGACCAAATCGTCGACTTCGACGATTGCTCGATGTAATACCATTCCGCAGAACTTCGTCTGCAAGTAATTATTCCTGTTCAAGGACGCGTCAGATAAAAAAATCGACATTTCAAACACCTGAAATATATTTCTATACGAGAGGAAATTACTTTATTCGTTGACAGCGAGTGGGGACACCAAGGCGTCCATAACTCGTTCGACGGTAGAAAGAATGTGAAATCAGATCGCCATTTTTGTGAACGTCCACTGGCAATAGAGAGATTAAATCTCGCCGTTGGGCGAGAAGAATGGACACTTGCTAGATACGATTTAGGCAGAGGCGAGGGAAAGTGATATTCGTTAAATCTTACATCTGGATCGTCTGTAGAGACCACTTTCGACGATGTTGGCCTCTCATTGACCACACCCACGCATGAATTTGGTGCCGGCACGTGGCACTTTTCGAAATTAAATTGGTCCGCTTTATGAAAGCAAATAATTATTTCAAACAACGATACTTTGAAAATGAAGTGTACATATTAAGAATGGAAATTTCAATTTGTTTAGCAAAGGATGCAATAAATATACGTGGGTAAAGAAAATACATATTTAATATTACACTCCATTTTTAAAATAATATTACAGGTTTTTAGATTATGTTAGTGGAATTTCTGTTCACTGGAATTAAAAATGTTAGACATTTTCCAGGGAATTTTTGAAGTACCTGTCTGGAATATTTTACACTTCTGCTAAATAATATTGTATTATTTATGCACCCTATTATCTTGAACTCTTGAGGAAACTAAAAAATACTACATTTGTTAATATTACGTCTATCAATAAATAATTCACCACTTCTTGTTAATAAACCGGTAACACAGTATAAATTGAAAACACCTTTCTACCCCTTTCTTCTTTCAAAATGGCGACAAACAACAAAGAATTAGAACAAATGTCACTGAAACTGCAAAATCTTCTGATGTCCTCGAAAATAAGTTTTGAATTTGACAAAATATAGTGGATAACTTATTTGTTCACCTAATACATGAAACGTTTACGAAGTATTTTTCTTTTCTATCATATCATACGATCGAATGGATTTAGTGGCCATTTACCCAACCCAAGAATCAATTTGCATCCCATACGATCATCTCATAAAAATTAAACAAATGTGTAAATTCACATAGGCATACTTCTAATCAGGGATTTCTACCGGTATAATAAACGTATTTTAAAGGTACACCCTACCGTTATAGAAATCGGAAAAATATCGGTATTTATTTCGGTTTTCGGTAATATATCGGTTTCAGTATAGCTTTGATGGCATAATACCGGTATCAAAATCATACCAGTTTAAGTCTCTGCTTCGAATACCAGAACAGACTCACAAACTAGCCGTATCGAAAGATGCAATTGGCGTAACCCAGGCAAGCTTTCCCAATAGATTCAATGTCTCCCGCTGGTTTGTTTGTAATCGTCGCAGACATCAGCTGCGGATCACGGAGAAAACCTTTTTTTCTTGAAAACCGGCGATCGCTCGGGACCGGCCATTCATGGCGCGAAACGAGGGCGAGAAAAAAGAAGAATAAACGCGTTAGCTCGTTTTCGCGCGATTATGTCATAAACACGGTACACACGTAGGCGCATCTGTCCTCATCCGGCGCTGTGCCCGCCATTGGCGGACTGGGTCTGAAAATATTGGTCCCCAGGAGACAAGGGGAGAGCTCACTTACAACTTTAATATTATATTTTTTTAGAAAATAATGTTAAAGCTAGTAAATTTTAGTTGCATAGGGTAAGAATGTGGAACATCAATTTTATTTTCAAGCTACTAAAAGGTAATTACCGTTTTTAATATATTGTCTAATGTTTAACCGTTTGGGTACCGATTTATTTGAAAAATAATTTATGTAAAAATTCATTTATTTCTAAAAAAATCAGTGACATACATAGTATAGAGATGACTTCAGGTAATTAGAATTGCAAAATAAAAAATAAATAAATAAAGGGAATAGAAAACTAAAACAAACGAATTCAAGGTATAACAAAAAGTAATATAATAAATATGAAGAGTGTGGTATTATATTTTTCAAAGCAAGTAAACAAGTAGTATCACAATAAAAGGTTCATCTAAATACTGTAATTGTTTCTTCTGTTGTAATTGATATAAACTACACTGAAATGAATAAGAATGTACATGTTAAATATTGTCTCGACTCGAATGACGAGTTAGGGATTCGAGGGTAACCACTCTAGCGGTCCGAAAACGTAGTATTACCTTAACAATAATTTGTAGATAAATAATAAAATAAATGAAAGATCTGTTTAAGGGCCTTTATGAATTTTGAAAAAAGAAAAATAATTTCATACTACTTAAGATGAATACTATAAAGGCCTTTTAACAGATTGTTCGTTTATTTCATTGTTTATCTAGAAAAAATTCTCAAAGTGACACTATGATTTCAGACCGCTAAAGTGGTTTTACCCCTTAACGGGGAGGGGGAGGCATTTGCCATCGGACAAGTTGTCACCAGAGTTAGGCATAATTTTATTCAAATGCTACATAGTGAAAACATAAATATCTAAGATCGTCATCCTGATTTTTAAACAATTAATAAGATTAAATAATTGTTTGCCATGTGTCTACTCATTCAAGACGAAATATAATTTTGTCATAAAGATTGGAATTTCCACGTTTAAGCAAGTAAAATGGCAAAATACTTTTTTATCTGTTATGCGTTAGTCGACATTTTTTATCTAGATAATAAGTTTGCCGATCTCTGGCTGACGCCCTGGTCTGGCCACCATTGCCGCTACTTCTCCCTCTCACTCTTCTTTTTTCCACGTCTGGCCCTCATCGCCCGTTGATCCGTCGCCGAAGTATACAGGCGAATATCGAATTTTACGCGTGACATACCGTAATTAACCGCACGCCTCTCTCTTATGCATCACGAATTGATTTCGGCGACGTTTCGAAACCGAGGGCTGCAGCTCTCAACTGGCGAATTTTGTTGCCTTGCATAACAAGTCATTTTTAATAAGGTCCGAACGATCGTATAGGTTCAATTGTGATTACACACGCATATACGACGAGGATTGTGGTAGGTTCTTGCATTATTAAAATGGATGGATTGTTGCAGGTGACATTTCATGCAACTTTAATGGCGATTGATATCAATTTTATTGGGCTGAAAGCGAGTCTGTTGAAGATATGAATGAATAGACGAAGAAGGGGTAAGAGGAGGAGATTGCATAAACGCAGCTGCAGCTGCCAAGGTGCAACAGAAGCTGTTACAGAACGTAAATTTGATATCTAAAACGCTATTGTTTGATTGTTGCCATTGGCGTAGCCAAGGGGGGCAGGGAGAATACTTGCCACGAAAAAAGTGGCTTTTGCCCCATTCTACAAGAAAAAAATTGGATTTTGCCCCCTCCCCCACCTATCCCAGAATTATACAATTTTTGCGTAATATTTAATATTGCACTACAATTTGAAACACGATCAACAACCTCTATTAACAAAATGCATACATTTTCAACGATTTATAACTTTAAAAAGAACATAAAGTGTGTCTGATTACGTACAGCCTTTTTCACTGTGGCAGTCGATGTGTTCGAATATTTTAGATAACCTGGCTAGGCCCACTACTGACTTTAAGGCGTTATATTATGTAAAAATTCAGTACACTACTGTCTTTGAGACATTTGTGTAGTTTCTGAATTAATACAAATGTTATTTTAGAAAAAGTTTCTCGAGTTTAAAAGTAATTTTTGTAAAGAAATTGTGAGTCATGGCGATGATATGAAATATTAATTTTAAATTTTGTCCTGTTTGTATGTTTCTTAGTCTGAATTGATGTATCTAAGGAATATGTTTAGCACAAAGTTGAGTGTAATCGAGAATTCATGCATTTACTGTCGTTGAAGTCATTGAAGATCTCAAAATGTCATTGGAACTTGCAGGACACCATTAATTAATTCAGCGACAAGTGTTCATTAATCACCGGCGTAAAGATAGTTTTCACGAGTGGAAGTTAATGACATAATTACGAGTAGTCATTGACACAGTCAACAAGTGTAAAAATTACTTTGGAAAATTATAGTGTACCGTGAAATTATAATGTTACGGATACCTAAAATACAACAATATGGACATATAATTTCCAAACGAAATGAATCCTAATTTTGTTTAAAAAAGTATGTTATGCATGTCGATAGTTTATATGCGTAAAGTGAGAGTTGATTTCGTAAGTATAACAAAAGACTGTTGACAAGAAGATACGTTCGTTGCGGTTAGGTTTCGATATCCTGTTGCAAGTTCAAGGATGTGGTTGCATATCTATGGATGCAGTAATTATGCAATCAGTGAAAATTTAATCTGCTAAATATTACGTTATTATCGTTACTGCAATGTTATTACCAATATTGTTTGAAGATTATAATAACAGCATTGCACTTGTTAGTAGAAGAAGATAGTTGTAAAAAATCATTATTGATTTCATTAAATGCATAGAAATAAATATGAAGATGTAATATACGTTATTACGAAGATTTGTTTGGCTTATAATGTTTGGTAGTATGTTCACAGAAAGTCAGTCATTTTTTAAGACTACTGCAATGATAATCTTATATTAATTTAAATTCTGTTCGTTAAGGGAAACCTTACTTAAAATGTTAACTGTATTAATAGTATCACAGTGCTGCTATTAATGAGCATTTCCTATACCTATTAGGGCTCTAGACATCAAATGAGTTAATGAGCCTTATAATTTTAGTCAATGACCTTGTACATGAAGGTATAAGTGTGCTATTCTTCAACGCGTGCTTACAATCGACTGCAGTTCCTATTCTTTAAAAGCACTAATATAAATTAATTTTTTACGCCAATATATATTTATTTAATCTACTTCTTCCATAATTATTATAATATAAAATTTGGTTTCAAAGTAAAGGAAATGAATCAAATTTATTTCTTTTGAATGTGAACATTATATTAATTCAACTGTTAATTATTCTTTATTAGTACCTATCGGAAAAAAAGTTATCATTTCTCTGATTCTTTATATTTCTATTATTTCTTAACATCAACTTAAAACTTATTCTCTATTAGAATATACATTAAACACATAATAAAGTTGAAGTTAAAAAGTAATAATAAATCTAATCGAAGAAATGGTAAATTTTCTGTCCGCTACTGTAGAACTGGTCTCTTCGCATTGTCCTTCCACTTGTACCTTCCCACTTAATATTGAAACGGTGTAAATCACAAGAATATTTGCATACGTTCCTACTACATAATCTCGAAAAAAGATATAAGCATTCTTCCTGTAAGTTGACTCAATATAAATGCTAATTCCACATAAATTACAAAGTGCATAATTCCATCGCAGAACTGATTGACAATATTCAATTTTGTAACAATATAATTCCCATGACTTTTCTTTGTCGTTGTCCGGTAATCCGACAATAATTCACCACGCGCCTCCGATCGCAAAGAATAAGAAATCATCTGACATAATCGCTTACCGTCGATCGTCGCGATTATCGCGAATTGTCTGCTAAACGAGCATCCTTTCCCGTCAAAATTAACCGATTACAATACGTTGTGCACGATTATTGATAATTATTCCGAATGATATATGCAGCGGACTTACCGGAAGCCGAGAGATTTCGCACGTCGTATCCTTGATGCACCAGCGTGGTGCACCTGCAGATCGCGTTGCTCAGTTTTTCGACGTCGGAAACGGAAGTGTAACAGACGACCTCCCGTCCCGGTGATGTCTTCTGTCTGGGGCATTCTGTAATAAAAGTAATAAAAAGCCCTATTAAAATCACATCCATGGCCGTTTACGAAAACTTAAACTCCTATTGAGTAATTTACAGAATCAGACAATAGAAATTTGTTTCTTCTATTATTCTACTGGTTCTATTACCTCTCGTTCACCCCTTATATCAATTCCACAAATTTTTCTCCTAAAAAATGTGACTTTTATTTCAAAGAATGTGAAAATATAAATATTTATCTCTTCATTTTATTAATTTTTTTACCAGAATTGAACATCGAAGGACGAAATTAAGTTGGAAAAATGAGAGTCCGGTGATTGTTAAGTTAAAAATGAATTCAATATTTTATTGCATTAAATTCAGTTCGTTCTATATAATAGTTTATTACTATAACTATATACTCAATGGTCGATTCATCTTTTACATAAAACCTTACTCAAGCTTTTGTCACCATTAGTGTAAAAAGATGAGGTATGAAACTGGAGATTATAAACTTAGAAGACTGAATTTTCGTGCTTCTATTTTACCTCTACCTACATTAAAGTCTCCGATAAAGAGTCCTGCCATGAAATTAACACTGATGTTACAATGCCGCGTATGATAATGTCTTGTCTATGTATCATTTTGCAGGGTCATTTCATAACATCGTTGTCTTTTAATATTACGATCTAATTAACAGACATGCTCGAAGAAAATTGGGTGTTTGGATACCGAGCAGGTATAACAGGACTGATCTGTAATCTTCCACAACCCTGAGGTGTTATAAAAGCGATCCAAAAATTAGTGGCTTCGGAGATACGTTTGTTCTGTGGATTGATTGAACGTTGCCGTTGACATCATCCACCGTGCGCGATGCAACCGTTGCTATAATAATCGTTTACATAGCCACGCAGCCTTGCCATTCTCCGCCAAGAAAACGAAGGATCACGCAGGAGATGCTCCGAACATGAAAAACAACTTACGAATTGCCTGGGATTTTTATTAATATTAAATGATTCGCCTATTATCGAATATGTGGAAACGATTCTGACATTTCGTGGTGAATAACATATATTAGCTGTCTACTGACAGACTGAAATATCGGTGGACGTAAGTTTCAGGAGTTTCCATTTTTTAGTTAAGCAGGTTTAATTATTATTTGGTAATAGACAGAAACTAAATTAATGAAAATAGAGACAAAACGTATAAACACTATTAAATCCTGACAAAACAATATTCTATTCTTAAATAAATGTTTCGTTTTTAGCTCTATGCAAATTTCCAAACAAAAGGAAACATGAACTTATTAGGTGTATTAATAAACAATCCTCTATTTTTGTTTAATTGTGAGACGACGTATTTGAAAGTAAAAATATTACTATGAATATAAATTAAACAGTATAAATCCTTGATTTCTATAGAAACGAATACTGATTTCCCCAAGAAATCAAATAGTGGATTACTTATGGGTCCACCTAATATTTCCTTAGTTAAGGATATTTAAGAATACAAATAAAATGCTTCATTCGATACTATAAAATTCAAAGTCTGATTGTTTGAGATAGTTTGATTATAATTTATTATCAGAAATTTTGATGAAGCTTTATATTCTACCAAAGACACATTAAGAAACAAATCTAAAGAGGTGGAAAAACATACACGAAGATGTCTACTATACATTCTTTAAATATACATTTGCGTGCAAAAGTACCTAACCGTAACACTTCATTATAATATACCTTATGAAACATGCATGGTTACACTGTTGTGAAAAATTTATTACTTTCACACAGTGTTACATTAACTTCAAGACTTCTCTACGTGATAAGAAGTTTGCTGCACAACGTTACACTCAGGAATTACAACAGAGTAACGCTGAGGCCGTTTATTCTGCACGCCCCTGCAATTTGCCTCAAAAACTTCAGAGTTTCTAAAATGAACCAATATTTAAAAACCTGTCAGTTCTACAGACGGTCGAGCATAGATCCGACACTTTCTATGTTAATAAATACATATCGTTAACATACGTTTTAAAATAGAGCACAAGTGTTCATCGTTCGGCGAACAGCAGCCGCCAGTGAATGGTCACAATTTACATTGCATCTTTTATCGAACAATTCGATAGGGGCGAGCATTCGACGGAGAAAGCGCGGGCAGACGGACTTTTATTTTCTTAAATCGCGTGATCTTCGGCTGCCGTTCAAATTGGAAAGTCTCTTTACCGATTTTGCCTGGCGAAATCCACGGGGTATACAGGGTGCTATATAAATGCATGTCGATGATTCAGGGGGTAAATCTACACACTAATATAAGTAAAAAACGTTATATGAACATATCGTCATTCTAGTTCTTGATTGTTCTATCACCACTAGTTTCTAAACTGAGAAAACTGTGTTTAAAGTTTACGAAATTTAATATTATACGCAGGAAAGTAGTGAAATACATCAAACGCACTATAATATCATCTACTGAATACCTATTTATTACAATATTTAATAAAAGTTTATCTTATTGTCAACATAAATTTTTAATTGTTTTTAGTATTTGGAGATACAACCATTAAGCAAAAAAGACTTTGAAAGTTTCGAAGTTAGAACCTAAAAGAATATTTCTTGTTTTCTAGGATGAATATTCTTTGGGCCAATGAGACTCATGTAGATTGACTAACTAAATTTTTTTGAAAAATGGAGTTTGAAACGTTAAGAATTCGGACGACGATACGTGGCGTTGCAGGTAGTAAGGGCGAACTCAACAAAGGCATGTTTTAAGAAAAACGCGTCTCAAATCTTTTCTATAAGGGCGAACGGAATAAAAAGTTCTTGTACCTCAGTAACTACTTCCTCCCTTTTTCTTAAAGAAGGTAGACGTACCAATGAATGAACATTTAAAGCTGTTGCAACTATTTATTCTAAGTCATAAATATTTGGTACATGAAGATTAAACTCTTTAATATCTATACAATTTTATGAAAAATGTAATTAATTAAATTAAGTAAGCAAAATATTGATGTCCCTAGTCAATGAACATTAACCAGTAACTGAATATTTCTAACCAATGCATTAAGTCCCCACATGATGGATTTTACACTGTGTGGCTTGGAACAAGACATGTACTTAATATCACTGTTACACTATTATATTAAAAACAAAACTACACAAAAAGAAATAATTTTTATCATCGAAAAGAGTGAAAAATTTGATACGGGAAACACATAGAATATCATTTTTTTTTTTAAATCGAGTTAAACATTCTTGTTCTAGAGTCCAGATATTAGTGTGTAGATTTACCTCCTGAATTATTTACCTGCACTTATAAATCACCCTGTATATATAATCTGGTGAATCGATGCACCCGCCCGAGATTGGAATGCCCTCCTCGCGTTTTCGTGTCGCGCGACGCCCGAAGATCGCGCAGTTTGTAATGACGTAAATGGTACCGTCCTTGCGCGCGCGCGCACGCGTCCGCGGATCGTTGCTCCAGTTGACGATGGCGTAATCTAACCTTAGAGGACAGGACGCTCCCGATAGTCGACGATCGGGAAAGTCCACGAAACGAGAAGATAATCGTGCAGGTGATGATCCCGCTCGGGACCGCTTATATGGCTTTACGCTCAATTAAGTACCGAGTTAGAACTGACATCACGCGATTCTGTGGATCTCCGATCGTGTAAACAGTATTGCATTCGCCAAATTTTGACGTGATCGATGTATTTTTAACTATTACCGGGCAATTAACACCTTTGGTCTATGAAAAAATCGACGACTGCAGGAAGAACTTTATGAGGATACGAAAACCGATGGATTTATGTAATAGCTGTATTTTTTTAATAACTTTTTGGTTTCTATACGATTTAAGTTGATGATCGAATAAGAGATTCTAGACGCGAAAATGGCTGAAAGAGTAAACGATGAAACTGATGTTTCCAAAGATAGATCGATGTTTTGAATTTTGAACTTCTGGAAAGTAAAGTTGAAATTTTAAAGTTTTTCTGGTTTCAATACGATTTAATATTATAATACAATAGAAGATTGTAGGTACGAAAATGGTTGAAAAATATGAAGCAGAGATTTCCAAAGCTAGACAAGTATTTTGGATTTTAAACTTCTCGAAGGGAAAGTACAAATTTCATAGTTTTTAAGATAGATACTTTGTTTACCTGTGTGATAGTCGGTATGGTGTGAAGTAAAATGATTAACAGTGATTAATTACATTGAGCCTGTATGGGAAGCAGCCGTGAATTGTTAACGGTGCCCATTAGCGTAAAACAAGCGTAGTCTATGTAGCGTGCAACAGTTCATTAAATTCTTTTCATTCATCATTCTCATTCATGTATCCAAACAGTCACGTTTCAAGCGTGACAGAAGCATGTCAACCATGCTCGTACATTCTATAAGCGAAATTGCTCTAAATCACTACGCGTGCAACTTTTTCTTCGATTGTATGTAAAGAATGACACTTGTATTAGATATGTACCAAAATTTAGGTTAGATTTAATGGCAATTAAATCGATGGACTGAAGAAAGTACTAGTACTAATAAATGATCAAGCAAACTCTTAATATAGTACACAGCCAACTACATAACTAATTGCATCGATAAAAACTACAGAATCACTGGGACTTAACATTAAAATTATCAAATCAGTAAAAATGATGGTTAGTACATTCTCATAATCATGATTAAAATGTTATAACAATACATTTTCTCAGACCATTTACAATTTTTATTACGACATGAAAGTGAAAGATTCATTTAATTTGTAAATTTGTAAATTTTCATAAGTTTGTCACGTTTACTGACTGATAAAAGTAGGCATACGCTTATCATCGATAGTTCTAATGATGAATCGTTTATAGCACATGAAAATTAGCTTATCGAAAACAACCTGTGAAAGTAAACATTGCTACTAAAAGAGTTTAAAGTGCCTGAACATTCGACAATTTTTTTGATACAATAGAATTCGACTCAATTCAGCACTTCGTATGCTGCTCTCACACTACTTTCCATAATTTCTACCTGAGATCCTTTGGAAGTATCTCCTAACCCCCAACGACACTATTGACTTCATTCCCAAATTTACAAAACAATCCACGTATGTAATCTCCAATCACATACTACAACGACAAAATCCCAAAATCGAAGACAAGTTAAAAAGATAAGTAAGATTTCTCAAAGTGTCACTGAACAAACATCACCAGAAAAAAGCTGCAAGACTTACGTAAAGCGTATCCCAGTCCCAGCAGTCCAAAAAGGACCGCCACGATCATCCTGTCTATCATCCCGTCTGATCGGTCCTCTGGTTTCAACTGTTCAAGTGTTCGTTAGATCAGCAACGGGTCCAAGCGTGGTAGCCGAAGAAGTGACACTCCAGCCCCGAGATCGGCGCTCATCGAGATTAAAGAACGATCGACGACGAGTGGTTTGTTCGCCACCGGTCGCAAAGAAGGTTTCGAGTCTGCAACCGTACGTGTACGCCAGGGAAAGTCTCTTTCTCTCTCTCTCTCTCTCTCTCTCTTTGTCTTTCGTTCGGACCTTCTCAGGTGGGGGATCAAAGGAGTCGAAAGATCCTTCGAGTTCGAGAGCGCGTTTCGCACTGAACCTTCGGAGGATTCGTGCTCTCTTAGTAAACCCTACCCGATCGGATGGAAGCACTGTCGCGGCGACAAGGTCCGAGGGAGATGGAGCTATCCGGGGCGGCATCGAAAGGGGGAACGTAGAGGCCCCCCGGATAACGCCTGGCTGTTGGGACCGTCGGATTACCGGATGCCGGGTGGGGTACCCGGACTGGCCCAGATCGGGACACTTTCCGTGTTACACGTACGCCACCAGGTTAAAAATAGGATGACTCGTGCTCCTTCGCGATTAAGCCGATGCAGCGGGCAAGGCTTCGGGATTACTTAACGCGGGATCCTTCGCTTTTCCGATCATACGTACGCGGCGCACGGCTTGTTCCGTGTCAGGGGATCAAGGTGAACGATGCTGGCGAAGACGAACGAATCGATCGAATAGATTTTTAGGCGTTTCGTATTGCGTTCGAATCGAATGGAAAATTCTAACACTTCTCCGTTTACACTGCCGCCTGGTCTTATGCTTGGAACCACTTGTTCAATGGAAGGAAATGCAGTCTGCCCTGCTAAGGGTACTTGCGGTATTTATGAAAATCTTTTTTTTAGGAAAGAGCAATTTACTACTTTTAATGACAATCATATGTTACGTTTTTTTTGTAATACACAAAATGATTGCCTAGGCTGAATTTTTTTGCGATTTAAGAGGTCTTACCACTGTGAAGCCCTGAATAATTGTCATTTTTGGGAATTTTTTTTTAGTGAACGAAATGTTCAACAGAAATGAAGTGTTGTCTATTTCTTAATACACTTGTTAAGAGTATAACAAAATTTGTTTTGAAACTCTTAATTGTTTATTATACTCTCAATAAGTGTATTAATAAATAGTTAATAATAGTAATTGTAATAGTATAGAAAATCTTTCGTTCAAGACAAGTTATAATCGCCCAAACTCTGAAATTCAAACTCGGCATTTATTATGTAATAATCTAGCTCCTGAATAATTGCATTTATTTACAAAAGTCATGAATTAGGAGTATCAGTACTTGATGCTGAAAATACGAACTTCAAATTAGGAGAGAATTTGTTCCATAATACATTCTTAATGACAAATGAGAATCGGTAAGTGATTCGAAACTTTTAGCTAGCAGACTATTTCTGTTTAATCATTAATTTGATTCATTCGATCCAAGTGCAGACAGATCTTTTAAAAGTTTGTGTTTAAAGAGGCTATTTATTTTTACTTAATGAATAATGTATTGTCGATCATCGGTTATAGTATTGTGGTATATTATTAACAAATTTGGAATGTATTCACGAAAGTATATACGCACATTTTTATGTGAAATTTTGCACTTCAGGTCTCATTGTCAATTTATTCATTGCATCCACAACTGTTCGCCAGGATTTATGTTTCTCCCTGGTAATTGTTACTTATAGAAATTTTGGTCTTTCGCGTAGGCAGTCAGACACAATGAGTTACGTAAGCGAGACGAAACGATCGACGTGCAGTATATAACATTAAGAAATTCATGAAAAATGAAAGATCAGATTTTAGGATTCAGGTGAAGGTAAGTGACAACCAAGAAGATCAAACTCGTTTTTAGACCGTGTTGATTCAGGCTGAACAATGGCACAGTGCCTGAGATTTCTTCAATCTAAATCTTAAAGTATACCGTACGTGTAGAGGAGAAACAGAATGTCTACGACATTAAAGCCATCGTTTTCACTTTCAACGAACCAGAGACCTGACCTAAACTTATACATATTACTGCACACAATTCGATTTTCTAACTTCGTAACTATCAAAAAGCTGATCTACCAGCTACAAAAAGCCATATAAAAAATTATTATAATCACAGAAATACTTTTGCTGGTCCATTAATTAAATACAGTCGAATAATTAAAAGATTTACAATTAGAACGACCACAAGACTACATGTATAGGTTACGATAGCCACTAGTCAGCGCAGAATATTACTCAAGCACCCTTAGTTGTTAATAATTTACCATAACGCGTGGGATTAGTGTTTCATTAGCGACTCTGGGTCAGCCACCGCACGCGAATTCCCATTCCGTCCCGACACTGACAAGCGTATATTCAACAATTCAACACTTTCTCTGTCGCGATGTTTGCTTTGTCATTAATTTGCTCCTCGTCTGGCGCGAAAGAACGATCCCTGGATCCTCTGACGAACCATTGGACTTCAAGCAACTTGCGTCACGTACGATCGAAAACGTTCAGGAAGGATGCATCTTTAAGATGATAGGCGAAACATAGAGAATGAAGATGAAGATGCAAATGTTTGGTCGATGATCTAGGCGTTTTTTTACGAATAATCTACGTAGACAAAAACGATGATAGTACCTCGATCACGCTTGATCACAAGCACGCGCCACGACCGACTGGATCGAACTACCATAATTCGAATCCTCCTAGTGTTCATGATGCAGCACGTGTTTACCCGTTTGTCCAGTATCCAGGATAAACTCGGCTGCCGCTAGATTAATCGACGATGTATGCTAATCGACAATGATCACCGTTGCACGATGCAGTGTTACGTCACCGAACGTTTCGCGTTATATTATTGTCGCGCTGAGGATATCACGAATTTACGTGCTGCGGTTTCTTCGTAGCCTCCACCCAGCTGCGATTGGTCATTGTTAATATTACTGATCGTTGGTTTTTACGTTGGTCTATTCATTCGGGATGAAATAGACTTGCAACTAAATTGCTGAACTTCCTTATTCTCGGAAAGAGATTTTCTTCGATTGGTAGGATAAGAAAGGATTTTTAGAAACACAGACCCTAAAGGGATAAGAAGGGGATTAAATTTTTTTAAAGGAGTGGATAATGTTGGAGACGTGAAATTCGGCATATAAACTTCTCATTAAAAATAAACAAACACGTGTTTGAGCGTTTTTCGAAATTCAACCCTCATAAGGGTAAAAAAGGGGTAAGTTGTTTTCTCATATAATAGCCGTATCTTCAAATCTACTAAAGTTGGAGTTATGAAATTCAGAAAGTAGGTTCTTCAAAAGAACCGAATATGGCGATTTCTTAGAATTCAGTCCCATATTAAAAAAATATTAATTGTTAACGCGATTCCGCGGAAGCGGCTAGTATTAAATAAAATGAATGAAGTTTTATGTAAAATACTTTATCGTGAAAATTGATGTAAAGGAGTACGTTATGAGTTTATTGTAAAATTGTGTGTAGCTTAAACTATGGTTTATATTTGAAGTGTAAATCATGATAGAATTGTTGTGGGAACTTGTAGTAAGTGCGATCGAGTACGTATAGATTCTGTAAAACAATGGTACTCGAAAGATCAGACGTCACGTTGCCTTCAGAAATTCGCTAAATCGTGTGGATAGATCGATCAAGGTGATAACCGAAAAAGGGTCGATATCGGACCGACAACGATTGCTGGAAAGAGATCGTCATTGACAACTGATCGTGAGAATAGATCGATCAGAGAACAGGTTACTTGAATTTCTTTATTTCTATAAGTACAGATTTTATATTACAATTGAAGGATTTCAACATTCTAAATAAAGATTGTACATTACAATTCTTGAAATCTTAACAGTCACTTCAAGATCTTCACGATTTATAGATCTTAAGCGTAATCTACAACTAATATACTGAGAAGTTGCATCTGAATAATTTCTTTTTGGAGCAGCAACATGTAGTAAAATCCCGACAGACGTTTCAAGATCATCACGATCTGCAAATCTTCAGCTTAATATTCAACCGATGAAGTCAAGGACTAACGCACCTGAGTAACTTCAATTTATTCGCTCCTTTCTATAGCTGCAACTTGTATTAAAATCCTGACAAACGCTCCAGGATCATCACGATCTACAAATCTTGAGCTTAATTTTCAATTGATAGAGTGAAAAAATCGCAACTGAATGATTGCAATTTATTCGTCTCTTTTTGCAGCTACGACTTTTATGAAAATCTCGACGGTCCCTTCGTGATCATCAGAGATCTACAAATCTTCGTTTCACAGTCTTTAACTAATAGAGTCACAATAATAGATATTGCTATTTATGTATATTGTAACGCAGTCACGCCAGTGCAGCTCCCTTCGAATAAATATATCTGAACCAGGCCCACACTGGGAACAAGACGGATGATCAGGTGAATCATCGTCAATAAGGTCGTCCCGCGAATATCCAGGTCTTCGTATATATTTCACGCCATTGCAGTTTCTTCCTACGAATTACGTCATTGTCGAGAAGAGCGACAAAGCGGTCGTCCTGCGCGCCGTCGCGATTTCCGTGGCGGTGTGTCGTGTGATTGCCACACAGAATCGACACTCCTCATACGCAATAAATTTTGAATGAGATATCAGTAATTACTTTTATTTATGACCGTCAAACGTTTCAAAAACAATTAAACAAAGAAAACTTACTTCGGAGGGGAAAAAAGTGTTTGTAACCTGTGATTGATCTAATGGAAGGTTGATGGTTGATCCATTTCTATTCTACTGATCTCTGATTCTCTCAGGTGCTATATAAAATATGTTCTTACAAAATTTCGGTATTTTGATGCGAAGTATGAGTGGAAATTCTCCACTTCAATGATTGTTGGAATTTATTGTTCATAGAAACTCGAGTAAATAAACGAAACTTTGAGTTTAATTGTGTCACCCTTTGTATACGTTCTATACCCCAAGAAACCAGTACAGTGTTTTTTTATACTCTTTAAATAAATTTTACTTTTTAAATAAACGTACTTACTTACTGATATGTAAAAATAACAAAAAAGGCACTTATAACAGAAAATAGGTATTAAAGTTCATCAATGCTACTTCTCGCTTCGCTATATCGTTCATAACTTTCATGGAATAAACAATTACCTTATTTATTCTGTAATCTTCATCACTGTTCCAAATTGAAACCGTTGGTTTCTTTTTTTCTTAACATATAGATACACAACTTAACCATATTTTCATTTGTTATTCCATTATTTCATTTGTTGATTGCTGGATTCCTTGATTATTATTTATTCTAACACTGTTAAATTACATCCTGGAAAAAGAATATTGAAAATATACCGAGAAGAATTGAAGCAATTATAGATTGCGGAGGGTGATGTGACAAAGTATTGATACATATATTTTTTGCGAGATTATAATCGTTGTCACATGTCCGAAAAAAACATAACAATATCTTTTGCGATGAAGAAACTACAATTATAAGTGTACTTTCAATTCCGTTCTTAATCCAAATTCAAATGAGTGGTAATTTCGAAGGGTTCGTAATAATTTCATTGCTCACCGTAATACAATTTTCCACAATTCCCTTACAAAAGGGTTGCCTGTATTATATTTTCATAATGTTTACTAACGAGTTTGAACATAATTCAAACAACTCAGCACGCCAGCCATCGTTTCAGACGTTCTTCCAGTCAATGCAACATATCAGTTTCACCACGGTTGTCACACTTTCGTCAGATTGCAGCGCCGCAGACGTAATATAATTTACCTTCCGGCCATAAAATCCCGATTATCCGACAGATATCGATGGTCCCTCGACGGTGGACCGCTTCACATCCCCGGCGACTAGGAAAGAAAACCGAGGCGTCCATCATTCGTGCGCTCCGGGCGATTCTGGTGCAATTGCAACAATGCACGCACAGAAGCGGCGAGGGAAAGGAACCTTTTAGAAAATTACTAGCGGTAAAAAGGCCGCGGTCACTTGAAAAGGAGACACTTGCCTCCTAGTGGGCGTCTAGCTGGCCGGAGCACGCCTTTTACAAGGCTCTAACTGTGCCGTGGGTTTCGTCGCTGACGCACCGTTAGCGGTGTTCCGCGGCTGGAAAACGACCGATTACGCGACGGGGAAAAATATTTTTTTCCGCTTGCTGGTCCATCCGCGATTTTCACCCGCCTCGGCAGACTTCTTCGTATCGCTCCCGGAATTGTTGTTGACGAATGAATCTCAGGCACACCGATTTTACTGCCTGATTTTAGGTATTTGATCATATTTATTTCGTTTGAAATAGGGTAAACGCACCAATCAATGAACACTTAAGAGATTTTGTATCTATTAAAATTGAATTTGAAATGATGTTAATAAATATTTGCACATATCGGAATTAGATTTTTTAGTATCTATACCTTTTTATAACGTATGGATTTCAATTTGATAGACTGGGAAAAATGTAATTAATTAAATTAAAAATACAAAATGCAGATTTCATCGGCGAATGAATAATATTATCTAATGAACATTTATAACCAGTAGTGGCGTGAAAATTGTTCGAATATAAAACAAGGAATTGAAAGACATCAATATTTAATTATTGCTCATTTTAATAAGTTAATTTACTAGTTTTTTTGTATAATATTGAATTGTATATGTTTATTTACTGGTACATGTTCATTTACTGATACATGTTCATTTACTGGTGCATTCACTCTGTTTGTTTTATTGTGAAGTTCACGGGTCACGTTGATTGCAAAGATTGTGGATCTAAATACAATTTTAGATGCATATCGTTCGCCAGTAATGTAAGAAAGTTTATTTTACTACCAACTTTGACCTTGCATGACCTTTAATGATAGCTTGTTGAAGTCGTTTCAATACCGGCTATCACATCGCGGTAAAAAAAACATAGCATTCCATTAAAAAAAAATAGAGATGACTTTGAAATCTTCTCTATGCCTTCACCCACGCAGAAAATGTTTGTGTCACAATATGCCCCCTTCTATAGCGTGCAAATTTTGTATATAAAATTTTTTCATATTATTACAAATAACGGCAATATTCAAAGTGGACGTAGTTATTGCCCTACCCTGTATTAAAAATCGAAAATATTGTTATATGTGTATTAATATCAGAAGTATTTCTGCATTTTGCTTGATGATTTGTGATGTATATTGTACTTAGAAGATGTTATATTGACCCACCACTCATTTCCATCTGCGAAAATATAAAAGGATAATATGGTACAGAATATCTATCTCTTTCGTGAGCCTTTTTATGGAAAGTAGTTTTGCAAGTGATATAATGCCCCTAATACTGGAGACTCGTGGCGCTTGGACTGCATCTCGTTGACGAGTGGAAATTTTATCTCCTCCGGAAGGTCGGTAGGTCCCCAAAGAGGACCTACATCTTCCTGTCCAAGTATATGTATGTACATTACACGAAGAAAAATTAAAATAACATAACAATTTCTTTTCTAACGGTAACATAATGTAACTATCGATATTAAACAATTGAAATATTAGTACTTATCGCGATTATCTCATCTGGATTAGTAAACTTTATTATTTTTCTAATATGCAAGAAAACCATGATCAATTTCAAAAAATATATATATGATTTGTAAAGGAATGTTGAAAAGGTATAATGTTTTTCCACACTACTTTACACGATATTATTATTTTCATATACTTGACGTACTAATGAGTAATCCACTATTTTCTTAACCGGCTCTATTTGTCCACTACAGTAGACGCCTACTTTAGTGCCAATATCTGGAGCATTTCTTCACGAACGGCTGTACGAAACATTTTCAAATGACATCCAAGCATTAGAAGAAAGGTGTTACTATGACAAGTAATTTGTTATTTATCGTCAGAAAACACATTAATTCTTACAAAAAAAAAATATGGAAACAAATTTTTATACAAGATACCAAAAAAATGCAATAGTTAAAAATGATATAGGCTGTTGAATTAACAACGAAAAATACTATTAAGAGATCATATATATTTTTATTTTGACTAATAAGGATTCGCTAACAGGTATATCTAATAATGTGCGAATCCAACACTTCTGTATGACCATTATTCAATAAGTAGTATCCAGAAAAATTAATCTCGAATTCTTCAATATTGTCAGAGAATAAAAGACTGAATATTGTGACACTACCGAGTTCGTCTTGAAAAACAGTTAATGGGTCACCGGAAAAGTTTGGGCAGCGTGCAAATTTATTCCATCAGCAAGCGTTTGTACTTGCAAATAAAGGGAAGACCATTCTTATCATACCAATGATCTGTCAAAAACACAAAGCCCCCGACAATGGGATCGCCGGTTTCGTATCGTGCTCGTAACCACGTCTTCGTAATTTACACGCGGACCGACCTTCGTGCACCACCGAGTCACTTGCCGAGTCACTTTGCCAAAATATCATACGGGGGGAACAATAAAAGGATTTCAGAGACATGCAAGGCCAGGGAAGCGGACGTACGGCTGGTTGAATTACAGGAATATGTGCAACGAATACTGCGCCGTGGTTTCCATGCGAGTAAAGCAGCTTGGACACCGGTTTAATCGTCTGTACTGAGCCCATTTCGCGCCTGAAGTGTCTCAGTTTTTGATCGGATTCCTTCGTTTATGTAACAAATTAACAATTTATTAGTGGAAACGATTTAGTTCATTATTTACCATTGTTGAAGTTTATCATTTTAATTAGCGTTAAGATTGTCTAAATTTTTTATTTTCATTTGAATTAAATTAACACTCATTTAACACGTTGACTGTCACAGTGAAAAAGGCTGTACGTAGCCAGACATACTTTATTTCGGTTTTTAACACTGGAACTACTGAATCCATCGACATGATGGATTTTAGATTTTTTATTTTACTACTACTGAAATCCTATAGATATTTTTATTAGAATTTATTTTAACCTCTAATCTCTTATAGATTTTGTATAATCGAATATTACGTTATATTGCATTATATATTACACGGATTAATATATTACACAATTTAATTAGTATACATTCAATGCTGGTACTTCTAATGTTAATTCATAAACCATCGAAAATATACATGTTTAGTTAATAGAGGCTATTTGTCTTGTTTTAAATTATACTGTAATATTAATGATTGCTTGTAAATTATAATGCTTTTGAAACAGTTGCTTCAAACTTGAAAATGATTAGGAAGACATCATCAAATAGACATAGAAATATTAATTCTAAGCATTGATATTGTATGTATAAGATTCACAGTGTTCCTATAATCGTCTAAAGACAATTTCCTGTAATACGATTAATTTCCTATTAAAAATAAAAATATTCATTGCATTCACCACGGATCCTAGAAATAATGCAACATTCACCTTTCACGTAGGAATATAAATAAATGTATCTAGTTGCTTTAAAAGATACATGCATATGCCCTTCATTTAAATAAAAAATATATCTAGAAAGCGTTACGTATCGCAGTAAACGGGAATATTTATATGGTGCGCGGGTTACAAGTACCGAAAGAGCATAAATATTCAATCTATCGTATTGTCTGTAGATTAAAATCTGTAAAGGAAACGACAAGTGCATGTTCCTGTTCCGTTTCACGAAGAAATACGTCTCTATGTATCTCGTAGAGTGTAGATTGATCGATCTGCAACGATCATTCGATAAATGAAACTTATGTGGAAAAAGAACCACGCCCAATGTTGTACCTGAGGGCCATGCCAGCCAGGTATAAAGTTACTGCAGTTACGTAAGGGGCGACAAAGGCACACCATAAACTATATTTTAAACCGTGCTTCAACCACGCGCAAGATGAACGGTTGTGGAGGTTATTTCTGCTTTTGTGTTCGCTTCTTCGATGGTTGTTCTGGTGGTTTAAATTACGTTAAATAAACTCTTAGTGTTTGATATAACAGACACATGGTTTTGAAGATTTCAATTCTAAACGATTACCTAAATTTTCAGTCATTGGTTTGGGACATCCGAATTTTCCGTTTGTGGGTTAACTCTTAAATACATATTTTTAGGAGATTTCCTTTCTTTACAATTTAAACTAAATTCTGAAGCATTTTATTAGATGGAATATCCACGAATCTTCAAAAATCACAGATGTTCAGTTCAGCTATTTTATATTCCTGTGAATTACATTATACTGTACTGTGTTTTGAATTTTAAGATATTAGGAATTAAATTATCGAAAGTTGATTGAAAAAATAAAAATTTAGCCGATGGACATCTTCTGCAATATATTCGTTATTTAAGTTACATGACAATCCTTCAAATGAATCTGGTAATGTCAAACCACTGTCTAATGAAGTTATAATTGAATGACTCGATACGGAAGAAGAGCAAGCAGATGCAACGATCGTGTCGCGAGATAATCGTTTTACTGGTTTTGGCTTAACAGAACAATAAAGCCATAAAGAACTCTTCCTGGGAATCACGCATTGATGCTATTATTTCAGAGAGAACACAATAATTCTATAGGCGATGGTTACTGTAATAGTTTCCTTAACCTTGAACCTTAGTCTTCCTTACAATAGAAAGTTCAAAAGACTATCCTTGAATAGAAAAGGAATCCTTGAATAGAAAGAATAGAAAGACAACCCTTGTTATACTTTAATCGACTATAATAAATGCCTTCTTCGAAAGTACCTATCATTTTAAATATTTTAGAGAGTAGAATTTAAGAAAGAGCGCTACATATTATATGAAACTTATTTTATCAAATAATATTTTACTTAACATTATATTACAATATTTAATATAATATTTTTAGAGACTACATAAAAACCGGAATTTTTCTAAGAATTTTATTATGCCTTAGCATTTATGAATTATGCAAAGATTGCGAAGTGTCGTGTGTGCCATTTAAATCACGACGACGAGACAAGGTTGAAATGTTGCTGTTTTATCAAACTAAGCCTATTATTACAGTTCAACGTAATGATTAAAGTTTTTGGTCGTGGACTTGTAGCAGGTATGTAATAGTTTGCAGGATTTCCGGTTTTGCAGCGGACATGTCCGTTCAAATATCCAATTTAGACACCTTGACAAGAAACAGCGAAGATGTAAAATCCAAGATGTCGACAAAAGCACGCAAGAGATAAGCCTCGGGGCTTCGAACTACTTATTTCAGGCAAGTGGATTTCTGACAAGTCGATTCCATGGTGTTATGAAAGTTCTCGCCGGGAGAGAGTTTATTTGCATTCGATAACTGAACCAAATAGCCCGAATGGAACCAGGTTTTCGGGAGCAGTATAAACTGAAATATAAATTATTATACCCTCGTAACTTAAAATTTCTAACCTTAATCACATATAAGAAAGTTAATCGATTGTTTAATTTATATGTGTCATCTTTCTCCAAGCATTTTGAACAATAGAAAATTAATTTTACAATTATCAAATATCGAAATCTATTAGATTTCTATAAATTCTGTAATTATTAATGTATCAAAATCTATTAGATTTATATAAATATTATAATTATCCAAGTGTCAACATCTGTTAGATTTTTGATCAATTTTGTAATTATCAAAGTATGGAAATCTATTAGAGTTCTGTATACATATGTACTTTTTTTTATCATCAAAGTATTAAATCCTAAGCTTTGTATATACAGCAAATTAACTAAAGTAATAAGCACAATTATTATCCATGATTTATTACTGAATATAAAATTGCAACGTGAAGATAGATTCCACCGTTAAATAAATATGCAATTGTAATCAATCCAACGATTCAGCACCCTCGACGACCCCGCATTGTCAAGGTCCTGACTGCTCCTTCAGTGATGTAATCAGACAAGAATTTCGCAGGATAATTTACTCGCCTGGTAACGCACGCAACGATCATGCACACTCGATCCTATGCACGCGACCATAACAGGCACAGAGACAGATCCTCGTTTTCTAGATATGGTTGCAAATTATTTTACAACTGGATCATTGAGCAATGAACCGAGTTGAAGTAGGTAGATTGAATGAGTCTGAGATGAGAACGATTATTCAACCTTTTACGAGCATCACATTAATTAAAGGAACATAAAAGCTGACGCAAAGTGTTTTAAATAAATGATTCATATAATGTAAAAATAGTTTTATGGGTAAATAATTCATTAGTTTCTTCCCGCAGTATTAACGAACGATTAGACAAACTTTCTACGATTCAATGATCAACGCCTGTCATAATTAACCATTATCTTTTGGGACAATGAATGTAGTAAATTAAACATAAAATTCTGAAATGTCACGTATTACGTACCACATTAAGGAACGTGCATGAACGTTAATTGCATTCACCAGAGACATCCGAAGAGGAATCGTTTGAAATTAAACTCCTTCGCGAGCCTGCGGCACATTTACCTAATCGTCGATCCAAGATTATCGATCAGTATCTTGGGAAGCTAGATAAATCGCGTTTAAACGAAAAACATCGTTCTTCGAGACAGAGAAGGGAATGTTCCGCTGGAAGATTCGCCTGGAAGAAAAGTGTTTATTAGTAAAAGTGATTGGAAATTCGCGAGACAGGCGCGTATTAAAGGCAATTTTGCGTTTCGCAATTCGAACAGTTCGTCGGTGCAATTTCATGTGTGCAAGGCCGCGTCGGTTTTAAAAGGAAGCAATTAGATTTGAAGAGGAAGGACAACGGTAATTTAATAAGTCATTTTTTTTCATAACGGTGCTGGGCGCTCGAAGGACGAAGTTGCGAAATTATTGGGTCTCATCATCGTAGAATGTCCTGATGCAACCGCGAAGAATTTCTTCTTTCATTGTTTTCACGTGAACAAGGAGGAAGGAAAACTCTACGAGGCTTTCTCAATTATTATAGTAATGCGGTTTAATATTATCGTGTGAATTTCAAGCATTTAATATAGTGAAGAACGTGTTTACGTCACTTTTATACGCCTGCTACACGCGAGCTTACATTATCTAATTCTCGTATAATGAGTCACTTAATTATGAGTAGTTTTTTATCTCAAGTTTTAAATAAATTGTAAGTGATATGTGAGAAGTGTAATTCGAGAGGAATTTACTTTCTATATTCAAGAGATTGATAAATAAATTTCGGCAACTTCAACTTTGTCCATTAAAACAAAAAAGAATTATGAAACATGAGGTGAACTATTCGCAAGGATTGTTCAATATTAGTACAGTTTTTTGACCAAAAACGACTAGCGTTATATCACACTTTGCTATACAGGGTGTTTCTAAAATGATGGTACACCCCAAATAGATGTGATTCTACATGTAAAAATACGTAAAAAATTAGGAATAACATTTTTTTGTACAATACTTCGTTTTCAAGGTAATCAATTTTCAAAATTCATCTAACACGTACATATGTGTTCATAGTGACAATAAGTAGAAACAGAATGCAATGAACAGACGCGTTAGCCAAGATTAATTGCATGCATATTCAGTAAATATTCGAATTCGATTTTCTGGAAAATGAAATATTGTACGAAAAAATGTTATTTTACATTTTCGCCTTATTTTTGCATATAGAATCACATCCTTTCGGATTGTACCAACATTTCGAAAATGCTCTGTATATTATACGGTCATATTTTACATTAGTATCATATGTAATAAATAGACTGCAAATTTTATACATTTATAACGTATGAAGCTTTGTAAAATATAACAAAAGACAAAATATTGATTAGATGCAACGAGTTTTTTATTTTATTCTTAATCCAACAAGACACTTAAGAGAGGAAACAAATTCCTACTTCTGTTCTTGTCTTTATGAATCACTTCATAAAATGTCATTTTGCATAAAAATCCGCAGTCTAGTAATAAATAGTGTATAGAATTTTATAGGCAATTTCACAATCCTAAATACATAAATAAATTCTCTTTTAACTTCTCATTAAATATTGTCAGGTATATCACTCAGAATAACATGCTAATTTTTACCTGAACGTTTAAATACTAATGTTTTATAAAAATCCACTATTCTTCGCGACATTGCTATTGTTATAAAAAAAATCAGAGATCCTTGCTATTTCAACAATATTCATTATTCCGTTCCAAAAAATTAGCAATAAAAGGAAAATTTTCTATTGCTGTTACACCGAAGAAAGACTGAATTACCCACTGATGCAACTATTGTAATTTGGGGTAACTTTGAGTCAGTCAGGTGTAACTATATCCGAAAAGAAAAAAAATGTTTGTAGCCCTTTTGCAGGTATTTTTACGTGAAATCTACATAATTAAACCATTCCCAAAGCTGAAAAATCGAAAATGATAATTTTTTTTAAACAAAGTTACCCCTGACTGAATCAATGTTCCCTAAATTACGATACTATTCTCGAAGAAGTTTCGTTTTATCAGTCCACTCAGGCGTAGTACACGTGCACATAATTTCGGTGCCATTTTCTTGTATCTCGCGCGACACAATTACACGCCAGGACAGTTCCATTTACGATCCCGTACAACGTCGGCTTATTATAAATCGTCGGTCCCCGTATGTTTGAAACCGTTTTACGTAATCGATTCGTGATCCACCTTCGAACGCACTACGGTCCTCCTCTCGCGTTCCAATACCGGCCGGTAGCGGCCGAGACACCCGGTTCGTAGGTCCATGTTCTGGCCGTACTTTCTCCAGAATTGCGTCACACGTGCGCCACGGCACCCCATTCCTACACCTGGCGGGATGGTTTCGGAGGTACCACGAGCACGCGCATAAATTTCACGCGAACGTTCTCGCCAGCCGAATTTGCGTCGCGTCCGAGCGAATAGAAGATTTTTTATTTGTATTATTTATTTATAAAGGTCACAACCACCTTTCGGTTATTAGTAGGCTGTGGATTTTTATGAAAAATTACATTTTCTAAAGTAACTTTTTACGACAAGAACAAAGATAGGAATTTATTTCTTCTCTTAAATATCTTATTGGGTTTAGAATAAAGTAGAAAATGTTTTTTCTATTTTGTATTACACAAAGCCCTGTTATTAGTGACCACAGAAGATTACAGTATAATATAATTACAAATCTGAGAGAATTTGATATGTACAATGGGGTATGCTACAACGAACAAATTGGTTCTGAAATCTTGTTATAGCATCTGATCGTTGTAATATTTTCATTGAAATATTGTATGTAATTGTATAAACAATGGCAATAGATGACTGACCGAATCTTTGAATAATTTGTACAATTAATTTGTCGTTTAATATTCTCTATTCACAACAGATCTACTATTTCAACCTACATTCTACCAGACATTCATTTTTGCGTGGTCACGTGAAATTAACACAGCTTCCTCTATCAATGGAGTCTCAGTTCGTTTAAGTTCTCTTGAATTGTCCATCTTGCATCATTCATCGTTTAAACGATTGTAAAATAACCGCTAGCGTACCTTAATGTTAAAGATCGTCAGACCTTGATTCGCACAATGGGATCCAGTGATTGTTTGGATCTATCGCTAAACATGAAAGAGAAAGAACAATTTCACTGCCACCGGTGGTGTTACACCACACGCATGTCATCGTTAACATTGTGAATACGTAACCCGTTAAAACTCGGTGTACAATCATTTCTTCTCAACGTAAAATTCCGTAGCTCATGGGTGTAGTTGTAACAACAATTATCTAAAGTACAAAAACTGTAGTAATTACATGTTACGTAACAATAATAGAATAAAAAAATTCAAGGAATTTTCGAATATTATACGCTAAATTAATTACTAAAAAAATTCCGTCTTTACAGAAAATTTTACTTTCCTTCTGTAGTTTCAATATATTTTAATATTTTTATAAATTTCTCAACTTACATATGCACATCAATCCTATTATATAGGTACATTCTACTCAGGTAATGAGGACATTGTTGCTATTATTATAACCGTAACGCGCACACAAATCCTTGAAAAATAAATAAATTTGTGGTTGCATCATGTCTTCGCAAATTACTCTGAAAAATTGTCATTTATTATAAGAGATACGTCGAACTTCTAAAAACTTTATTTATTTACTTATTTATTGCTGTGAACCATTTGTGGTGTATATAGCATACAGCTACGTTAATCTACATTTCATAGTAATTTAATAAACGCATCATACTATATATTACAATGTCTGCTTCGTGAAAGATCTCTGAAAACTCGATCAATTATTAATAACGTCTCAGTATTATTGTTAACTGGCTAAACCTTTCAATAACTAAAGTATATATTTCTTCGGTTTTGGTGTCTGTAAAACGAATTACGACAATCCGAATCTACATAATCGCCCGCAGACCCATCACAATATAAAAAAAACCTTCGCTAGTCTTCGGATGCAATCGATCACAGAAAAATTCTGTCGTCGCGAAAGTACGGTTTTTTTTTCGCGCGATCAGTTTCAGTCGTTGTTTCTCTTTTTTTTTTTTGTTGCTGTTACGATCGACTAGTCAGCGCTTACGTGAAAGACATCCGTGTGGGAAGTACCCAGCTCCTGGATACTTAATTGACGTCAGCTCAGACCGGCGTGGTCCGGCGCAAAGGAAATGAAAATAGAATAAAGCAACGCGGAAAGAATCCAGTTTTCAATAAGCCAACTAGACAGGAAAGAAAGTCTCGGACACGAGTCACGGCGATGTCTTTGGGACCGTTTAGAAAGAATGGACGACCTGAAACGAGAGTGAACTTGCCGGTCAGAATGACGTAGTGCTGTGTGTCCGATTGATGTATGGAACCAGGATCCTTCTCGTGGTCTTTCGAGGGTCTGAGGAACAGGTAACCAATAGTGTAATAACTTTGGAACAACGATAGTTATATAACTGGTAAACATGTAACGACACTTTGTTTCCTTCTTGCCTTGTTTCAACCCTTTCTACGACACTCTGTTTTAGGAAAATTTGTTCGGTTACCTAATGTCCATGAATGTTTATGACAATTTAAATTTTCATAGGTAATCCTGGAAAAAAATGCAAAATCAAAAAAAGATATTTCGTGATACTTGCTAACACATTGAATATGGGTCACGAAAAGTAGCCACAGATGTTAGAGAATTTGTGAATGTGAAGAGGAAGATTGTTTGCATGATTTGGGTTAATTTTTTGGAGTAATGAAAAACGTCTGGGTCCTGGAGATATAAGTATACTAATAATTAATCAACTATTTCTTTTTAATAAATTGGTAACGCAGTTTAAATTGAAAACAGCTTTATACACTTTTCTTCTTTCAAAATTGTGGTGAATTTTAAAGAAATAGGACCACTACCAGTGAAACAGTATGAGCTTTTCATACCGTTCCAGCTGTACACCATATGTTAAGGGATTGATTAAGTTAATGGAAACTTTATTAATCTTTGGTTAACTTTTGTATTCTGTTCAAGACGATGTAACTTAAGAGGAGATACTTTGACTAATTCTTTGTGTTATTGTATAGGGTTTTAAATTAGTTTCACGCAGGTATTTTTTTATTGCTCACTTGTTTATAATTCTGGTATAATTTCGTAGAATATGTACAAATGTAGCTACAATATTAACCTTCATTCATCCCTCATTTTCCCAACTTAATTTGTCCCTCGGTGTCATATTAGCATACTGGTAAAAAATTAATATAATGAAAGGTAAATAGTTAAGTTCGCGAATTCTTTCAAATAAACGGAGCAGCTAAAAGTACCTACAAATGACAGAATGATTTCATTTGTTAACAGAAAAATGTGTCAAACTGACACAAAGGACGGATGAGGGTCGACACAATATGAAGATTCAGTTCACATTTCAATACATTTTGCACAATTATTTACGCTCCATAAATGCATACAATCTTTACTCTAGTGATACGTTCAATGAGATCCATCTTGTCAATATTATTACTGTAAGCACTTCATGTCTGTCATCGACCAAGTCATAAATTTTGAAGTCCGACTCAATCCGTGCTTAAAGCGAGTCATCAGTCGGGCATTCAGAGTTCAAACAGTTTCCGACGACGAATCTGAACGTGGAACTTCAATGACGTCCAAAAAAAAAAAACTCGGATAGATTATTTTGTAAGCACTTGAAACACGTGTCGATCCGAGAACGCAACCTGTATTGCGAACTCACGCTCCATTCGGGCGAGCATTGCGAACTTGGGCGCAACGAACACGTAGGTAGCTGCTACATGGTATATTACAAATCAATGTATCAGCTGAGACACCAGCCGAGTTCGCTGGCCTTATCCGTAAACTTGTCCAAAGTCTAGTGCAATCGGTGTTTGTGAATCATTGCCAAGTAAGTCACGTGTGTCGTCACAATTGCGATCATCTAAGAATCCCGTTCGTTTCTATTTTTTTTTTATTTTTGTTCGATAGCAATGGGATAAGCAGCCCCGAAAATGGTGATTAATGACGCGCTGCATCGTCCGAAAACGATTTAATCGAGTATTTTACAAGGAGTCGGGTCATTAATCAAGCGATTTATGGGAATCGGAATGTCGCCAGATTCGCAGATTTGCATAATTCATGAGACGGACAGAAGTGAGGCATCGATTACTTCCATGGGAAGAGAGGAAACAGGGGGAAACAATAGCTGCTGGAAAATGGTGAAAGTGGATAACGAATCGTGAGGACAGCCGTGAGCATTCACGCGGGGAATGTTAATGTGCCTGTTTGTGGGGGCTATTGTTCTTTAGTTACTTTAATTATGGTTGCAGCAGAGATTAAACGAGTTTCGTGTTACGGTACTTTTGACTTCTGCTTGAGTGTGTAGGACGGGTAATGTCTGATTTGGACTTTACAGACGTGTGGACAGGTTTTGGAAAATGAAAGGATTCCTGGAATATATGCGACCCGAAATTAGCACTTTACAAGGATCGAATTGTATTGGGAAAAGAATAAGATACATAATACACTTTTGCATTTCTCGAGCTTAGGCAGTTCAAAATAAAATCTAAATACCTTAAGTAGTATTGAACATACCCAAGAAATTCTTTTTGTATTCTTCTTTAGATATCTTAAAAAAGGATAACTGCAGCATGTACTTTTCGTAAAAAAATGAAATCAAAATACAAAAGTTATTTAGAAGTGAATGCTAAAAAGGTCTTCGTTCGATATGTTCTCTATATTTTATAGGGTTACCAGCGACCCTAGAGTGCAGTTGTAGGGTTAATTCTGACCGATGATCAATGAATTGCCTAAGAATTTAGTGGAATACATTGCAATTGGCGTGACTTTGCGTAATTTCATCAAAACACTTCATGCAATCATTCATAATCTAAACTACTTCATAACTTTTTAAACATACAGACTTCCTTACTTACTTGAAAATTCGCGTGTATCTGAAAGACATTGATTTACTATGCAAAATAATTTTCAAACCATTAAATATCATACAATTCAAACATAAGTCTTCCTAGTCTTGTTAACATTTATGTACCAATATTGTGTAAATAAAAACTGCAATAGTCAAGTGAAAGAAACCATGCAGGTTACCATCTAAGATCTACATTTTCTCCGATCCAATGCAGTACACTTGATCGTCATGGTTCAACTATCGCCATGGTCAGTTTGCATGGCTCAGAGAGCACCACTGTCAACTATTCTACCGGTCGCCCGGATCTAAACCATCGCGTGATACGATCAGCGAAATCATGGGGCCCGGTGGTTCCAATTCCTCGAGCGCTTTTCTCGATTACATAAAAATAATTCGCTGCGTCAACGCGGAAAGTTGTTTATTACGTTGAAGAGAGTTAAAATTAGTCTTACAAAACGGCCATTAGTCGCCTGGTTCGTGACGCAGTTTTCGAGAAGGAACGTCGACGCGTTAGACGTGTGTACACGTCGATTCCTTTTACCCTGTTGCTCGAATCTGACCCAACAATGCCGCTGGCCACACCGTGGCGAAAGTAATAGCCCGCCCGGGGCCATTTTGCAGCGTTACACCCCCGCCTTTCCGCGTTTCTAGGCCGATTTTCCAACGACGGAAATGTCTAAAATAGGAAGAATCAGTTTAAATACAGTAATCACGAGAAACACCGATAAAAAGTAGTCATTTTTTAAAGTGAGTGTTGGAAAGAGAATATTAATTAAAATGGCACCTCCGTGTTGATGATTGACGCAGTGCGATTTGTACCACGTTATTTCATAAGTACATAAACTGTGGATTTTGTGTATTTATAATGTACTTGAATGTGTGAAATATAATAGAATAGAACTCTGAAGATAATTTAATAAAATTTTTTATTTATTCATGATTTGATTAAACATCTAACAGGAGAGTGTGTTCTGGATTTTCTTGGAGGCTAATATTAAGTTTGATAAAACTAGATGACCACTCATTATTATACCTAGCAGTACAGACTCAGAGAATAGATTAATTGCAACATCAATAAATCAATTTCAGTGTAGAGAGAAATTGTAAAGAAAAGACTATTATATAGATGGTACGAATTTTTACATCTTTATACGAGTTTTTCTTAAATTAATTTCATGCATGTCCAGTACCACATACATTTGTGAAATAACTTATTATTATTGTTGTAAACTAAGCCAATTGTGTAGAAGCAGTTCGACAAAAATTCTTTGTAGATAAAACACGAGCACAGTCTTGGTGTTATTTAAATTGCAGATATAGAATAGCAACTGCATGTAAATTGGTGTCGTTGATCCCTATTTTTCAAACTTTTAATTACAATATGTTTGGTGAGGCTGGAGGCTACGAATGTAACAAAACAGCCCGAGGGTACAGTCCACGTATCGCAAAAAAAATTGAAGCAATCGGGGGAAATGACATTTGAAAGGAGAAGGCGTATAATAGCGCGTTCGAAAATTGCTGTTTCTGTCGCCTATCTGCGCGCGACAGGTTTGATTGAAAAAATTCGTGTGAAAGTAAGCATAAAATTAATATTAATATTGAGTATATAAACTGTATTGCAGTGTTACTATGGAAAAAGGTAAGCAAAAATTTTCTTACATTCTTCATAAACAACTATTATATTCGTTCAAAGTCTATGAAACATGAAACGAGAAAAAATATGTCCTACGTTTAGAAGTTTTTACTTTTCTTTCCTACAATTAAAATTTTATTCAAATAAATTCTTTCGTACAGTCCAAAATCTTGTTAATTTTCTTGAGAGGTATTATGGTATTGTGTTCTACATATAAATCTTCTGTCTATAACCGACAAATGCAGTTTGGTTCTCGTATTACTCACGCACGATACATTCACTCAATAATATCTTATTCTTGGTACTATGACACATTCTCCAAAGGTATTGGACAATTCTACAGATCCTAGTTCGTCCAATAAAATTTGCAAGCTAGTTACTCACCACCTGGAATCCACATTGTATTATATCACTGATCCGCGAGTTAGTCTCGATTCTTAATTTCTCCTATCTAATCGAGTTATTAGTCACCTTCTCCGAATTACTGTTCGAGTTATTCCTCCTTTCTCCGACAGAAATGTCGTTCAAGCTTCAAAGAGGAAATCGTACACTGTATGGCGCGGGAAACTTGCATGTTTTCGCGACTACGTCACCGAATTTGCAATCGTAAGTGAATTCACGAATTGCGATTGTTGTTCACGAATTCGTTCAATTCAGGAATCGTGTATAAACTTCTTGATTTCTCGCTACATTTCCTGGAAAATAGGAAAATGAAACATAGGAAAGTGTCTTCAATTAGTACGAAATTAGTTTATTCAATATTTACTACGTTAGATATTTTAGAGTCTACTTTCTCCCTAAAGTCAAGTGCATTTATATACACTACATTCATAAATATTGGGTAGTCCATACCGTACATTGAAATTGTTCGATTTTTTGCAATAGTAGAAAGTCTCAAAGTCGAGTTAACTTTCTTAAATTTTTTGCGATGACTGTAATCGTTATACTATGACTTACCGGACCATTTACGATTTAAATCACCTTTTCTTCCTTAATATTCATAAACAAATTTGACATTAGTTTAAGTTTATAGGTAATAACATTAGTTATCACAATACAATATCACTTTTTCATAATATCAGCTCATTTTGACTCAAACATATTGAGAAAAGTTGAAAGAGAAGTTATTAGACACCAACAATCAGTAATACAATTAATAAAACTATGTATTCCGTAAAAAATAATTTATAAATGGCAGCAGACAATTGACATTGTATTTCTCGGACACTGTAAAAGATAGTGAAGCACAAAACTTCACAAGAATTAATAATATCTCTACTCCATTTCTATCTCGACAATTCCCTTTCTTGATAAAGTAAAGTAAATCAAAAGGGAATGTCCGTCTAATAATTACAATACCTTTCAACTGTCCGCAACTAAAGTTTACAAAAAAGGATCAAAAATTAAGAAGAATGTACAATACACGATCAAATTATTATTAGAGCCATAGTACAAAAAATATGTTTCTTATGTGTGTTTCTGTAGAAATAAAATCACAATACTAAGATTTCTACGCAGAGTAATTTTTAATTGACAATTGTCCACCAAAAATGTAAAAAGCAATTAAACTTTGGACATGTGATTACAAAAAATACAGATCGTAATATCGTCGATTTATGCAGGTGATTTAATAATTCGATCACTCATTGTAGTCGGTCGAATGAAATCTTAAATCCTCGATTAGAATAGCTCAATTAGATTGAGTAATACATTCTACGGTATGTATTACTGGGGGATTAGTATTTCGGAACGATTGTCGAGCGGAATCGTAGCAGTCTACCGAGAGTCTGACAATATGCAAAGCCGGAACGACAGCCGGATGACGCAATGTACCACTGGCGCCAGATTTTAAAATGTGTCCTCGTTTCGGTAACCCGACCGATCGCATTGTATCGACATTGTCAAATCGGCAAGGCCGCCCTCTTGGTGAGACCTAACCCAGACCTTCGACAGATAAGTCGAAACTCGTTTGCCTCCCCTCTGTGGAAGGTTCCACCGATTCCGATGGCAACGACGAAGCGTGAGAATCGTGGCAACACACTTCTGCCCGAGAAAATCCGTATCATTTAGAGATTCAGTTTTGAAGGCTCCCCTTTACTTCCGGTATCGCAGACGATGGCCACCGTGGCGCGCCAGTCATCATGGCGGCCGGGTTTCCGTTTATAATTTTTTAATCGGCGCGTTTCTTTTGTTGTCGAAGGACGTTACAGAAATAATTAAACTGTTAATTACCGCAACTCCTACGTGAACAGAAGTCGATCATTAATTCTTGGATTGATCGCGGGAAGAATGATATTTAAACGAGAATTAAACCCGTCGCATTTGAGATATTCTGAAAAGGAAATCATTTATGTGCAGATGTAGGAATATTAAAACTGTAGAAATACTAGGACATTTGAGAAGGTTTTAATCGAAATATTTGAAAGGAGTATTTGAGGTTAAATGTATCTATTAGTTAGTAGGGCATGCATGAGATTTTGGAGACAAATTATTAACCAGTAACGTGTTATATATGTATTTAAGTCGTTTTTCGAATGTCTGAGACATCCAGTTCCTTCTGTGGAAAGACGAAGTTTGTTCCCACCCTTGAGACAATGTATTTCGCAATTTTCTATTGCAAGCAACTAGCCATTCAGCGAAAGTCCTTCGAACGTTGAGAACTCTTCCTATCCATTAATCGTTGGGGAATGACAGGATGGAGGTGTTATTTCGGTTACAAGAGGAGTACATAGAAGGAAAAATTGAGGAAACAGTAGATTATTCGTGTTAAACGAACATAATAAAACATAGTAGTTCCTTTCATAAATATTAAATTAAAAAAAAAACATTGTACAGAAGGAAAATTAATAGTTTAAATCGAAGAATATCTTTTAGTATCCAGAAGCAATTTCGATAAATTTCCTTACTAATAATTGATTCGTTAAGTGTTAAAATATTTTTTTTAATCGTTTAAAAATCACAATAGAATCGAAAACGAAAGGATACGTCTGTGAAACAATAAACGGGATCAACGTGAGCGTGTCGAAACGTGGTCCACCTACAACTTGAGTTAATCATGTCAAGGACCCAGCGAGCCTTCTCTCTGGTTCGTATAATACCCTCTTAACCCTACGTATACAAGCGAATCGACATTGTTCACTTCTCGATTATCCGTTTGATGACAAAGTGTTCAAAAGAATTCAGACGCGTTCCAACACCGGTAGTCATATTTCGAAGCGTCAAGGTTCTAGAGAGAAACCTTCGACCGTCAAGCGAAATTGTGTTTTGAAACTTCACGAATTCAATCGACTGAACACATTCCTCCTGACATTTCTAGTGTAAAACAAATAATTTAATACATTTTCCATAAAAATAATAGAAAAATAATTATAAGTTCTTCGGCTGTAGATTATTGACTTCATCGTACCTGGAACTGATCTCCTTATTGCTCCTACGCGTTCCCAGAAAACGATTACACGTTTCGTCTCTAACATGAGACATTTGTACCGTTTGCAGGCCAGATATTTAGATCATCGGCTATAATCGAATCTACGGTCGACAAATACTGTGCCAATGTGGTATCACCCGATTCTACAGTCGCGTAATAGGTTAGAAATAATGGACGATCGACAATCGATTAGCTCAGTTCGGCCATAACGTTATTTTATCCATGACACTATAATGTGAAGCGGTGACCATGTCTCTTAGCTAAGCCGTACAGTTACGGTTTAAGAAATGCGAGCAACGCGTCCCCGTAATTTTCCAGGGATTCAAAAGGTAGGAGCTTCATCATCGATACCTCCACGTGAGTCACTAATAATCCCACGGGAGAGATACAATTAACCTCGCTTCATTAAAGTAATTAAATACCTCACTCCTAAAACGACTTCAGTAATTTGTTACGAGACATATTCACGTGTCTGATCTATTTTCCGGTATGTTCTTCATTTCCTTTCGAAGAGCGAGGCACTTACAGGATTTCCCCACACAAAAAAATACAAAAAAATAAAATTGTGAGTACAAACTACTGAATGCATGTTTGTATGTATTAAGAGAACCGTATTATTATTACTATACAATTTATTTATATACACAGATTGAGAGTGAAGAGAATCGAAATTCACATAAAGAAGTGTGGCAAATTTAAATCAACGATAGGACGAATGAAATTTCACGGACACTTAATATAATACTATGTAATTAGTATTAAGTGTACTAGCAATTAGTTCTCCGTAGTTTCTATATTGTGGCAATACATTTTACATTCAGAATATCATTCCAATATTCTGTTTAGTCAAAATGGTAGAGGATGATCAGAAAAAATAACGAATGTTCAAATAGGATATTTATTTGAATTATTTCGAAATGGATACAAAGTTTCACAAAAAGTAGTGGACTACGTCTTGGTAACCCCAATATATTAAAAAATTTCTGTACTAATTAATTGTCCCATTAAAAGAGTTAATAGTATAACAGAAACCAGTCGAGTGTTTTCAAAGAATGATATCAAAGTAACACCAGGATTTATCGATAGGATATAAGGATCATTGATCAGACCTTCAGCATTCATTCTTATTACTTCCTGTGAATAAGTGTATACACTTTACAGGAGTAAAAAACTTACATACTGCTGTTCAAATATACGATCTTAGAATCTTCTATTTAAATATTAAATCTCTATAACCACCTATACAGGGTGGTCCACCTAAAGATAGCCACCTAAATAAATCCTTCAGTTGTGAGTATGTAAAAAATATGTTGCATGCAATTTTAATTTTTTCATATAAGTGTATATTTTTTCTTTTCCATATTGTAAGTGGCATTAAATCGCATTCAAAGATGTTAATGATATGACCTTGCAGTGACCTTTGACTTCGAGTTTATCTGTTATCGCACGTTTTAGGCAATGCATACTTGTGGAGATACATTATTTTAAATTCTTAACATAACATGGTAATTCACAAACTACATGATAGATGTCTTATAAATTTAACAGCAGTCTGGTCTTCTAAAACATGTTTACTCACATATCCGCAGATTCTCGCCCGTCGCCGCTGGGGTCGGTGATATCCATGGAAATGAATTTCATACGTAATTTCAATTTTGAGAATCAAAGGTCACTTCAAGGTCATGTCATTAATATTTCTGAATGCGTTGCAATGCCAGCTACAATATTGTATAAAGGAAAAAATTTACTTGTATGCAAAAAACATCGGTGACCTTGAAAACTCCGGAAAAAATGACCTTACCACAAAAATATTCTTTGCAATGTATTCAAATTGTATGCAATTATTTTTTTACGTAGCTACCTTTTGGTGGTCCACCCTGTATACATAATATAGATTCTACAAATTTTAATTCAAATCTTAAATCGCTCTAGCCTTCGATATAAATAATATAGATCCTACAGATCTATACAAACGTATCAACGCTTTCGAAAGATCTCAAACAGATTTCTTTGATCGAACTTTCATCACTGACGATCACCAATACCCCACACCAGCGTATTAAGGCATTGTCGGATGCTGAAAATAAGACCTCCTCGCTGATACAAAGCTCGACGTAATCGCATTACGGTATCGTCGACGATGTAAAGCGGCTTCAGGCCGCGGTAAACAGCCGCGCACGGTTTATCAGTACGATCGGCAGAGCTCCGAATTCCTCAGCGACGATTTGCAAACTTTATTCATCGTGATCGTCGTGTGTTGCTGCCGCCTCCGACAACGAGAATCTACTTTCATTTTTATTCCTTCATCCGCCAGATTCGGTTGCACCGAACCGCGTATGCCTACGCGTGTTTCGTGATTCGGAGTCAGAGGTTACGGACGTAAAAGTGCGGCCATTATTCGAAACTGTCATGGTGGTCGATCAGATTAGGCGTAAACCGTGGATCCACACTGTGTGGAGAGAATACTGTCACGTAATCTGTAGCAAACAATTCTTTCTCTTTCTCTGATCAAATGTTTGAGAACCATTAATCTTATGCTCGATTAGAAAACTATCGGATCTATTTCAAGTATGTATGCTTCACAAATAAATCTAATCTATGTGAACATGCTATCTGTGCGTATGTTTTCAATAATGAGTTTATCAGTCGCGCGTGGCATTCTTGTAAGATGATGTAATTTTTTCTTCCATTCAAAACGATTTTCACCAAATTCTTCAGGCTATAGCAGATATATTTTAAGCTGGCATTTGAGTTACAGTTGAGTTTTGAAGCTGTGGTTTTTAATTAACATTAGCACATCACTTACTGAGCGTTCTTTTTCATCATTTAAGATATTTTTATCAATTTTTCTTCTGTAATTACATATTTGTTTTTGTTTTGTGCCTATGTAGTTCGTGTGTAAAGATAATGTTTGAGACAAGCGGAAATGTTGAGCCTTGTACATTATTAAACGCTTATTGTTGATAATTATCCTTTCTTATAAAAGATACAGTAAAATATATTCATAACGTAACAATAAAAGATTTAATAGTTTGAAATACATTTAAATGCAGTCTGTACTACTCCTACTTATGTCTTTTTTATTTTAATTAATTCTGCCTAAAAGAAGAAGAACAATTACATACTATTAAGAAAATATGAAGGACGTATCAACTTTTAAACCAATTACATAATTTCAAAATACACTTTCAAGACAGAAAAATGAAGTACTAACAATCTTGTTAACAATGTATAGTATCCCCTTATATCTTTCTTTCGCAGTTGCACGTGATTACGCTATTCTTCCGCAGCTGTTCAGAAAGAATTACATATGAAAACACATTGAACATCGGATCTTCCGCTCTGTGACACATAATTCACGCCTTCGGACTGTGCATCATTAGCGATGAAACGTTGACCCTCGAGGAGCCGATGAAATAATATCACTTTCGTGCCAGGATGCGCACATATGCGCGCCTGTTTTCCCTCTATACAGGCTGTTATGTTTATATCTCGGAAACGGTTAACCTTTCGATCTGTTTACTAAAGCTTTTTTACTCCGTAGAGTGTCCTATGTACCATATAAATTTTAAACGATTTTTGTAAACACCCTGTATATGACGGAGCGCGCACCTATGCACTCTCACATAAAATAGATATTTCATTTATCCCTTAAATTATCTGAAATGTATTATAATACATTTGGAGAACCACTGGTAATTACAGTTTAAAAAGAAGAAATTATTGGACGATTAACTAATTTACGTCCTGTCTCGAAATTATTAGAAAAATTCATTTTTAGTCAAATTCGGCAAATTCAGCCTGTCACATAGTGGTTCTGAATAAAAATTTAGCAGCACATACGCGTGTTTAATTTAAGTAATCAATCATATTACAACTTATACATTTTATTCGAATAGAAGTAAATGAATGCACATTGTGCAAACCGTCCCGGCGCGAATGCATTGTATACATATCAATCCGAGCGAGTCTGATGCCCCCTTTAGAATCTGCAGAGGAACGATCAACGGTTAGGTCCCCACCTAACCGAGACCTAACCGCGCTCGTAGCGCCTCACAAAGGGTACGTTGTGAACCTCTGTTTCGGAACTGTAAAACTCTAATACAGTAGGAACTCGTTTATTGCAGGCTATTTTATTGTAAACAAAGAACGCTCATCGCTCACACGTATTTCTGTCACACGTGCGTGCACTCCACTTTGTCGCCCAGCAAAAAAGGAACACAATATCTACAGTGTTGCGTCTAACTCACATGTTGCATCACAGAAAGCACAGTGTATATAATACTGTTTTAATAAAAGGTTGCAATATTTTTAAATACTTTCAGTTATAGTCAACTACATTTCGTATTATACCTCATTTATGATGAATATAAATACTTACGTAAGCAGATAAACTTATAAAAATACGCGACAAGTATAAGGTATAGCAAAATTAGAGTTAAGAATAAGAAAATGATAGAATAACATGTACCGAATGTCGGGTTTAACTATACACACGCTATTATTTCTGTACCCATTGAAAATGTGAAGAAATGCTTCATATGAAAGTTGTTTCATTTCATGCAATAAACTTAATAGAATATTTGAATTATTTTTTCATTGTTATTTACACAGATTTTTATACCAATGTAATTTTGTTTTAAATGGAACTACACATTCCGTAATATTTCAATTTCGTTAATAAAAAAAACAATTAACTTCGAAAACTTAGAAGATCCTTCACCTACGATAAAATTGTTATTGCTAAGTAATAGCCCTCTCCATACTAAACAACTTCTGTGAATAAACATATCTGATATCCCTAAAAATAACGAAGATAATTAACATAGCCATAAAGTGCGTATATCTAGCCCACCCTATATGTAGCTGCATCGCCTAACTGAACGACCGAGTGGTGGGGAAAGCGATCGGGTAATTGGTCACCAATTCCTGCACGGTTCCTGGAAATTTAGCCTTCTACAGCCCCGACTCGTGCGGGAATCGAATGTCTACTATAATGCAGTATGTATTCCTGGAAATGTAGTTCTCTACAGGCCCGAACGCTGCAATAAACGAGTTTCTACTGTAACTAGCGACGGTTACATGTCACCGGCGACGGGTCACAGACGAACCGTTGACCAGAGGGCGCCATTGTGCCGTTTCAATGAAATTCGTATTCAAAACGTTTCTGTCCGCCCCGCGAAGCGCATGCGCCGCTTCTCAGCATTGACACGAGGAAGCCAAGCCGAATTTCCCTCAGTTCTCGAGTGGCCGGTTTGAGAAGGGCTGCCACGAGAGGAAAATTCGTTATATTTTTCGCCTTTTCATCTCGCGCCTGCGCTTCCCACCGCCTACAAACCCAATTCGGCACGGTTCAGGACGTCACGAGAGGCTTCGTTCGTCCACGATGCTGTATTGTACACGAATTCTTAACGGCCAGGTATGATCCGCGATTTGTCGAATATTATCTCGAGTGCAAACCGCCCACGAGCTCTGTAATTTGCAACCGGTAACCGTACACTGCGCCTCAATTCGAGTTTGACCGTTCGACCCCGTCATCAAGGTCAACCGTGTTATTCGCATGTTAGTTTTGTATTCACGGTTAATTAAGAGTGTTATTTAAATATCGATTTTTGTTTATACCTACTCTCTAAGTAACAGGCTTGCGAAAACTGGAGATGAAAGGTGACGGATAGTTCGGGTCGCCATTTGCTCTCTTTTTCGTGATACCTTAATACACGTTCATTCACAGAGGTTCAGCTGACTTTTCCTTCACGTCGATTGTATTACTTGACATTTGAATTTTTATTGAATGACGGTCATGAGTGACCGACGTGGTGTGAATGGAACTGCTGTGACGGTCACCGGTGACCGTCACCTTTGTTGAATGTGTTAATTTAAAATCATCAAGTGTTACGATGTCATTCGCAAGATCGTCACTGTCAGAGAGGATTTGGAAACTTCATTGTTGACAGAACATATGATCTTTGTCTGACGAGCGAGGAAAATTATTTTCAAATAGATCAAGGGCGGACAATGACGTCCCGATAACGGTGCCGCGCGTCGCATTTGATTTGCTGGATGTTGGAGGAAGGAAAATTGTAATTTGCCCGTTACATAATCTATTTCGGAGCTTCTGTTATATGTATGTATCGAGTTCATTTTTGGAATACTTCGAGGTTATGTCTTTGATCACTGCGCAGAAGCGAAGCGTATAGCGCGTGTGAGCGAAGTAAAAAGTGTACAGAAGCTTATCATTTGATTCTCTTATCATTAAAAAGAAATGCTAAATTGCTCGATGATAAAGTTGCTGATTTTAAATGATAACGAATCGTGTTCGAGTTTCGTTGATAACGATGCAATTTTGATTGCGCGTATTTCCCCATATTTACGCTCGTTTCCTAGTGTTTCAGAGATTTTGGTAGTGATATTACTGCGAAACTGGAGTAACTTAAAACATTCGCGTTCACGAATAATCGAATTATGTAACTGTCGATGTGTACAGATGAGTCTATATGTACGATTTCGTAATGTACGCTCACCCGCGACAAAGTCGAGCGCATGATGGAATTTAGAAATAGATACCTTCCGCGACGCGATGTCGTTAATTGTTTTTTTAACATGCCTCGTAATGTACTGTTACCTGACTATAAATAAAATCATACTTTCAGTGCTTGTTTATTTATGACTGATATACATTCATGTATTCGCGACGAGCTCGTGACGCCTGTCAATAAAACTTAATCATGTTAGCGTTCATTCTAGATAAGGGTAAATCTAAAATGTCAGTTCATAAACTGACTTGTTAGTTTTTATGAGTTTTTTACATCGTGTACAATATTATTACTAAATTTGTTGCTGACTTTTACAAAATTATTTATTGGAGCTATGTGTGTATCAATATTTGTATTTATATTTTAATTAGTTGCATACAAACTTTGCATTTATTTTTATGGAAATGGTTAGAGAATTATGTTAGAATTTATTCTTATTCGCAACTCATATACATATGTTCAGGTCGTTATCGGAAGATAAGAGATTCAGCAAAATCGGTTCATAAACTACCTACAGACGATGTTTTTGTACGGCTTAGTTAACGATGTCTTTTTGTAAACAAAGGCTGCTGCTTCGACTGTCTGTTCTGCTTCTAGAAATTTACGTGTACCGTATATAATACTTCACACCGACGAGTATAATAGACAGTTTAAATCATAATAAATGTAATAACACAATATTGTAAACAATTTTAATTTATCTAACAAAATATTCCCTGTACTCGTAATTCAAAACTGTAGTAATAATAATATTTCTATACAGGGTGGACGAAACGTGATCAGCTTGGATTATATTCTTCTGCTGGCTGTTCGATCGAAAATTTGTTTGGCTAATATAACATGATCCAAGGAGAGCTTTAAAGTAATAGTAAATTAGCAAGCATCATAACAATATATTTTTTATTCTAAACATTATAGTTTAATCTATAAAAAACTGAAGGTGACCTTGAAAACTTCGGAAAAAAGGGTTGACAAAAAATTTAGTACAATCATTTTAGCGCTCTCCTGGAATCATGTTACATTAGCCAACAAATGTTTCGGTCGAACAGCCAGCAGACGAATATAATTTAAGCTGAACACGTTTTCGAATCTATTTATTAAATTCGGATCCTCCTACGAATACAAAAATACATACATTATTCATGTAAACTTCTGTTGTTTCACACATTTCAAAAAATGTTATTTGCAGCGGCTCGCCGTATTCGCCGCAGACATTCAACAAAGATGCTTCAGTGTAAGCCCACTGAGCTTCGCCGCCGCGAAGGTGGCGATGTCCAAATTCGATCAAACGAGCTACCTCCCGTACGACAAATTGGAAGCGAACCTGAAGATTGTGAAGAAGAAGTACGTAACAATATTAATTTGCTTTCTAATTGTCGCCTTTATTTTCTTCCGAGGTCTACAAAAGTGCCATCGCTTCCAATACTTGTCGCCTTCCTATGCCTCTATTTATAGAATACGGTGACTGAAGTATTTTAAAATTATTCTAGGGTGACTCGACCCCTTACCCTCTCCGAAAAGGTTTTATATTCTCACCTCGATGACCCCGCGAAGCAAGAGATAATCCGTGGCACGAGCTACCTTAGGTTGCGTCCAGATCGCGTGGCCATGCAAGACGCGACAGCTCAGATGGCCATGTTGCAATTCATCAGTTCTGGTACGTTATCTACCATCTATCCTCTTCAAGAACATATCCTTAACATTCTCTTTACTAACGAATTATTATCATAGGATTGCCAAGGGTCGCCGTTCCATCGACGATCCACTGCGATCACTTGATCGAAGCCCAACTAGGCGGAGACAAGGACTTGAAACGCGCCAAAGACATCAACAAGGAAGTCTACAATTTCCTGCAAACAGCCGGCGCGAAATACGGTGTCGGTTTCTGGAACCCTGGCTCCGGTATCATTCACCAGATCATCCTCGAGAACTATGCTTTCCCTGGCCTGCTGATGATCGGTACCGATTCCCACACGCCAAACGGCGGCGGTTTGGGCTGTCTGTGTATCGGTGTAGGTGGCGCTGATGCTGTCGACGTGATGGCCAATATCCCATGGGAGCTGAAGTGCCCGAAAGTGATCGGTGTCAAGCTGACTGGAAAGTTGAAGGGATGGACCAGCCCAAAGGACATCATTTTGAAGGTGGCCGGTATCCTCACGGTGAAGGGTGGCACTGGGGCGATCGTCGAGTACTTTGGCCCTGGTGTCGACAGCATTAGCTGTACCGGTATGGCTACTATTTGCAACATGGGCGCTGAGATCGGTGCCACCACCTCGCTCTTCCCGTATAACTATCGTATGCAGGATTACTTGAAGGCAACAGGTCGCGCGGAAGTCGCCGCGGCTGCCGATCAACATAAACAGAGTCTCTTGACCGCAGACTCGAATGCTAAATACGATCAGATCATAGAATTGGATCTTTCCACGTTGGAACCCCATGTCAATGGACCGTTCACCCCTGATCTCGCCCATCCGATTTCTAAATTGGGTAAGTGAGCTACAGGTTACTGTCGAGCTTGGTATGCACTTGAAAACATTGTTTCGTAACCACTGCTGCGGCCTATATTGTTTACTGTTGCAACCAGTCTAGAAACATTTTCTGCGAGTACCGTGGATATTTTTAACCGTACAGGAATATTACGGATATATGGATAATTAAGTAAATTAGAAAAGAGGAAGTGTCACTTTCGTAAAGTTTATTTCGGGACAGTGTTTAGGTTAACTTTCTTGGGAGTACAGTGTAATTGGTTAGTTTAATACGTTACATTTCAGTCTGCGCAAAAGGGAAGCCTGAAGACTATATGCAGATGTGCATTAGAAATTTCATAATGTTGTATGCTGAAATTATTTCGTATTATAACTTCAAAGATATATGTGTCTGCTCGAAGTAGTATAAAATGAAATGGAATGAAGTAATCATACCAGTTTCATTTTATATGTAACTTAGTAAAATACAAGTGACCTTGAAATGACCTTTATAAATAATATTAGACATGATTTCTGAAAAAAAAACAGCATGCATACTAGACTTGGTGTTTTCTCACTGAAATTTTGCAAACCAACGAGGAAAATGTTCGAAGTAGTACAATTGTAATTCTAATCAGGTGAGACTGCCAAGAAGAACAATTGGCCGAACGAGATCAAGGTCGGTCTTATCGGTTCCTGCACAAACAGTTCCTACGAGGACATGGGCCGATGCGCGAACATCGCTAAACAAGCTCTGGATCATGGACTGACCGCAAAGTCCGCGTTTAATGTCACGCCAGGATCCGAACAGATCCGCGCCACCATCGAACGTGACGGAATCGTGAGTTTCGTTTTAGTGTGCCACTGTGTCGCTATGTTATAAAGCTTGTGGACAATTCGAGCACACGCTGTGCCTGATTCAGTGCCAAGCATTGGTACATGACACTCAGAAACGACGGCGCGACCCACGCCAATTCTTAATTTGGATCGGATCGATGTATTCTGACAATGTGAAAAGAAAAAAATAGAGACTCGAGAAATTACGTGGAACACGTCTCGAGAGAATCCTTCATTCAAGTTGCAATATTTTTTAAAACAGTAGTGCCTCGATATAATAACATGACTTGTTAAAAAAATTCTGAATCGTTTATAATAGAACTACAGATAACGTTTCTGGAGTATTTTTCTGAGAGATACATGTACCTCTTCTTGTGGAATTCTTTTTTTGTTGCTTCTTCTAATATCAGAAATTATGATCAGCACTAGAATGTTTTCTATAAGTCTTCATAGATTTGAATAGTAAAGTCTATGATGTCCAGGTTGTGATCTTGCAAAAATATTGGTGATCTACATTTGTGGAAATGATTACAGACGATTGTGAAATATTATTATTTATCGATCAGGCGAAAACTCTTAGAGAATTCGGAGGTACTGTTCTGGCCAATGCTTGCGGGCCTTGCATCGGTCAATGGGATCGTCAGGACATCAAGAAAGGCGACAAGAACACAATCGTCACATCGTACAATCGTAACTTCACCGGACGTAACGACGCCAATCCGTCTACACACGCTTTCGTCACTAGCCCTGAACTCGTCACTGCCTTGTCTATCGCTGGTCGACTAGATTTCAATCCACTCACCGACAAACTTAAAGGCAAAGATGGAAAAGAGTTCCAGTTGAAAGATCCGTTCGGTAAGTTTGATATCTTCCTTAATTATCGTGGGATATACGGCAGTAATACGATGTAAAACGATGATAACGATACGCGTGTAACGACTTGTAGTTGAGTGCTAATTTATGAATAATGATGGATGAGTCATAGTTCACTATGACTCTTTCGTAACACGTCTGCCTCGTCTGCATACTGTTCAGCCGACACTCGAGGCGTTAAAAATAATCTTAAATATATTATCAAGAATTAATTTAGATTTTTCTATTCTGAGCCATTTCGAATTCTTTTTTGTTTTAATACTTGATCGTCTTTTTAATGGTTGTTCGGTTTTAGTAATTCTAACAATACTCATTCGAAAATTAATCCAGCTGGTGAAATGAAAAAAATAATTTAAATGTAGAAATGAAAAGTAAATTGTTAATGGACCTTCCCGCTTCAAAAATTTTGTATATAGAAATCTATCAATAGAATATTCAATACTGGGTCATTAAACAGCATGTAGTATTCGAATCCATTGTTTAATCGTTAATTAATTACTCGACCTCGGTCTCCTGTTGAATTCATTAGTATAAAGTGACATTTATTGTATCCGATCTTAATAATGATTTGTGAGTTACAATGTACAAAGGAAATACAATTAAATTAAGCTCCATATCTATAACCCAATTTTTCCTTTGCCATACTTTAGTACCTTATCTGTACTATATCAAAATATTTGATAACAGAAAATATTAGTACGTTGAATTAACCTGAATGGAATACAATTGTTCAATGTTATCATGTTTTACCAAATCCACCTCACTGTCAAATTTCAGCACAACTGATAAGAGAGTTAAAACATTTTATGGTAACATTGCAGGCGATGAGTTGCCTAGCCGCGGTTTCGACCCTGGTATGGATACCTACGACTCGCCACCAGCTGATGGTAGCAAAGTCAAAGTTGACGTGGACCCGAAAAGTCAAAGATTACAGCTTCTGGAGCCCTTCGACAAATGGGACGGTAAAGATCTCACCGACATGACGATTTTAATCAAAGTCAAAGGCAAATGCACCACCGATCACATCTCAGCTGCCGGTCCATGGTTGAAATACCGTGGCCATTTGGACAACATCTCCAACAACATGTTCATTGGGTGAGTTTAACAATCCAATAAGTCCAGTCTATCCAAATGGAATTTAAAATGTTTTTTTTAAATAATCCAATAAGTTCAATCTATCCGAACGGAATTTAAAAAATGCTCTTTAAAACTACCTATAGCGCCGTGAATTCCGAGAACGGTGAAATGAACAAGATCAAGAACCAACTCAATGGCCAATGGGGAGCTGTGCCCGACGTTGCCCGAGACTACAAGAAAAATGGCGTGAAATGGGTTGCAGTGGGTGACGAAAACTACGGAGAGGGATCGTCCCGCGAGCACGCTGCTCTCGAACCACGACATCTCGGTGGCCGAGCCATCATTGTCAAGAGTTTCGCCCGTATCCACGAAACTAACCTCAAGAAACAGGGTCTGTTGCCACTGACCTTCGCGGATGCCAGTGACTACGATAAGATCCAGCCTACCGACAAGATCAGTCTCTTGGGACTGAAGGATCTGGCGCCTGGCAAGGTAAATTTTCATCTGAACTAATTAATCCCTTAATTTAATCCTTTATTAATCCCGTAATTTACTAATCCGAAATGAAACCAGAGCCCATTCAGCCAAACCTGCGAAGCCAAATTTTCATCAATGCCTGTTATAAAGTTATGACTACAAGCTTGATGCAATTGCTATAAACAACTTGCGTGCATATTGGCAGCAACATAGGCAGCAAATTGGCTCGCTCAGACTCTGTTCTGTTTTAGCCCTCGATTTGATATAGGTTATGTTGCAAGATTTGCTGCCAATTTGCTTGACCATTTTGTCAGCTGCCGTTGCCTGCAAAACCCAAGCGAAATGTAGAAAACAGATGGCTAACTTTTTTCATTATTCACTGGCAATTTATTCGAAACTTGTACAGAAACTGATTATCAGGGAGAAAGTCTTCCTGAATCGAACCGCACACCTAATGTGTTCATTTTCTTACTTTTCAGCCCGTCAAGGCAGAGATCAAGCACAAGGACGGCAAAGTCGACGCGATCAGTCTGAATCACACGATGAACGAACAACAGATAGCTTGGTTCAAGGCCGGTTCTGCTCTGAATCGCATGAAAGAGATCGCGAGTGGAAAGTAAACGCGCGCCAAAAATGCAATACATCGTTCGCTGAGACGTGCACGATCGTAGCTAGTTGCGTGTATACCGATATCGGTACGCGAATGGAGAACGTGTCCGGTATGGCGCTCTAATATTCCAGATAGATACTCGTTAAGTAATCGAACGTCTTGGTGGGAGGGGAGGGGGGAGGGGATTGCTAGCGTGTATTCACGCGACGTACCGATTTAGGGGAAACCAATCGTGAGGATTACTTAACAGAAGCGTTCGACCTATACATTGAACGACGACGCTAGGGCGTACAGTTTTTTTTTCGCGACAATACCTTAACAACGTCCACCATCAATATCGTTGAAGAGTGACGAACCATGCCGGGTAAAGATTTCGATTTAGCGAAGACTTTAGTACTTAGGATGCAATAATCGAATTTAGATTGCCCGTTTCTTGCGGTTACAATTGGCCACCGAGCGATCGTCCGATTTCAGACGATCGATAAGGAAATTTCCACGCGTCAGTGGGAGTAGAAACCGGGGGGTGTAGCCTGTACGTGCCAAACGTGTTCATTTTTAAAGACGTGTACAGCCCACCGATGGCACGTCGGGACTGCACGCCATCCATGCGACGCGTGATCTTCAATTTTGCCCGATTTGATCTATTGTATATATATATATATATATATATATGTGTACATTGTTCACAGAATAGGACGCAATTGTGATTGTATGGATTTTCTAGATACGACTGATGAAATACGTTATAAGATTGCTGTTACTATTCGAAGAACAAATAAAAGGTTGAGCAGGAAACAAGACACTGTGGTTGCAGTTAATTTATCCTGTATTATGGGAGAAATTGTCCCTTTCCACAATTAGTCTGTAGTGTAATTGGGTACAATTATTATTCTCGTTTATTTTTTATTGAATTAATGATTTTTAAACAGTGAACACGGTTATCACGCCTGTTTCTATTCGTGATACAATAATATTAATATCCAATATATTTTCGTGATCCAATTGTCTGGAACGCTGGCACTCATTACAAGAAAAGAAAACAGCATAGTGATTTCAATTGTTGATATAAAATATTGTCTCCGTCCTAATTATTCCTTAGAGTCTTCTGTATTAATATAGTGCAGTAGTAGTCAATAATAACATTCATTAATTATGAACGTAATGTTTTATTACTAATTAGTATTAAAAATATTAAGTTTTATATCACGCTTGAAAGCTGACGTCACAGAAACATTTTTAACTGATTAAGTATCAATGGAACGGATGAGTATCAAGTTCGATGTAGGAAAAGACTGTATTATGAGACCATAATAATATTATGCAGCAAAATTATGCATGTTACACCAATAAATAAAATTATTCGAACGAGAACTATGAAATGAATTGAAAAAAAGACTGATACCATTATCGTGCGATAAGAAGATCATGTTACGAGTGTAGGCTTGATAAACGGCCCATAATAAAAATTTTACAGTGTTCAATGTATTATTAACTACGTAGTGGATGCTACAACTAATCACAGACGAGTACATATCTCCTTTGCGTGTTATAAGCTATTGATAAACGTGAATCAGGTTCAGACTGTCGGAAACCGTGTCGTGGAGTGCTTAACAATTGGGTTGTCATATAACCCCCTGTGATTAGTCTTACGTCCTTTCAAGTGAAAATACAAAGTAGACGCGACTATAAAGTCCAATGAGTGCATACCTGGCTCCGTCCGAAAGAACTTTCGACTTACACTTAAACATAAACATTGAAAGAAGAAGCTTCCAAGCAACCATGGTTTTTTGGTCGGTAGTTGCAACGCTGGCAGTCGTAGCTTTAACGGTGCATTACATCAAAAAAAAGCAAGAGTACTTCAAGGCAAAAGAGATCCCGTTTATATGTGTATTTTATACCATGTACGTGGGTTGCATAAAATGTAATTACACATTTTACAGTAATTACTTACATATTTATTTAACACTGAAACTAAGAATAGAAAGATATAAACATAATTCTTAAAAATAAAAGAAATGCGAAAAGAAATTGACGATTGATTAAAAGTATATGATGTACAGATACCTATAGTTAAAATCTATATAAGATTCAATTTGCTGTTCCTTTCTGCACAAATATTTTTCACATTCGCGCTAGTTTCCTTATTGCATTCGACCCTTCAATTGATGTTACAGGATTATTAGTTACACTAGAATGTTAAAATTAAACAGCTTAATTCTAATACATTTTTATTTAATACTTTTTAGTATTTACTTTTTATAACATAAGATTTTACTAACTGACGAATGTTTTTTTTACATATTTCAATAATTTCTGGACGGACGGGGAGGGGGGCAGGCAGCACAGCATATATGTATGTAGTTTAGTCGCACAACTGAACGACCAAGTGGTGGGGGAAGCATTTGGGATGCATAATTCTAGAATTCCGGCTCTCTACAGCCCCGAAAAATGCAATAAACGAATGGTTACTACAAAATGAAATGGTTTAGATGAAATTGCAATGACATCTACGGCATAACGTTCAAGCTACTAACTACTTCATACACCTTTTTGACACCAGATGGCACCGTAGGTCATTTTTTCAGCACCTAATTTGTTACATTGTTAAATACTTAATTACTGCTGTTGAAATAGACAAAAATTAGAAAATTTTCGAAGTGTCATCCGTTCAGATAACTTGTGGAAATATGAGTTAAGAATTTTCAAAAATTCTTTGAGACCTAGCAGTTCTTTTACCGTGATTTAAAAACTCAGAAATTAAGGGAAAAACCTATGTATTTTATTAAAATTTTTCAAATGTTAAACATTGTTACAGTATGAACAAATTTTCTACTTCACGGGCATAGTAGTTATAACGTAATTTTCTACGTTATCAGGCTTCAAATATTCAAAGTTACGTGTAATATAAAATGTTCATCTGAAATTATGGAAGCTACATTAAGTCTTATAAGTGCAGAAAGGAATTCCAAGTCCTCGGCTATTAACTCGACATTATTCATAATTTAGAATATTTTATCTAGAATAATACCGTTTGTCTAATCTATGAGAAAAGTTCATTCCATACGAAAGCCGAAAGATGATATATGTATAAATAAGAAATCATGAAATGAATATTAATATCCACGCAATCATCTTTTGTGTAGAGGTTGAACCTAGTAAACATTCGTTTATAGTTTCGAATTGCGTACTCCCATCTCCCGTTACTTTTCCTCTAACCAAAATTGTTTTTCATTTCAACAATAAATATCGTATTTTCGTCCCTACTTGTTTCCATTAACGGCACCATGGATATTCATGTAAACCGTTTCATGGAAATATGTAACACAAAGGTCCATTCGAAATCAGGTTCATCAAACGTTCAACATTTGCACTTTAATTAGGGGTTAATTTCAGTTTCTGTCAAACGGCAAGCCGGCATAGTCAATAGCCGTTCGTGCAGCATGCTTTGACGTCATAATACGTGTCAATTAATACGAAAGTGCCATAACAAGCAGGTCCGTAAGCAATCAGGACACTCGCTCTTCAACAAAGATGCACCGTAGCACTTTCAATTCATTTGCTGCCCGACTACCCCTCCATACTCGATCCCGCCATCATCCCTCGGGCTAATTACCGTGAAACTTCGTGCATTCTACGTCTAACGTGGACCCACGGTCGACAGAGTTCTGAAGTTGCCTTGCATGCCGAGGGGGGAACTATCGAAGTTACAATTGTGGGTTATTTCGACGCAGGGTACTTTTCTGGTCGCAGATACAAATCGGTCGGGGACTAGTAAGGTGGTAATTATACGCGTACAAGCTTGTGAAACCATTGGTGGGAAGATTGTTCGTGATGGAAGAAGATAAACTTGATATCATCGTACAGGTAGAGCATAGAACTATGTTTATTTAATTCAGTCAAAGTGTTAAAATTAATAGCTGAAACGAAGCTATTCAGAACGAGTGTAAGAAACTTTGATACATTACTTAGGAAGTCATAGAGCGTGAAATTTCATATTAGCATTGATCCCAAATTGAATACTTAATATATTGACAATTAATACTTGTCACTGAATAATTTAGTAGAAAAGCTTACTACTAAAATTGCCCTTTTAGTGTTTTTGATCTCACATGTTATTTTATTGGTGAAGAAAAAGTTTACGAAAGATCTCCATCTTTGAAATCTCGAGCATTGTAAAAGTTTTAAAAATCAGGTTCAGGTGCATTATAGATTCTCTTGCAGTAGAGCTTGTTAAACCTTGACTCTGTAGGTTGCTAACGTTTTAAGTCGTTACAACAGTTTCAACTTCGTATGAATAATGTATTATAACGTATAATGAATCGTCGTTGCGAAGTCTACAGTCAAGTTTAAGAAATATAATACATTTAGAGCGTTATTTTTGCTGAGGTATTAAGATTTACTATTTTAATTCAAATGTGTAATGTTTATTTAAATTATCCTGAATTTAATGATGCATTAATACGGAATGATATTTTGACGTGATAAAATAAAGTTTCGCGTTCTTGTAATTTTTTTCGAAGAACAGATTAATCACCGTTCCTGCCATTTTTGAGAGTAGATTCGAAAGTATTTCGCGATTTTTTCAAGGTATTTTGCAATTGACGAAAATTTGTAGTCCTCCTCGAAAAGACTCGAATTAACGAGAAAGTTTTCCCAAACTGTATATTAACTTGATGGCGATTTGCATTTCTATTACCTCGTTACTCATGCATTAGCTTTTTATCGATCTCCGTGGAAAACTTCGTGCAAACAGGATGCCCAACTTTTATGACACTTCGACAAACTATTAAGAGTCACAAATTAAGGAACGATACTTCACGGGTGAAGGTATTTGATCATTTTTTTAGACCGGATTCACAATATTCTTCAACAGTATATTTATAAACATTTATTAATTTACGATTAGTAATACAAGTAAATGATTTTGGATAGACAATTTCCTCATCAGTAATAGTGTCCCTCGATGAATGCGACACTAACACTGACGTTATTCCCACCACTGGGAGGGGGGAGAGAGAGAGACTTCGATGAGTTTCTTAATATGTTATCAAGATCATCACTCTGAGTAGTATTGTGAAGGTTTTAGTTGGTGTCGCCGTTAATAAAAAAGTTATAAAAAAAAGTTTAGTGTCTGGGTTAGGTCTGGATTAGGTGAGTATAACTCAGAGTTCGGTACTCTGAGTAGTATTGTGAAGGTTTTAGTTTGTATCACCGTTGATAAAAAAGTTATAAAAAAAAGTTTAGTGTCGTGCTTTGATGATATTGTTAAGTAAAAGGGCCGATGACCTTGACCTTGACACATCCTGTCTAGGTCACCCTCCTGAGTAATCTTCAGAAATTTCACTTATCAAATATTCTCTATTAGAAAGTTATTAAGAGAACGATAACTTTTTCTTAAGTTGTCTAACCAACTCTGAATGACTCTTTTTTATAACTCCCCCGAAACAATAAACGAGTTTCTACTAGTTGTAGAAGACTGATAAGCATATTGTTTTGGTGGATATTTTGTTTTTGTTAATAAGTTTGAAAAAATATATGGCGTTTCTATCGTTTTTTTTTTTTATAATAACTTTTTTACAAATGGCGAAACCCAACTAAAACCTTCACAATACGACTCTGGATGACGACCCTTACAAAATATTTAAAAATCATCGAAATCGGTGGTGTACACTCCGTTACCGTAAATATTTACCCCAGAAATCCATAAACCTCCACAATTTAAATCCTACACTCGGCTACACCACCGTGTACACGCAAATATCCGTGAAATCCGCGGGACATTATGTTCGATACCGCACACAATATCAATGTATGTCGCGTCGCTGGAATACGCGGGGCGCGGCGGTCGAATAAACCGCGCGATTCGTAAAACGTCGAAGCTCGAGACGCAGCGGTTCGAGGAACCAGCAAACCGTCGCGGTCGACCACGACACTGCAACCAGTTTCTACGTGCGCCAGATTCCGGGGTGCGCGACGGTGCATTCGGTCGTGGTTATCGTTATGTCAAACGACGCGAGTGCACCGCATGTCGACGCCACGAAACGGGCACCGTTTTTCCATTCCCCTTGAACCGTCTCTGGTTTAGAAAGACCGTCTGTACGTTATCCATGGTCTGTGTATATGCGTGTGTGTCTGCCGGAGTCGAATTATTAAAAAAGCAACGACGGATGGGTCGCGTGGTTGCTTTTGTATCCGCGACCCTTTCGCCTCGGTTTTTTGAACGTTCGAGCATAGAGAGTCGGTGCATGGGAAGGGTTCGAGGTTAGATCGCGGTTGCAAGAGGGGTGGTTCCAGAGGGGGCGCTTGCGGTATTTTCTTTATTGAAATATGGAAATTGTAAGCGAACGTTGAATTTTTCTTTCTTTTTTTTTTTATTCCTCTACCACCCCCCTTACGCTTCGATCGCTTCCCTGTCTCGGTTTGACGCACTGTTTCGCGCGTTCCCTGTGAATTGTGTGCCTGAGCCGTGGTATTCCTGTGCTGGTGTATTTTTCACATCGAAGGGAATGGTATACGGGGGTTTTTTTCTTGTTTACCTGCGATCGGTGGCTCGGCGAACGGTGCGACGGAAACGTAATGGTGTCAGATCTTTTCTTTCTGTCCCATTCTTTTACGTTGCTACAATATTCGGTTACGAGGTCCGATCGAAAAGTTCTGGCAGTTTGTGTGTAAATCCTTTATTATTAATCTTAATAATGATCCCATAGGATTATCGTGAAGGTGATCTACTTCTGTCCTGGTACATATTTGAAGTCTTTTTTTCGGAAATGTATATCGCAAAAATTATTTAAATACCGTTACAAAATTTGTGCGGATAATTAATATTGCAGTACCTATAACGACAGCCTCTATTAACTAACTACAGATATTTTCTACGATTTGTGACGAAGGGAGCCTGGTGTAAACGGGCTAAAAATGAATGAATTTTTGGGAATTCTTTGTGAAGAAATTATTAAACCAATCTCTTTGAAACTTTCAGAATACTTTATTGTACAATTAAACTGGATACAACATTTTTTATTTTTACGACAAATCCATAAATATTATTTATATAAGGACTTATGTGTAGTCCGTGAGCAAAAAAAGGTGTCTCGCAACGGAAAATGTAACTAAAAAAATGTTCAAGCAACTAACCTAACATTGCATGTATGTACATATTTTTTAACATCTTCTTCACAGCATAAACCTACATATATAATGTTATTGCTTCAATAAATCATATTTCTTAGTATTTTTCACTTGAAAAATATTGCCTTTTTTTAAAAAAACCGTCACCTTTTTTTGAATTGTGAATTTTTTAGCTTCAAAACAGGTTTATGTTGCAGAGAAGATGTTAAAAAGTATGTACGTGTAATGACGGGTCAGTTGGCTGAATATTCTTTTACTTATACATATACCCCGGCGTGGAACTAAAAATTTTTGTATACAGTTTAATTATACAATAAGGTATTCACAAAGTTTTAAACAGATTGTGTTAACACTTTCTTCAAAATAAATTTTCAAAATATATATTTCTTTCATAATTGTCACAGCAGACAGGATCAATGTGCAAGGGAAAGACCTTAAAAAACCTTCGAATAAAATTTGAATTTCAATGCCTCCGCAGCGAAATATCACCGAAAACTCGGCTTTCAAAGGTTGTACAAAATTTTTCCATTTTCACTGGAAAGTCCAGTGCCGCCTAGGTGTTCCTACGTGAAAACAGGCAAACTCGAAAGTTCGACAATTGAATTTCACAGTACAATACAACTGAGTCTTTGTTTCTTCCCTTTTCTCTCTGGTCGTGCAAACGAGTTGGTTCTACTTTTTTTCACTTCAAACTCCGTGTATAATCTGTTCGCCGCGCAGCTAATTACAAATTACTCGCCTCTTAGTCGACTTACGTGACCATGTCGCCATCCTTTTGTAGGCACGATTGCCTCCTGATGTTTCCATTTGATCTGTACCGAAACGAACGATTATTCGGTGTTCGTCTGGCCGACGCAATCGCGTGGGCACTCGGCCGAGATAGAAAACCGGAAAATTTTTCGATCGGGTACAATTACATTTTTCCTCTGCGCGGCATTCATTGTCGATTCTTTTGTGAATCCCGTGAGCGGAATGGGTTTCCATATTCGTCGAAAAAACCAATGGGATCGACAGATGCACTGTGCCGTGGGACATTCGTTCGTCGATAAATTAAAAGCCCTCTTAGGTGTACCAGAACGGTTAAGAAAAAATAAAATGCCTCTTATTATTTTAATTGCATCCACATCCAAAACTGTAATTTATTTGACCTTCGTGAAATTAATGAACTGGGACGCGATCTGATGAAAATTAATTGTACAGAAATATGTACTTCAACAGATGATTATTTGTATTATTTAGTTATTATCAATGTTCAACACACACTGAATTGTTAATATCAATGAACATTGTTCGTAGTAATTTTGGTTTGTAGAAGACCGATTTTGAAAGAGTCGTAAGCCGCATATGAATTTCAGTTAGATTTTATCTACAGTGTCTGACTCATAACCGACCATTTCTACTTGCGTGAGTATGTGGATGTCCTTAGAATTGTGGCACAACCAACCGACTGGTGATTCTACATGCAAAAATATGTCGAAAAAAAGATAACATTTTTTTTATTTAAAGCTTCGTTTGCGGGATAATCGGATTTGAAAGTCTGTTGAATACGCGTGCAGTGGAATTAGACTTCGCTAGCGCGTCTGTTCATTGCATTCAGTTTCTACTTAGCATGATGTACACACGCGTATCAGATTACTTTTAGAATTTCTCCAATAGATCTTGTAAGGTCTAGGTTTTTAAATAAAAAAAAAAGAAAAACTTTTAGAATTTGGTTTTCTCGAAAACGAAACCAGTAAGTGTAAAGAACATGTTAACAGAAAAGTTCTTTGAAAAGAAAGCCTTCATAAAATTATATTCCACATTTAAAATTGATTTTTTCGTAGAAAATTGGTCATTGTTTAAAGTAACATAAAGTTCCCTTCACTTTATACTCCATTCACTTTTATTACTTAAGAATTGATTTTAGAGTGTCGCCAATACTCCACTTCCGATAACATTATTAATGATAATAATTATGAGTATGGATCCTAGAAGGAAGCCCGAAACATTTATTTATCGGAACACCCGAACCTGCCCTCTTTTTCTCGAATGCCATCAGCACTGCAGCTTTGAGCAAAAATAATTTACATCTCGCGACCTCCACGGCCAGAAGAAACGACGGGGACGCGAGCTTCAATTAAAACTTCCTTTGTGCGACGACAACAATCTTTCACTTTTTTTGTGTAATTGGAGTATTAGAATGGTCATCATCGTCGACGTATCTGGGTCGCGGCGATATCAAAGATGAAATCTCAAGCTCGTTAACGTTTAAACCTTTTGCCTAATTGAATATCGTTTACCTATTGATCCGGAAGCAGTCGGTACCTGGAAATTTTCAATTAACTGCGGAGCGCCTGTGTGGCTCAGCCCAAATCTTCCTAATCTTCCAGGACGTGTACTTGTAATTAGACAATACTGTGTTAACAATAACGATGAAATGCTCTCGACTTGAAAATTCTGATTTTAATGAAAGGATTAATTGCATTTGTGTAGAGTGAAGTTCTTGATTCCAAAAAAAAGTTCTGTACAATCCAGCAGAAGTTCCTTGTAAGTACTGTTGTAGAAACCTCTCATGTTACACGGTTATGAAATTTAATAAGGTTTTCATTTTGTTTGGAATCTGATGAAACTTTTTTTGACCAATAAAATATTTGTTTGTATCGTCACAGTTGAAAGAGATATTTAGGCGGTTAGATTTAGGCGAGACACCCTGTAGATACTCGTTCTCCATGTGCTCACATAATTACTCCGTGATTTGCATAAATTTTTCTTACGTCCACGCTCATTTACATTGCCGCTGGTTTGCGCTGATATCAGCGGATTCGTCGGGCCCTATAAGACAGGAACGCACTTCTGTCGCTAATCTTGGAAATAGAAATTGTCTACCGAAATTGTTTGGTCTCGAATCCCCCGACGTGTAATAACACCGTATACCTATCCGACTGAATTCCATTACGCACATATCCTGCGTGTGTTTCTGCAGACGCAGCACCCACCGACGCGAAATAGTCGGTTGTCTCCAGATCCATCGCCGTAGGAGAAGCATATTATCCCGATAAAGGGACTGGTGAAAGCCAAATTAAATTAATTCACCGGATAATAACAAAAGCAATTCGATATAACGCGGTATGTCGTTGCACCGTGAATCAGCAATTTTTCTCTCTTCCGAGCAATTACATTTCATTTGTGTTCAGTTAAATGATATAGTATGGAATTATAATCGGACGATTGATTAATACAAGAGAAATTAATGTTGTCTCAAAGACACTATTTTTACGAAGAAATTCTGTTACTTTGTTTTATTATTGTACCGATAGATGTAACGACTGAAGAATAACCATTGCAGCCCCCACTGAATAAATTAATTTAGTAGTTACATTGCTGCCCACACCGATGGGCCGTCGATTAATCACCCTGCGACACAATGATTGCGTTCGCACGACAAACAACTGCTTCGGATTCATTTGCCAATGACGCAATCTGACAATTGATAAATTGTGATGACGGACGAATACCCTGGTGAGAGAACAAACTAATTTAATCTGAGTAATCGTGGTGTTTTAAGCGTTAGTCATATTTACGTTACCGGTAATGTCGGACGATTCGTCAATTCTCAACGCCTTTCGCGGTTGAATGCGGTTTGTGGAAAATTAATGGATTATCAATAGAAACTTCAGGCGCTATTATACGCAGGTTTCCATTGGACTTCTGATCGAAACTAGAAGGAAGATGGGCACACTTTTTTACATAAACAAAAATTAGTAAAATTTGTAAAATAAAATTTGTTACCGTGAGCTTTTGCTTTTGAGTACATCGATGTTCGGTACTGATTTATTATCGTACCATTAGCCATGCTTATCTCGAGTAGGTTTAGTAAATAATAGATGAATTGAAATATGTGCTGGTATTTAGTTCAGGTATTTTTAATAAAATTTTCTTTAATATATAGTTTTATATGGTTGCCGAAAAATTTGTTTTACACATCTTTTATTAATTTGTTTCGTTGAAAGTTCATATTTCAATTAACTATGCACTGTTTGAAATATGGATTTATAACGTGGTTGTAATTTGTAGGAATCGGGATCTCATTAATATCGTACCGTAGTAAGAGGAATGGTAACTCTTGTATGTACTTGTGTAGATAATTGTTTTGTACAATAAAGCATTTAAATGAATACATTATTATTACTAAAAAAATATAGATAATTTCTTAGTTTTTTACCATAAAAGAATAAGGAAATAGTAGCTTCATAAAAAAAACACGTTTTCACTGAAAAATATGAAATATTAAATTTCAACAAATTACAATATTAAGAAAAATTGTACGTTACATTGTATATTATTTTACAAGGAATTTGTGCCCAAATTTGAAGTTAATCGGATGAAGAGTTTCGGAGATCTGCTGGGTACCAGGTGACAGTAATTCCGCCAGATTATGATTTTAAATAATAACTAATGCTTGAAAGTAAATTTAAAATGTAGCTTAACAGCTCTGAGAAAGTTTCTAAAATATTGCTTAATGTTCCCCTGAGAAAACAAATTTGACATTTACCTATTCTTTTTAGGTCTACAAAGTGGTGTACACCCCTAAGTAATAAACGCAGTAATGTGAAACAATTTTATCGCCAGAATATCGAATAGGAAATAAATTCCTGGGTATGAAAGGATTCACAGGTACATATATCATGTAATCCGTGCAAAAAAAGAATGTAATTCATTCTAAACGGGAGACTTGTTGCAATCCTGCTCAAAAGTTGTTCGTCCAATCAATTAATACTGTCCGACGCATTGAGGAATTAAAACGAATTTTTCTGTATCGTTATAAATTATTGCTATCCTGGTTTCATAATTGCTGAACAACGTTGATACACAACCAGGTCATCCAACGCGGGCAATCACTTTTTAATCGGCTTTCGTCCGTGAGTACGAACAGATTGGATTTGACCTCCGGAATTTCCACTGATCCTCAATTTAATTATCTAATGGCTGTGAGCCGTGTAGTTCGCGATACAGGCTGAACAAGATGAAAAATCACCATAATCATATTCCCACGGCTCTGCATTCTTGATTAGAACAAAGACTTCCCATGATCCTCTTAAATATTTTAATTTTACCGGCGGCGGTCCTGTGGACGCATAAAGGCACTGTGTTGTCGTGTCATTTATTTAACAAGCTTATCCAAATTCATTAGCTAGTACAATTAATGTCGTTGCATTATATTTCCGATAAACCGTTAGTCTATTTATTGCATAATCATAATTAGTATGAAATTTATTGTACACCCGGCTGGGAGGCAAAATGGCGAGTAATTCAGCGTGTAACTGTTAGTCCAATTATAAGAAAATATTGAGCATATTAATTTCCAAATTCATTAAATCCATGTATACTTAACGTACTTTACTTTGATTAATGGTACGGATATATACTTTCTTTGGTTAATTATTTACAGTTACTTCTATTTAGTACGAAATTTGTTCATAGTTTTTGTTTGAGATTTTCGCTTCTTGGAATTTATACTAATCATGAATTGCTCCTAAACACTCTATATTATTCAGTATACTAAAGTTAAAGTAAAACTAATTAAATTTTTTCTTATAATTTGTACAATTTTCTGTTCTAAAAAATGATATAGTATGGAATTATTACCTGCAAAAGAAATGAACCATTAATTAAATTTAAATTAAGAATTTCAGATATTCTTCCTTTGGTAGAATAGTGAAATTAAATGTTCACCTCAGTGATCTCTTTCTCTTTATTAAATACTTATTCGAACTTCCTAATGGTATGTACTAAAAAATCTAAGAACAGTATATGCTGTATAACAATTTTTAAATATAAACAATTTTTATATATTTGATAATTTTTTCAATTTTTTAATACTATATTGAATACAGATTCCAATTTTTTATAATACCTTATATTCAGTTTGTGTTTCATCCGCCATATTTTCCAAACTTTTTACAGACCGGATTACTGTCTGCGTTTCTCCATACAGGATTATTCAGCAGGGAAAATATTTGAAAATGAAAACGTAAAATTAACAGTTGTACAAGCTTTTTCATACCAGCATGTATTGGGGTAGAAAAGAGATATTGAATTCAATACCGACTATGCAAACAATTAAAATGACCGAAATAGTAACAACACCCGAGCTTTATGGAATAAATGATATTTTAGATAATTCATGCTTATCTGGAGGAGAGTTACCTATTTCGTACCTAGTACGTAATAAATATAGAAGTTTGCAGATTATGTATATCGTATTTTCGGGGCGTTACAAACACTTTAAAAAATCAGATACAACGCATGTAACTTGTGACCAATATCATAAGAAAAATAAAAAACATTTTACTTGTTAATTTACTTGTTACTGATGAAATATAATTTAACGTGCGATAATGATTAATATTAATATAAATATGTTATTTCGTAATTCTTATATATTAAATGTTATTTATGTGTTCTCTAGATTCATAAACATATATCAGTAAATGATTTTTTTTCTCACTCACATTTTCACAATTATTTCTATTTGCAAACTTATTGCTTTTAATGGAGGTACGATCTAGAAGACTAGTTGCTTCAATCATACCTTTTGCACCATGTCATTAATATATTTGTAATAAATTAATGTGTTCTTGACAAAAGGTTAAACATCAATTAGTAGTTAACTTAAAAATCAAGCTACAACGTCCAATATTACCTTGTGTACAATGTTTACAAATTAAATGGTACAATATAAGCAACTCTCCCCTACGACTAACAAAATATACATTTCAATACTATTCTGTATGCGCATTCACAAGGAGATAATATACTTTTACCATATTGTAATTACATTCACAGAAATGGATAATCGTTTTCACGGTATGCATTACAAAGAATATGAATATACATTTTACGATGTTCGTAATTGGATAAGCAGCGATCGTTCCTGGTGGAAACAGATGAAATACAAAGACACATTCTGCCGCATCAATGCCCGTTTCAAGGATGCACTCGCGTTCCTGACGCAGGAGCAGTTGAATTACTGTTGGCGATCCCGCGAGTACCAGGCCGCAACACGACTTGTGAATTCCTATTACTGTCCGCTTAATCGTGGCGGTTATCAGTTTGAAACTTAGAAGCAACCAAGTCACGGCATTTCGGCTTTGTGAATGGGCCGTCGAGAAACTTAAAGCACCTTCAATGACGACGACACTTAATGACTTCTCACTAACGCCGCGTTAATTAACGATCTCGGTTAATCATTTTCCAGCCCTTGGAACCTTATTATCGAAGGCAACTGGGTTTTCATTTTTAATGCTGCATTAGCCAAATAGCACACAGACGACTTAAGACGGCTTAAAACCGCCTCAGACCTAAAATAGCCGTAAAATAGACGTCTTCAAGGCGTCATGGGCTATCTGGGTATTGGTAGACATAATAAGACAGGTGATTTAGCTTTTACCAAAATATTCCTCAAAGGAAATTTTGCTTAAATTAAATATTACACTGTGCAATATTGAACTGGTTTTCATTTAACGAGTACCGTAATAGAGGTACTATAGAATTATTACTGTTGAAGAATTATTTCGAAACATTTCGCAAGCATTGTATGTACTACGTAGTTTAATTTTATCAGTGGTGGGATAAGATACTTTTCACTAAATTTTTGAAAAGAACATAGAGATTGAGTGAAAAGCTCCGACGCAATAATTGAATGTTTATATACTATGGGTACATATTAAAAATTCGGTTGGATTTCTTTCCTTCGTCGATAATTTACAAATTACAGTAGTTTTTAATGTCAGATTCCATTTAATATTAGTTAATTATGTGACACGAATTTTTCCGAAGGAATATGTTTCCATCACCTGTGATGTTACATATGACTGAACCTAACATAGAATGTAATAAAAAGAAGAGTATTCGAATAGATTTCAGTGATTCAGTAGATATTTTTAAAATATTATGTAAGATTCTATTTCTGCTCCTGCACAGTTTTCTATTTTATTAGTATCTTCCAAGAACAAGTTTGTGAGACACTTGAATAATCTCAATGTAAAATTTCGTTAAAATCATGCTCGAAATTAATTTATAATAGCGGTGAATGACAGAGTCAGTCGATACAATTTTCTTATAAAAAATGGTGTTACTAAAACATCAATCGATTTTCGTTAGAGAGCACTTTGATACTGTGTCATTCGTCCTAGATCCTTTAAACGACCATAACTGCCATTATTTCGACGAAAATGACAGCGAAATGACATTATAGAATGTCCTTCGACACTCAAGAAATATTGAGGGAATAGTGATGAGGATGCTTCGTAGCGACGACATCTTATGCCAAGAAGTTTTAATGGTGTTGTCGGTTCCAGTATATTTTTCGAAATTCAAGTGTCTTTAACATCAGAATAATAAATTGCTGCATCAGAATTTATTAGTTACATAACAGTAACTCATATTAGTCTACTTTTTTAAAACCTGTGTAATTTATTTAATAAAGTAACACTTTTTACGTTGCCTGCAATGTACATTTTAAACAAATTTTATACTTCATATACCGAATCAAAATAAGTCACAATAATGTTACAGAAAGTAATTGACAATAAGCAAAATATAAATGTGGGCAACGTTTTCTCGCTGCATATTTGTATTATTTGCTTCAACTGTTACGAATTTTATACTGCTGAAATGAAAAGAAATTTTTTAGTTGTTTGTCACAGGTATCGTAAATGGTAAGATTTTTATTAAAATACTTGAAAGCTGAATGAATTTTTCTAAAAGAAGTTGTTTGCAATAGTAATATTGGTACATTATGCTATATAATGTAAGTGAATCCGCGATTCATACAAGCAGTCTGCTTATTTCGATATATCTAAGTTAAAACTTTTTTTACACTACTTACTGCTTTTACATGTTACTTCTTTTTACCTTTTGACGTGTTTGTTGGTGCAGTAATTCCTCGATGAATGCGACACGAGCAACGGCGTTACTTTTCTCACTGGGGGAGTCTCTCTTTGGAACCAATCAAAGCAGAGTAGACAGAAGCAAAGCAAAAGCTCGGCTTCGGACAAAAGACAAATTTATAAGGGGCTGAAGACTTTCCCGCCTTGCCATGGCTGCTTTGAAGCGGACTCGAGTACGTCGCACTCATGGAGGCATTAGTATAGTTGTTTCTTCGTTGGAATATCTGTAAGTACAGTAGACTATATTTGTGACAACTATCTCCACTTGTGATAAAGTATAAAAATGGAGTACAATACGTTCATAATGCAAAATCTTTATAACTTCCACAAGAGAAAATAATATTTGTAACATATTTATTTATTCAGATTAAACTTCCCTCGATATAATCTTTATTTTACATGGAACATATATGATCGGGTAATCCGTAATTTCGGGTACCAGCACACCCGTAAAAAACGGCATTTCGTATACCAAACATTTAAACTTATAAAAAGCAGTACGTTTTGTTCATTCTAATCAGTCTGTCTGACATTTAGTAACGAAATTATACGAAATGTGACAACCAACTCGTGTGACATTAGTTCGGGTTTCCCCTAAATATCACAACTTAACAAACAAATTCTAAACCTATCACGGACTTGCCAGAGTTTAGCCCACAGAAACAAACGTATAGAACCGTTAAACTGTACCAATTGATCTTCAGTGTCGATCAATTTCACGTAGTCAAAGTGCACGTTATCAACAAGCTAACTCAGCCGGATGGGTCAATAATCGAGTTAATAAATCTGTATCAGGTGCGCCGCGAACGAGTCGATTCAGCCGAACTTCCAAGGAAACTAATTCGACCGTCCGGTGCATTAATAGTAGTAACATTCCGCCCCTGTTCATTATACAGTTACGAAGTTCATCGAGATTCCGCGAGGCTGTATTGCACAATCACAACTGTATGATCATCGATTTCCCTTTTGTTGCCACTTCATGTTGTTCCACGCAACGACACCACGAGACATCACAACGCCGTGACGCAAACCTGACGTGGATGTGACGGACCAGGTCTGAGGGACCGTAGACGTAAGAAATATAATTGATAGCATCCTGTTTTGACAGGATCACATTATACCGAGCCCGTGCCTGGACCCGGACTACGTGACCAAGCATGGCCGTCGGTGCTTCAATGATAATTAATACGTGTTCCGAACTTGCATCATTATTCACCGGAGTTTACTCGTTTCTTGGACTTTTTTTTCCTTCTGGGTCTCTTGCGTCTTTGTTTGCGTCGATTGTTCTTGCTTCGTTTCGACGAGCACCGTGCCTGGGAAGGTTCTAAAAAAAAAAGAAAGTACGGAAAACTTTGCCCATTGAATATTTATGCGGTGTATCTGAATAATAGAAGTTTTTCCTTCAAATTGGGTCAGGATATTCCAGGAAATTTAGTGGTCAGGAGAACGCCGCGTAAATTTGTTCATTGCCAATGAGAGAATAAATTTGAATGAATTCATATTATTCGCGGTCGTGTTTCACTCTGGGAATTAGAGAACTGGGATGAAAGTATCTAGCGAAATCACAGGTCCAGGCACCGTGGATGATTGATGTATTGGTTGTCAATTCTTCGTAAATCGGCGTATACCAATTGACATATAAGGATACCATCTGAATACTTGAATTTCTTTAACTCCTACCACACAGCTACTTATTAAACATGTTATTCACCTGCGAATTATTTTGTATTGGCCCTTTTGCGTTTCATCCGTTTCTTTGGTTTGATTTAGAATTAGAATCGATACTTTCATATTGGTTAAAAAAAAATAAACATATTATGAGCATGAAAATTTATATAAAAGTTACTGTCAGAACTTGCTTCATTAAATATGCACTTTGAATTTGGACAAGTGAAATAAGATATCCTATAAATTTAATGCATATGGTTTTCCATATATTAATATACATATACCTATCCTAAATACAATTCTTAGAACACGAAGAAACAATTAAATGTTAGTTGTAATAATTGGATTACACTTAAGCATCGTCAAATTGGGAATTTTCAAGCATTACAAGAAATCTGGTTTTCCGATATTTCTATTGGGAAAAAATTTCTAGAATATTTGTATCGGAAAAAAATTTATACTATGGAATATGTAAAATTAAATAAAACTATGAAACAGCTTCATGGGAAGCTGTGGTCCCAGTATCTACTAGTCAAACGGACGAATTAATAAGTCCATTTGATATGAATGTACGAAAGAATAGTTTTGGACAGACATGCATTCGATCATGAATGAAATTGACACTTTTCTCAATGCAAAAGGTTTAATTGTAAGTAATAAAATTTTATAGAAAATCGTGATCGTTACACGAAGCAAGAAGGGAAAATGCAATACGAACTTCGCCCATCCTGATAATATCTTCGTTATCACTTTTTCCTGTGTCCATCAGAAATGACTGACGGAGATTAATGAAAGTGGCGAGCGACGAGAGAAATAAGGACGCTATTGGTCGCCAGAAAAATCGTTCGGATCGGTGTACAGCATCTGCTTTAACACACGATCAATCTCTCGTTTTTCCAGGGGCCCTGTAAATCGCTCCGCACTCGTCGACTTCCGCGAAGTCGATCGATGGATCGGAAAAACGTGGGATTCTTGACTCGCGTCAGAGATTTCCCCGTTACTTGGAAAACAAGCAAACTTCGAGTCGCCGAGGGATGCTGTATAAGGCGTTGAAGGAAGTTTTGGCTGAACTTTTGAAGCGTGTACTGCTCATCAAAATAAACAAGGTAGTCCTGATAAAAACGGAGCTAGAAAGTCGGTCGTATCGAAGTTGCGAACAATTTTATACTCGTTTACGGGAAATCATCGATATGACTTCTATATTTGTTTTAAACACTATATATTTGTAGGATTCGAAGCAAACTTTAATATTTAACATGGACATCTTCCCACTTTCTAATATCACTTTTATTCCAAGACAGTGAAATACTCCAGAATCCAACGCTTCTGGTAAACAATAGATCATTTCCATGATTACCGTTGCTAAAGAACATTTTCCTGTATAACTCTTTGTCGGTGTGTATAGAAATATCAACTATCTATACAAGATATAAGTATATACTTTAATACAGAATTTTTTAAATATTATCAAATTTAGCTTTTTTTTGTTTAAATATATATTAACCAATAATATTTCCAAATAAGAGTTGATATGAATCACATATTTTATTACTGTATTGTTCTCCACATTAAGACTGATTCAACGATGTGAGTATAAAAACATGATGATTAAATAATTGTGAAACCTAAATGTTTGTATGTTAATAATAAAGTTTTTCCTACGACTACCTGTTATCTCACAAATTTATTTCAAAAACTTTAAATTTCTTGTAGTGAACAAGTATATAATTATAAACCTCGACCCCTAACATCTTTCAACGCCTAGTGTGTTTCGTATACAACATGCGTTGGATTACTAACACTGGTTCGCTAACATTACACATCATCTAAGAATATCGTGAAAATATACATTATGTGAGATAACCGGTTCGCTTTTTTCGGATATATCGTCAGATAATATCCGGGTTTTCTTTGAGAGCTATTCACGGAGTTCACAGCAGCGAAGTGATTATTTCTGGTTAGAAGGGAAAGTAGGATGGACAAATAATCACTAATGGATAAGTAAGCCCGTTTTCTTTACCAACAAGTAACTTTTTGTAAACATATGCCGTAACGTTTAAAAGTTTAGGAATACCTTGATTAATTTAACTAGACACGGACGTTGATTCTTTAATGGAAAATACACGAAAGAATATTTTAATTCTTACATATGTTAAATTAATATAGGAAACTGGAGTAACGATAATATTAAAGGCACAGAACATTCGTGGAAAATATTTAACGATTGTTGTTAAAAAGTAGTTGTTAAAATGTACATAATAATTAATTGCTAAATAACTTTGGCACCTATTAAAAATACATGCTTATACGCCGAATGTAACTTTCATTACAATTCACTTTTAAGCCCGTATGTAAATCTGAATCGAAAGAAGAAATATCATTCCGTCAGCATTTACACTCCAGTTTATATAAAATGTACCACCAAGTAAACATAATGAAAATATTATTTGAGCTCGTAGGGAGCACCATCGATATTAAATATTTATTAAACCATTTACTTAATCGATCTCCTCTCGGATTATAATCGAAGTTGTAATTTTTCATCTCCTGTATAGTGTAGGTGTGCAAGCAATATGGAACACCCAGATTTCGATAGGTAAATAACGAAGTCTACCGGCAACCATACATAAATTACTTCTCTATAAACAAAAAGCAGCTATATTGACTTTCGAGCTTCAGTCGAAAATCGGCCGTGGCAAAAAAACATTTTTGTTGTGGAGGGTGCTCAAAACTTTCTGAAAAGCGAGTCAAACGGTTCAATTTTTTTACGGAAAGTACGTTTAAAAATATTTCTTTTTGCATGATTTCTGATTAAATATGTTTGTTTTTTATTGTTCTACACGATTATTGTCCAGGCGTTATCCCCAGCACTGGGGAGGGGGGAACGTGGAATCTGTCAAGCGCATACTTTGTTGCTTCTCCACTTTTGTTGATGAGGCTTGGGCTTCGAACAAAAGACGAATTTACGAGGGTCTGAAGCATTTCTCTCTACAAGATTATTGTCCCGGCGCGGACCCGAGTTTGGGACGATAATCAAGAACTGCCTGTATTACTTTAAATGTTCCTTATTCGTAAATATATACTTATGGTTCTCGAATAATGTTGAAATTGTTGTCAGGGACAGGTTCGGCTCTGTCGTCTCAAAAATTTACCAACCCTTGTCCCACAAAATAAAAACAATCTATTCAGTCTAGTTTCTGCTGATATTGCAATTTCTGTGCCGAGCAGTATGCTGGCAAAGACACGATATATAACATGAAATTCGTGTTTCCTGCCAAGAGACACGACAGAGCGGTTATACACACACGCAAGTTCCGTATGCGCGCCGCAGGGAAAATCCACGCGTCGTGGGACTCGTAGGTCGTGGCTCTAAACATTTCCGCGTCGATTCGTTCGAAAATTGCGGTACCTTCGCCAGGATACTTCGTGCGTGAATCTTTGATGAATCGCGGGGGTTCAGTCGTTCTGGGGGTTTCACGAAAACGGGCAATCTCTTCCGGAGTTCGATCCGATCAGCGCAAACGATCGTAACCTTTAAAATCGCGGGGGAAGATTATGTCGCTGTGTACGCCGGCGTGAACGTACAAACAGCTGTTCCTCTGCCATGGAAATAAATCAAACGTATAAAGGAGCAAGATTTAAGAGAGCCGAGAGTTTAGATCCCTGGTTGCTTTTCAGGTAACGACTATCAAGGTACTTCGAAGATTTAGCGGATGTAATAAAGTAGGGATGTGACGGAAAACGCCACGCGATTCTGGGGGTTGAAAATACGACAGGGGAACTAAGCTGCAATTTGGAATTGCTTCGTTAAGGAGATACATAACTTTGGGAGGTTGAAAAAAATTAATTTTGTTATTTGCTTCTTTAATTGCATTTACGATGAAGAATATTCTGTAGAAGTTTTTATGAGACAATTCAAAAAATTGACGAAGTTATAATTGAAATTGTAAAAGCGTTCATAACTGTTATAATTCTCAATAGTTTCTTGCCAAATTTTGTTATTACCGTAGTTTTAATCTCCGTGGGGAGATTATTATGCAAAACGTTTTGCATTTATTACAAACCTGTTGATACACTTATTTATTAATACCATTCATCATGAAAGTTCTGTATTTTACTGGCAGCAAGACATATCTGTGACAAATGTGAAAATGAACTTCTGTATTTTTCATCGACAGGATTGATTACAGAACCTACGTCAACGAGACTTTTTTTGCTCCACTCGGTGAATACTATAAGCACCTGAAGTCTCACGCCCTTTTTTTAACACCCTGTACAACAGTTGTAATAAGCAGAGCAATAACAAGGGTCCTTGCGCTCTCTGTAGACAGGGGTAGAAATGACGGTGGACAAAATTTGATTCCCTGGACCAGCTCGAAAACAATACCCACGAAGCTCTCAGTAAAGACATTCGTTCTAGACCCGGTATCTTAATCCCTCTCCCTGATTCAGAGCGCTCATTTTTATCCACGCCGAAATCCCCAGCATTCTGATCGGCCAGCCTTTCCATTATCTGCGTCTCGTTTAACCTTTCTCCGATGCTCCCTTCCGCTCGGCTATCTTCGTTTCCCTCGAATTCACAATCTTGAGAGAGTACGACCACGACGACGATATGCAGAGGAAAGCGAGGAGAGCACAAATAATCGAGGAGGATTCGGTCGTAGAAATCCGGGTATATTCCACCTTCGACCCGTATCCTTACTTGTTATCGTCAGCCTTGTTTAACATGCATCCTGCACGGTGTCATTGGGACATACCGCCCGACAAACAACAGGGCTCTTCGATACATACACTCTCTACGGATGCACGGGGAATCAGAGGTTCTCGAAAATTTTACCCGCGCATTGATACGAGCCAAGCAGGTGGATAAGAGAGAAGGTGGGAAAGAATCAAAGGTGGACCCCGCTGAGCGTGTGTTATAGGTGCACGCTGCTCGGATCCTCCGCATCGGAATGCGTGGCCGCCCGATGCTCAGTATTCCGAGTAGCTTTCGTCCCCTCTTCGTTCAGTCCGTAGCCCCGAGGAGGGAAGAATGAACCAAGAGGGAGAGAAAGAGGCGAGTAGAGAAACCAGGTTGACGAAGCCGCTCACACTTGCTGCGAAAGATATCGGGGGCTGGAGGAGACGGTACCGGTACGTGTATGTAGCTAGAAGACGAACAAGAGGGAAGAGGAGAGATCGCGCTCGGCGGGACAAAGAGGGGACGTGTTCCTGGTGGAACCCCCAGGGACGATCAAGGACCTTGTCGGGCCCATGTCCGATGAATCGAACCCGCGCGGAGAGAAAGTTCTCAGAGGTAAATACACTCAGGTGTTTCGATGTCTTTCCCTGCATTTTCTGCCCGAACTTAAACGGTACTATCCGTTAAACAAACTAACATTTAGGTTGACATAAATAATCAGTTAGCTAAACAATTGCAGATTGACGATTAAGTTTAGGCTTAATAAGATCGATTAACCCATTCTACACTTTCATCGTCCTATATTTGTTTATATATGTTTATTTCCTCTGTGTACACACGCGTGTGCGTTAATAGTGGATGAGAGCGAGGAATGGGGCCGCCGATGCATTTAGACCTAGAGAGCTATCCGTGTATCAAGTTAAAGCAGATACACTCCGTGGCATGAGGCGAATGGGAACGTCAAAAAGGTCCTCGAAAATTTGTATGACCCTTTTACAGACCTTAAACAAATTCCGGAGAAGGGTAACTTTTGACAAGTTTTTTTTTTCTTTTTCTTTCAGAATACACGAGAAACGTTTGAAAGCCACCTAGGACAAAGGAGGTAGGTCATCTTTAAAGAATTAAGATCAGGTCGTGGGTCTCTAACGGGTGCACCCGTAACATTGCGGTTAGACGACACTGCCTGGCTTAGCCCTCCTCGACCTTTCCACGTTGTCTGCACCTGTCTCCCTCTGTTCCGTGGGACAGATGCATAACACAAAAGAGAAAGACGAAGTACACAGCCGGGCGGTTGCCGAGTGACTGAACGTCGCTACGGGTGGCGTGGGACGCGCGGGGTTGCGAGTTGCGACGGCGGGAGAAGCTGGTTAATGGGTGGGGATAGACGAGCGGGGCGAGTGAGGGGGTGGAGGGGAGAGTCAGAGTCGCGCGGCCGATCGAGCGATGGTAGGGGAAGATTGGAGCGGCGTAAACCGTCGGCGGGCGGACCGTGCCGTCAGTCAGCCGTGCTACGTCGTAGGGATGAGAACGCAACGAGAAACGACGTCGCACGATCCGACATTCGCGCGACGACGGTGACACGGTGTAAAAGACACACACACTCTGCACACGTTTCTCGCGTTTACGCATACGTAACGTTGTCACAGACGGATTCTGCGATCCGCGGGACGGCGAACGTGTGGATGGTGTATTAGTTTGGCGGCACGGGAGGCGTGTTTCCCAGGCTGTGCAACTGTGCGGTGCTATCCCCCCGTTTCTCCATCTTCCGCATTCCTCGCTCCGATTGGAGTATCTTTCGCCGCGTGCACGAGCGTGTATCGACGGTTCCTGGGATTATTGCACGCAGGGAAGACGGCGTATCTGTTCGGTCGAGAGGAAAGCCGGGCCCCCTGTCCACCGAGTAATCGTGAGTGAAAATTCTATTAATAAGCGTTTTCCGTGCACGTGAACGACGTGTGTCGTGTGTGTGTCCTATGCGCTTTGTTATCATCGATTCCCCCGCCCCCTGTGGAACTGTCAAGTCGCGCGACCGTGAGCCTTGCGATTTCCATCTCCTCGCGGGGCAAGTGAGACCACGCGTGTCCGGGAACCCGTTACCTTGAGATGGCCTCGCGAAGCGAGTTTTTCTGCTCGTCTCTCTTGCCGTTTCGTCGCTCGCTCGTATTTCGACGGTATACATACCACGGGGACGCGTCTTGACAGCTTTTGCAGCGCGTGGAACGCTGGTTCGTCAGTGTTTCTCGGTGACGCATCCAACGTGTTTCTCCTGCCCACGTGCATTTGGGCATCGTTTACAACCTGTCTCCATTCTTGTCCGTTTACCTGAACCGCGCGCCAATTTTAAATCGAAATTCGTTCTGTATGGAACATTCTTTATAATAGTTTGAATGTGAAAGAATAGTGATTGACTACAAATATAAAAATCGCATTTTTAGGTAGGATCTAAAAGAATGCACACAGTGATGTAATTACTCTGTCGCAGAGTAGAATTTAATTCATAGAATAGGATTACACGTGGTTTAACTTGAAAATTAGGGTACGGAGATTTATTTTCGAAGAATTAACATTAATCCAAATGTCATTTAGTTGAAAATATTAGAAACATTGCAATGTCATGGAATCATTTCCATACACATAAAAAGTAGTACAAGTGTAGGCACTTTCGTACACCAATACGACATAACCTTTCACTCTGTATAAGTATTGGCAGTAAGTGTTGAAAAAAGATAGAGCCGCAAGTTCCTGTTATGTGAGACCGAGATTCGAGTACTCGGGAAAAACAAACAGTCGAATCGTTCAAGATCTTCGATACGTATGTATTATCAAATCGGAGCGGTTGAGTGCTCGTGTGTAAGCGCCATCGCGCAGATGTCACGTGACTGATCCTCTATGATCGTGGAACATGACGATGGGATTGTTTATGTTTCTTGCACCTCCGCGAAAGGACGGGACGACGGTTTTCTTACCAATTCCACGAGGGGATAAGCATTCCCTCGTTCATCCGATGCCTTTTTTTTTTCTTTTCTTATCGACACCGGGCTCGTTCGAGCGACCATATTTGACTTGTAAATGATATTCGAACGCTACATACGACCGATAAAATTCTCGATCCCGCGGTTCGACGTCGTTACCATTCGTCGAAGCCCACTATACGATCGTCTCTCTACGTCACGTGACAACTTTTCGAATATTGTCGATCGCAAGGCGTCGGAATTCTATGGAGTTTCTGGCGCGCTACATCGGACGAACGAGCCGGTTTTCTGCGCGTCTTGTTGCCTGAACCATACCTACTCGCGTGAACTTCACGGCAGTCTAAAATTGTATTTTTAATAATTTCCGTTACGCTTTACAGTGTGGATAATAAATGTTAATCGTTTAGCCCGCCTAATAAAGAATTTGAAGATTGTATAATATTGTTTATACAGATAACGAACGTACTTTGGATCTGTTATCTGTTTGTAAGATGTTAATAATTTGCGAGTATTAATATAATCTTTTTAGTTAGAAATTATTAGCTAAATATGTTAAAATAATTTTTAAAAAAATATGCTAAATATGTTTAAATTTTTACATGGTATTTAGTTGTTCTAATCCTATTTTTTAAATATCTTTTAATTCTGTTCAAATAGCCTTTTTCGAAAAATGTTTCTGAGCATCTTTTATATTAATTTCTTTATGTTTAGAAGTAAATATGGTAAAAATTTATATATAATTACAAAAATCTCACTAACATTTAACGCTACTGCACCTCTATTAATTTTTACTCATTACTAATTTTTAATTATTACTCTATACGTTTATAATACATAATGACTTTGTATGTCTTTAAACGCTACCCCACGAGCTGTGTCTTATGAAAAATCCCATGGTTTCTCAGCAGGAGACAAATTTAATTTCTCCATCACAGTGTGCGCAACCAAACTGGGTGTCATGACCGAAATTTCAATTCCTTCGTGGCTCATCCATGCAGGGAATTTAACCAGTAACAGTTGGCCATATCAATAGTCAATGAAGTTATGCATTCCAAACGGTATCATTAAGATATTGATCGTTTGTATAGAAAATAGTGAAATAAAAGTGTAAAATAAACATCTTTTTTAAGCTACTCAGACGCAGTTTCGAGCTACTCATACATAATCAAAATATTCTCTATTAATTGTGATTATGTTCTATATTCGTAAAATATTTATTTTGCATTTATCAGACTTTAAAGTATCCTATAATATGATTATATGTATATTCCGTAATATTCTGTTGAATGTACCAGTAGACATTTGTTTTTAATTTCGTTTAATTATTATTGGAAACATTTTCAGTTTAATTGATACATGAAGTTCTATTATATAGTTTAATTCATTTGTACAATACATACGTTCATTTAAAGTTAGATTTAATTACAAAATTCTACCAGCGAGAAAAGTTTATTCGAATTTAAAGTTATCATATGCCTGGAGAAACTAAATTGTTTAATAAAATTCTAGCGGTATTTTACACTTGTATTTATAAAATTAACGTTCAGAATATCCCGTTTTAACTGACCAATTGTAGAGCCCGATATTGTTTAATTGAAAAATGTGTACAAAAATATTGATCATATTATATCATAGTAATCTGCTATACGTAATTGAAATAATAACATCAAAAATAAGATCACTTCGAGTACTCATCTCATCATTTACTGTAATTAGCAACAAAATTAAATTACGTTGGTAAAATTCAGTAGAAACATTTTGGTATACCCTGTACATGTATTCTGGTTACAAGTTATGGAGCGGTTCGGTTTCGAAAGGTACAAAATGTGTAGGAGACGTTGCCCGAAACTGCGACGTGCCTCAGAGGCATTCTTGTACCACGAGAAGGGTCCATCCTAATTGTCGGTCTCTTCCTCTCTATTCGGAGCTCGTGCGGGGCGACCGACAGCCAACCATAGGAAGCGAAAACTTTCATACGTTCCCCGAAATGGGCCCGTCATTCGTCCCGCTCGAGCTCAAAAAGCAAACGGGGCCCTAACGTGGACAATTTTTGCGTGCTGCAGCTGTAGATCCATCGGCATTCTTCTGGCGCCACGCTGAAATATCCGACGATTCCAGCAGAGGCGGTGCGTAAAAATTCGTCCTCTTCAGAGGGAACTCGGTCACGTTACCGGCCCAGGTAGGTAGGTAGATCCTGAGGGGTAAAGGTCGGCGGTTATTACCTGGCCAAGAGAGGGTATACACAGCCTCATTCGTTTTCATTTGGTGAGCGCACATTCACGGGAGTGTTCATATCTGTTGCCAAGGCGATCATCAATCCGTCGAGAATGGCTGCTTTCATGGAATAGAAACGGGTTTTCCCGTGGCTTTTGTTTCAAAATTGGAAAAAAATCGTCCTGGTCGTCTGGACGGGCGTTCGTCCATTCGTGCCACTGGTGCGTAGCGGAGAAAGAGGAACCGATGAGCAGGGGTCTGTAGATAAGGAGAGAAGCCATCAGGGAGGCCAGTCGGCTTAAATTTAATTCACTTCTCTAACGCTGCCTTCCCTCCCTCTTCTCCATTCTTCTCTTTCTCTCTCTGCTGCTCCTCCACTACCACCCTCTCTTATTCTCTCTTCATCACTCGTGTACTGTGTGCGGAAGTGGAGGAGGAAGACCGCAGAATGCAATTTCCTCGGGGCACGGAGTAGATGTTCTAGTGGACTGCAATGGTCCAGCCGTAGGTCAGCCAATGCGTCGGAGAATCCCTTTTTCCGGAAATCTGCCCTCTCCTTCAGCCGCCGTCCTTTGAGCCTCGGGACAATGTCGGGATATTTTGCCAGTCGAGCCTTATTGCGTGGAGTAATTTTCATAATTTCTTCGCCCCTGCGTCACCCGGGATTAGCGATTACGAGGTCGACACGCCGGGAAAGAGACGTTTGTTTTAATTTCTTCAGACTTTCGTGGGAACCGTGAGAATGGTCCCTGTTCTGAGAGCGAATTTCGGCGAAATGGTGGTGTCGTTTAAAGGAACAGACGGTCCCCTCGGAATTCATAATCATCTGTTTCTTATGACGTTTCCTTTGCGATTACGTTCTTTCGTTTTGTCAGGAGGTGTATTGCTTAACACTAGAATTACCGACGATGAACGTACACTCGCGCTCATAAGTATTAGGATAATTATCGAATATGCAGTAAATGCATTACGATATAACTAATATTGTTTGGGGGACGTTAAAGCTTGATGAATAACGTTTATGCTATTATGATTTAGTAAACGTGGCCTAAGATATGCAATTTCTACGAAACATCACATTTTCTTCATACAGAACGGATGTTCTAATATCTACTTAAGAACGGTGGTGTATATCTATTTCTGTGTGTATATGTATATCAAATTTATGAATTAAGTAAATAGTTTCTTCATTTTCATACTGCAGTAAAAGTTGTGAAAGGTCTGAGAAAATGCACGTTATAATGTTTTAATCATCGTTGTAAGAGTATACTGTAAATCATTTTGACTGCTTTGGTAGTTTTAAGGTTAATCGCAGGTGATTCGGTTTTATTGTCGTTTGTTGCAGAACCTTCACTTTTATCGCTACGTATAATGGTAACGTCGAATGATTAGTTTTTAGGGTTATTGTAACAAGCACAAAAAAATTATTTGTTATAGAACATGTGTGGTAATTAAGTTTATATATTATTTTGTGTGTTATGGATTTCTAAAGTATTCCTCTTAAGTCTTGCTAATTAACATTATGAGTAGTAAAGCAACTTGCTGTTGGAACTGTGAAAAGATACTTCGATTCCGTTATACATACAGACGATTTTATCGTAATAAAATTGGAATCACCATCACAGATAATAAAATATTGTATTCAAATTAGAACTGGCGCCAATTATATTAGTTATGTTTCGAACAAACTAATTATGTACTTTCAGATAAAATATTAGCGTGTTATGTTGTTCATCAAGTAATAACAAGTGTACATATCCTTCCTTGAAATTACAGATTAATATATTTTTTAGTATGCAACAAATCTCAGGTAATTAATATTCATGAAAAGTATCAGAAACGAAATACAAAATAGTCTTAATTTCTTAAAAAGTTTGACGTTTTAGTGTCCTATAAAATAAATTTTTGTTATTAAACTACACTGCTTTTAATCGATAGTTTTAGGGATATGTTTTTAAACTTTATTATTAATATGTCATATTTTTCACTGCGATTTGGTACAGTATTTCAGTTAGAACTTTAATTTTAAACTTAACAGTAACACTTGCAGTAGATTTCCGTGTAATTTCATAAATGTTCAGAAAAGTAAATGTCAGTAACATTATGTGTATTTCAATAATCTTTTCGCGTGTAGATATTGTTCAATGTAATGCATATGTATTCGATTCTACGGTGAATATGAAGCTACATTTACATATAACAAATAAAGCAGCAAAACATACGTGGTCAGGAAATGGCGAATGTGACTTGTTTCGGATATAAAATAGAGCTTCGCGGTGTTATGTGTCTGTAGACCCGCTAATATCCTCTGCCACGAAGTTGAATCGCCTGGAACGTCTCTTGAACGTGACAATAATGTGAATTTTCAGTTTTTCATCGCGTTTCTCTCCCGTGTCAGAAATAATAATGAATAACATTTAGATTAAATGCACTAGGAGTTGTTTTTCTTTTTTTTTTCATGGAGAATAATTTAATTTCATCATGATTTACTAATATTCTGTTTAAAAAGTCTAGTTATTTGAACTTTTAAAGTTACTACTGTTTCTAAAGTGAAAGGAATAAGAATCCGCGAATATAATTAATTGCTTTATTTATGGTATGAAATAATGTACAATTAGTGTTTTTATTCTTTTCCGTACATTGACCAATGAATATACTGATTTTGAGTCATTAATTCAATTTTGATACGAATATCTATTATTATCGCTATTACGACATACATATTAGGCCATGTCATAAGTAACACCGTATCTGAAATCAGTTCTAAGTGGTAAAAATTTTTTAGTTACTAGCTACCTAAATATAATTTCTGTTTATTATACTTATATTCCATCTCTTAACCATTTTTGGCTTTCGTTTTGAAAAAATGACTGCATCTTTTTATATTTATAGTAAGACAAGAATAATGATATTCCTCAGAATACGATTCTGTTCCACGTAATTATATGATCCCACGGGAAATAAAAACATTTCACTGACATCAAACTGAACCCTGTTATTTGTGGGAAGACCTTTTTGTTTTAGAAAAAATTGTACATCATTTACAACTCCCACATCACGTTTCTATGGTTTAAAATCTTTACGATTTACCGGTCTGAGCAAGCGAATATCGCGAACGCAATTCCGCTTGATCGTAGCGTAAACGTTCTATCGAATTGTAACCACGGAAACCGCAGCTTGAAAATGGAATCCTTTTTCATGAAACCCAGCGACCTTTAAAATGCATCGATAATAAGAATCGACAGTCGTTCCCATTCTGTTCTTTGAATCCCGTAGAGTTCCGGCGAGCGTTCCCTTGAATACCAAACTCTATCAGGATCGTACACGTCTGTGTAAAAAAAAGAATTTAGTTGCGAATAAATAGTAAATTGCAACCGACTCCATCCATTCGTGGTTAAAAGGTTAAGCGCGTTTTGCAATTTTAATGTTTCACGGTCTTTATGCTTCTCTTGAGACGCCGTAAATGATTATATGTGAAAGTGGCGAGTCAATTCGAAGTAAAAAGGACGAATAAGATTTTTTTCTTGATTATATAAATTTCTAGATCCGACGCAACAGATGATACTCACTTGTGGTAATGTCTGGGAAGTGAGGGAGGAGGCATAACTTTACAGTGAAATCTTTTACTTTTCTGCACTGTGTACGGTTGTGTATTACAATTATAGAATAAACCTTTTCCAAAAATTAACCATTGATTATTTACATCACCTTGGGTCGCTAACTCTGCTTTCCTTTGAAACATCTAATTATTACTAGTACATACAGTAAATCCTCGATGATTGTTCCTGTTATGCAAGCTTTGTAGATTACACTTCAAACATTATAAATTGTTGACGTATGATTGTAATCTAGGTAGTTTCGATTATTGTCATTTCAACAAGAAACTCTTAGTCGATTAATTTAAGGATGATGGGAGATTGGTAAAAATGAATTGAAATGTTTTTATTATGGAAAAATATGTATCTTCTTGAAGAAAACTTTGGCGTCGGTGTGTTCGGAAGAATGGGTATTCTACCAAATAGAGAAGTTAAGATTAGCTTTGCGTCAGAAGTGCAATTTCCTCGGGGAACATGGTAGCGAAGAAGAATTGTAACTGTTTCGGTTGAGAGACAGATGATTCCGTACTGTTTTATTGGAGAAATCGATATTTGACTATGTTTTCCGCACGTTATTTGATTATTTATGAAATATAACACACTAAAATAAGAATCCTACTAAGTCGTAGTAGTTCATTTATCAGTAGTGATATTTTAATATTAGAACTATCTACTAAAGCAATCAAAACGACTGATTCGTAAAATTTCATAGAAATTATTAAAATGTCGCAACAGTGCATTTTCTGGGATTTTTCGCAAATTTTATTGTAACATATGTATAACTAAAGAACTTCGTTTATTTATCGATTTATGTATTTTCAACAAATTGTCCTTTTTGCCAAGGTGATAGAAATAGAAACACGTTTATCTTCGGTAGTTTTATAATACCAGAGCAACAATAAGGTTGAGAATATTCACACTGGGCAATAATGAAAAATAATATTTCTTAAATACGTAACAAGGTATTTTAAAACATATGATTTTTAAAGCCAATTTATTGTTTCGTAGAATATTATTTTTCCGAAAGAAAAGTATACGCATTTTTTGGTATATCAGACAAAACTGAATAAAACATTAGTAAATAACTTTTCAGGTGTATCATATAAACGAGAGAAGAAAAAAAAAACAGATGTCCTTAGTAAATCTCTCGTATGAAGGAAATCAGGTCGTGTTACTCGGTGAATGCGATTTTCCTGGCATACCGTGTAACTATCCCAACATGTATCGATCCTGTTTCTTTCATTTCGAATTCCGACTCGTTCGAGCACTCTTCAACCGTGAAGATGATGCAAGTTGCGTGAACGCAGCTACTGGTAACATGAAACTCCGAAACCAATGGGACCTGCAACCAATGCACAACCTTTCCCGACCGTGTTATACAAATCCGGCTTTGCGTTTTCCTATCCGAAGAAACACACGCAAAATACCGCTGACAAATATAGCGGTGTTATCCGTTTACGGTTCACATGGTTTAGGGATCGTTGAAAATCGCAAATAAATTATTCGATGCCACAAAATTTTGAAGAAAGCTTCACATAAAAAGTATGCAGAAATAAGGTCATTAGAAAGTTAAATTATGTGATTATTTGAAAATGAGATAAATCTTATTACTACAGTAATTCTTCGATGAATGCGACATTAGCAACGGCGTTACTCCCACTAATGGGGGAGTCCGTCTGTGGAACTAGCCAAAACAGAGTAAACAGAAGGTAAGCAGAGGCTCGGCTTCGGACAAAAAACAAATTTATGAGGAGCTGAAAACCTTTCCGCCTTACCAGAAATGCTCCAAAGTGGACCCGCGTACGTCGCACTCATCGAGACATTACTGTATACTTTAGAAACTCAATACTTGATGGCAAATTGAGTTTGTGTTTTGGAACCATTATTTTTAAGGATAAAAGTGATTCATGTATGTCAATATAAGATTAAATCACCTCTCAGGAATTAAACATTTCTTTATGCATTTATATTTAGCATCCATAATTATTTAAAGCTTGGCATAATTACATTTTGTACAGTATTTAAGGGTACCTTCCTTTCACTTTGAATCCGAGAGAAGCCTTAGAAAGAGCAGACAATGTTTCCTTTAATTCTAATCTCTGTTAACTAATCCATAAAAATCTGCATCTGCATAAACATCTGTACTCTGGCGGTAATCGCTTGTATTTATACCGCGAGCGATTGAAAGACAGGCGTATGCACACATGTAACTTGCATCGTATCGTAAACGATACACAAAGATGAGGGTGTGAAATGTACATTATGGACATAAGAAATGATTTACTCCAAAACAATCAACCAGGAGATACACTGCATATCTCACTTCATACAATCTATCTGCTTGTCATGCTAATTCAATTACTGCAGTCACAACGGTTCATTGCTGTAATAAATCAATAATTAATCAAACTCTTAGTTTAATCGTTCTCTCTGCCGTCTATCGAAGCGTCTGACTTGCGATTCTTGGAATGGTTTTCAGATCTCGACTCGGATACCAGGACGGAGGATGAACTAAAGATCGGAGCGTGAGGATAGTACGAAGGGAAATACGATAAAATAAAAGGACCCCGGAGAACGCGTCATCGACGAATTTTCCTAGACGCGCAGTTACGGCGGGAGAGAAAAAGGGAATGCGGTACAGCCTTCGATGATGTGAATCGATCGGCTGTTGCTCGATAAGTTCGTGTCTGTACGTGAATTGAATGGCCAGTCAAGCACTCGATTCTCATGCCAGGACAGTCTTCTCACGATTCCGGATGACCCACGGATAATCGTGTTTCCGGTTCGGCGATTCAGCGTCAAGCTCATCCGTCGTTTGGACTCGTCGATTCATTTCGGCACAGTTTGTCGTCAAATGCTGTTCGTTTACGGCTGAACTCGATCATTCCGTCACTTCTGCAGACAAACTCCGCACCCTCTCCACTCGTTGATTATTAGCGTTGATTACTTTCCACCACGTTGGGATCTCCCGAGCCTCGACGAAGATAAGAGAAACGCGAGGAGGCTGATCGAGAACGCGCGGGAGTAAAGGGATAGGAAACATCTGCGCGCGGCGGAGCCGCCGTGTCATTAAAAGCTTTCCATCAAAGAGGTGTCAGAGAGTCGTCAGAGTCTATTAAACGGTGACGGCAGGTAGGTCGAGACTCGTTTGAGGTCGACGCTAAGCAGCCAACACTCTGCGGAGGAGCCCGGAACGGATGAAGGCGACGGTCTAAGTCTCGAACGCGGCCGGTTCCACGAACCTCGTTCGCCCTTGATCCATAGGCCCCCCCCCCTCCCAGGTCACCCAGCACGTGCATCGTACACGTACACGTCCGCGATTATTGGTATCACGAGGATCACCAACGCTGCTGATTTCCCCACCAACAACGGCCACATGACTTGACGATCGCCCCACCCACCGCTGTTCGTCGTTGAGTGAAGGCGGCGACAGTGGCTGAACGCGCGACACGTCACCGAGGGGAATACGACAAGAACCACGACGACGACAACCACGGCGACGACCACGACGACGACGACGACGACGACGTCAGACGACACCGACGACGACCACGGGCGGTGGACGAGGAAAGAAGAACACCGCGGAGCATCAGTAAACGGTTGCTCCTTGCATATCGCGGAGGGTACTTAAACCAGTGACATACGCTGTTGGCAGTTCAGTCGGCAGCAGTCGGTCACCAGGTGCAAACCTCAACGCTCTGTGTACATTTTTGTTTTGTTTCTCTTCGTCATTTCTCGGCCCGGTTATCCTTGTTCACCGAGCGTTGTATCGTCGTGATTCACCTTCCGTTACCGATCGTGCGTTATCACCCCGTCGTTGGTCGCCTGTGTGCTCTCGGGTGTGCCGTTGTTTGTTTGCCGTTGTTCCTTGTTATCGTCGTCGCGTCCCACGCTGGTTGCAGTGGCGGTTTTCGTGGATAGTGGTGGATAACAGTGCCCCGAGTGTGAAACTGGAGCCGCTAAGCGGTAGCAGTCGAGAGGAAGAGCTATCATGTGCCCGCAGAGGATTTTCGGACTGGCGATCGTCGCGCTGGTGGCTCTGGGTGGACGTGCGACAGCATACACGAATCAGTGGGCGATGCACATCGAGGGTGGACCGGAGATCGCTCAGCAGGTCGCGCGGGAGCATGGATTTCAATATCTTGACAAGGTAAGGAAATTTTAGTTTCTTGGGGGTCACATTCAGTTTTTTTTCTGTTATTATAATTCAACGTGTTCGGTGACATTTACCAGTTAAATCTTGGTGTAATGTTATCTTTAATTAGGTGGTAAGGAGATCCTAGCAAAAAAAATTTTTGTCAATTTTTGTTTGTTTTATTCTCCAATATAGTAAATGAATACTGTGACATCTTGGACACTAGAACTACCAAACAAGTCAAAATCACTTGTCAGTACACTCTTATAATGATGATTTAAATGTTATAACTGGGCTGCGACTGTTTATGCAAATTCAGAATTTTAGATACGTTTGTTTATAAAAATATAAATCAGGTAGAATTTTAGTTCCTGTACTAAATGTCTTGGTATGTTGATTGTAATATGTAAATATCATTGGGTTTCACTAAAATCTTTATTTTACTGCATTTGGCATGTTCAAAATTTACTGTAAATGCGTAAACATCCGCGGTGTAGTTATAACAATACGTTTTCTCATATATTTGGCAACCTTTAATAGGTTATAAAAGTGAAAAAATTAGTTAATTTATAAATTTGCAAATTTTCAGAAGTTTGTCATGTTTATCGACCGATCGAAATAAATATGCGTTTGTGGTTGGTAGTTCTAGAGTTAAGAATCTTAAGAATCGATCAATTTTTTTTTCAGAATAAATCAGGACATAGGTCGTTTTTTATAGTGTAGGTTCCATCATTTTGTGAGTCTCGTTTCTGGCTACTGGAATATGTTATCACAAAAATTGACACATTTGACAAGGGTCGTTTTTTGTTACGAGCCCCGCAATTATATTATGTTTATGTTCTATTCCGTGGTAACGATATAGGGACCTAGGGTATTGGCGTATTTATCAGGGGCATACCCCAAGGGAGAACTCATTTTCTGAATGAAACAGTAAGATTGAATAAAATCATGCAGAAAGTTAGAAAAATATTTAGAATTTTATTTTAAATATTGTCGGTCTTAATGGTATTGCAAATGGCATTCTACGTACTATCGATTATTTCCGATTATCCCATTGTAATACGATAATACTGGTAATGATAATATTGTAGAATAGCGTAGGTATGTGTATGATAAACTAGAATAATCGCCTTCACAAAATATGGCACAACAGGGAATATTCTGAACGCGCACATTTGCAGAAATAATCCTAAAGAACTTGGTTTTTGAAAAACACTGAAATAATTGTAGAAACTCATTTATTAGGTAATAGTATGAAGGATTGCGCACAGAATGTAGGCACATAAAAATATTTTTAAAATGTTAAAACGCGTAAAGTTTTAGAAGCGCGCGTTACATTAAAAAGGTTGTTTAGTATTACGGGTTAAAACGTTAGTTTATTTTTAAATTACGACACTTTTTCCATAAAATCTTTATTTCGAAAGTTTGCTTTTCATAAACACATACCTCGACATGCTTATACAAGTCTTACATTTTTGCCTGTTTTTGGCAACAGTGCTGAATCTGCTGTGTCATCATCTGGAACGCGTTAATTGGGGTAACACTGTATGTTTAAACACGATTTAAATTATAATTGAAATGATTAAAATTTGGTGGAAGTTTAGAGATTTAGAAATTCGTGGCATTAATAATATTCATATTCTAAAGTACTTACCAATCATGTGTAATGTATAACAAATTTTAGAAAATTTTGTGAAAAAGAAATTGTTTGAACGTTATATTATTTGATTTAAAGTTTCATAAACCGTCATATTGCCACTTGTTTTCTTATAATTAGCTAACGACAAAAGCAATTTGATAAAATAGTCAACAGATAATGAATGACTAATAAATTGCGTGTACCTTGTACACATTCGTATTCCATATATATTCTAAATCGTCATTTATGTACACTACAAAATATTGCAATAGCGCTTGGAGTAAACCCATTCCAAGCGCACTGTGACTTCGATTACATTTTTACAAAGCCAGTAAATGTTTCGATTTTAAGCACCAGTCTTTGGGAAATAAGATTTTATTGACGAAATACATAGAAAGAAACGCATGGAAATAAATACCTAGACTGTTCTAGAAAGTCACACACTGTATCTATACAGTGAAAACAAAATGCCTATTATACTAGAATTGCAATCCAATCCTATGATAATTAATTTTTTAGTCTTTAAAATAAGTATTCTGGTCATTTCATGCTAATTATATTTTTTCTTTTAACTTTACCATCACCCATTGTTCTGTAAGACTTGGCTGTGATTGATTCCTGTCATTCGATGATGCTCCATTTACATTGTATAAAAAAAAACCCAAAGACCTTATACGTTACAATTTTCGTTACCAACACACTATATGAATCTAGACAATCACCTATTCGTATAATATCAAGGGAACAGAAACAAACATATTAATAACAATTTTATTGCATTTCGTCGATAACAATAAACGTTCTTATAGAAATAAGAACGTGATGGGCCGACAAAGACCCAAGAACTGTAGCAACATAATATTACTTTGTAGTACATAATATTACTTTGTAAAGTAATTACCTTTAGATATATTATGATGGTCGAACAATGTTAAAGTGACATCAAACCTCTCCTTTAAATCCCGTTGTCGTCGTTGATGTCATAATCGAACGCGAATGAAACCGGTTCCGTACTTTTATTAATTTCACAAAAAACCGGTAAAATCACTCTTTCAAGCTTGTTAATATTAATCACTTCAGTTATTATTAATAGGAACAAACGGATCGGTTCATGAGCGGTTTGTTAACGGATAATTTAGTCTGTCGTGAAAAGTGCAGTGGTCGTGTCGTTTCTGTTACTCTGCTCCAGGAATTCGATTATGGAAAACGGGGGTATAATATACATCGCGCCGGCTAATTAGGCGGACCCTCCTGCCTTCACATCAAAGATCGTCGTAAGTGCTTGGAAAATATTAAAAGAGCCATCCGCAAACGGTCTTTTGTCTGCACTTCAATTCGCAGTCTCTATGAGTCCCGAGGCTAACCTTTGGAAACGAAATTATTCGGGAGTATTATGTTGAAATCATTATACACGCTGCTCTACGCCTGCTCCATGTTGCTTCCGCCAAGTTTTATAATTGAAAAAAAAAATATACCTATGTATACAAATTTACGTAACCTAATCATCAGTCTGTATGCCATATGTATTAATTTGTAAAGAGTAGACAGACGAGGCATTTCAAAATTAAACTATATTTCGACCCCAGAGGCAGAGATTAAGTCACACTTTAGAGAGCAAATCAAAGGTGCGAAAAGCTTGTAACTTTGGAACCGTTCTGTAAGAATTGAGCGATAAATAATCACTACCTTCGTTCTATTGAGTAGATTTAAAAAAAATCTCTACATGTGGAAATGGCGAACATTGCATTAATCTCCCTATGTGATGAACTTTATATTGTTTTAAAAATATGAACATAATATCATTTTTAAATTATTATATACCTATATTAAAAACTAGACGTCTTAGAACGAAATAATTTTTACCAACGAAAAGAGTGAAATATTTGGTACAGGATACATGTAAAATGTCATTCTTTTAAAACGTGAACCTAATACACTCTAGGTCTGGGGTACATATGTAACGTCATCTTTCTAACAGACGAAAGTGGATTATTTGTTAAAGTACCTAATGGTGTTACTCAAAAGTTTCGACACACCTAATAAGAAGAATACCCGTCTCATATTGTTATTGTAATGTTAACACGTTGATTGAAATAGAAGAAACAGATGTTTCGTGTTGCGCTACTGCTTCACGCGAGACACGTGTGTGGTAGTTCTCTTAATTTTCATTATGCGTTTCGAAGATATTTCTGTCGCTGGTTACAGTAAAATTCATATCATTTGTCTACTAACAAGCGTACTACTTTCCTTTGATCTACATATTGAAGCGTGGGAAATATTACAATGTATCGAATGAAACTTACCAGAAGAAAGCCTTCAAATAGTGATCCATGGTGGAATAGTGTAGAAAATGCTGAAAATAGCAATAACACCGGGGACTTACAAGACACAGAAATAAATTTAGTCAAACGAAGAGACGAAACAATTTCTTCCCCGGAATTTCCGACCGAGAACGAATTTTGCTGTATCGACGAGTAGAACGTAACAGCCTGATTTCCTTCGATTTGTCGCAACGCACCGATCGTTTCTGCCGCATAAGCAAATACACGTTGCGTTAGATCTGGCCCGGTTACATCGTTCCAGCCTGCTTTTTTCATATCCCGAGCTTATCGTTCCGAAATCGTACGTCGAGACGACTCTCTCTCTCTTATTCCGTACCAGATCGGCCTTGATATCGCCGACTGGAATCTTTTCGTGGTTTCGTAGATCAAAGTGAGAAATTCCTGGGAAACGGTGCTCAATCATGGCAGGCTCATCTTTGCCTGTGACGTCTAATACCGCTCGACTACACTCATATCCGTATGAAACGTTTTCTCCGTCTCCTCAAGAAGGAATAGTAATTTGTGGGACCTGGTTTGAAAGTCGTGCCTTCTCGTTTCTATCGTACGTTCTTCTTGAGTCTAAATAAAAAATTAGTATTATCCGCCTACGTTGCTAAATTAGGACATTTGAAATTTTTGAACTTCTTGCTTGATATAGTCGAAATTTTTAGAAATTTTCGAGAGGATAGTGTGTTACCTTTTATCATGAAATTCCTACATTCATCTTTACTGATTGTGAGTGAAAATGTAGAACATGCTCAATCTTCAATACAACGATTAGTGACAGTTATAATTAGACTGCGGATTTTTATGGAAATTAAATTTTCTGAAGTAATTTGTAAATATAGGAATTTCGATTTCCTCTTAAATATCTAAATAAAATTTAGTACTTGACGAAGTGAATTTTTGAATCGTTTATTTTTTTAGAAACAAAAGTTGAAAGTTTAAGTCCGAAACTACAAGTCTAAGTTCAAACAGGCACCACTTTGTAAAATATTGATATTTTCAAAATCGGCTTCGATAAGTAGGTACTACATAGTACCTTTTGTTTAGTTTAATTTAAAATTTAAAAAAATTTATTTCAGATAAAAGCCTATAGAGATATATCTGGTACCATAGATGGTGTTTTGACGAAACGGATTATAATCAAATGACAGTTATTTTCTTCTGTTGATAGATATATAGCCCAATTTTTCAGAAATTACTAAGGAAATAACATAAAATAAGATGTGCATGTTGAATTTTTAATAAACAATAATTCAGCGTGTACAAAAAATCTTTTTAATTTTCCTTCTTATTTAATAGCTCAAAGGTATGTAACCCCATAAACTGCCTAACGTAAGTGTTGTATGTCGTTAGTCACTGGCCGTGGCAGCCATTTTGACTAGTCCCCATCGTGAACGAAGACGGAAATTAATCTTCGAACGAATCTCGTTTCTGCTTGAATAGTTTTCGTCGGGGCTCTCGCCCCTATCCCTCGTTTTCCGCGTTTATTCCCGTTCAAGCGCGAGAACTAAATGAAACACAATTTAGCGAAATGAAATCGTAGACTGAAAGGAAACCACGGTGGATATTTGAATTCCGCCTACCGGTCCTGTCCGGAATTGTTCCACGGGGCGAATAAGTTTTCCCCACGCGGCGTCTCCGTTGCGTACGAACGCGACAGACGGGACAAAATCAATCGAACGCTGAAGGTCGATGACTGAGGTTATTCTATCCTTCGACCAACCTGCAATTCCTATTTCGCGTATTTCTAATTTGCAATTATATTTGTTACTGGAAAATTGTAGGAATTCCCGACATAGCTGTCATTTACAAGTTTCGTATCGGGATCGGGATCTTTATGTAATCGTGGTTGCTCACGTGTATTCCCATTCTATTCGAAACAGAAGTGTTGTTAACTTATCTGCTTTAGTAAAATTTCCAAAGGTAATGAGGTGACTCACTGTTCGTACTTTAACAAAATGTTCAACGACATAAGATAATATATGATCGAAGTATACGTTTACGTGGTATAATGTACAGTTTTACTGTTACGTTTTGCATACGAGTAAAGAAGATATTGTTATATATCAATTGATATCAATTGATATCAAGATATATATCAAAAGATATTGGATTCAAAATTCTGCTCAAATTGAATCTGCACAAACTTCCGCAATCTAAAAATGCGTTATGAAACTATGAGTTTGCATAAACTTCAATTTAATCATATACTGCGAATATTTATTGCAAAACTTCGACACTATCTCCTGGTAATCGAAATTCACAGAAATTTATGTTTTTTTATTGAAGATTCTAAATGGTTGATTAATATGATCTTATTGGATGGACATTGGACTTCTACGAAGCGTTGTATTATTTGCATGATATGCAAGAACATACTGTTGCGAATACTGTCATCGAGTAGTTTGAAATTCTCTAGAATCGTTATCGCTGACGAAAAGTTTTGCTGTTCGCAGCGTCGATCAAGGTTAGATATCTCCTATTTGCTACGCACGAGTTAATGCAGTGATCTCTCGACGAATACTACACGAGCAACGACGTTATTTCCACCACTGGGGAGGCCCCCCTCTGGAATCAAACAAAACAGAGTAAACAGAAGCCGAGCAGAGGCTCTGCTTCGGGTAAAAAATAAATTTATGAGGGGCTGAAAACTGTGAAACCTTTCCACCTTGCCATGACTGCTCCGAAGCGGTCCCAAGTATGTCGCACTCATCGAGACATTACTGTATATCCCGTTGGTCTCGGGGATTTTTTAATCGGCTGAAAATGTATGTATGTACTGAAAAATTTTATTGTAACAAGCCCACTGTAACTCTTCGATCGATTGTAAGATAAAATGTGACGATTCTAATTAGTGTAACGTCATCATTTCACTTTTATTGCACCGAACACGTAATTCCCGCGTTTAATTACGTTATTTCGTAGCCAGCTTGAAATTGCCACAAATTGAATTTTGCCAGCGCTTGCTCGCGTGTTAACTTTAACCATATTTCAATGACCCGCGTGATGGAGCGTATTTACTTATTTTTCTTAATAGGAGCTTACACGGGGCGTATGTACCGCTGCACGCGGTCGCAGTTTGCTCGGCTATCTCGTGTACAGCTTCGTTTGCAGAAGCAATTTACGTCGCCTTAAATATGCGACAGGTGGTCCGAGTAAGATTGTGCGACGAAAAAATGCCACGGAATTCCCGGATGAGCCGGAACTAAATACGAAAATTAAGACAATTAAATCGCTAATCCTGCAAATTTGTGGCTTTTTATTCCTGTATTAATTTTACGCGAGATATATTGTGGTGGATGTAGGAGGATGTTCGATGTTATAAGAAATGTGATTTTCAGTGGGTGAAAAAAGTCTTCCTTCAAAGATAGTCGAATTTTTAAAATAATTTTATAGATTTCTAGATTATGCCACAAGATTGTTACTACTGCTTTATATGGACAATTGTAGTTTGGGTAGGTTTAAATACAGCTAGGCTGAGCCTCACTCTAATACCACTTGCAATATACATAATATGTAGTATCTTGGGTTCTATCTTTTTTAATTCCTTGTTTTTGTGTCTATTCTAGGCTTCTAATAACAATTACTAGTCTATGAATTTTGGTGTAAAATATCATTTCATAAAGTAATTCGTAGAAACAGGAACAAAAGTGGGAATTTTATGCTTCTCTTAAGTATCCTACTGGGTTAAGAATAAAATAGAAAGGTGGTAGCATCTGGTGAAAGTTTTATCTTTTATTGTATTTCACAGAACCTTATAGGCTATGAAAAAAATCCACAGTCTACTTATTATTATGTAATTCTAGTAAACCTTCTAAATATTTATTCAGTATATTTACTCTAGCTACAAGGCACTTATTTTACACACTATGTTAGTGGATATTGTTAGAGACTAAATTTATTTTCTCATAACCATTGATATTTTCTGTTACAATTGTTTCTTTTCGACGTTCTTTTTCTGATTATTCCATACAGTTAGAAATATTATTGTTTATAACTGGGGTCTCTTACGTTACGTGACTAAAAACGATAAAATAACCACTAAGTATCGGAGTTTACGTTATATAATACATATTACTCATAACCGTATATGAATCATATATGTATACGTATTGCATTCATTGGAAATGCCAACAAAATATTTTCGCTCGTTTCTAAAACTCGTAAAACTCTTTTGTTGTTCAACTTTTATATTACTAGTTCGACTTTTCACTATTCTTGACAATTTTATGGTGCCTGTTCTTCTGTAGTCTTGGCATTTTCGCCAGTTCCAGCTAGATAAAGCCGAAAAGGTACTAAATATTCCGTGCATTACCGTAACTGGTTTTGTCGTTGCTTCATTTCAACGCTGACAAGGGTATTTCAAGTGCATTGCAATTGTTTCCTCTTGCACAATAGATAATTCATTAGTATTTTCATCCGCCTAGCGCTTGCATCTACCGAGAAAGGAAAAACGACGAGGCTGCATGATAACAGGGGGATTCCTAAGAGTACACATCAAACTGAATGCTGTTTCCTTTGTGTCGTAACGTTCGTGAAACTCGGAACATGCAAGAATTTTATTACAAATTCCTTCATTTCATTCTTATTAATTTTCAAGCACAGATTGCAGTCTTTTATTAATGCCATTTCATCTTGCGCCATTACGTTTCCTGGTGCTACACAGTCGCTCGTTACCCCATCTCCCACAATTTCATTGGAATGCGATAATTAGAAATTCCGAAAAATTTTTGTTAAGCCTCTGATACGAGGAAGATGCAGAATGGAACGTTAAATGCAACGTCAAACGATAAGCACGCACCTCGTGTGAAGGAGAGATCAATCTATCGGACATAACTTCGATAAAGTGAACACACTTCTTAATACGAAAGTAATTATTGTAAGCTCACTTTTCATTGTTTGATACGTAAATATTCTTATCGTAGGATTTATTTCTGCTATATAATTATTGATACAGTGATTAGAGTTTCGTGCGTGTGAAAGAAATGCATTAAGGGCATGACGTACAAAGTATGAATCACGCGAATGTTGTGTATTTCAAAGAACATTCTTTCATTGTCTACTCAATTCTTTTTCGTATCAAGTGCAAAATTGTGTACTGAGAGATACCATTAATTGATGATAGCTATTAAACAAAGTAAACACCCTGTTAAGGATCCTACAAACTAACGCAGCGATAGCGAATATTTCGCGGCGATAAATTCGCAACAGTTTAAAATGCATGGCATCTTATGAGACTGTTCACACCAATGCAAAAAATTTATCTATAAAAAATCTATCGCCGCGAAATATTTACTGCCACTGCGAATGTTTCGCGTTGGTTTGTGAGAGCCTTTAACATAAAAAACTAAACAATTATTCTACAATTTGGGTGACTCATTCTGTATGGAATTAACTGTTATTAAAAAAATTACCTTTATCCTTGCTTTGCCTTGTTGCACGAAAATAATCTAGTCAATGATCAGGTCGTTAATGTTTTATCAAACTAATGTTGTCGTAAATTAATCTGATCATAAATTAATTGTGAACGGCTGTAAAATATAGAATATAGATTCAGCTGTTTTCTTTAATACCGTCGTCCTGTAAACTGCCTTTTGCACCACTCGTGTAGTTTTCCATATTCTCGTTTTCTCAAGCCTTACATAAGAACTAAAAATTATAGGTACATACTACAAAAGGAAAATATGTTGAATTTACGTTTTGTACACTTATATTATAAAGGAATGAGGCCACATGCTTGCTCTGTTTTGAGAACGAGCTATTCAAACTTTATTAACGCAGTTTCATATTTTACAATGTCACTCGAACGATCCATTATTTTCGAATATGACTACTCTTAACAGTAACTACTTGTGTAGGAAAAAAAATTCTCCAGTATAAAGTGCTACGTATAGTTTTCTTTAAATTATAAAATATAAAATAGTTATAGTTGACACATGATTATTTATTTATACTTATACTGTGACCTTTTTACAAAATAGTATAGAAAGTACATGTGAAGCAATGGGTCGAGAGAATGATGAATTGCATTCGTAGACTTGACAGAGTCCAAAAATACGACTTTCTACAAGAATGCAATTTTTCGTTGATAGAGAAAATATTATTCATACCGATAGTGCATGTTTTGATTGAATGAAAACTACTATTCTATACTTTGTTTCGCACAACGAAAATAGCAATTCCACATTGCATCTAGTGCAACCCGATATTTCAATTGTATTCAAATGTTATGATTTGCATTCATTCCGGTGAATTTATCACATGGTTGTCACCTTCATAGAATTTCTCTTCCAAAGGTTAACCCCTTGACGCCTAGTGTTGTCCCGGTACAACATTGATTTTTTTTTCAGTTGAGAAATTCAAATATTCCCTCCAAAAAGAAATAAAAAAAAGAAAGAAGAATGAGAAAATAGGTCTGTTTAATATCGATGTTTCCGACTTTACAATAATAAGTTACAACATATTTACCAGTCTCATAAATTTGAAATAACGATTTAAGGGCCTGGGCGTTAAAGGGTTAAAGATTTCTTATGGTATTTCAGGAACTTCTTTCTAGGAAGTGTAATAAATCGTTGTTAGGAAGATATAAAGCCGCGAATCCGACGGTCTTAAACGACTGGGTCCGTTTAAAGAACGGGCGAAAGATTATAAACTTTTAAAGGACTGCAGTTTCAGTACGGAAATACGATTGCTGCAAGACGGAGCAGTTAATCTTGACTTTCTAACCTTTAAGAGCTCCCTATTACAATCAATTGGTGTTCGCGAACCAAGCAGAACCGCGTGGAAGCAGTTCACGGCGCGACTGCTGTAAAACGTGTTTATTTCCCTTTTGGCAAGAAGGTGTTACTTTCGTGTGTGGAGATGCGATTAACGGGTGATATGTCATCACGAGGTTGAACGAAATATCTTATCGTTTCACGTTTACATTCATAATTATTCTTGCCTTACGTTTCCTTCCGTGTGTGGTGAAAAATTTATTCTAAACCCTCTTATCCGTTCTATCAGCGTTCGTTAAACCGATGCTTTATGTTTGAATATTAACTTTTCCTTTTAAGTACTTTTGCGGTATGTATACTTTAGACACGTGTTACTAACACTTTTAGCACTACAACTATTAAAACGGTCTAAATGACTGGCTTGTGAAATTATATAAAAACTATGGAAATTGTTATAAGATTGTATTGTTTCAAATTCTTTGGCACTTGTGTTATAGCAGGTAACAAAGAAATTCTTTAATTTATAAATTTGCATATTTTCAAAAAGCTGTTTTCTTTCTAACATGATAGAAATAGGTATTATGTCCATCGATAGTAGTTCTTGTGTCAGTGTAATATATCAGTTGAGTCACCGATTTTAGTGATATCATATAAGCCTGAACGATGAAATAAAAACGATACATTGATTCATACATTCTACTAACAAAAGAGAGTTTATACAGTTATGTAGTATACCTGTATTTAATACACGCTATCATCGCGAAGGTGAATATTCTGTACTGAAATTAACCCTATATGTACAGCAGAACATAAAAATCTACATACAGTAAAATCTTACTTTATGAATACTCTCCTCTTTAAACTGCTATTTGAACGTTCTATTACTCGAACACAGTAATTTTTATTTTATTTTATTGAAATATTAATTTTTTTTGGAAACAAATCTATCAGAAATGGGAAAAAGAGCAAAACTGGAGAAATTACCAAATGGGTGCAGGAAATGTGACAAATACTTAATTAACAAATACATACATATGTTTTTCGAGTCCTTGAGAAGCGTGAGACAGAGTTTCCTGCCTATAATTACGCTTTGTCGATCTTCTCGTTATCCTGACACCATCTCCATCATATCATAGAGCTAGCTGACAGTAGCCTGGGCTTGCTTTAATCTTATCGACGTTGTGATGGGAGGGAGGGGGGAGGTGGATTGTGATAATTGAGAGGGGAGAAGACACTAGCGAGCCACCAGGCAATAATGCGACTCCGGAATCGTGTCCACTGTTCCCTACAATCACGTCATCAGTTTCGACCGGTGTAGCTATAGAGAGGCAATGTTCTCTTTAAAAAAGAGCTTAAAAGTTTCCAGATACAGAATGCATTCACATTGGATACAGTTAAATCTCTGGTCAAATGGCAAAACGTGACATATTTTCTTAATTTTAAAGTATAGCAATTTTTAAATTTGTTCAGGTGTTTATAATTACAATGTTTTTTGAAAACACAGTTGTTTCATTAGTGGTTCTGAAAAGATAATTCGAGTTCAGTCAACTCATTTATGGCATTTCTTAAATAAATTTTTATCAAAAATTTTAATTTTTGTCAGGTTTAACATCCAGAATGTACACATAATTATGTGTACACTTTCAAAACTGATTCCATCTCGTATATAGTAATTTGACGTGTTCTTTATTATATTACATAAAGTTGCAGAATTATAGTTATGTATTGAACAATGGTGAATCCTATTATCTTTTCAGCGTGACAAATGTTTTTGCAATCTAAGTGTATAACCTTCGCCCGTACTAGGACATTTGACCCATGCAAAGCAACATTGAGAAGAAATTTTGTTGATTATTCAGACCTAGAATAAATGTTGTCTAGTAATTATTAACGTTTTAATCATCACGATGGTCATTAAGTTACAAAAGAACATTCAACCTTTTAACTGTAAATATAATGAACAGTATATGCAGTGATCTCAGTAAGGAATATACAAGTCAACACAGTGAATATTTATATTCTTAAAAGGAGAAACTTGTCCATAAAATATGTATTTAATTTTTTGCACGAATCACTGATGAAATTTCACAAACTACTAGATTTGGCAACTAAAAGTTAGTCACTGAAAGACACTCTTAAATAAACTTCGTCGGTCAGTATGAAAATTTTTTTAAAATTTCTCCATCTGCTTCGAGAATTATTTATCTTTTGTTACCTTGGACATCTTTATCAGACAAAGGGAAAAAGTAGTTCCCGTATTCGACGTCTGTACGATGTGAAACTCTCGCTAAGAGGAGCTTTTATCTTGTTTAAGAACGATAACGAGCAATGTTCTGTCGCCCAGCTTTTCACCCTCGAACGTCAAATTTTTCCTGAAGTCAGCTTCGCAACTGCTAAAGTTCCCCGGAAATGTTCAACGGTGCATGTACAAAATATCTGCCGGGCATTATGATACAATCGCGACAGTTCTTACGCAATCAAAGGAACGATTTGTAGAAAATAATCGGAAGTGTTCTCGCGCAGCAACTTGTATTTCGATGCCCCGTGGAAGTTTCAAGGAAAGGATTATTTTCCGAACAATAAGATCGTGTTCAAGTCCCGTTTCTCTCGAACTGTTCGCTGAAATCTCTTCTGAAAGCGAGGCCAAGGATGGAAAGCGTGAAACTGGAGATATTATTTTCAGGATGAACATTTTGGGAATACGTATATAATCCTCCGTGAAATAATATTGAAGTACATGGGAATTATTCCTCGCGATAGACGCTCGTAATTGTCGGGTTATCTATTATTACAACGGCTTTCGAATATGTCACGAGATCTACAGGACGATTATTAAATTTAAATTCAATATGTGTCGTTTTGAACGATTTCACTGAGGTGCTTAAAATTTAGCAACGGTGAAACTGATTCGTTTGCAGACGATGAAACGGTTGAAACGATTTTTTTTTAATCGATTATACTATTCTTCATATTTTGTTTTTTGCTAATTAATAGCAAATCAAATATTATAGCTAGAAGCTGTTCTGAAACAAGCAAAACTTTACCGAAAACTATTGTAATTCGAAATGCAATTGTAGTTGCTAAATATAGACTATATAGAATAAATTACAAAAAAATAATCCGTTTAATGGTAGAATTTTTGAGAACACAGTAACAGAAATTAACCAATGTTATTGCAATTCTTCTAATATAAATTGTACGATATTCTACGATATAAACTGTGGCATCTATTTAGAATTTAGATGTCGTACATAACTTTAATCGATTTAACACGATTGGACGAACGCCAATTGCACTAAATACCATTAACTGCGAAATGGTATGCAGCCGAAGTTGGGAGTGGAATTTATTTAACAGGGTAAACGGCGATTTTGTAAGTGGAAATGCTTAAGTCCGTACTTAATCTAGTTTTTGAGTTTCCGTACTAGTTTAGAGCAAGTACTTTACACTGGATATTTTCTTTAATCTTGAAAGTGACCTAGGTTCTGTTGAATTTTTGTATCACATTAATTAATTTTTGGTACAAATTCAAGAAGATTTTAACGGAGCACATAAAGATCCACTTTCATTTATTTTGTAGAATTTTTCATGCAATTATACATAAGAAACAGTAACTTGTTGCTAGTTCCTTGCTATTTATTAATTAACAATACTACTTAACAAAATAATGAGAAATTAAATTGTATTTTAGTAAAAAAAATGTCTTAGAAAAGTTAATTTTTTTATCTACAAATAAAAATGTGCGAGTTTTGCCGATCGCTCTGCTATTAGATACTCTAAAATTTAAACAAACTATTATGGAATCCAGTTCAAATAAAGCACTAACCAAATTGAAGATAAACAATTAAATGTTGTATTCTGAGTTACGGATACGCGCTCACTATTGAATTACAAATTTGGAATTTTTTCAACGCTCTTGCATGTTCATGTTTTGCATTTGCATGTTCTATAATATGTCTTCCTTTAAATTCCCGTGTATACGACAGTGCTTCAGGGAATTGAAGTTACAACGAATCAATGGCTATCCCAATCTCGTGAATCGAACAAAAGTATACAGTTCGAAATTAGTACGATCGAATTCAACAAGTCAATCGTTGCTTCCAGTAGGTTAATTTTAAATCCAATGTAGATCGAGTACTTTCGTGTCTCGCTGGGATTTTAGATTTTCTCGATCGATTTTCGATCGTGAAGGAAGAAGAAAACAAAAGGTGATGGAGACGTTCGGTTGGTTAGGAACGAAGTTGCCTGAATAGTTCTTTCTTCGTTTGCGAGGGATCCGTGTCAGGGACACCGCGTCTTTCGCGGAGCCAGGATAGTTCCACGAGAAAATAGATCCTCCCGTGGAAGTCCGGATTTCCAGGGCGAGCTTTCCGAACGATTCTGCGAAACCCAACATTTCACTGGATTACCGTCGCGTCAGATTATACTTTCGATGCACCTTAAAACTCCACGTCGGGGCACCGTTGCGTGTCCCGAATTTCTGATTACACCGGTGTCCCTCGATGGGAGGAGCGGATCGAACACTTTGAGCGCTGCGGGGGATCGTAAGTGATACAAGGAGGAAAGATTATTTCCGTACTCCTTTGTCTCCAAACGATTATTTATGTATTTTTTTTTTTTTTGAACAAATCGGTAACGTACACAGGGTAAATATACCACTTACTGCCAGTGTCCCTAATACTGTCACTTTATTTATTTTAGTTTATAAAAATTTTTACTTTATTAAAAAGAATTGTGTGCAAAAAATATTATTATTAAATTGTGACTCCGATTTACATTTCCTTTAATTCTTAAACACAGGAAAGATTGTAGGCGTTCGTTTTGCATTGAAACAAATACTGAATTACACAAAAAGAACCTCGACAAAAACTCTGGTAACATAAAAATTAAAAAATTTTTTAAATATTTCAGGAAGTAATGCTTATGGAACTCACACATTATTGTACTCCATTTTGCCTATTTTTTCCATTGAATTATGATTAGGATTTAAGTGTTTATCCCTAAACACTGAATAAATTTTAGTTTCCTCTAGTCGAGCATCTTAACTGATTTGTCGAATAAGTCAAGAATTTAGAAGAGTAATATTAATGTAGAATTAGACAATTAGCCTATACTATTAAGAAATAATGAATACCAATCTTGTATATGGAATGTAATATTTGTGCAGCTACATACATATATGAATATATTTTGTACAAGATAAGAAAACAAAGAAAGTATTTCTCTTGCTGATTAAACAGTTCAATTGTGAGACTTCAAAAAAATTTCCAAAAATCGTATCTTTATCACGGCTATACGCGGGCATCAAATATTTAAGTAGATCAAGATTACGGCCCAACTGATAACGCTCCGCGCATAAAACTTCCCGCACAAGAAAAGAATACCTATGCTACGGCAATTCCCGTTATTAGGAGCGATAAATTGTTGTTAACTCAAAATGCCCATCCACAATCATCTTCTCTGCGACTTAATGACCGTATAGCTGCACAACTTTCAAATATACGTCACTATTAAGCTTAAATTAGACTTCGCCACTTTCTGCGAATTATGTAATAAGCCCATGAGGGCGATTTGCACCAGTTACTGTATAATAATAGCTCGATTCAGTGGAATGGAAATATATAGACACGAACTTGAGAACTAGTTGAAGTTTGTTTGTAAGAAAATACACGGCTATTAAACTACCATTTATGGGTGGATGTAATCAGAGGTTATCACGAGAAGAATGCTCGTCGTTTGATCAGTAATTATTAATTATTGATGGGGGTCTATGTAGAATCATTAAACTGTTAGATGACTCATGAGTAAATGATAGAGTACATACATTTATTGCTTAGAGAAGTGCAAACATTTAGTAGGTACACCTTTGCATAAACCTGATCTTGGATTTTCGGAATACACAGGTAGGCTGCCTGTCTCACGTAATCAATGAATTTAATGTCTGATATAATCGATAAATATTTATAATTATTGATATAATATAACCACTCTAATAACCTTTAATATGTAACTATAATAATTATAAAACCTCCCCTCAATAAACCCTCAAATAATTGAGGGTTTCATTAGGTTCTGTATAATATGAAAACCTGATTGCACTATGTCAACTTTTTACCATATTGTGTTGTATACTATCGTATACACTATGAATGCTTAAAATCCACAGACTAATAATAAAGCGTTTAGTATATTTTATGCTATAAATTCATAAAATGCAGAGTTTATTTATAATATTCTATTTTCACTGATACAAAATGAGAGTACCTTTGAATTATCGTCCAATAATAAAAATAATAATATTAAAATAGTTACCCTACTACAATTAACTTACGTATCTCGTCGGTAATCTGTCTATATTCACATTAAAATTCTCTCTATAATTTTCAATTTAAAAATTTATCATATCGTTTACCGGGAATAATATATACTATTGCCCGCGTGTACAAACTGGAAATTATAAAACGTAGAATATTTCACGTGACACAGAATTTCCTGTTTCCCGTTTTCAAGTATCACTCAGCATTTTCTGTTACATTTCCGAATCTCAGAAATACTGCCGGTTGGATAGTAGGTTTCACCGCTCGGGGAAAGCATATTTTTCATCGGTACGTCGCGAGATACATCATACGAAACGCAGTACATACATTGTGCGACACTAACAATAAGGAAAAAGTGTTTCTGCATTGTGCCACGAGACGGTCCGCCGCGAATTCACGTGACGCGTATTCCATCCGAATGAATGGGTTCGAGGACCCTCGGAAAGCATTGCCGTTGTGAATGATCCCGGGAGTCGGTTGAAAAGCGTGCACAAAAGAGCATCGTGCCCTGATATTTGTAAGTCGTATTGCACCCCTTTGCCACTTTACACGTAAAAGGGTGGCTATGCCACATTAAGAGAACACTCAGGCCCAGGCTAAACGCACCCTTTGTCTTTCCGGGGTTCTTATGGCTCCTCGAGATCAAACGATCGAGAGCGAGCGTGCTGAAAATCGGAGCAGATTTTTATTGCTGTCGGAGAAAGAATCGCGGGATGGAATGCTGCGCGATCGAAAACTTTGTAGAATCCTTCGAAACGTCGTCACTCGCGACGATATACCTGTATTTCCTGACGTGGAATAACATTCTGTTAGGATATTGGATCGGAATATTGAAAATTATTCGATAATTTAGTTCACAGCTCGATGTAACTTATGTTAATAATATATGGAAAAATTCTTCAGTTTCGACTGTTTGTGTTTTACGTGGGTAAATTAAAATGTTTCAAAATGCAATGATATATAGATGTATTCAGTGACTCACAATGTCATATTTATTTGACCTAGTTATTTACTAAACTGCGAATTTTACTTCAAAATTAAGAAAAAGTTATCACACAAGATTGTTAGAAGTAAGGGCAATGAGGATACATAAATAGAACTGACGTACAAAATTTTACATTTAATTGTTGTTTGGAAAGTATATGAGTCAATATTTGAGTCACTGTGATAAATAATGCAGTTCCAGTCTCTTCAGCTGTCATGTGGATATTTTCATTGTCGGTGCTACTTTATATCAAATAATCTTTGCTATACTAGCAGTTTATGTAAATTGAAGGCTTCTCGTTAATATCTCGTTTACAAAATCTCAGATAACATTTTTGCTAAGGAAAGACTTGTTTCAAATCACCTCACGAGTCTGCCATTTCCGAGTCCTCCAACATTTTTGTTGCACCCTGTATATTATGTACAGGCAACTACGATGAATTCATCTTTCGGGACTCCACGCAGCCGGACTACCAGCACGCGGAAACGTGTATACCTGCTTCTATACATATGTATACATATACCTATTCACTATTTGTATATGTATACATAGCATTTCGATGCAACTTTAAGTACCACGCGGTCTACCTGTTCTACCCTTTCGCTTCTTACCTCGTCCTCATTCCTCCGAAGATCCTACGGTCTATTGGGTTCGTCTACATAGATTCTGTACGTTCACCGTGTTCGCCGTTGAAAGGAGCTCGTGACTGCGAGGATCGCTGCACCCTCCTTCCTGAAACTCCAGGTTCCTGGTACATTTAGATGATCACGGTTAGTAATCAGCGCTACCAGTGGTACAAAGCAGTCCAAAATTGTTAATTTCTTCCATGTGGAATATTTTGTAAGTGAAAACCGGAGGAACTCGATTCATTACATACAGGGTGAGTCAATAGGAAATACTATGTAAAATAATTGATTACTTATTGGTTGTATCAAAAAATGTTTTAATGAATTATAATAGCGTTTTAAGAGAAGCATCGGATAGATACAATTTAATTTTTTGTATGACTTATTTGTTCTGGAGATATCAAGGTGACCTTGAGTTCTTTCAAGGTCAATGAATCGTTTTTTTAATACCATCGACAACGTGGTATTAAAAAAAGATGCATTGATCTTGGAAAAACTCAAGGTCGCCTAGATATCTGAAAAAGAAATACGATACAAAAAAATCAAATTGTTTTCATTTAAAATGTTTTCTGGCACAACCAGTGGGTAACGAGTTATTTTAGATAGAAGTTCTTATTAGCTCACCCTGTATATTGTCAATTCCATTATTTTTCAGACGTATCGATTGCGTATACTCGAACTATTCTTCGATCGAATGCAACCTCTGCCATCCTCCTCGAACAAATTAAAGTCGCTCGAAGGAATCTCTCTCCCACCCCCTTCCCCTCGTTGTCGCCTGAGCGATTCAAAGTGTCAATGGTTGCCACTCACCCTCCGCGACGGAGCCCCTTGTTTTCCACCCCTTAGCGTCTCGACATTGAAATACGACGGTATATATACATATATAGGTACGTCAGGAGGAGGTTTTTCTAGGAACGTGGTGGGGGGAAGCGAAGGGGTCGAAAAGGGAAACACCGAAGAATCGTCAGGCGGCGCGATAACGAGAGAGAGAGAGAGAGAGAGGAGGCCCCCGGTGAAGTGGAGTGCAATATACAGAGAAAGAGACACATAGAATGCGGGAATAATTGAAGGGAGATAGCGGACGTGGATAACCAGGGAAGATGCTGTCGTAAGGAGGCAGAAAAAAAAAGGAAAAATAGAAAAAGAAAACCGAAACAGGGGAGATTCGTGCCTCCCGTCTCGTCTGTTCTCTGACTTCTTTATCCCGCGTGTACAACGAAGGGAGAGAGAGAGAGAGAGAGAGAGAGTTGGCCATCGTGACTGTCGAATGGCAGAGAGGGATGAAGGCGAGATGGCACGCGATCGAAGCAGAAACGTATTACGGTGGGAAGGAGAAAGAGCAGTTTTACAAGTTGGAAATTTCTACCCATTTCTTTTTCTTCGCCCCCTCCCCTCCCTTTCATTCTTTCCGAGAGACCGCTGCCGTTACCTTTCAGGCCACTTTACGTCTGCGTTGCTATCGCGTCCGCTCGATCCAGCCGTGTATTCGAGTAGGTGTCTCATTGTTCCGTCAAGGGGGGGTTGCCTTGTCCATCGTTTTGCAGTCATACAGTCGGGGGGGGGGGGGGGTGACTGTTTAATCGTGGTTGGAACAATTGTGCGCCTGGTTTTTGAGCTCGTTCGCCGTAGACTCTTGTAGAGCGATACTGTTGTACGGGGAAAATATTTGATTTGACGAAGTGTTAAAATGATAATGTACTTAAAGACTTTTTGCATGTTATTGACAATAATGTGATGTTCGTTGAGCCACACTTTAATTGTACGTGATTCTGGTAGGGATGTACAGAAAGCTCAAACGTAGGAGAGTGTTCATACAAATCAGGAAGATAACGATTAAATTTATTTAGATCAAATTTAATTTTCTTTCGGTTATTTTCCTTTTCTTTCAATAGTAAAATACTATATTTGTAGATTGATATTGCAAAGTAGGAAATTAATCCTTTAAGGGGGAGGCTCAAGTAACGGGTCGAAAAAATTTTTTTTTAAAATTAACGTATAATGTTTGTAATGATGTTATGGTTGATAAATACTGACTGTTAATTACCTACACAAAATTAATTTGATTAAATTCTGTTTGTCTAAAATTTTCGTAATCACCAGAAAAGTTTTGATTATTATTCGTACCAGCCAAAATTTTACATATAATAATCGATCTGCGGTCGCCCCTGGGTTTGGCCGCCCAGGAGGCACCTTTTACACCCCCATCAAGAACGGCACTGAGTATGTATAACGAAAAGTTAATGAAATTTTAATTTTATTTAGAATCTCCCAGAACCTTTAATAATGTAAATTAATTCTCCTTGGTTTCCAATTTCCGTAAAATAGTCCACGAAAATCTGTATTTGCATAAACATTCGCAGTTTAATAATAATAATAGGCGCGGTTGTATTCTTGTCGTGTACGGTAGGTACTTGGAACAATTAGCTGGTTGAATAATGGAATTCTAGGAACACGTTGTCATGATTCAGAGGGAACCGTATACCATAACGCGTGTCTTCTTGCTTGCGTGATCCTCAATTGCGGCGGTACTTGCACATGCAACGCCGCATGTCTCAGTCATCTCAATTATTATTTCATTGTACTAGGCTCAATGTCAAGCTCACCGATCTATCTTAATCTCGAGTAGAGTAGCCTGGCAGCCATCAATCATCTCAATTACACAGTTGACCACCTTAAACCTGACAAAATGTTAATTAACAATGAACACAAGCAGAGTCGCTAATGAAAGGGTAATGGGCCAAAGGGAATGTAATTCACAATGTTGATATACGTATGTATCTCACGCCGCAAAGGTCGTTTGCGCTCCCATGAGTAATTTCCATTCTGTCGCAACTTTGAAGCATCGATATAGCTATAGTTAATTGTCTATCGAACAATTTATCGATTCGATACATATACCTACTATATAGTTGATTATCAATTGCACAATTTATCGAAGGAAAATTGAGAGTAACTGAAATTGGGAGTGAAATTTTTAATAGTTAGGATTGTCGGCTAGTTTTGTTTAAAGGGGAAAGTACCAGTTTAGTGAAATTCAGTAGTTTTTTTAGGAATGGTTTTTAGGAATACTTAATCTTACTGGAGTGGAAAGTTAAATTGTGAAACACATATTCTCTTTTTTCGTGCTTATTTGTAATATAGCATAATATTTGTAATAAATTATACTTTGTTTTTCTGTTTTCTCTAATTCTTAACTGTTATAAGTTACAAACTATTCGAGTTTCTAAACACTCAATAAACGATACAAGAGTAGAAATCCGTTCATGATGGACTGGTACCCGCACAAACCAATTCAAATTTGGAAACTCAGTATCTCAGTCGCAGAAAAAAGAAACAGTACTGTCGCACACACATACACACATTTATCCGGAATCTCGAAACGGTGAAAACACTCTCTAACTTCTGTAACCCGCGACGCGTGGAAACGGTTTCTCTGTTCCCAGAGACAAAGGGAGCCAAATTAAATTTTCCCTATCCGCTTTCGCGATTTTTAAGGGAAAGGAAGTACAGGGAAATAAAGGCTCGTATCTCGTCCGCGCTGACCCTTTAATAAAGCCAGAGCGGAAATATTCTACTGGCATCAAGCTGTGTTTCTCCCTTTGTAGACCAAGAAAGCTGCACGTACCAAGTTCCGACGATAAAAAAAAGTTGCGACGAGCGGCTCTTAAAAGCTGTTTGATTTGAAACCTGAGTGAAAAACTATTCTATATAGGATCTTGTTCGAATCATTACAGAGGTGTATGCATCCAATTCTTGACGACACACAGTGGTTCAAAATATAATTATAGCATTTCAAATGGTCACAGACGAATTTCTTTTATTTTTTAAAAAACTTGCATTAACTCATTATCAACCATACACGCCTATGTTTTTTGCAATTTTGCTCAGTTATTTATGGGACCAAGCTAAGAATTTTTCCGTATTTTGTTGGTGCTATATACTTTTAGATTTGAAAAGTGAGACCACACTTTTTATCCGAAACGTCCCCTTTACTTATTCTCTTGTAATTCGTAAACTACAAAAGACATTCAAAAAAAGTTTAGATAAATTTGATATTATTTTTAGTTGTTCATATATTGAAAGAGAGAAATTTAAAATAAAGAAAATCAAATTTTTTGAAAATTAAAAAGAAATTTTTTTAACTTTTCCTATTTTACAGTTTCTAATCTTTTCATCACTTAGATGAGCAATCGAAAGTTGAAGGTTTTAAGAATGTTCTGTTAAATTGTCGACTAAATTTATAATTCTTAAAAATTTGCGGAAGCCACCTCAATGTGTGTGGCACACACGAACCAGAGCTGAGCACGCACGCGACCGACTCCACAAATACGAACGGAGAAGGAGAGAGAGTCAATGTACCGAGTAGCTGGATCAATGAGGCTGATTACTCAGCCCGATTCTCTTGTAGACGCGAGGCAGACCGTAGCAGGCTGCCTGCCGGCTGCTGTTTATTTTCCAGGGGAATGTCGTTGGGGGAATTAAATCGGAACGAATTGAAAACGCTTCAATTACGGGACCAGGGACGTATGTTGTCAAGTGCAGGGCACCGAGAGGCGCATCTGTGAAAGGTGCTGCGAATTCGGGGTTCTTAACCGACTGCTGCAGGAAATGACGTTTCACGAATCCAATCACGGCAGGGAATATTTGCAATCCCAAGATGTGTAATTTGGAATTTTTCAGTTTTCGTTGGCTATTTGTATATTTTTCTAATCTGTTTAACAGTCTGGTTCTTATAGTATTTACCTACGAGTATTGTCTTTTATTTGGTCGGTGACGTGAAGAGATTGAAGGGTCTCTAAGGTTTGTAGGGTCTAATGTACCGTAGTGTGCAATTTAATATCGATTTCAAGGTTTTAGTTTATGAAACAGTCGGTTTTAGCTCTGGTTCCATCCATCTCTGACAATAAATATTTTTGCAGTAAACTCCTGGAACTATTTGGTTATATTAATAGAGATATATTATTAGATTTTTTTATGTTGGATTAGAAATTCAGCTATGGGAATTAGAGGGTTAAATACGGAGGGTCTAGTTGAGGATACATGACAAGGAATGCAATTCAGACTTTCTGTCTTTTACTGTGTAATATGTATTTGAACTGAGGGTGTTAGTGAAAATTCAACCTTCCATTAAAGTTGTAGGTGAACAGAAATTGATTCTTTTCATCAATGGTATTATCTGGCTGAGAATAAAGAATATTTTGTAATTTCAAGTAACTCTGTGAATGCATAATATCTAGTTGGAAGCCAAGTAATAAGACAAGCAGAGACAACTGATATGACAAAGTGCAAAATGTAATTGAATTATTAGTTTACTGTAATTTACCTAGCAAGAGAATTTACAGACTAAATTTAATGAAAGAAATTTTCGAAAGAAAGAAAAGAGAGTTCAATGAAATTTATAATAATACATACTCTGTGTTAATTGTTCTCGATCCGATTATACAGAATAACCCATTAAACTTCATGCCTGAAAAGTCTCTTTTTCATGTTTGTTGCGTATAAATTTCAATCACTGTGATTCAATTCCAAGCTTCGCAATCGCAAACGCTGAACGTAATTAGTTAATCATGTCCGGGATAGATTTGATTGACTGAAAGTGAGATTTGTTTTAATGAAAATTTTTGTTCACGGACAGGAAGTTCAGAGAATTAACACGTTGACTGTCAGAGTTTTCACTACTCGGACAATATTATAATAAAATACATTTATTTTTAAATACGAATCTTTTCAGAACATTTGGAAGACATAATTATTTTAATCTGACAATTGTTAATTTGCTAATTCCCAAGGATACACAAAATTTATTTATACAAGGTAGTTTCTTTCAAGAACAAAGCGTGAAATCAGAAGATTTTACTCTGGTATCGACTAGGAATTATCTCCTTTATAATTTTACATATTACAGTTAAATCGTGAAGTTTCCAGAGTTGGTCGGTTTCACGACTACCTAAGTAAACAGTTATGTCATCAATAAGACTATAAATTACATGCAGTATAACAGAAAAATATAATGGTATACACCAACTCGTTAAAAAAAAGTTTCATTTTCCTTTTGATTATTGAATCTCCGAACAAGGGGAATAAGTGTCTGTGTAATATTTTAAAATAAATCTGAAAGTAAGAATTTACACAAATATTCACAGATTAGTGATCTAGTAACTTTGTTCCGCATAAAACAGTGGTTGAAAATTTTCGTTTGTCCATTTGGTCTCTGTAGAATCGGCAAAAATCGGTGATTGGTAGAGGCGAATCAAAGGTGATTCGCCGGATCTTCTTGGAGCTTTCGTTGTCTGTCAGCCGTATTGTTCTCCGGTCCGTCAGTCACGTTTGCAAGCTGTGTTCGATCACAGTGGGACGCGGCCCCGTGTTCACCGCGACTGGAAAAAGCAGCCCGGAGGCGACTCACGGAAAATTCTCCGGGAAACGGAATTTCTTCGTCTCCATTTTTCTTTTCAATGAAATTCACTGTCGGATATTGTATCAATTTTGACACGGGGTAGGTCGAAGACGTGACGCGTTTCAAGCAGCTTTCCACGAAGATCCGTGGAGGATTGTATATTTAGAGGCAGGAATAAGTGGTTAGAATTACGATAAACAGTTTTCGTGACATGATCACTAAGAACTATTGAAGCTGTTAAAATTAGTCTTTCGTAAAGTTTTATAAAATTATTAAAGTTTCTTGGCAGAGTATTTTCTGAAATTTTTTGCACACATTTACTGGAATATTGTATTATCGAAGAAGTTCGTTAATTTATTAATTTCTATATTTTGCAACAAGCTGTTTTTTCTATCAACGTGATAGAAATGGAAACATGTTCATCTTCTGTAGTTCTAATGTTAATATATTAAACGTATATAAGAAATTGTGATATAACTGAGAAGAAGGTGACTCTTTGTGTAATGGTAAAGTGGAAAACGTAGGGCACACATTTTTCATACGTTGCTCCGTTTTCGAGAAACTCAGGTTTGAAAATTTGTCAAGCGTACCCGCTGGTGAGTATTACTTAAGTGATTGTTTATTACATTTTATTTTTTTACTCTGTTATGGAATTCTCTATTTTTTAAATCGATATATGGGAGAGATAATAACGAAAAAAAATGAATAATGGATAGACACTAGTCACGTGTATTTAGAATACGAGGCATGCATGTCCAAGCATACCATGGCCGATTTTATCGAAAATGGAACATGCAAGAATTTTTTATTTTCCAATTTGGGCGTTTGCATCAGGAATCAGTGTTAGTATTTTCATTGTATCCTTTCAATGTAATCTGTATTGTGTTCCGTTTTATCATTTCTGTATTACGAATGGTCATTGTTCGATTTTCAGTAAAAGAGTAGAAATTAAAAACGAAACGAAATTTGTGAACCATTCCATAATGTTGAAAAAACGTTCTACAAAATGAACAGTATGATTTTTATTGATCAGAAGTGAAAATCTAATCTGTGATCTTTCTGGTATTTATAAACATATAAATTGAGATAAATATTCTATTTCTTAAAATTATAACATTAGTAACAGTGTTTAATGAGTCTAATTTTTAAGGTAACAGTCTCGGAGTAGGTTACAAAATTACCGAAAGAGGATAGGGAAATTGAACGTGGAACGTGAGTAGGTTGCTTTTCGCTCTTTGCTTCCTGCTGAGCAGTTTTCAGTGTATCCATAGAATCGATTGTACGCAATTAGTTCGGCTTCAGTACGCGTTAAACAATGCGGAAACAAAAGTTCTATCACGATTTCGATCTCTTTTCTGTCCGTTATTCGTTCACGTCTGTTCGAGAGAGAGAGAGAAATATTTGAATTACATAAAGGGGATACGAACAAGACAATTTATCCAGATGGTAACGTATTTTTGAAGAAGTAATGTTTGCATGTTGTATAGTACTTTTATCGTAATCTATAATATTATGTTATCAGTTGTTGTAAACAGCCACCTAAGAACTGAAATAAGTGTCACTCGCCCGGAAAATTCAGTATTGGCAGTAAATTCATTCGCGTCCAGACACTTAACATTAAGGATTCAGCCAATGCTCATCTCCTCGGCGCCTTCTTAAGGCAAAGAAGAAAAAAAAAATCTCTTAACGAGCTGTACAATGGAAGCCGTTACCTCGGCAAGAGAAACTATTCCGCCTTTCGAGCAATTAAAACGGGGGGCTGTATTAAATAGACGAGCGACTTTTCTCTTCGACACGGCCGGCTGTCATTTGCATAACCCCCGGTATGTAGTCGTGGCATGATTTAAAGAGACGGGTAGCAGAGAGATGGCTCGTTTATCGGCGGAACGGAGGAAGATCTTGCGCGGATAACGGCCTCAATTACCTGATGCAACGGCGACGAAATTTCATGGGAACGGTCAACGCTAAAAGAAACATCGCTGTCTCCCTCCCTCCACACCCCCTAGCCAGAAACGCTGCACTCTGTCAACCCGTCCGTTTCGTTCTTCTTTTTTCTTCTTTTTTCTTCTTTTTATTCTTCCACCACCCTTGCTCGCCCAGTTACAATGCTGTCGAAATATAAGGTGGCACACACACACCCGGCTACATTTTCCACCGTTGGCGAGAGTGAAATTTTCTCTTTCCTCCGTTGTGTCACCCTCCAATGGTTCTTCTTCTTTTTTTCTCCCTTGCGAGGGAGCCCCACCTTTGGTATAATTAATGGTCGAGCGCGGGATCCTCTTCGCCTCGCCTTTTTCCAGTAATTGCATCTACTAAGAGATGCCCCTTCTCCCGTTCTCCCTCTTTCTCTATTCCGCTGAAAAAGAACGCATTATGCCGGACCGTTGTCATATTGTCTTCCCGGGATCGCGAGGAATTTGTTTTTTTTTTTCTTTCGAAGCGGGTGGCTGTCCTTTCGGGAACGACGCCTTAATGGATGACCCGCTGAATTTACGAAAATTTCTTCCGCGGAGGTGGGTATGTATGTACGAGCCCGTCGTCGCAAAACAGAAACGCCTGGGGTCGCGGTGCTGTTTGGTTGGTAGGGACCCCTGGATGCTTCACGGACAATACCGTTGCATTTGGAAATGAAGTGCACGGTCTTGCGAGGGAAATGAGAATTGAAACGGGCCAGTGTGCAAAGAAATTCTTTATACAACCAGATTTTTCAGAGTAAGTAGATTGAGCGATACATGCATAGTAGGAGAGAATATAGTATTTGAATGGTTCGTACAGTTAACCATTTTTGCCTTGAATTATTTGTAGTGGTACGTGATTAATTTATTATACTAAATGGAATCGTCGGGCTGATAGAATCTATGAGTTACAAACGCAGGGTAATGCCTCCAAATAGAATCATACGAGTAGTAAGGGTTAACATAGAATTAGAAAATAAAAGTTTTTATGATGTAATCTCGAAATCTGTGAAAATTACTTTGAGGATTCTAATGAAATTGTGAAACTGATTCGGAAATTATTTTGTGTAAAAATCTATGTCGTTTTAGTTTTAAGAAAATCGTACCACACATCACCCTGTATCTTGATTGATTCTTTTTTCAATAACATTGCGTACTTTTCACAATGACAAATTTTTATTATATTTTAGATTAAAAATTTATATCATTGACGGTGAAACGAATAAAAACTTCGGTAACAAATTTAATTCACATGCAAGAACTAAAGTTTTGACAGTTCGAAAAGATTGGCAGTGGAACGAATAAAAGTTCACGTAACAAAGTATGAACATGTTAAAAAAAGACGCAAACACAACTACACTTCGCGTTAATTTACTTGAAATTCAACTAAATACCGCTAAGTGATACAAACTAACAATACTGTATATAGATCGCTTACTGGAAATTTTTCAAAACTTCCCCAAGCTTTCAAAAACTATTTTTTTTCATTAATCCTGACAGTATACGAATTGCTAAGTGATACAAACTAACAATACTGTATATAGATCGCTTACTGAAAATTTTTCAAAAATTCCCCAAGCTTTCAAAAACTATTTTTTTCATTAATCCTGACAGTATACGAATTTCGTTACAACTTTACATTTTGTCCGCACAAAATGCAATATCACGTCTCTAGCAGTTTCTGCAAATTATAGAAGAAGAAAGAGAGACCGGTCACGCAATATTCGTCGCTGGAATCAAATATTGCAAATTTTCTGTGTCATGAAAGCCAAACGGCGTTCACGGTGTCGCATGGCGGAAAACACACGGATACAGGGAAATTCTTTCGCCAGCATTTTATCTGTTTCATCCATATCCCATCTTTCTTCCCCCCCCCCCCCCCCCTCTTCTCGAAGCTTCTCGTGTGACGCACATGGGGTCCGCGATTTTCACCGTGATTTTGTTATTATCGGGGGCGGCTCAGAGAATCCCCTTCAAGTTACCGGCCTGTGAAATCCTCTTCGCGAATATTTTTCCAGGATACCCGACACCTGTTCCGACTTATCGATATAAATCCGCCGCGAACCATCCACCCCTTCCCCCACCCTCCCGCACGTTTGCATTTTATTTCCGTCGGAGATTTCTCCGCGATGCTAAAAACGATTTTTCCAACCGATAAGAGATGGAGACGGGTTAACACACGCAAGGGAGAGCCCATTGATAGTGATCGAAGTAAGAAAAATTATCGAATTCTTCTTAACCCTCTGTCGGGCGCAATATATTCTGTAACAACAATGGGCGTAATGTGCCTGGAAGGCACAATTCATAGAGGTTCACGTTCTGTTTTGTAGTAAATATTTACTGGGGGGGTTGCTGTTTGTAAAAAAGTTATTATTAAAAAAAGTTTAGTATTGTACTTTAGTAATATTGATAAGTAAAATGACAGATGGCTTTGATATATATGTTGTGAAAGTCACCTTCCTGAGTGACCTTCAGAAAGTTTCAGTTATCAAATGTTGTTTATTAAAATGTTATTAAAAGAACAATGTTAACTTTTTCTCAGACTATCTCTAACCAATTCTGAATTATGTTTTTTCTTGAACTATGTCTAACCAATATTGAAGCACTAGAATGACTTCTTTTTATAATAACTCTCCAAAAACAATAGACAAATTTCTACTTGTTCAAGTAGACTGGGAAACCCGTCTATTGTTTTGGGGGATAATACTTTCTTTTCCTTAGTAATTTTGAAAAGAAATTATGTGTTTTTGACTTCAGCGCGTCAAAATCGATGAGAAGGCCAAACTTCTAAATAATTAGTTACCCAAACTGTTTTTTTTTATAATAACATTTTTACAAATAGCGACCCCCGAACTAGAACATTCGAAACACTACTCAGGGTGATGACATTGATAACATATTACAAAATCATTGAAATCGGAGGTGGCTGCCTTATTGTAAATATTTACTCTGTTTAATAGTCTCATCCGTTTCGCCAATAACTTATTTTAATTATATAACTATTTTGTTGGCAAGCACATGCCCAGGGAGGCACAATTCATAGTATGGTGTTTATTTTCTGGTTTTCTGAGATATTATTTTTATTCCTTTTGTGAAGACTTTATTTTAATGATACCTATCATTATTTTACTGATAGTATTACAGGTATTGCAATAATGGGCTAAAAATAGATAATACTGGAAGCACTTAGTGATTGGTTTGGTAATTATTAGCTGTTGTCATGTCACGTCACTGTTCATGTGAGGCTAACTGCAACTGACGGTTTGAGAGCACAAAAACATAGCGTAAACTCTATGTAATACTCGTAACTTATTATATTATGATCACTTAAACTGAATATAAAGCAGTGCAGAAAAAGCTGACGATGTTGTAAAACTTTTCGGTGCTTGTAATTACATGATGCAACATTAATTGATGCATTGAAATTTATTTGAAAGGAACGCAATTAAATTCAAAGTCAAATTAGACGTGGCTATTTTTTTCTGAACACTATGAAATTGGTTTTAAAGAAATTTACTTTAAGAAAAAATAAATTCCTTGGAAACAAAAGTTTTCTGTATATAATAGGATAAATAAACACTTATTCAGATGATTAATAGTACAAAATAATATTAGCATTATTGATTGGACATATGTAACGAAAAATAGTATTATTTCAAGTTGTTCTAAAGTCATATGGACAAATTTTTTACTTAAGTCCCCACAACCTAACAAAAAAAAAGTATGCGTTAGACAGGTTCCACGGCCTCGTCCCTCAGTGGTGGGGATAACGCGTGGGCAATAATCGTGTAGAACAAGCCAGATGATAATCGAGAGGAGTCTGTACCACGCAGTGTATAGAATAACTTCCGACTATGGTCAGCAATAGCCAAGAAGTTGACGCGATTGTAAACCAAGAAAAAAGAAATCCAACCAGTTTGTAATTTTTTCCAAAAATTTCCAACATTCATTAGAAGGAAATTTCACGGGAAATTCTCAACACGTTTCGTTAGCGCTGGAAATGGTTTTGCTTATAGTTCAAGAGAATGAAACGCCCCTAGTAAACAGTTGCTGGTGCCTTTTATCTACGATCTAAACGCGCACAGAAGAGCGTGTACCTGTTTATTTTTGCAAAATATTCACCGACAACGTCTGGGAATTGCGTAATTAAGATGTAGCCCCGTAGCTCGTCTTAAATTCAGAAGCTGACGTACTAGATATACATGCTCGGTTTATCCGGCTTCGAAGGTGTTTTTATTTCCAGCTGATAGTTCCTCGAATTATTTCGGCCGCAGGGAGAATGCAATTACTCGCTACGTAGGGAAATTTCAAAACACATTAATCTTCTGCTATTCGTTCCCTGTGTTTTTACCGCGTCCGCCAGTTTCCTTACCCTTCGGGCTCCTGGTATCATTACGCATATTTCTGCGAGTGTGTTCTGCTTCTGGCATGTCGTTTCTTGGACTTTTTAAGGATTTCTGAGACGGTGAAATTTCACATCAGCAAAAACATCATTGCACTTACACGTTCGAAAGCAAGTGCACTTTTTCGAATTACGGTGCAAGTTTTTGTATATGTACGGACTGTAAATAGTTTGTCATGGATTTTCGAATTGAATCTAAATATGTACGTCTTTTGATCGATAGATTTTTAACCTCCATTAGGGCAGAATGAAGAAGAGTTTTGAAGAGTCTCAGTAGCTCCCAGTACAGAATAGTTGAAATTAATAATTCTAAATTACTGTACTTCTTTTAATTCAGTTTATATATTTAGTGAAATAGTAACATTAAATTTTTAATTATTCATATTGTTCATTATGAAATTATAAGCTCTTTATCCGGTTGAAGGTTAAAAAGAAGATTCGTAGCAAAAGGGTTGACTTTTTAATCGTTTATTTGTATTTAATGTTTCAAACTTAGGTATTTGCAGACAAATTCGAAGGAACTTCATCGAACAGTTTCCACGTTGTTGTCCTTTCGCCGCCCAATTCTTTGATAGCAAATTGAAAATATTTCCTGGGGCCTCCCGAGACACTGAGTTTATGCAAAATGAAGTTACTGTCTTTTAGTGGGATTGCGTAACCGTACAGAATGTACGATGTATTATGCAAAATTATGGAATACGTTGCATCCAATGAGATCGATTTCTGAATTCCCCATGCAGAAACTGGAAAAGCGCACGGTGAACTGAAATTGAATATTTCCATACCTTGAAATAACTCGATTTTCCAGTTCGGAGTTATCGTGCATCTCAGTATGAGACTGGGAATGGTTGTAAAATTATTTTGTGAATTTCGAACATCCGCGATAAGCAACCTAATTATCGTAGAATGTTGGCTAGTTCATTGGCAATATAACATGTTTATTATCATTAATATAATCAGGCAGTAGCAACATTGTAGCGCTTCCGGCATCAAATTAAGCATATCTTAGGTAGTAATAATAATTTTGATGGCTGTGTAAATTCGACTGAGAATACTTTCCTAAACAAAAATCTAAAAACCGAAAGAATTATTAATTAACGAGGAAAAAAAATATTTAACGTTGTGAAAGTAGATAATAATCACTAGACTGCAGAAGTTTATGGAAATTAAAGATTTGAAATAATAGCATATAAACATTAAAAATGGGCAGAATTTTAATCCTTGTATTAGATAGGTACCTCAGAATGATAATAACGCGCAAATTGTACCTACAAAACATGATTAAAATCGTTATTTTTACTATATTCTTCAAATTACGAAATGCACTAAATGCATAAACATCCGCAGTCTGGTAAACGCTTATAGTTCATAAAAATCTTTCAAATACAATAAGATTGATATACTGTTATACAATATTATTTTATTTCTAATCTACCGGAAATCATTCGTAATGAACATGAAATACTTCTATTTCTGTTTTTTTGTTCCAGGTAAGGAAATCAATAAATTGCGTGTACGTCAAATATCCGTAAGTAAGTTTGCAATCTTATATAGTGCTGCATAAAATGTTCTTATTTGGGAAAATTTATTGATATTACTGATTGGGCTGAGAACTGGAGTTATTCAAAATAAAAAAAGTAAAAACTAATGTAATTAGTACATATACATACAATGACCACGTACTCTGTTGTGCTACATTCAGTTTTGATAAACATATTTTATTACTTTATGTTGCCGTTACTAATTAAATATAAAAGTAACGTGATATCGCGTACGTATGTATTTTTGAAAATTTCGTTACTTTTGAATTAACTTCAATTTAGCATCAAACAATTTAATTTCACGGTATGAAAATCAATGCAATGAAATATTTGCATTCGCGAAGTACAATAGAACGAATTCCAATTCAGTTAAATTGATTTTAGTTAAATACACATCCATAAAAGAGATGAAACATGTTTATCAACAATTTATAATAATGAAGCAATATAACAATGAAAAAATAATGAAAAAACGAAGTTTAAGAATTATCTGTCACCTCGTTCTGTGCTTTCTGAAGAATTAAAAAAACGCGATTTATTATTAACATATGTTATAAAGATTATTAAGTTTTTCATTCTGTCGTTTACAGTACATAAGAACAGAACTTTTCCTTCGATCTTTGACCAGCGAGCTTATGGGGGTTCCTACCCTAGGTAGGGTGAATTCCTGAAGCTGAAATTTTATATTTAGGGTCATTTTATATCACCCACCAAATTTCATATCGATTGCTACTGGTACCTTTCGGAGGTCCAGCGAAAAAATATACATAATTAATGTTTTTCTTAATTCTTTGGGTTCATTCTTCAATAATAAATGTCTACCAACATTGGCGTAACCAAGAAGAGAAAAAAGTGGGTTTAGTCCCACCCTACAAGAAAAAATTTGGATTTTGCTTCCCCCTCTCCCAGAGTGATAAAATTTTGGCATAATATTTAATATTGCAGTACAATTTGAAAAACGACCAACAGCCTCTATTAACAAAACGCATACATTTTCAACGATTTATGACTTTAAAAACAAAATAAAGTGTGCCTGGCTACGTACAGCCTTTTTCACTGTGGCAGTCGATGTCCTAATATTTTTGCCTCCCAGAACTAATAACCTGGCTACGCCCATGTCTACCATGAGCAGGCAAACTATCAAGTCAATAGTTTATATCTCAAAAACAGTTGATCTTTCGACCTACCAAGGCTTTCTTACTGAGTAGAGGAGATCTGGGATGTGTTGCGATTGGTAGCCAACGTTACCGCGGAAACAAGCCGAACAAAGCCTCGGATAACATTCTTCCTAAGGAAAAACTTGTTTCAAATCACATCACGAGTCTCCTATTTCCGATCCTCCAACATTTTCATTATATTACTATGTATATCATATAAATATTGAATGGTTTTTTCTGAACACTCTGTGTATAAAACTTGTAATTCAAAACCATAAGAAGTCACGAAAAAACCTATCCGTCCTCTGAAGGTTAAACTAGAAACTTGTAACAGTCCCGCGACCATAGATGCGGAAAACTGTGAACTTTCTTGACAATGACCTAAATGCTTCTCCGGTAGAACCGTAAAAAGACACTCCCCTACGGATGAGGAGAGTATATATACACTGTGACAGAGTAAAAAAACTTCTTTCCTTTCGTGTGTCGGTCGAGAATTCGTAAAACGGTTTCGACCCGGAACACCGTGACTTTCCCCGCACAGAAATCTGTCCCCCGGCGATATTGTACGGCTGTGGTATCAACGAAGGACACTGGGTCCCTTTCTCTCTCGCTTCGGCCCGCAACTTCGTTACGTACTAGTTACGGAAGCAGTCGCTGTTATTCCTGCCGCACACGACGGGACCGACCGGTCTCTCAAACGCACGTAACCGTGGCGAACGAATGGCTGGAGTTCGAATAATTACGCGGCCGTTCCTCTACTACGATGTCTACGTGACGCAGAACGGTGCACCGGCGATTATCTACATCAAATCATGCGAGGGGGACGCACGGGAGGTTTAGATTTTTCTTTTTTGGTGTATACACGGTTCCGTCTCGTGTGGCCGGGAAAGAACGAAATTATTCTACGCTTGATTCGTTGTTTAAATGAAGGATTTTATGCGTTTGTGGTACACGTACAGTACTGGGCAGATGTTTTCGAAGGCCCTTCGATATTGAACATTAAATATTTCATAAATTAATGGCCAGATGGTGATGAAACAAATATTATTGGATTTAGAATTTCAAGCTCTATCGCTGTGGTAAATCTTATTATAAAGTCAGCGTTACACCTGGGGACCTCTATTGTCAGTGCTGAGGAGCCTTCGAACACTCATCGGGGATTTACTGTATTATTTAAATTCGGGGTAATATTGATGTTACGTTGAATATCACAGTGAAAAGGTCGTACGTAGCCAGACATACTTTATATCGTTTTTTTTTTAAATAAAAAATCGTTGAAAATATATGCGTTTGGTTAGCCTGACAACTGCATTTGTCTATTACAATAGAGGTATACTTTAAACTCAAATTTGCTATTTATTTAATTTTTAATTTAATGAATCTTAAAATGAAGAATATACATTTTTCTTTGATTTTCGTCTTGTGAAATGGTACACGAAATTCTGAGACCTTATGAATGATCGTGGTTCGATCATGATACAAGGAAGGAAATCCCAACACGTTCGGTGACGTCAGACGGGATTCATGTACAGCGACAGAAAAAAGTATTTGTACACCGCTGCGTCTTGCCTCGCATTGTGTACAATATTTTTAACATGTTTCTGAATGAAATATTTTTTATCTTTTACTATATTCTAATGGAATATTGAATTCTTATAGAACTGTGCTATTCTACGAACGGTATTAGCAATCGAAAATGATAATCAGAAGACGCTGATTATTCTTTTTGCTCTTGCTGTAAGGCTGAGTATGAAGGTCTTGACGTGTAATAAATTTTTATGAATCTTTCTTCTTCTTCTTCGTGGATTTGCGTTCACAGTCGACAAACATATTAAATGATTGACGGTGACGAATTATTTAGACGTTTTTAGGATAATCCTTGTAAAATCTGTACTCGTGTGTTTCTAACGATAACTAAGGTGATTTTATAACTGAACAGAAAGTGCATGAAGTAAAATTTTAGATAGCACATAGTTTTTTTGTTTGATACTCTAAATTTAACTGCTTGCTCGTCAACCGTGCACGACGAATCCTACTACCGTAATTATAGGAAGTAACCGATTTATTTGCCACGCTTGCTCGAATAGAGAAGCTTGGATTCGCTGCAAAAATAACAGTGTTGAGATGAATATATAAGTAAATTGCGTATAAATTATCGAGAATAATACAGAGAAAATTAATAAGCTATTCTTCCGTTTCATAGTAATTGATTCTTCACCGACGTAGAAAATTAGATGTTTTCTTATGAGTGAATACCAGCACTATTAATTAGTCAACGGTTCTTAATATTTTGCAGTCCGTGGTCTGTAGGTATTGAGAATCATCTGAATGATATGAGATTGCAGAAACCATTTTTTTTTAAATAATCGCTGATTGAATTAAGGATATGTTCTGGTACAAACGCTGTAAAAAATAGCTTCTTCAGGATTTTTTTAAACGAAAACTGTAACATGTAGAGCAAACAATCAGTCTGGAGTATGAAAAAAATATAAAAATTTTTTTTTTATTTTGTTTAATGTACTACAAGTACACAAAATCTCGAGATTTTCTCGTGTGAAATATAAAAAGTTTTTCTTGAGACTTATAGGGATAACATTCGTGAAATGTCACCCCCTGATTTTTATGGAATTTCGCACAAACATACAATGGTCCGTCCGAAGAAATTCACCGTGTTCGTCTGATGCTCATTTTAAACTTTTAAGGAGAAACCGCCATTTTTATCAGAACTTTCCCATTTTATTCAGACGTATATAACTATTAAACTACAAATGGTATCGAAAAATGGTCGAGAGGATAGTTTTACTGCCAGTAAAAACTGATTGTAAAACGAGCACCAATACGGCAAACTTCTCGGACGGGCCACTGAATATTCGTGCAAAGTTTCATCAGAATCGGAGTGTGACATATGACGACACCTTCCCTGTTAGTGTCTCTTGTACTCTGAAATATCTAGATGCGTTTTAGAATTTATACGTTTATAAATATAATAATAATAAAAAAGTTTTTTTCTTTTAAATGATAATTCAGGTCAAAAACAGTTATTTGAGGTTATTTAATCCCGCTAGTTAACTGAACCACGAGCTGATTAGTCAGTTGCCTCTCTGTGCATGGTCGTAGACAGAGGGAAGAAGTGACCTTTTCCCACAGGAGAAAAAATTGTATTTAACCCCCTGCGCCCTCAAGTAAAAAAAAATAATATGAAATTTACCTTAGGATAAATTGCCCCCTCTGATTGATAACCTGGCTATGCCCATGTCTCTGTGATGTCACAGTTACTTATCTTGCTTTGTTCCCCCAGTCAGCTAAATAGTCCGCTAGACAGCGACCTAAAATTGCTCGGTATTTCTTCACTCTTACGGTTCCAGAAGACCATCGACAAGAAAAAGAATGTCACATTGTACACAATTACTATAATTGACGGACATACAGAACACAGTAAATAACGAATAGAAAATGTAAAATCATATCTCCCATCTGACATTCAACATGACATTGCAGTTCATACTACTCGACTGTCAAGAGCTCCCACACCGTCAGGCAAACGAGAAGTTCAAACACAAAGGTGAAATATCCCCTATATGTAACTTGAACCGTAGTACAGAACCGTGCAAGGATTACAGTTTCTATTCCATAGTAATCCATAATTTGGTAAAACACTGAGCCAGCAAACCGTTGAGAAAAGTAAACACCCCTTATCGCTGAACCTAATAAACAAAAGCCACGAAGGGCCCACCCACGGCTTCGTACGAGCCTAGGATACGAATCAGCTCGTGTCTCGTTTTGTTCCCCCCTGTACGACCAAGATCCTGGGTCGTAGGAGTTATGTGCCGTATGTACTCGGGAGTTTGTACGAGCTGACTCCGTTCACCCTGGTCACGGACAGACAGTGGGGCGGACGGGTTGATGTATGTTCTCGCAAGTTGAATGAAGATGGCTGATCTGTGGCCGAGGTTTCGAGGTACGGTTCCGATAGGATAACTCGCCGAATGTTATCCCGTGGGGGGATTCCGAAAAAGGTTTTCCAACGGAAGCCCGGGCGAGTTGGGTGAAAAATTTTGAATGGGTCGCGGGTAAAGCTGATTTTCAGGTATCAGACAGGCGATTGAAGTGGCTCCGACTGGGATTCCCGCCGGAAAATAAGATCGAGGGGCGAAGGGGGAAGGCGTCTTTGTGCCAGGTTCGTTCACTGAGAATGCACGGGAACGATTTTTGTACGATGATTTCTTGCATTCCCTTTGGGGTTCGGGGATTCGAACGAGCTTCCCAGTGAACCTTGCACCCGGTATTTTTATTCGAATCGAAATAGAATTAAACTTTGAACGGGATTAGAAGTCAGATGAAAAATTAAGGAACACAGTAACGAACGTTTTAGGGTTCCTTTCAGCTGAAGAAGTATAATTTTGTGAAGGTTTTTCTTAGTTGGGGGTCGCCGTTTGTAAAAAAGTTATTATTAGAAAAATTGTACGTAGATAATTATTTGGGAGTCTGGCCTTCTCACCGATTTCGATGCGCTGAAGTGGAAAACAGTATTTTTTTCGAAATTACTAACAAAAACAAAGTATCATCTCCCAAAATTATAGATTGTTTTTTTTTCTTCAACTGCTTCTAACCAACTCCGATCAGTACCTATAATGTTTCAGAGTTGATTAGATACAGTTCAAGGAAAAAAAAGTCATTCAGAGTCACTTAGAGATAGTTCAAGGAAAAAAGTAATTCTGAGTTGGTTAGGGTCAGTTCAAAGAAAATCTACCACTGTTCTCTTAATAACTTTTTAATAAACAGCATTTGACAACTTAAACCTTTTGAAGATCACTCAGGAGGATGACTTTGACAACATATGTCAAGGTCATTTTACTTATCAATACTACTAAAGCTTGATACTAAACGTTTTTTGATAATAACTTTTATGCAAACGTTAGCCCCCAACTAAAACCTTCACAATACTACTCACGGTGAAGACTTTGGCAGCATATTAACCCTTTGCACTTGGAATTTCTAATTTTCCATTCATTTTGTCGCCTTAAAGGTTACAGTCGAGCGCAAAGGGTTAAAATTCATCGAAATCAGAGGTGGCTCCCTTATTATAAATATCTACCAAATTTTCTTATGAACGCCACCATATGGTTGTCACAACCTAAAAATTAATTTCCAGTATGAAATATTAAATGAAGCTAACGGAAGCACAATTAATTCACGATAACAATGAAATGAACCCTGCTGCGTTGCTGGCTCGGTTTAATTATGCAAAAATACTTCGCTCGGATGGCATTAAACAACCTCGTGCAGCTCCCGTCAATGTATTTTCCAAATGCACTTCGTACCAGCCCAACGAAAATGTTCTCGACCGGATGAAGTTTCACGTTCAAACGGAAATTCTAATGAAGAAATGATGAGAAGCTCCAAAGCATTCTTTAACGCGCGTCCATACCCGCGGATGCAAATTCTCCGTCGTCCCCCGGTATTCGACTCGCTTGTTATTCGCCGTTCATACACGACATTTCTCCTTTCGCCTCTGTCATTCTTTTCAGCGACGCGAGATCGCGGAGATCTTGGACGGCAGGCGTTAAATTCACCGTCGTCCCTCGAAGTGGAGCGCGTATCCCCTAGATTCTCGCACCCTCGATACGCGAATCACGTTCAATCGATCGTCTGACACGACTGGGCGCGAACGACGACCCGGTTATTTCAGCGGAATACGTTTGTTTGTCGTTAGAATCGTACTATGCAGAGCTGGAAAGCAGTTTTAATCACCATCCAATGCACGCTTTAAAACCATGTTCATCCTATTTAGTCACTTTTTTTTTTACTATAAATAGTAGTGGAAATAATTTAGGTGCTCCAGTTAAAATTAACACCCTGTATACAATAACGACGATCCACGAAGTCCTTTTTCGAGAGTGTAATACGTGATCGAAGTTTAGGTTCCTTTCGAACGTCGAAAGACTCATATGTATACGCTATATGTTGTATTACGCTAATTAACACAGCTTTGTATAACATTTCGCATCTCATTATTTAATAATGACGTCAGACTTGGTAGATAACATATAATGCTTTATATGTAGACTCAGTTTAATAGGTTTCGCGCCATTCCAATAATACGATAGTCTTTAAGACCAAATCAACCGCCACGTGCAGCGACAACGCAATACGTACAAAATGAAGTCATCTTAGCATTCGTCTTATTGAGTTCACTTCCTCATTCAATTAATAATGTTATCAGAGAGACACGATAAAAGGTATCAAAGTTATGACACGTAGACGAGTCATTCTACAGCTGCTGATTTCCGGCCACAGTTCAGCTAATAATCTCTCATTGTTGCTGAATTCCTCTCACTCTTGCCGTGTCTTGTTTTTCCTCTATTGAACATTGAGATAAATCGAGGACGTTCTTCGGATAAAACTTGTATGCGTCTCGAATGTAATGTCCACGAACGGGCGATACATACTTCGTGTACAGTGAACCCTCTCTCTTATTTATTTTTTGATCGCACCTGCAATCACCGAGTCGCCAAGATCTAGGTGTCTTCGAATTCGTGCCTGTCCCTCTTATTTATTTCACGAACGTCGATCGATTCGTGGAGGAACGGGGGATCCGATACTTGTATCATGCATACCATACGTCTCGTATGGAATAAATCTTCCTGTAAAAGTAAGTAGTTTCTCCCCGTGGATTGCGAAGGCGAGGACGGGGATGAAATTCGCTTTGGGAGGGACGCGAGATTCAAACAGATGGTAAGACCTAAATATTTCATAGCGGATCTACGAACGCTTTTAATTCACGCGATGTATCTATACGTCAAATCATTTTTTTTTTGTTAGACATACTCTCTTGTATTCTCTGGGATCATTTTCGTTATATAAGTATGTATATGTGGAAATTAATTTCGGATAATTTCGGGCACTAGGCTCTCAAACTGTATTATTTGATTAAATGAAACGCGATTGTGAATGTGGCACAGCAACTAACAGTGAAGGCAGAATAATGCTATTTTGGAAAGAGAACTAAATTAATGAGTAATATTAACACATTCGCAGTTTTGGGGCGAGTCACTTAGCTGAATACTGCGTACAATTTTCAAAAGTGTATAGCTGAATACCGCAGGGTTCTGGTATTTGAAAGTATAACGGGTTACAAGAAATGAATCATTACTATTTTCCAAATGCTATAAACAATTCGTACTAATTTGCACTGATGTGCATAAACATTGCAACACCAAGGAAAACATAGCTGAGTCGAACAATACTCTTTGTTGTGTGTGTATGGTCGAAGAAAAATTACATCTTGGATTGCGAATGGAGTTTTATTGACCCAGTCGTTTAATAAATACATTTTATATCGAGCTGTGCTTCGTACGAGTTGAAATAACTTCCACCTCCCTATATTTTGTCTTGGTGTTTGTAATTTTGTATGCACATCAGCATATGCATCGTAAAAATTCCAAACTGTTGTTCCTGTATTCTGTTTTTAATAATACCTCAAAGAATTCGAGTATTGCAGAATGCAAATTTTATTTTCCGTTCCTTGTATAGTCCGCACGGGTTTCATGATACAATTTAAGAGGGGATTTTCGAGTTCGGGGAGAAATATTCAGTGGACGGATCCAACGAGATCCAACCTCGAACACTGGCCGCAAATTCTCCTTCAACTTACGAACCGTACATAGTCGTCGATTTTCCAAGACGACGCACGCCTTTATCTGCTCGTGCCTGTTCGTTGGATCGATATCAAAACTTTCTTCGAGTTCGAACGTTCATGAAATTTTCCCGGCCCCGACATCCTGAGAAGCTTTATTGTCCCGGGATGACGATATATGTGAACGTCGGGGCACGAAATTGTACCGTTGCCATTTCCTACGACCGTATTTTGCGTTCAACTTTTTACTACAAATGATCGTAAAAAGGAATAGAATCGAATATTTATATTAACGTAGATTCTAAATCTGATCGAAAGGTTGTGTTATATGTTAATTTGAAAAATTGGTGAGAAAAGAAATGAAGAAATTGACACGAAATGGTAAGAAAAAAAAAATGAAACCCTTGATAGGGTTTTTATTTAATACGGAACTCGATGGAACCTTCAATACAATGTGTAACTCTCCCTTTGTTTCCATTTTTTTTTGTATATTAGTCCCTGCAAATTTATATATGGAAATTTACCCATAAAGTTATTATTGTTGATAAACTGGTTCTCGTTCCTTCGTTTCAAGCAAAGTTAATTAACTTGATGTTATTGACTATTAGATCGGTGTTATGCAAATTTCTGTGCAACTTGTAATATATCATTAATATGGAAATTAATGAATTTCCTATAATTTCTGTGGCGTACACAGGAATTCGTCAAAAACTTTAACAATTCTTCATACTTCAGAACTATTTCTTCATCTCAATTCAGTATGTAGAAAACAGATGAAAAAAATACCTTCTGGAACGTATGTATTTACCATGCTTTACATTACTCTCGTCAAATATTTTAATGAAAAATCGTGGAATAGAATATTATTTCTGTACGTTAATCCTTCGATAATGACGACAGATGATTTAAAACATTACAAATAAATTTTATTACATCTTATTTGTCATAATAAAGAGATAGTAATGAAAAATAATTAGACTGGAAGTTGATTATCAAATATGTTTAAGTAAAATTGAATGTGTATAAAAAAAATTGGCATTTGTCTTTTAATTATTGTAAATGAGTCAACGAGTATTTCGTGATTAGAAAATTTTTGGAGACCTCAATTAGGTTTATACATGGCAGATGTCAGTGGACGTGTACAATGGAACTCCACGGCGGACAGCAAGAACAACAGGACAATTCGTAATTTGTCCGAGACGCCTGAAATGTTCATTCGTTTAGAAGAGAAATAATGGCCAGGGCTCTGTAGCTGACGTCGAGCAGCCAATTCACCGAGATAACTTTAATGGAATCTTATGTCTTTTGTGGGCCGGTGGGATTTTTAGGGCCGAGCACCTGCCAACAGACTTTTCAACTAAATAAAAGTGTCACTCGCAGAGACGGTAAATGTTTCTTTCACTCGGCACCTTGAGCGAAACCACGCGGCACACTCTTAAGTCATACCAATTAAATCTGCAATCAATGGGAGAATAGTTTCGTGTGGAACACTTTGTTAGAAGAAGTCTTTATAACACTACTTTAAGAAACCTTTTATTTTAATTACCCGCAGTTCTCCTTTTTCATTATAAAGTGCAATAGCACCGTTAAATATTTGTATGTTAGACTTAGAATCAAACGAAACGTGATTTTTATACTCAATAATAATTTAAGATGGCGTTTTATGGATTAGGAGGTTATTAAAAGTGAGCATGTGGTTTTGTGCACCTAGTGGATGGTTTATAAATTCACTAAAGTCATCGACTCCACAGAAATTATGAAAGAAATTTATTTTAAATATAAAAAGTTAAGCATCGGTCAAATGCTTCGGCAGTGAAATTTAAAAAAAATTCGAAAATGCAGTTAGTGACTTTGTCCTATGAACAATTCAAATTACGGTTTCTTCCGACCATGTCATAAATTGTTATCAAATTTTCTTTGATATTTCTTCGACGTTTTAATACAGTTTATAAAATGTAATTGTGATTATCGTTAAATAGCTTAATTTTCTTACTTGTTAAATGTGCATAGTAGTCACTGTAGGCGTAGGCTATTACTAAAAGAAGGGAACGCAAGTGTTAAAAGATTAATTTTTATATTGTATTCCTAGCAACTTCTGGAATACATATTTACTAATAAAGTAATAGTGTTTCGTGTTAACCGAATATAGAATAATGTACCTTACGGGTTTTTTGACGGGTTTGGTGGATCTAGTGTTAAGGAATTGATGAAAAAGTCATTTCTATTTCTATTTTTATATAATTGTTAAAAAAAATATCTTCCTACAAAAAAACTCATAGCTTATCTATCTTTTTATATTCTGTACCTAACAAGAGCATTTATTATTACACTAACATTTCTTTCAAGTAATGATAACCCTTTAACACAATTAAGTTTTACCGTAACATCAAATCATTCTATCAGATACTTTAATACAATTAACAGTTCATAAAGCTTCGTCTATTATATTTTAGAAATTTCTATGACATCGTGTCATAGAAATTTCTTTGTTCATGATGCAGCCACTCAAGCGCTCTTCCTGCTGCCCACCACCGTCTGGTGCCGACTTCTCAATAATAAACCCGATAGAATCAACAAAAATGAATCAAGATCGTGGCTCAATTCAAGTCAATTCGATGCAACGTTCAGAGGTTCGACCGGAACCCGGGCTCCCCTAGGAAAATATTATTTTCGCCGCTGTAACTGACGGTTCTCGGTGGATAACGTTAATGGAATTCCATTCCTTTCCCCGAAGGGTGGCAAGTCTTCTCGTGACGAAACTCGTGGAGGTCTGTAAGCGTTTATTGATCATCCGTTACGCCTCCCAGAAACGATTTTTCTCCGGGGGCGAAAGGGAGGATGGGAAACTGGTGAAACGGCCAGCGGTCTCCTCCTTCGGTTATTTTCCCCGAACTTTCGCTTTATTTCCTGGACGAGGTTCGTCCTTGATCAACGGCCATCGGTGACTTCTAACAATCGAACCTGCTCTGAATGATAAGGATGGGAATTAATTAAATCGTGGACGGGTCTTAAAGACTTCTTTTCAGATCCTAAGTCAATTAGTCACCCGGGATACTTTATCGGAAATACACCCGCGTTAAGATTTGTCGAATTTCGCAAAGGATACGTTATTAGGCGTAATTCTTCGATATTTCTTTCTGTCACTTCAATTGGATCATTCAGAGGGGTATTATTTTGATAATTTAGCAACTGAACATTTCGTTCGTCTCGATACCTTCGATGCAGCTTTGTAATTCTTCTGTACCGTTCGATAAAATTGTTACATTATCGCTTCTGTCGTCGAATTGATGGAAGTATTCTGGTCTGAAACCCAAGAAATTAATTTTTTTTTCGGATTTCCTGAAGTTTTTGGTTATTAATTTCCATAAATGATGCTAAGCGCCGCCGTAACACGGTCCACGTACAGAAACGAGGTGCTACCTGTTGATTTAACAAAGTGAATTTCGTGTGTAGAATTACGCAGCATTCATTTCATTTCTTTCTTCTCTTAAATATCTTATTGCATTACGAATAAAATAGAAACCTCGTTGCATCTGATGAAAGTTTTGTCTTTTATTGTATTTCAGAGTCCCATAAACTATAAATGTATCAAATCCACAGTCTAGAAATAACTTTATCCGAGGGAATATTTGTAAATGTTGTAGGTAAGCGAGCACAACAGTAACTTTAAAACTGTGCATTAGCTTTTTTCGCGGCATCTTCTATGCGCACGCGCATTGCTTCGGTTTGGAGCACCGCTAATTTGTGGCAGGGCCGATGAACCATGTCGCGGAATGTTTTGTTTTGTCGAACGGGGTGCCCGAGAGCATCTGTAAATTGATAGTAATACGATTAATATCACGTCGAGTATTGAGGTAATTGCCTCGCGGAAGTTGAACCGCGCAACCGTCCGTTTGCCAATGGGTGTTCCATTGATTTTCGGCACGGTGAGAATGGAAGAAAATATTTTCGGAGCGAGAGAGATATTGTGAGCGACAGATTTCGCTTCTCTTGCGTTACTACCCCCGGAAATATCAATATTACTTCGGTTTTGCAAACAACTATGATATTTGTTGTGTGTCAGCGCAAATGAGTCGATTACGGAGATGATTCGAAATTGGGTGTAATACATTGACGCAGGTGTATGCATAATAGTATGATATCAAAATGTTCGCGGAATGAAGCTGCTATGTTGTTTTACGAAGTCACAGTGTGAAGACAACGAATTTTTGGAATAAAGTGAAATGATCTGTAATGAATTCGAGTATTTTATTTTAGTAGGTACTTGATTTTATACCACTTCATTGCGCTTGTTTTCGAAACGTTGTTTTTTAAACAATGGGAAATTGGAATTTCGTGATTGTACGTGCAAACATCAAATTTTTGACAAAACTTGGTTGGAAGACGAGTCACCACAGCCTCGTTTTGGCTTCAGCAGACTTTTGCCTTTTTCTTGACTCGAAAAAACAATCGAAGGGTATTCAGTGGGAATCACCTAAAACTGTAAAATAGACTGTTGTAAACTGGTTTAGTTCAAAGGGCGCTTCTTTCTACAGGTACGGTTTGGGGAGATTGAAATATAGGATGCGAAAGAGCATTGATAATGAAGGATGATATGTGGAAAAATAAATCTCCTCTGATTTATAATTTGTTTCTCTTTAAACTCTTTCGCGAACTTTTTAATATCTCCGCGTACTACACGTGAGTATTTTAATTGACATTGAGAATTCTTATTTTTATCGGATAGTTTGCGGATAAGTAAATTAAGTCGATACTCAAAGTCAAAGCAATTTATCGTGATCTTTTTTATTTAATATTTTACCATACAGGTTTGCTTTTGGTTCTGACTAAAGATCGTGTCACCCATAGTGACATGATAGTCAAAGTTTTAAGAACGTAGTGTCTGTGTCTATTCAATCTTACTGTGTCTAATAGAATTCGTACAACGTTCAATGTAATAGCAGGGACTGATAATAAAACGGTCACTTCATTTTCAACAACCTAATAATTCAGCAGAATAAAGTAACTGTTAATATGAATTCAATCAACGAATCAGATACAAGCATTTCCTGTAAACTGTATCTGAATTATCGATCCCTTTTAAAACGGTCCAAGTAAAGGAGCATCGTGAAAATCGAACACAGAGTTCAGGTACGTACATAGGTACCTGAAACTCCGTGACTGTTCGTTTCCTCGAACGTTCCTTTCGTGGCGCGTAATTGCAAGCAAACACTTGCTATTTCTCGTCTTGTCATTAGGAGGTCCATGCTAGGAAGACCGGATGCTAATGACAGTCAAATACAGAGATTTCCGAGATCACTTTCTTTTTATTTGAGGTTTCGTTATCCCTATCCCGTGAACAGCGGAACAGGCGTATTATTTTCCCCGGGTAACTGAACCATCAGTTCCGCGCTTGTATAAGCAATTGGGACGTGTGTTCTGTTTTAGGAATCAGCCACGTCGAAAGTGGTCGAGAAAAGCGTTGCACGTTATACATAAATCGTACGAAAAATGTTAATAATGCCCGCGGTCTTGCGAGAGAAAGTATGCCGACTTGTATCTTGTTGTTTAGAGGCTTGAGGACGTAATTGAATGGACTGCAGAGAAATCTGCTTTGCGAGAGACTCCTTTTCTGAAAGAAAAAAAATTCTTGAGAAAACGAGAAATCAGAATTTTCTTTGAGTATATATACATGTCTTTGTCCGTCACTAATCTCTTTAGACTTCTAGCCGGGTCTTCGACCGACCTACTTTTATGATAAGATGCCTATGCTGAAGGAAAAAGCCATTAAACAATTATTATTATTGTCTGAGTTTGCCATGTGGAATCTACCTTGTGAAAATGTCCCATATTTTTACTAACACCCTGTGAATGGTGCTCGACAATGTACGATGAGCTTGCGCGATAAACTTTAAATGTACCGAGTCGATGTAACCGGCAGAAATGAAAAAGGAACATAAAATGGATATTACGTCATCTGGTTTGATGTCCAACCTCATTGACTGTAATTTCTAGACTCCGTCAACTGCGTACAGTAGATATCGATCAAATCTCTGTGAGCTGACTACGATTGTTAAGGTTTAATTTACAAGGAGATGCTACATTTCATTCCATTTCACTTACATAATTCTAACATAATCTTGTACAGTTTGTAAATAAATATTGTATCGTGTTACGTTTCATAAATTAATAATATTATGTCGTGAGGTGGAACACCACGACATAACAATATTATTTTCGCTTCATACGTTAGTACTGGAGCTAACACTGAGAAAAATGCAGTACTGCTTCTAATATCTCGAAGAAATTCGATGAGTCAGGTCGAGGATATTCTCGAGCAGGAGACCATTTCTGATCGCATAACGAGCCTGTTTTGCTGCAATGGGGCATGTATTACGCGTGCTTACGTAATACTCAAGATGTCTTCACGATTTGTGACGAGATATTGTGCGGAGTTAACATTGAGGAAGGCTGAACGGTTGATGGGTACGCCTTGGAAGACGCGAATTAATGACACGATTAAAAAGCGTCGGATAGCGATAACTGTGTTTATGCTAGGTTAAATGTACAGTTTACGGGTGGAATTGCGATAAGGGCGGATGAATTGAGTACAGTATATAAGTGGTAATTTAAAGAGCCGAAGAACGTGAGACATTTCATCAGATGTGAATAAAATGATTGCTTCTCGTTACTTCTGTTAGATCGTTATGTGTGGACTCTCTGTAGTTTAAATTTTATGATATAGTAACGCCAGTTACGGCAATTACCATAACGCGGTACTAAAATGTTCCATTAGTTCGTATGGCAGTGAGGTAGTTTAAAATTCAATATCTTCTGTATTTATACAGTATTGTGGAATAATGTTTAATGCCTCAAAAACCAAATTTGAAGTGCCTATCGCAACTAAATCAATCTCGCAGACCAATCTAAACAGAAGAGAAATTTGAAAATCAGTATGTAGTAGTAGTTCGAATATACCGATTGGGAAATTTCAGGCTGGAAATCTGGGGAAAGTAAACTTTCCCAGGATCAAGTATCGATGTCTCAAGTGGAAGCCGCAGAAGCATCAATTTCAACGTCTAGTTAGTTCCTGATGGGGAAGGTTAGATGCATCAGTTTCGAAGTTTAAGCACTTCCACGTAAAGGAAACTCAATACTAAGCATAAAGTGGTTTCAGTTTTGAAATCTGACCGTAGAGGCCGTACTTCAACGCGTTGAGTGCTGTGTCGGTCCTCGGTGACCGACAGTAAACTTTCCGTTCAGGCCGTGTCGGTCACCGATGACCGACACAGCATTGTCTCTCCAGAATAATTCTGCATTTCCTTCGTAACGTGTTTTGAAAGATTTTTCTAATATTAGTAAACGGAAAGTTAATAAAAATCATTGATCGAAATGTTGGTTTTTGAAGTGTTAATTGGTTATTTTTATTTTTGAAATATTCTCAGCAAGATTTGTGTGTACAGTGTAAATTGGGTGGACAGAGGTGTTTGGTCGATCGTGGATTTCAGGTGGTTTCCTTAATTTTGCATACGTTCCACTCAAAGCTGCCAAATAGGGTACTCAGATATTCAGTGGAGCGACATTGCACACGTGCTTTAATTATGGAGAATCGGTCTACAATCCCCAGTTCAAATCTCATGGTCATGTGTTTAAGGCTGATGTATATGTATACGTGGAGGCTGGGTGTGGAGATTTGCGTAGTGGGTTTCAGCTTGCAATTAGTTATATATGCTGCATGATTTATCGATCAGTAGTGATCAATAAAAAGGATTTTTAAATTTTGAATACCCGAACCTTTCATACAATGGAACTTTAATTGTACACACTCTTTTCGTATTTACGATCCACCTTCAACATTCATTTCCAGTCAGGTATATATTATTCTTTTTTCATTTATGTGATTTTTATTTCACAGTGTCTAACAAGTAAAGTACATAGTGAATTAAAGAATACTTTATTATGTATACACTATGTAGAATAAGTGCTCCTTATTTATGTTTCTTTTCTAATTTACACATATGTTGTTGTTTATTTATATTCTTTGAAAAAATAATTATTAGAGGTAGAAATATTTGAAATCTGTTTCAAATGCAAACTAGCATTTAAACAAAGAATTTAATTAAGTGATAAAAAAAAGAAGTAGATGCGTATGGATCAGTTTTGATCCATTGAGGGCCTCCGTGCTCCGCTGAATCGTCCATACTCCGAGGGTTAAATGTACAATTGTACAATACGATAAATATAAGAAAAGAGAAATAATTTCACGGCTACGTGATCATCAAAAGTGTTCACGCGTTCTACCCACCGTAACGTTTAAACAGTAACTGGACGCGTTCGGGCATCGATCTTTCGCGTCGACGGAGGAATTCCATTCGCGTGTAACAAACCACACGGAACAGCGGCGCACACGGCGCGAAGATAATCGAAACGGGCGCGCGCCCGTATGGATAGCACGCACGCGGAATTTCTCCTTGGTCGAGTTTCCCTTGACACGAAAAATAAGCGACCTGAAAATGACCACGGTTCGTTCAGACTCCGATATCTCGCCCGTGCATAGAGACCGTTTCATTTATAGTTGTTGGGCAAGATAATAATATAACCTTATAATATTGTTGTATGAAATAGAAACGGAAGCACTTATGCACCAATATTATGAAGTTATATTATTATCTTAATCAACCAATGATATTCAAATGAAGAAGATAGGACACATTTTGTTCCATTTGAAGCCCACCTGTCAGCCCTTAAAGGGCTACGTTTGAGCTGTAAAATAATAGGGAAAATTAAACAATTTTTTTCGTTATGCAGAATTAGTGTTTATTAAATATTTAATGTATATATTTTATTATATTTTATTTCCTTAGTAATTTCTGAAAAATTGAGCTACATTTCTATCAACGGCAGAAAATGGCAAAGGTTATAACTCCTTAAAATATTTCAAATTATATCTGGGACACAGTTGTAATAATATGACATAATTATGAAGAGATATGTATATCGACAGCCTTAGAAATTCGAGAAAATGGCCCTCGGGCGAAGAGTCATTCACACTTTTGCTGACAGTGTCACATATGCCTGACGCTCCAATTTCCTTACAGAAGACCGCCGCCACATATCCGTGCCAATTATACGTTTACAGTTGACATTGAAGAACTGACTGAAGTTTAAAATATCCACTTACTCTTTTATATTTCATTACAATTACTTATACCTATCATTCATGGTCTTCTTTCCATATTTGCTTAATCCCGAAATAAGAAAGTAAATACATTATATGCAACAGAATATTTTAAATATAGCGTGGTCCGTGGCGAAAAATCTGTAAATAAAATGTTGGTAGCGATCGCGTCAATCTTAACCTTATTTTTCCAAACTGTAACTCAAACAACATTTTCATCGTACACTTTCTGGTCTCGCTAATGACTAGACCAAGAATATTTGTGCATTCATATCATTTCTTGACTTCGAGAGTGCGATAAAACTAAAGGTTTTCATAAATTTCACTACTATTCAAGTGTTCACTATGAACGCAGTAAAGAACCGCTTGTAGAAGACTCAGAATTCAGAATTCCGTCCTATTTTATTGGATATTAGTAGCGGAAATTTTCAAATTCCATAAACTTTTCCGCGGTCTGCTAATAACAATAGAAACACGATGGTGGATGGGACAAAACGGAACGCATTGTATATCCAGAAAGGATGCACAGGCGGAAAAATGCATTTATTCATAAAAGATGAGCAGGGTGTGTTTTTGAAGGGTTGGGGGCATTCTTCGTGGAGTTTCGAAAAATATGTCGGCGTTGAAATCAAGAAGAATAACTGACGGATGAGAAGAAGCGGCCTCAGAAGTTTATATCGCGGCTGCGGGGAAAAAAAACTGGACCAACATACGGGGCCGTTTTAGCATGCAAACAATGATACCGGCCGTGGTTTTCCGCGAGCCGTGTGTTTTCAAGCGGACGACGATTTAGCGGAATAACAACGGGGGCTCTCGCGCGACGCTGTAATTATATTTTCAAGCGTTCATCCAACCGGTTCCCCGCAGTTTTCGGCGTTTAAGCGAGACGCGTTCTCCTCGTTGTCAGGCGAAAATAAATGTAATTTAGGACGCTGCCGCGGATTTTTGCGAATCTCGTGGATTTCGATATTTGTTCGTTGTAACTGTGCTCGGGTCGTCTTCTGTCTGTTTCTTTGAATAGATATTTATCGTTTCGTTCTAATCCTTTCGTTTAGAAATTCGTATTAGAAATTGCAAAATAAAAGATCAATGTCATGTACTTTTTCATATCTGTGATTGTACAGGGTGTTGATATGTTCTTGTGAATCATTTATATGTCATGTAATAGAGACAAAATTACAAAAAAATATTTTTTTGGTAATTGTGGAGTAATTTAGGAATGAATGGATTAATTAATATTAATTTTGTCGCTGTTTTTAGTAGTCGAAAGGGGATTCAACGAGGTTTTATAGTACGAGCTTATTGTTGTCTAACCAGGAGATATTATTGAACAATCATTTTCAATATATAGGATGGATCTTTCAATATCACAACCTTATCTCCATCTATTTAACATATATTTATGAATATTAATGACATTCAATTGGTAGGTTATCCTTTTTTCTGTTACAGAATTTCCGAGTAAAGTGTTTATTCACAATAATATTCATTGTTTCTTTGGAATCATGCTTGAATAAATGAAAAACTAACATACATGTGTACCAATATGCCTCAAGAGGTTAAATGTCTCCGGAATTATGTCAGGTCATTTCAGAAGTTTTCGCGTATTTTTGTATGAACTTTATTACGGAAACAAATCTACCACGAAATAAATTTAGCCAGATCGATATAGGTTGACTTCAATTCTATATCATATTATAGTACTTGAACATCGCGTCTTCAGTGTTCCCAATCGTGGAGATTAAAATCACCGTTACAGAGTCTCGAAACCCAGTATTTGGAATTTCTCACTTGCCCTACATTTTGGCCGTACATTTTATTACTATTTCCAGTAGTAAAAAATTTACGTAATTTTAAAATATACGGGGTGTCTCAAAGAGATGTGACAATCCGCGACATGCATATTCCCCACGCAAATACAAATCAAAAAGTCCTCTAATATTTTGTAATCTGAAGCTTCATTTGCGCGATATTAGCAGTTAGACGAACTCACACGTACGCGCAGCACAGTCAGGAAGCGTACGACCCAAGCCGCTGGCCTCTGCTTCTTGACTGCGTTTGCGCCTACGTGTCGCCCACCGCTCAGCTGTTTGGGGAGCTCGTTCAACTGCTAATATCTCGGAAATGGAGCGTTGGATTACAAAACGGTAAAGGACTTTTCGATTTCTATTTGCATAAGGAATATGCATGTTTCGGATTGTCCTCTATTTTTGCACAGTTAGTAAGTATAATTCATATTTAATATTTAAAAACATATACAATATAAAATGATTACTCAAAAGTAATTATTAACTACTCACAGTCTAACTCTTCCTTGCTTACTTTGGCCAGACAATCCCTGCTTTGGTTTGACTTTGCAACCTTTCGCGTCGTTGTGTGACGTCACACTTGAGAAACTGCCTCTTGAGGAATTTGGAACAGATTGACTATCCCAGTACACCATGCAGATGGTATACATATAGAGATTAGTGATTTTTCTCTGCGTACGATCGATCCCCACGTTCCACCTTGCGCGACTTCCGACACCGTTCGCGACGGAAACGGCGCGCCGCGCCGGTAGAAGGGATGCTAATTCCATCAGCCCGCGCTCCTTAGGAAAATCGAGGGAATTCATTGGGGCCTCGATTCCCTGATGTATTTAGAATCTCGAGGAAATGGAATTCGTGACAGAATAAATTTACCCCCCTCCCCCCCCCGCGGGAAAGTGATAGACCATTTTGCCTCTCTAAGGGCCCCGCCTCCTCCCCTCACCGTTTTTCCCTTCTCGACAAGTCGAAATTCTTCAAGCTAATGGAATTTATCGATCGGAATGTCTTCGTTGGAAAAATTGTCAAAAACGACGGGAACGGTTTGAACGGTGTAAAAATGGATCGGGATCGTTTACATATTCGTCGTTCTCCGTTTTCTACTTATACCTCCAATTCATTTTTTAATTAATCGTATGTACATACGTGTATTCAAAATGCATTGTTATTGAAGCATTAACTTGGCTTGCAAGTCATGAGTCCTTTTGTATCTAGGAAATTATTAACGATAAAGTAATGCTTAAAAGTACAGTCGTCAAAAAAATCGTAAGGCAAGGGGTTAATTAGCCCCCTCGTGCAATTAAATTTCATATAAACAGTCTTCTCGTATTTCAAATAGTTTAAGAAATAACGGATTGCATACTGTTATCGAGGACACCTTGTATAATAGTGAAGTGTATTTACGATAATATGAAATGTTTACATAAAATGAATAACTTCCCACCGGACGAACCAACAGGGCACCATCGGAGAAAGGATATTACCGCGTCGGGTACACGCTTGTTGTCCCCGAATTCAATATAAAACGAAATTACGTTTTCCCTTGAGAGATCGGCAACAGTAAACATTTGGACAGGTACGTGCTCAAGCTCTGTTTGACGATGATACCTTACGTCGAAAGCAACTCGTCCGATCAATCGGCTCGATCCATTGTTTGACACACGAAAGCTGCTACTTAAGCACGGCTTTCAGCGTCGAGTGCTGTTCCACTGTAAGCACGGCGCTCATTTTCCAGTTTCCTTAAGACAAAAACTGCCGACTCTGTTTTCCGTTCGATGTTCATTACGCCTGTCGAAAAATTAATCATCGATTATCACGAATTGTGTTCCTCATCGTGTTTTCCCCTCTTTCTAATAATTGGACTATGGATTGTCTCATGAAGTACAATGAAGTGAAATTTTTCCATAAATACTTACGAAAAATTTCACTTCGTAGCTTAGAATTTTTTAAAAAAAAAAATTTATTTTCGTAGCTTAGAAGTCTTTAAGAACTTTCTGTTTGATGTGTACATGCTAAATTGCTCTGATAGGATCCGATTTAACATGAAGATGTATCGTCTAGTACGTACCTAGACTACCTAGTCCGTAGTATTACGTCGATGTAGAAGTTATTTCGTGTCACCTCATTAATTCAGTTTAGTACTAATTGGAAACGTAGCATTATCAATGAATACTCGATCTCTAACTATCTGGAAACTCCATAAGCTGATTACGCAGAGTTTTCGTTCAATGCTACGTCGATCCTTTGCTTGGATTTCGTGACTGTTCGCTACGATACTCTTAATTGACACAAGAATTTCAAACCTTTCATTTTTGTTCTTTAAATATACCTATGTAGAAAATTATACTTTCGACATTATGGTTTTACTAACGTGCCGTAGGAAATGTATAGATTATCTAGCAAATGAATACATTTACTACAATAGTATACATTCTTATATTCAATTCATAATTCTGCTAAAATCGTACATAAATGCATACATTGACTAGCAAGTGTATCTATTTACTAAATTTCACGCTTTTACTGTGAGACATACAGAAAGCAACGTAAACTTTCTCGTCCGCCAAGTCTTTCATCTTCTTTGGGCGAAAATTGACGTGCACGCGCATAAAATATTTCTCGCGAGGTGATAAAATAGAACCGGGCATGCAGGCTCACGCACGGCTGATTTTAATGGACCACAATGGGTTAATTAAAAAATCGTACGACCGCAGGAAACAACGATATTTCTCTGTAAACGTCACCGCAGCCGCACGTGTGCGCGCCGGGGCGGGGTCCCTGCAGACGCGGCATTTAAACACTGTGGTTCCTCGCGTGTTCACGCACCGTGCTAACCAGAAAATTAGTCCCGATGGACTAATTTCCGTGGCCGATACCGAAGCACCAGCCGGTGTGCGGCGTATGAGTTCCGTGTCGGAACTGGCTGGTCGGACGGTTGTTTTTGTCTTCGTAAATCTGTCTGTTCGAAATTACCCGAACGCCCACTGACAACTGTGGAAATGTTTCATAAAGAGGACTAAGATTCGCCTGAGATCTTTGGACCTTTATTTTATTTATTTTGTTTTGTTGAATCGTGATTGCGTTAATTTGTTGTAGGAACGAGCAAATGCTGTGTAAATTGAATGTTAATTAATTTTCGAAAATGAGAGATTGATTTAATTGTTTAAATTGTTTGAACGGAGATGTAATTGTGTTTAATTGCAGTTGTAGGAAACGTATTATGTATAAAGTGAGTTAACATAACAAATTGTGTAATTTTCGTTCTTGAATTTAAAATTATTATTGTTTAACTAATTCGAGTCAGTTGTTGTTTGTTCATAGAAATAGTTTTTAAAATTGTTTTATTGTCGCGATACATTCACCGTATTTTTGGTGATACGTTTATACTATTATATTTATACATATACAGGGTGTCCCATTTAAACCGATCCTCTCGAATGTCTCTGAAATTATTTGTGTTACTGGAAAGTGTTTCAAAAAAAAGTAGAATGGTATCGAGGGAATTTTTAAATAATACAACCCCGTTCACATTCACAAACGACATCTGAATAAATAAATCATGGTTTGGCGAACGTGCTACAGAAATTCGAGACAAACGTTCAGGACGAAGCCGTCATCTGCATTAAGATAGCACTCGACGATAAAGGTCATTTATGAATATAAATTTATTTTTACTCGTCGGTAAAAGACTTTCCAAGGAACTCTCGTAAAATATTATCTCGCGCACGTACTCCACATACTGCTCTGAATATTTCATTAGAGTAGAGCGCGCAAACAGTGTGATATCACGACGCGATATTCTTGCATTCACGGTGTCGTGTATATGCACAGAAAGTTGAATAAAGTGCAGTTGGTTGCGTGATTTTTCCGTGAATTTTTTTTCCATTTCACCAACCACAATAAAACACTCCGCGTTCAAGTGGTAAAAAAAATAAGGTACTTTATTATTGGGACTTCTTATACTAATTGGTATCTCGAACATTTGTTCCAAAACTTATCTTTATTTCACTATAATGTCACTTTTTAATATTCAACGTCGAAGACGTCTATAAAATTACATAGTTTGGTGGAAACTAAATGGCTGTTTTAGTAAGGGAGCTGAACTCATTGCCATTTTATTCCTCCACAGCCTCGACTATGGCAATATAGTTAGAGTCCACTGTACATGTACCACGTCTTCGTGCGATTTCCTCGGTTCTGACCAGATGTTCCACTACTTTCTCGATATCGATAGGTCAGATCTACGGTTTATCGTGATCCGCAACGCGTTACGTGTTTAGTTCGGGTCAACGCTGTCGGTAATACCAGCTATCCCCACCGATTTCCGATGTTTCCTCCTAAATAATCCCCTGGCTTGGTATAAATCAATATAATTTCATGAATATTCTGGAACAGACGTGTGTCCAGCGTGTTATAATTTCCAATCCACGTCGGCCCGTATTAGTGTAAACACGTGTGCCGCCATTTCCCTGGCAAATCCTTCCGCATCCTGGCCCTAAAAGCCAAATTACATTATCGTGCCACGCTCGAAGTTTCTTGTTCGTCGATTTTGAATCATGGCCGCCCCGATAAGCGGACGATAATTCTCGCGACAAATGATTTATTTCTGCTACCCCGGTACCACGGGGCTTTCCATTCATTTCTTCTTTCATCTTCGTCCGTGTAGTACGAACGCTACCGTTTGGAAGTTTACGATAAAACTATAAATGAAGTAAGTACTTTCTTATCAACACTTTATTCGCCGACGTTTCATCTTTGTCTTCTTTAGTTTTAGACTTAAACGGTATGTATTTAGTAAACTTGAGATAATTTTGGGTACTACGATTCTGTTTTATCGATAGAATTACATTGTTTAGGAAATTCTGTGAGTAACAATAGTGACAAATGGTTTAGAATAAGACAGAATAATTCATGGGCTTTCAAATGTTCCGTGACCCACAGATAAAGTGTTAAAAAACCACTCTAATCGTTTATTAATCTTTTAACGCCTAGACACTTAAGTCGTTGTTTCAAAGTTCTGAGACCGATATATGTATACATATATGTTATATCTTGTTATTTTGAAGTCGAAAATATCGATATTAAACAGACCTATTTTATTCATTTTTTTATTTTTATTTTTTATGAGTATAGTACCGGTGCAACACTGTGCGTTAAAGGGTTAGTATTTGTAAATGTGGTATTATCGCTTAAACAAAATATTTATTTTAATAATAACCTTGCTGAACACTTATGTTCGTGTTTATATCCCTACGAATAAAATTATTTCAAATTTTGAGATAATCTGTTCTCAGGAAATGGGCAATATACAAAAATGTAGACCTGGAATTTAAGTATAAATATTTAAAAACAATACCTATTAAGAATAAGCTCCATTTTCAGAGAAATTAAGTATTTATTTTCATCAATTAAGAAAAAGTTACGTTCGTAGAAAGAAAGCAGCCTGTTAATGAGAAAATGAGGAAACATCTAACTGCAATGGAAGGAGTGAATAAACGGTCAGGCTGCAGATGTAATTCGTACGCCTTTTTTTATTATTGTACTGGAAGCTCGCACTTGTCTTTTTGAGGTCTGGCACCGTAATTACTATGAGCTATCGTTTCCCTCCCCTTTCATCGTGGCTAATGGTGCATTACCATGATAGCTATGCACTTACACCAACCACTGTGGTTATACTCGTTAACCGTACTTCGCTGAAAATGTAGTCTCAGCTTTCGTTTCTGGATTTCACTTTAGGCACTGACTGGATTTTCTCGATCTCTTAACCTTTGTGGTACTTGAAATAACAAATTATTGAATGAGCAACTGTAATTGCATTTCAATACTATAAAACAATCTGAAACTTTTGACCTTAATATGTTTTGACTGAATAGTCGTAAAGGAATAACAAAATTTTCATGTGAATGCATTAGTGCTTCTTTTGTAGTGAAATAGTGCTTCTCGTAATAGATATGCCTGATTTAATTGAATTTTAAGTGCAAATTATAAAAATTGAAAATTTCAAGATTGTTTTGTAGTTATGACATGTACTGTATTTTTATTCTTGCATCAGTAGTAATTAGTAGTAAAAGATATGTCTAAACATTAGAATAAAATTATTTATTCCATATTTCATTATAATTTTTATTAAATCGTTGTTTCAAGGATTTAGTTATAATGGTTATTTGGAAGATTTATCGTTTACACCAAATAGTAATAAACCCTTTCTCTCGCGACCGAAGGCTGAGTGTTGTGGTTCGCCGTGTTAACACGCGACACGGGTTATGAATTCATCGACTGCTCCCATGTTGACCAGTGTTATGTCAACAGCCAACGTTAGCGAAATACCTTGTCCCGTGAGAAATCGGCTGAAAAATACGACGTAGTTGGAAATGATCAACCACTGTTATCGCAATTATCACATCGGAATTCCTATTCGTCCATTTTTTTACCTTGCGAACGGAATCGAAACGTTGAAGTTTTTCTGTCGCGTGAAATGTCGAGGAAACTGCTTGAATCCTTGGCTTGAAAATGTGTTGCTTTCGTTGCGGTAAGATATTCCGTATCCAAGAATACCAGTTCTGAAATAGCAGCGACGAAATTCACGACAGAGGATATCTGATTCATAAATTAAAGAAATATTTTTATTAGGGACTGTACAGGGTGTCCGGTGAATCCTGGTGTGAGCTGAACAGGATGTGTTTCTGTATGTAAAAGTTGAACGAAAATGTAGAGTAAAATTGTTTCTTACGAAGCTTCGTTTATGAGACAATCAAATGTAAAAATTAATTGGATATGCTTTCGACTGATTATTATGTAAAGTATATGTGTACTTACTACAGTATATGTATACATATACTATCTACTACTGTACAGTCAAGTTTAAGAGTAAGTAGAAGTAGTGTGTGATGGTCAGACACACCAGCCAGTTTTATCCGAAAACATGTCCAATTTTCTGATGAACGAAGATGAATATGAAAAATTTTTATTCTACATTTTCAATTTGTTTTTGCACAGTTTTGCAAGTTCATACAGTTTTGTAGTACAAATTGTATACAATTATAATTTCCTTTAGATATTAGGTATCCCAATAAGTAATCCACTACTTTTTATTCATAAAGGGGTAACACAGATTAAATTTAAATTTAAAATTAACTGTTGCAGAAGCTGCATTGTAAATGGAAATTTCAAAAAACCCTATATCCCAAAACCGTGATTCACCATGGAACATAACGTATCCGAGAAGTAACAAATTCTGCTAAAAACCTCTTCCCGTAAATCAAGCGGCGAAGTTTCCTTGATTCTTAATTAATTAATCCTAATTAACCTCTTCACTCTGAATAAAGTTAAAAATCAGACCTTTCAAGCTTTTTCAAATTCACGTTCACTTCACGCCATCGCAATTACGCCGACGCAGGAGTGTTCTCCCGCCATAATATCGTTGAATCGAATGGTATTATGAAAGTACTCCGTGAAAAATGGTCTCAATCAAGGCGAGAGAGAAGCTTTTTCGCCTAGTTCGCGTTCCGCCCGTCGGCTTCAATTACAAACGGATAAAATACAGCTCGTTGAAGCTCGCAAATTGACCAGGCCAATGAAGTAATGTAACGGGGAATCCGGACAGAACGAAGTTACCCGGACTGCGCCCGTGTGTCGCGCGTGGAACGCGTGAATCACGGGATTAATGCTGGTCCGTTGAGCGTGTCAACGCCTGGTGAAGGATCGTATTCGTTCAAGGACGGTAGCCGAATTACGATGATGTAATATCGGCTGATTGACGGGGGATCAAGTTACATTAACTCTCTATAACACCGTGTAACTTTCAAGTCACATTCAGTTTGACCATTATTAACCCTTAACACATTTGCTACCAGCGTCACATATACAGGGTGTTAATTGTAACTAGAGTACTTAAATTATTTCTGCTACTATTTAAAATAGAAAAAAGTGACTAAGTAGGATGTACATGGTTTTAAGACGTGTATCCGATGATAACATTTTCGTTTTTACTTCTTATTACGTTTATTTACTTTTTCGAGCTGATTTCTTCGGCTTCAAGGTCACTTCAAGGTCATGGTTTGTAGGTCGTTGCACTTATATTGACGCCGACTACCACATAGCGTTATAAAAAATATATGTTATATGCAAAAAAATACGATGACATTGAAAAAACCGTTAACCACGCCTTAAAACCATGTAAGTACGTCCTATTTAGTAATTTTTTCTTACTTTCTATAGTCTGTTTCTATAATAATTGATATTCTATATTTTGTATTGATATTCCGTAATGAAAGAAAAACTTAAATTCATATCTGAGACGAGAAGATAATAATCGAGGGTTAACTTGAATATACCCGGTGTTCTACTGTAAGGACACCGAACAAGTGACTGTATCTTATAGTTTTATACAGTTGTATGATAGATAGAACTGCTTACTAAGAATTACTTAAAAATGACTAAAAATCACACTAAAAATTGAGATGATTCCACGTACAATATTGTTGTATTTGTTATATTTGTTGTGTCTTTGCTGTAAGTGCTCGATCTTGATGGAAAGGCTACAGAGGCAAACTGTAGTGCACATTAAATAGCAGGTAGAAGTATTATTAGTTATCGTAAAGTATATAGTTCTGTTTAATATCTTGAATAGCAGCGGAAATAATTTGAATATTTATAATGAGCAGGACACTGTGTATCGTGTAATGCATTAATGACTTCCTGGTTAACATCCGAAATTCGGAATTTTCTCAGCACTTCGCATGTTTCCCTCCTCATTTATAATTATCTACGCAATAATTTAAGTACTTCCTAATGATGTTAACGAGTATCACGTTGATTGGAGAAAGTAGAACATGGAAAAAGGCTGAATATTTAAAGATGTTGATAGCAGTGTCTTTTTGTGGAAGAAGGTCAATGGTAATGAGTTCTAATGTTCTCACCTGAGACTCCATTGAGACTGCTTCATATGTTATCCAGGGAGTCCTAATAGTCCTAATATTGGCTGTAAATCTTAATTTCGATAATTATGCGGAACGAAACAATTACGTTCTCAGGAGTGGATTGAGGAATGATTAAGAATAAATTAATTATCGTAACATGAACTTTACAATTAATTCTATTTAAAAATTTTTTCTGAGATAATTATAGAAACTTCTCTAAAAATTATATTATGACTGATGATCCTTACTGAACAGCTATTAATCTGTTTCAGCCATTAATAATAGATTGTAAGAAATAATTATAACATTTTGACCACCATAGTAGTCGCTTTTAAATTATACGAGAAGACATTAAATATCAAAACAGTAACATTCACAATTTTCTAAATGTAATTACACATAATTATTATTTAATTACGCAATTAATAATGATCCTAACGATGTGTACATACAAATCAAGATATAAATATCCTATGTATTCTCAACAAGAAGAACTTACGCAAATGTATATTGTCACACCATTTGTCAAAATGGCAAGACGGTTGCTTCAAATAGGTAACTAAAAGTGCATAAAAGAATAGGGTTAAAGTTACTTCATAACATAAATTCTGAAAAATTCCCTTACTGTATAAGCAATTCGTGCTTCAGACTTTCCTTCAAAAAGTTCTCGTCAAATTCAAGAAGTTCCATCGAACAAGTTAGCCATTCGTAAACAGTTAGCAAACGTTGCACTTTTTTCCCCTTTACGTTTTGCCCGTTGATGGAAAAACACTGGCCCGTGAAATTTTTATGTAAATTCGACTCGCCCAAAGTTCTGAGGATTCTTTCGTGTGCTTTGTCTACGCGACAGCTACCACCAGAAAATGTACCGGGGAAAATGCTGAAATAATGGTAATGAATGTATCTCGATTTGGACTGTTTTGCATCGTATACCATTCATGTATTTTCCCTCCTTTTCCCTTAACCATGTCTGATCAATGCCATTTTATACGGTCTTTTAGTTGGTACTCCTTTTAAGTGTACTTTATTCACAATTAGTACATCTAACAAGTAAGGTAGGTACTTGTAAGGTGTCACTTCCTGGTATGTACATTAGAATTTTAGAGTCTGTCACAGTCCTGGTCAACAGAGTCTTGAGTAAAAAAATTCAAGAATTATTTTTCGCAACTATTCAATGCACTTAAATTTGCTAAAAATATTAGATATTAAGGTGAAATTCGTTAAAATTAATTTATAATCAATTCAATTCCTTTATCGTTAATTCTTTGTACATACATACACGTGGAAAGTGTTTCAAGCTTTCGAGAATCTAAGCAGGAGAATATAACTTTCCACGTGATTTATTATCGAGGTAAATATATCTGATTTGAAATACATAAATTTTTAATCTAAAAAACAGTATCGTTTGTATTGTATACACCCTGAAGCACAATTACTATCTGATTATTCTTTCTAACAAAATTTTGTTAAATCCTAACAAATGCTCTACTCGTTTTATTAGTACTGTTCAGTACTTCACTCTAATTATTTCCACCATCTAAAGGTACTAGAAAAATTTGTCGATGTCTTTACTTTATCCGTGGACATGCATGTATCACTCATAGCATGTGAACTCTACTATCATTCCTGAAATACAGATGATTTCATAATTGCCCGTGTATCTAAAAAAATTTGGGCCTTTTCCAAATTCTAACTGAACTCAATTTAAAACAGATATTTGTTATGTAATCTGATTAGCATATTAAGACACACAATAAGTCACTATCTTCCTTACAAAACAACTAAACATTCTTCTAAAATCAGTTTCACAATTTTGTCAATATTTCAAAAGACCCGTGTTATCTCTTAATTACCTCCAGAGTCATTAGCAAGAAGAAAATGCATTCTGGTCCCTTTTCTGCGACGATCACGCTAATTACTTGATGCAATCACCGACTGGGGCATGCTTGAAACTCTGAACTGTCGTATATTATCGGGGCGATAAGGACTTGTTGACCGGAAGGACGCGTGATACCGCGCAGGTGTTCCACTTTCCGTCCACATTTTCTTCTCCACCTTTTCTCTCGTCACGTTCCCCCAGACTTTTCTCTGTCATTTTTGCCCCTCACTTTTCCGAACAGTTTCTAGGCAGGCGCACATTACTCCTTACGTCAAGTTACCGCGAAAAATTGATGAATCTCCTGTGCAATGGAACAAGCGACGATCGTTAATATCGTTACTAATAATTATTATTTCAGGAAATGTGTGAGTTAGTATTTACCAGAACCAATATCTTTTTTCTAGAAACAGAAATAACAAGGAATACGAGGAATTACATTTCACGGGACACATAAATCTAGGAAGCAATCACTGTTCCAAATAGTAGTACAGTAAATTCTCGATGAGTGTTTGAAGATGCCTCGAACTGTAAACCAGCCAGGAAATTATCGGACTTCGTGCAAAATGGTGCTTCTCCATTGACTCTTCCTCGGGGCAAAGACCTTTACCTTATTATTGCCAGTTCGAATCGGAAGACTGCGCGACAACTTTCCCTTTCTGAATCGTGACGGTGAACGGTCGCGAGGCGATCACGGATTTTAGTGAATTCAACAACGAGGTTCCGTTGCATAATAGCCAGCCCGATTATTGTCCCATTTTTCGCGCGGGAAAAACAGACCACAGCGGCGCGCGTTGTTGTGCAACCGATCGGAGCCCGTGAAATCGCCGCTTTGTTGGTGAAACGCGCGCGTGCTTCAACGTTTGGAACGACAGCGATTATTTTATTTCATGCTCCGCGCCAATAATGAGCGGCCAGTCGATCGTGCGGCGCGGCGTAACGTGCCCGTAACAAGGAACTTTCTAATAAAATCGTATCGTGGAACTAACAAGCGTTGTTGCGAGTGGATATAAATTTTAGGAATTCAAGGGAACGTGGCCAGACCCAAAGACAATTGGCTGCGAACGTTTTCCCATTGTTCAGGAACAGAAAAATATTAACGGATAATTAGATTAGTCGATTTCGTTGTCCATAATCGGGTTTGTTTTCGTAAAAGGATTTTTTCTTTTAACCCTGTTGTTCTTCCCACTTATTCTTCACGTTTGTATTTCTTTGAATAAAGTTATTTCAAACTTTGAAATGATTTGTTCATAAAAAATGGGAACTACGCGAAAAGTAGATATGAAGTTGAAGTTTGTAAGTCGGATACAAGAAAGAAATATTTCTGGACCTCAGAGCCAGAGTGTGTTAAGTCAAATTTTATAAAATTATTAAAATATTTACAAAATAATTTTTAATACGTATTTATTATGTGGAAGTTATAGGTGCTCGAACTGATGCCTCTCAACTTCAAAATAGCGATTTCAATACAGTGATTATTTTGTAAATATCTCGTTAATTATGAGGTTTAGCACGTATGAAGGTCAACACAGTTTTACTCACAATTTGATACTCTATTGCCCTATGGTACAAAGAATAGGTCATTCGGTTAAAAAAAATCAAGGTGATCTTGAAATCTCTGAAATGCCTTCACCCACAAAAAAAGCACGTACCTTATAAGATGTGCCCCTTGATACCGTTTAAGTTCCACACCTCAAAATTTTCATAAATTGTAGCGTTAAGTTATTATTCGAGGTGATTAAGTTAACTGAGCCACCCTGTATACAGTGATTCCAGTAACTACGTCTGGTTTACAGCTTTGTTTTAGCCACTCCGCTGTAAGTGCAGATTAAACTGTATTAATTAAATGTATAACTTAGGACAAGGCACTGAAAACGTGCAATTCCGTTTCGTAATTAGTTTTACGTTGGTTTCACGCGTGGATTATTATAAAATTGAAATTAAAACGACTTCAAGCGTAATTTATTTCTGTTAAAAAGATTAATGTCCTTTCAAGTACCGCTTAAAAATCTGTTTGATATTGTCTTTATGAAGGCAGTATCCGTAACATTTAACATGAAGGTTCCGATAAATTCGTAACTCCATCATAAACTAAATCCAATCGTATATAGGTTGTTAAATGGCTAACAAATATACATATATATGTTTCGTTACCAAAAAGATACAACACTATATGGTACCTTATTGCTTTCATAAACGTATGTAGGTACAAATAACACGATTCGATAAACGTGCCGTATCCGTTAATTAATCATTTATTTGTATTTCCCCCAATGTTGTCGGAAACGTAATGTAACTTTTTTCCATTCGCGAAATTAGCTTGTTCCGATTGCGCAGTCACCGCGAATTTCGTGTAATATCCATGCAGGCGTGCTTTCATAATTTCCGTCATTTCATTCAAAAGTTCGAGTGACAAGCATATTAAAGATTATACGTTACGGTTCCGGTTATGTAGGTTCGAATTTATAAACGTACATTTTGCAATCCGTGTGCATGACAGGCGAACCTTCACACCGAAACGATTTACCTTTCAAATCGATGCCACGTGATTTTAATATTCGATATACGAAATTACGATTATAATTACAAGGAATAATTGATGCCATTGATGGATAAAGGGCACGTACGCCAAAACGCTGTTTCGAGAAAATCGCCTTTAAAGTTTTCATTAGGGTATTACTTTATGAAAAGTAATGCACTTAGAACCATTGTTTTTTAAAGATGTATAACATGCCCTCCAAACGTGTTTCAAAAAATCGTTTTATGTACCCTTTTTCCGTAAATGGGGTGAAATCGTAAAAAAGTGGTCTCCTTTTTGTTTATTTAATTAAATATAATTACTTCTTAAGTTTACAACTTTTTTACATGTTATTGAAACTAAAAATAAGAAATTAAATAGAAAAACAAACAAAAACTTAATTTTTTAAGGAAGTCTTATTCGATGAATTGGAATGTATAATTTTTGTCACTTGTTCCAATGAGTTATATATAGATAGATTCAACAATTCATACAAAAGCCTCTTTCCATAAGCTTATTTTGCCCTTTTTTCATCAATGGCTTCAGCTAGAAATTAAACAATAATTAATTATGAATATTAATATGCTGAAATAAAAAAGAAACTTTTCGGATAATCACAATATCCTGGTATTTTCGGATAAAAGCCGCAAATCAGATCGATGTGACCAACACCATCGATTTCAGGATATTGGATTTCAAAGAGAGATTCAGAATGTTAATTAGCTGGCATTTCAATCTCGAATGACAGTGTTTGCTAAAACACAGCGGTGCCTTGACTTCCATAAATCCCGGGTTCTTGAAAATTTCCGCGTGAAACGATGGGAAAAAGACGATTAAAGTCCTTGAGAGCCGTGTCTGTCGAACACGTTCAATCGATATTACGCCGATAGTTTCTCAGGAAAAAGTTGTGTCGCGATAAATCAGACAGAAAACTTTTTAATCACGTCCTGAAAGCAACTCGCGAGTGGATTTAACCTTGTTTTCGTCCCTTTATTCTTTCGAAACCGGAATAACACACTTCGTGCGATGCTAACTGCCCGTGGGCGCTGTATAGGTGAGGTGTTGTGCTTCCTAGTACATTTTTACCGCGGCGAACCTGTTTCCCTGCGTGTAATACGATTCAGCAACAGCGGAGAAATGTTGCTGATATTTAAAACGTGTATTTTAGTGCGTATTAATTGGCGATTTCTTGTCGAGCCGTTGACTGCTTTTGGAAGTGATGCTGATTTGGACGTATTTTGACCTACAACGAGTTCGTGTCTCACACTTTTAATGGAGTCTAGTGTTTAAGAAATTGCTCGGGTAACTATTAAAAAGAGAAGTTACTTAGATGTTAAATTGAGTTTGAAATAATAAATTTAATTTCGGCAAGAAAAATGCCGTCAAAGCCTTTTATACGCTGCTCTGGAAATTTGTGTCTATAAATAATTTTGTTTCTATAATTTTTTGGAGTATTTAAGTTTTTCTGGATACATGTAAATAAAATACCTGTTAAATTACCATTCCCTTCATGAGCCAACGTCCGACGGCCGAACGAGGGGAACTTACGGTAACGAACGAGGGGATGTTTATAATTACCCATATCACATAATATATTTCATAACGTTTTCAATTATTATTAGAAAACAGGAAAATGTTATCCAATAACAAAGATATTCAAATCTAAGCAATGAAATCTCTACATAACAGTTTTTATTTATTTCAAAATAAGTGGCGTGCTTAATGAAAAAATGAAGTACAATTGTATTGGTAACATAAGGTGTAGAATATTTTATAAGTGGCTTTTAATCACTTTCGAGTTCGATTTAATCGCGTAGAGGGGTTGGAGCAGTTTGCTTAGGAAGAATATTCAAATTTACATGCAAGAGGGATACCAGATGGACGTGATACGAGGGTTGGGTTTCGTTAATTGCAAATTAGCTGATTTTTCATACAGGGATTCATCAAGGTAATGCAGTCGCGCCGATATATCACCAGAGGGACACACCCTTCGTTGTTATCGGTGCAGTCTCACTTGCGAATAGGTGACCGTGGCCCGCGAAATTAATACTCAGGATGGGATACACAATCTTGATCGCGCTTATGTTCTCTAGACGAACATACGAAGAACAAGTTTGATTAGTCTCCTATTGGAGGATCAGGATCCATTCTTCCTTCGATTCGATATGTAAAATCGGAATTTAACCGCTAAATTTATTTTTCACATCGTTGTATTTTATCAGATTTAACCTATAAGGGGTTACATATGTTCGAGCTCTTAAATAAGACGAAAAATAAACAAATTTTTCGGTACATACAGAATTATTGTTTATTAAAAATACATAAAATGTTATGTTCATGAAACATAACATTGATAGACTGTAGATGTATATGCATTTACAGTAAATGTTAATATACAAAGTGCATAAAAATGAAGGCGTACAGGAAATAAATTTAAATAAAAAATATAGATTACGGGAAATAATGTTTACTTCATTTTTATATTAGTCTAATCATTACGAATATTATACAAATATACTATAATACATGTTACGAACTAGAAACATAATTCCAGTTGTATTATTGTATTAATATCGTTCGTCACGATTTTTACATCCCCTGTTGGGTAAATAATTATGCTTTTCTAATTGCTTATTAATATACCTATTGCATGTGTTATATAAATTCACATATTTACGAACTAATGCTGATACATCGCAGAATAATTAAAACAACTATTACCATTTTTTAATTTGCGGATAATTATCCTCTTACAATTTATGTAAACATATCAATTATTTGTCTTAACCTTCTCCTAGTAAATCAGTGTCTGGTCAGAACTGTTACACTTCACTATATAATTTTCGTTGATTTTATTTTTTCTACAATTTCTATAACATTCGATAAAACAACCAATACAGTTGTTATTTCTTTCGTTTGTAGATAACAGCAATCGTTAATTGGTTCGACCGAATACCTGCCGACGGAGCAAGAAGAAAATTGTTAAAACACGCGTAATGTTCTTATAATGCACGCTTTTATCATTAGCAAAGATCTCTGGCGGAATACCTTCATTGGGCGCACGTTTTTGACTATTTACTATTATACTAATCGGGGTACGTGCTCGGTGGGCCGGTATCTTGGCCACTTTTCACGCGGTTCGCGGCATCGTAAACGCGATATTAGAACTTCGAAGCCTCCCCCCCACCGCGGTGTAATGAGCACGAGCGTCGCAGGGGTTGTAATGACGGCGCGGGCCACGAAAATAAAGTAAGCATAATAACACCGTTATCATGGCAACCTCACATTTTCGCCTTTAATTAGCGTCGACTCGACGGACGGAAAAACGTGAGGGGGTACATCGCGTCGGAGTTTTAACTTCCGTTTCATATTGTTTGCGAAGATAGGGGGCGTTCACGTCTGTTTGCCAGTGAATTCTCGTCGTGTGGAATATTTAACCCTTTGGCAGGTTAATAAAATTTACCAATTCTGGTGAAAAAAGGCGGATATATTTCTTTTATGTTCTAAATTATTCTGTAAAATAAAAATGGCTGTTTAATTTAAAAAATGACATTCATGAGCAATCAGAACAAAGCAGCGCAAACGAAAATTATCCTTCGTACACTATTCTGGTCAATTTGGAAAATCGAAAATATATAATAGATTTGTATTTTGTAATTAAACTTTAATTAGTAATTATTTTGTTATTTTATTGCTGTGTAATTTAAGCAACATGTTTCTTTAAAAGGTTCGGCGAATCCCATTTGGTATGTAAAAAGGAGGACAAATGAGCTTGTTTCTTCCTTATGAAAAATGAGGCATTAAGAAAATAGAAAAACGCAAGGCTAGCTTTATGTCCTTTTCAATTATTTACGATAAACTTTTCAAAATGTTCACATGTGGCGAGTAAATAAATAACACATAAACGTCACCTGGGACAAGGATTCCCCAGAAATTTCTGGACACATGTTTCTCGGATTGTGCTAATCCTAGCGTAAGTGGTCCATTTGTGATTTCGTGATGTGTGAAAACGATAAACATTTCTTAGCGTCTTTATTTTAATTTATAATTGTCGACAATCACTTTGTTAAATTATACATAAATACATTATTTATCTTAATTATAATTGTGATAAATTTTTTTTTTAAATTGGAGTCTATATTTACAACTTGTAGATTGCGAATTTTATGAGATTATAGAAGGTGGTCTGTTATTGTTGGTGCAAACAAAGGGACATTTTTTAAAGTACAAGCAAAGTGACATTTTTCAAAGTGTCTATCGCCAGAAAACCGCACGAACTTTTTGCTCAATCCGATAATTATGATTTACCCTTTCATCGACAGCGAAGCTGCGTATGCCAGAGCATGACAAAACGAAAAAAGTTTAAAAAAAGACACTGTAACACTTTCCTGTCGGTTGCTCGCGAAAACGAGCAAAATATTCGGTGGATTTTTCATGGTGTCCACCCGGGAAACGATTCAGCATGGGTGACAGGGGTGACACGGTAAAAGCGTTTTTCACCGGTGAAATTCACTGGACGTTCCTTCGTCGCTTCCGTCCGCGGTGCGCCTCGACGAGTGCTCGTTAATCTCGCGAAGCTTCTTAATGTTAGCCGCGATGATCATCAGGCTAGTTTTTCCCGTGACAGGGAGAGAGAAAAGAGCGATTCAGCGATTTAGCTTGTCGTCACGAGCAGCAGAAAATTTAGTGTACTGGGTCAAATATTGTAGTCAACACCAGGACCACCGAAAATGAATGTGTTTTTATATTTCTTATATATTTCTTTAGATTTTTTTATTATATATTTTTTGTATATCTATCAGTTGGTAATAGGGACAGTTCTTCACTTGTATATCGTAATGAAAATTGCGAAGAATGTCGGGCACTAAACTGCTATGTCACTTTAAGAATTTATATAAGAATCATTTTGACTGGTTTGGTAGTTTTACTGTTTACCAGACAATTTCGTCAATGTTATACATATGTTCATTGTTTCCAAGTTATTTTCTTCAATGGAATTGGGAATTTTATGACAAAAGTTGTAGCTGACGTCGGGAGAAATTCGACAATTTATTCAATAATATTTCCATCTTCAAATAGCAATATAATCCAAGAATTCTAACACATTCGTTAATTCAATGAATTTAGTTTTCCTGTTTCATAGTTACAGGACAGATGATCTAACACAAAATTTCATCTTGAATTGTTGGAACAGTTTATCTAAAATTGTATCATATTGAATAAAATATAGTAACACAAATAGGTAACAAAGTATAATAACATAGACAACGACGATTTGTAGTGTAAAACGTACGAAAATGAAAAAGATACATACAAAATGACAAATTAAATTATCTGAAAATCACATTGTTCGTCCAGTTCGTACAACCTATTATAACTGGTAATTATTAGTAAATTATAGTAAAAATATTAAAATATAATTATTAGAAGAACGAAAACGGAAAAATTATCAAGATATGTACTCGCCTATCAGTACGTTGGCAGAAAAGGGGAAACAATGGGAATACTTTGACTTGTATTTTTCACAGAAGCACTGAGGTATCGTCGCGCCACTTCGCTACGACGAAAAACGGTATTATTACATTGCGAGGAAACGGGTCGGCTGTATTTCACGGAAATTATGATCTGCGTCGCTTTTGTAGCACGAACGATTACTTCCATTGCCAGAAGGTCGCTGCACAAACGACCGTCGCCCCCTCTACCCGTTGAATGCAGCTCGCCCTCATTCTATCGTTTGGAAATTCAAATTTTCAGCACAGAAGCGAAATACAGGGCCCACGCGAACTTTCACACTTGGCCACGCTTCCATTCGGCACAATACGCGAATCGTACGTGTTCGTGATTTAGCGAAAGAATTTGCAGGTAGAAAATTTAAGGGTCTTTCGCCCAACTGGTGGGTGGCCCATTGCTCGCGATTCACAGGTCTTTCTCGCGGAGCGAGTGTAATTTAATTAGAAATTTCAGGCATGGAAACGACACGCGTCACACTATGTAACGTTCTATAGGGGTAATATAGTTAGGAAATGATATTGAATTAATTTAGAGGGTGAGAATGTTAATCGTTTTCGCGAATTATACTTTGTTGGTATATTTTTTTAACCATGCTGAACTGAAGATTATATTTCGATAGGTTCGTGTTATATTTTTAAATATTTGTTCTTAGTATCCAACGTATTTAATGTACACGTCTATTTTGTGTGTATTTTCCATTTCTTAAGAACAAATCATTTCAACATTTGAAATAATTTTATTCAAAGAGAAACAAATGTGAAGAACAAGTGAGGAAAACAGCAGGCTTTAATCTAAATCTTAGAACGGACATACGTTATTAGATTGAACTTATTTGTTTATACATTACAATAATAGTTATTAAAAATCTCAGAGAATACACTGTTATGACATTTTAATAAATTTTATGACTTTACGTATCATTCTTTTTGACAGCTTTGGTAATTCTAATGTTAAAAGAAAAATGTATTCTTCAATCTTCATGAGCTCATGGAATAATCAATTGAAAAACTAGAACTCGTATCGGAACATCCCGAGAATTAGGTCGCGTTTCGATTTCTGTTTCCGCTCGTGGCTGCGTGTTCGCGATCGCATTTTCAGCGTTCCTTTTTTTTCATTGTTATTACGGCGTCCAGGCTGAAAGTGGGAGAGAGAGAGCTGCACGAGTTTCGATAATTAAATATGTAATTGAAATCCCGGAAGCAATTCTCTGTTCTCCGGCCCGCTGTTTCGCGGCTTCATCCTATGAAAAAAAACTGGAGAGTGGGTTTTGACTCTTCTTTTCTTTGCTCCATCGCATTCGGGTCCCACATAGGGCGGTCTGTATAAATTGTTCCTAGTTCCATGTTGGATTCGTGGGTGTCTTCATATCGGGAGAAATCCAAACACTGAGTTCTCGATGAATCGATTGTGAAATTTTAGAAATCTGTTTATTATTACTCATGTACGAATTGTTAAGAATTCAATCGATCTGTTTGATATGGGTTTGATATACAAATAATTCCTGAATAATTAGCGAAGGAAAGATCTATTAACATAAAAATTTTTATAGACTCGTTAATTTTACGTAGTGAAAGTATATTAGTTTGTTTGATGTTTCCTTTCAGTTACTATTGCAAATCGTATTGTTAATCAATGCAAATGTGAACTTAAATGAAGTGTACTAAATTTCAGGTATTCTATACTGTAATTAATTTTTAATATATTTAAAGTCAAAGGGTAGTTTATTTTAAACGTGTAACCAGTTGTATTAAATATACATATACAGGGTGTCTCAAAATAAGTGTAAGTCCTTGAAAGTGGTGATTCCTGGGGTGATTTGGGACAACTTTTCGGCTCAGTCTATTGTATGACGTGGATTACGCTACGTTATTAGGTCACCGAGCCGTTCTTGATAACGCGATCTTAAAGGTTGCATCTTCGACGCGACGACGACACGGTAAAAGTACACTCAAGACGCGCGACGGCCTTAATGCATTCATCATGGAAATGTGTAGTTGGCTGGCACAGAACGAATATCGAGCCAGTATTATTTATCGGCTGTATTTGCTAGCCTGGCGCTAGTCTGGACGTGAGAATGTTCCCGCATAGGTGTACAGGGTGTAAAAAAATTATGTCATGGCTTTCAGGCAAATTCATTAGCCGGGTAAAAAGTTTCAAATAATGAATAAAAGATAAAAAGGATGCACTTGGCCATTTTTAATTGATTAATTCTATGAACGAAATATTCAACATAAATCAAGTGTTGTCTATTTATTAATACACTTATTGATAGTATAAAAAAATGTTTATTTGAAATTTTGAATAGTTTTTTTTTTATATAAATATTGTACTGAAGTGAACGCCTTGAAACAATGAAGTACCTAATGCGAGTCTACCACAAACTTGATATGAATCGAAAATTAGTATCATCTTTTGGTAACGTCGCGAGATATTTCGTGTAATTAACACCAAGTCTTATGATGTGTACAGTTTTCACAGTTTCACATAATCACCATTCTTTGAAAGAATCAGCACTTCTTTGCCACAGGTCCACCATAGATATGATTTTGAAAATTTGTACCGTTTTTTGCAATGTCGTGAGATGGTTCGTAAATTGAACATGAAATCTCCCAATTTATACACTTTCTTGTAGTGGGAAATGGAATTGCCATTTTATTACCCCGAGAAATCGCGCGATACGTACTAGTTCTCTTCAAGAAGAAATGTTGCTCGACACGTGCCCCCAGGACACGTTTTCCTTATGAATTTATGTGAAAGGAATTTCAATCGGTAACCCAGTCGAATGAAGTGGGTAAAGTAATAATTTTATGAATAGACGTACCTAACCATCACGTTGGGAGATCGAACTCTTCGCTCGATATGATCGCTATTCGGCCGCATAATTAATTAAAGTGGGCTACTTTTTAAGAGGAAACTGGTTCGTCGGTGAAGCATGCGGTCTAGTTATTATCCGTTTTCTTTTCTGACGCACTGAGAAATCTTACGTTTACTTAACACTAAACTAGATTGTTGAATGTATGCTAAACTAATTTGTATAATATATTGATACATATAATATATAATAGAATATAACAGCACTTTTATGATTTCAGTGATTGTAAAATAAGAAATTTGAAATCCGTTATTTTGACGGGTTTGGTTATTCTAATATTAATAATTCGTAGTATCGGGGCTATAATTTTTGGAGACATAATTGATAGGTTTGCATAGACTGGGTCGCAATTACTATTTGTTAGGTATACCAATAACTAATCCATTATTTTTTATAAAATCCTATGCTTTCTCGGAAAGAATCAGCATCCTGCGTTATTTTTATTGAATAAGAAATCTGAAAGGTTTTCTGAATCTGAATTGTGCTACACCCTTAATGCAACGATAATGATTTACTTGTTCAAGTTAATAAATTGATTTCTATTTGATTCCAGTCTTTATAAAGTAATACATGTAAAGTTTTATTTGCATAAACATCCAGAGTCTAACAGTAATAGAAATAAAATTGCGTATGACAGTTGCTAAACAAATTCTAGTTAATGTACATGTAAAACAGTTACACAATCATGGACAACTCATATATTTTCATTAATGCCCCTGTCACAGCAAGGAAATTGAATTCAGTTGGTAATAAAGCATTCATTTTTCGAACACTTGAGTCAAGAAAAATTGAACAGCAAAAATCTGTCTGAACACATGTTACCCATTTAAAATGGAAATGCCATTCTATTCGATCTTTGACATTCGATGAAAAATGGGCAACATGTTTCTTATCATTTACTAAGAATTTTTTGTTTAAATAATGAATTTAGTCATTGCTGACTGGCTAATTCCTTCGTAGGGATGAATTATTAATCATAATTCTTTAATGTTAATTTCATTATAAATTTCGAGGTAGGGATTACAATATGTACTTGTAAAACACTGTTTAACAAGTAATATCATTAGAAGCTCCTTTTCTCGACATTTTTAATATTATCTACCTTTACAAAAGTGACTGTTATTTAAAATAAACACAGCTTTTTTGCAGGTGCTCGTTATACAACATACTGTTTACTTCATTAAGTAATCATAGGATCTAACAAAGGCAAACACTGTGCAACGGAATGCTTCACTGATGTCCTAAATAGATAACGAAAAATTTATCTGTCAGTTAGAGCTGATTAGAATATACTTTTAATTAGTATGAGTATTTGCGAGCTCTGTTATGTTTGCAAATAATGATCTGTGTCACACACATCGTTAGTATGTCATTATGCAAATTATGCGTGAGTTTAACTGACTAGAATTTTTTTAACATAATTCTGTAAGTATCTCACCCTCATCTGTAATCGGTCTGAATGGTTAAAATTACCAAAAGCATATCGATCAGTCATCACACTTGAATAAAATGATATCAACGTGTTCGGAACAGTGCAGTAGGGTCGGACAAAACACACGTGGTGTCGTCCATAGCTTCATATTTCTAATCGGGAAGGAGAAAGGCTGGGCTAAAAAAACACGATGATTAACTCGGTCATCAGATCGTGATTGCACATAGACCATCGAGACTCAAAGGGTCAATTAAATCTGTAACACGGCCCGCGGATTTTGTTCGCCTCGCCATGTGTCCCGATGAATTATATCGAGTCAGTTTCACTGCTACTCCTCCCGCCTCCTATCATTCTCTCCCCCGTCCCATCTTTCACGTTCTGTCAATGACTCGACCTTTGCGTAACTCTTCCAGCTGGCACACAGACACACATACAAGCCCGCATAGCATCGAGATCGCGCAAATTACCCGTCACACACTCCTCCTTTAATAACAATAGAGTAGCATCGCTCGTGGTGCTCGCTGTTCGGCCCGCGGCACGTGTTCTTGCCGTGGGCATTCGTGCACACTGTGTGTAATACGATCAATTTTCCGCTCTTTCGTAACGGTTTTTACCGTTCTTTGTCGTTTTTGTTTTGTTTTTATTTCACCCGCTCGGTTTCCACGTGTGCCGCGTGAATTATCGCACGGCGTCCAGTGAGGCTGAAATTAATTTCGTCGCGCGTCGTCCCACTGTGTGACAGGCACGGGATGGTGGCAAGTGAATCATTTGTTTGGATGGTCTCCTGTGTTCTTTTTTCTCTCTCGTTGTTTTCGTCGAGAACGGAAAAATGCTGCGAAAATCAAGTGGCTATTAAATAGAGTGCTTTGGAAAAAAGGGGGTTAAGTAACCCCCTTGCATGTATGCATAAGCGGTACAGGTCACCCGACAGATGGCGGCCTTGAATGTATTTGGTAGCCTTTCGATGAGTTTCGGTGATGGAACTTGGGACACTGAAGTATTAGTCTATGTACTATTCTTTCGTTATATCGTAGAATTTTTAGGTATGTTCTATGTATCGAAATAGTGAAAGGATTGTGACGAATGTGATTATTACCAACTCCAAATACTTGACAATATCAAAGAAGTATTTGAAACAGTAGAAAACTTTTATTCTGTCGAGTATGTTATTAGTTAATGTGACCTTAAACTAAACGAATATTATTTTTTTTTGAGATATGATGGTATTTTCTTTAGAGAATCATTGCTGGATTAATATTTAACACACCATGGCCCCCTCCCCCGGGTTTTTTATGGCACAAACGAAAGCGAATCTGCCGGTCAAATTCCCGCGGTAACGTTGGCTACGTTAATATCTCGTAACAAAGGCTTGGATAACATTTTTGCTAAGGAAAAACTCGTTCCAAATCGCCTCACGAGTGTCCCATTTCAAGGACCTCCAATATCATTGTTACACCCTGTATACGTTCCCTGAATGGTAGTAGTGCCATAAACAGTAGAATATTTCACGCACACGCGACCCATTCGTCAATAATATTGTCGCACCGAAACGGTTAAGAAATTACTTTGCAGTAAATGTTCAGTATGATCTTCTTTAATAACCAAGCAAACTTCAGTTCATACCATTTATTAATACTCTAAAACGCTTGTAAATAATTTCTTGTACATTTGAAATGAACTCACTATTAACGTGCGTATCCATTTGTTGCGTATCATCGTATCACCATACAATACATTTTCTATACGGAACGATGCAACGTTTCCACGACCAGAGTGATACACAACGGTGATACAATACGAGGATATGCAACAAGTGGATACGTACATTTATGGTGTACCGCAAACTGTATGCAATTTCAATTTAAAAGAATTATCTTTCCTAATATCATGTCCGTTTTGTTTCAGGTAAGACACTGTGTTCAATTATTGTTCAACGATCTATCTGTGGTGAGTGTCTTAAGAAAGTTAAGCCTCTCGGATTGCAAGTATGGATCACGAGACCAGCAACCTTCATAGTCGTTTCTTGGTGAGTGGATCAATGTTTGCGTCAATAGTGAAAATTTCAGTCGGTTCAAACGTAACCTAATACTCTATATTGGTTGTATTAGTGAACTCTGAACAACTGTTCCGTCAAGGTAAACGCCATTACCGCGTTGACCTTAATAACATACTTATGGTACTGGTTCGTGTGGTACCGGGACAACGGTGTGTCATGACACCTTACTGATTTATTATTGTGTGTTCTATCAGCGCGGTACAGAGTCAGTCACTCTTTCTAGATTGTCTAGAGTCTAGATCATATCTGGCTTTCAAAATGGCACGCAAACTCATTTCAACCAAGCGGATGTGATCGTTTAATAAGTGTGCTAGGACTATGTATGAACATGAAGTTTCTATAAACATAAATAATCCGAATATTTAATAATACGTTGCCTGGTCAAAATTTTACGGATGGGACAGTATCATGATTAAATTCGCTTGTGTAAGGTTTTGTTAATGAAGATATAAATGTTCCAACCATTGTTGACTTGTACACTCAATAGGTGGTTCATTATTTTATCACAAATTAGACTTTCAAGGTTGTGAATGTCACTGTAGAGAAATTGAATGTTTTTTTTTTTCATAGAATTTAATGTGTTTGTCACGTGGTAGTCAAAATGTTAAATAATGCTAGTGGCCAATTAAATTTAAGTTGAACCTCTATTATTTTGATTAATTATTTTATTTTTGCTACAAATGTGGAAAATTCAGACTGTAACTGTGGTGCACTGTTCGCTAATGTTGTTTTTATTATAAACATTTGTGAATGGCAAGCACATAAATTCTTTAATTCGATTTTATTTAAATCTACTTTAATTATAAAAATTGTAATCTAACAGTTAATTCAACAGCGCATGAGGGATGAACGTCAATTTGTTCTATTCGTAATGTGATATTAATAAGATTTACCTACTCCGAAAAATTTCTTTTCATTATTACTGAATTATTTCACTTCATTAATATATATTTACAAAATATATAAAATACATATACCTACTTATGGAATACAGAATAGCTGTACAGAAAGTTAAAAAACGACCGTTGCAATGGATCACTGATTCTACATCAAACAAGAATATCCGGTTACAAATAACGTTCCACATGTTCCCATTCTCGTTACAACGTCCATCACAGGAAATCGAATCTGTAAAATGAATTTTCGAATGTTTCTACCAGAGTTTTCAAATGAAACGGTGATGTAAAAGTCGTTGAACCCGATACAGAAGTTCTTTCGCCTGTAATGGAGGAAATGAGAATCTGTTAATAGAATCTGAAAATCACTGATTGATAGACAGGAATGGTATGTACTTTATAAGTTCGAAACTGTAGAAATCGTTGGAAATTGAGGTGCAGAACGATTTCTGCTGCCACTATGTGAAAGGAAACACTTATTTGTAATATTGAAATTCATTTTCTTTTATTAAAGGTAGAAAAACTTGGTATAATTTCACAGAATCTGACAAATTTTTCGAAACGTGATTGCAGTTTATTTTATTGTATCTATATTTCTTGTTAAATTCATGTTTGCTGTAATAATGGAATATGTTACGATTTTCTGAGGTTACTGCAAACATTAAATGAGATATTTTCGGACTTTGGAAAATCAGATTTTTGCGCGCTCATAATTTATACATATCTCATATGGGTTATTTTGTATGATTACATGATTTATTTACATATATAGTTGCCCGAGAAAGTAAGTTACCGACCAGTCGTACGTAATACAGTATTTCGTCAAAATGCTAAACACGCTAATGAAACTCAAATAAATGTCAGAAGAAATACGAGAACGTCTCGTCTCGTGGCAGTACGACGCCCATCCTTATTCTTGAATTAAAAGAATTAGAGGGAATGTTAACTTACTTGCCGAGATGACTTTATAGGTATTAAATACATATGCATATATTTGTTGCATTAACGCAGTTATTAAAATTAGCTGCATTTTAATCTCTTACTAATATAATTTACCTGATAGCGTATTCAGTTTTATAAATAAATTTCTCACATGTTTCGAAAATCAGAGTGAAGAAAAATCTAAGAGCTTCTGTATGAGAGAAATAATAACTCATTCATCACTGATATTTGATAAATTAAGAAAATCAAAGAAACTAAAGACGAGTCTTTAGTAATTACATCCATTTGAATACATATAGTAGTTGTTCAAGTTATTACAGCCCCAGTACGAAAAATATATTTCTTTTGTGTTTGCACAGAAATAAAATCACAATATCAAGGTATTTGCACTGCATAATTTTTAATTACCAAATGTCCACCAAAAATACACAAGAAAAATTAAATTCAGCGTATGTTATTATAAAAAATACAGCTGAAATTGTAAAATCGTCAGTTTATGCAAATGGCTCCAATAATTTGATCACCTACTGTATGACGTTGTCTCCTGATTTCACACGATACCCCTCTTTTAATTTGTTGAAAGAAATACTTTTATTATGTTATTTTACTTAATTAGATGTATAGTTTGTCATTTTGCATGGAGGCACATGCTAGGTGCACGTGAAAAGTTTTTTTATACGCGGTTCCAAAATATTTCTAATAACATTGTAGATAGGACGGGCGATATTCAGGGATCACTTCGTCTTCGATACTTTAGAGTTTCACGATAAAAAAATGGATGTTCCTTAATTTTGCCAGTTTCATAAATACGGATAGCTTCATAAAAATCAGCCGTTTAATCGGATGTCGCAGAAGTTTCTCAAGACGAGCGTCGCTAAGTACAGAGTAGGAGTTCCGATTAAAAGCTCATGAAGTTTGTTTATGAATTTCATGCATCTTTCATAAACAGCGTTTAACATTCAGAGTACTAAGACCCATCGCGGAGATTTAAAGGGCCATTTAAACGAAAAATATTAGGGAAAATTCTCTAACCCGATAATCTTAAATTAATCAGAAACACGCAGTTGTCATGAAAATACTCCAACAAAAAAATAAAAGCTCTGAGTTACACGCCCTTACAAGTTAATAAATTCATATGAGTCCTTCAATACTGAGCAACTTTGGTGCATGTAGCTTTCTAATACAACAGTTGTTTAATGATTTTTGTGAATGTTATCTTTTGTAAGGTCTTCGTTATTGTATATTAATATTAAAATTTTTTTTTAATATTTCCTACTATGACTTTCCTGTAACGGAATTTTCGTTCCAACGATAAATTTTTTATTCTAGAGAATGCATCTAAAGCACCACGACTTCAATTAAGCTTTAATAATTGTACTTAAATATAGGAAATTGATGATTGTAATCAAATGTACGAAACATTTAACACAATTCCAAGGAAACAGAATCACATATTTCGAGTGTCTTTGTACAAAAGTTTATGTAAATTGTAAAGAAATTGGGTTTTATTAGTATTGGAAATGCCACCAATGGTTGAAGTGGAATTAAAAGTGACCGAAAAAGATCGTAATCGGTCATAACGTATGAGTACATTAATCATCCGTCATCGTTTCAGTGATCTCAATTCGTGCGCATTTGAAAAAAAATGTCTGAACGAGGAGATGATAAACGTAACGTGAAAAAGGGTCGAGGTATTTACGTTCTCGATTGGAAATCTTTTTTTTTTTTTGCACGCTAGAAATAACTGTAGAGTGTAATACCGTAGACAATAACTTGCTACAATTTACGATTTTTAAAGAAACGAGTGTAATCTATTAACGGGATACTTTACAAACGAATAAATAAGGCTAGGTATATCTAGATAAATGACGATGATACGCGATGGTATTCGTTTTCGAATATAAATTAAAATTTATTGAGACAGCTGACAGTCGTTGCCATTATTTGTTCGTGGAAGATTTCTCAAGTGAAAGTTACTTATCCTTAAACTACTGCGTGTAGTATGTCGTCTATAATTTCCCAAGAATTATACCTGCACCGTATTATTTCTCATAATAGACCAAGCAATGTTTTTATTTGACATTTTGTCTAGCTCTATCTATTTTCGAATTATTTGTCTTAACAGTTTTTCATCTTAGAATTTTGAAAGGAGCTGTCACCCTCCTCCTCCCACATGAATCTTGGCCATAAAAAATATTCGTGTCTAATATTGTCGGTTATTATATCTCTATGCGGAGTTTCATAAAAATCGACGTGTACCAGTTGGCTCGTTTGTTCCCAGTTAGGTTCATTCCGCCACATTTTCCCGCTACTACGGCACCATTTAGATTTGAAACTTTCACGGCCCAACACCACGCAATGATTCAGCTACATAATTAAAATCTCTGGTTGGTGACTACTGAACTGGAACACGAGCAGGGCCCACTATAATAGCGAACTAACTCACGAAACACCAATATCAGTACGTCATTTGACTCTTGTCGAGGCTGACTACAGTAATTGCGAAATGTTCGATTATTTTTTACTGCACACCAGTAGTAAGAGCTACCCTGCAGACTTTATGCATTTTGTGGAATATCCGTTCGTCTAAAATTCATTATACTAGCATAAAGTTTATTCAAGATTTTTTTTTACTTCGAATCTACTATAACCCTTAACAAGGTGAATAAATTTTTCTTAGCGTCTACTTCGAAAATTAATCCATAGAGTTCTATATCTACTTTCATAATCACCCTCAGGGGAGACTGAAGTAAACCACTAGTAACATTTTTTAATCATCCATAACTCGGAAAGTAAGGTATACAGGACATACATTATGTGCCCAGAAAGTAATTAGTTTCATTTTGTAAAAATTGTTAGAACGTATACAATGCTCCGAGTGCTTCTGCCATTCTTGATAGCATTGCTAGAAATCTGTATCTGTGAAGGTGTACAAATTCGAATAGTACGAATTACTCGAATAATTCGAATATTCGTAACAGCCCTAGTTCAGAGCCTGTGTGGTGGCATTTTTTATTTTCGGCCACTGTGCGGAATAAAGAAACCACACAATGCCAGTCCGGGTTGTAGGCTGGATGTGAAAGGACTAGAATTTCTTTGTCATCCAAAAACTCTCTGACAGTCAGTCAAGTATCACTCACAATCAGTGGGTTATCTCATTCTCATTACTTTCTGGAGACATCTTCATGTATGTTCATATGACGTTGTTTTTATTTTATTTATATCAGTTTATATAATTTACCTCCTGAAGTATTAACATGCATTTATAAATCACCCTGTATGTGTTTTCAGAATAGTCGTGTTTTCTATACATGCACATACGGTAACACTAATCTTTCCTCCTTCCGCATAAGCATTTGAAAAGATCGACGTGAAACACCGATCTGTGAAACCAGTCGGTTCAAAATGAAGTGATCCCCGACTGTGCGGGATATTCAGGGAAAGTAGATCGGCTGTCGATTCGAAGCAACGGATGCTGGTTTCGGCAACGAGGAATCAACCCGATCTAAATCGGATCAGTCTGATTCCCGTTCGCCACGAATCACAGGTGTCCGCCGGCCTCATACGGTCGGTTCCGACGGCGATGTGCCCGATCGAAAAGCCCATTTCTCTTATTTTCTTGCATTTTATCCTGCCCGCATCGGTCAGTCGAAAGCTCCCCTCCTCGACGATTTTTCCAGCCGCGTTTCCACGCTAGTCTGTGAGCATGTGTATGTGTGTGTGTGTCGCCGTCCCTTTAACACGCGCGGTTTTTCTAATCAAGCCCCCGCGAACGGGGAGTCTCCTTTGACACGTTCCGTTACGGACGAAACGAGGTGAAACGTTGTTTGAGGTGAAAATGGTCGTGCAATCTGTATAATCATTAGACTACGCGAATGTTTATGGGAATATACAATTCTGTGATTAAGTTTGCGGAAACTGGAGTCAAGGAGAAATTTGTGTGCTCTATTGATGGTTGTGTCAAATTCTAAATTAAATAAAATCCACATTGAATTTTTGTTAAATTTTTTACTGTAGTGTGTTACTTATAAAGTTTAATATGAATTATAACTATTTTTTTTTTTTTACTTATTTACGATACTTATTACGATATTTTCGTAAATTTTACACTTCAGAAACCAGATATTTATTTTCTATGTTAGAAGTGTCACTTGGTTAACAAAAGTTTGTTGTTTATACATTTCGAGATGCGTTAGTATACATATGTAAATGCATAAGTCACCGTAGTTTAGTCATAACACACCGTAAGAAACCACTCGTCATTAATTCACACGAAATTTATGTACATCGCATAACATTTTAACACAACAACAAATTTCGTGTCGTCCCACGCATTTCAAGAGGCTGAAGCTAGAATCAACGCGCTCCACTCCGGATGCTGATTTAATCGAGTTAGTATTCGGCGGCAAAAAAGACTGTTTGAACCGGTGCGCAATCGTACAAAGTTCGGCATCAAATATTCACGACGATTCCGCTCCTCCTCGGGGAAACAACGCTTTTATGAACGCTGCGTTTGAAAGTACGCTTTTCGAGTCCATATAGCGTCGAGCGAATTTATTCTTTTTTTCCAACGGTATTTTTCTCTTTTATTTTTACAACTTCCCTCTTGCTGGCCGATGAGTCCATCAACCTCTTTTTTTGATTTTTCAAGCTCGGATATAAGAGCTGGACTCACGTTTCCTGCACACGTGATTGTCTCACGACCGACTCGACGACGATCCTATTCGCGTTTGACGAATTTTCGTTTATCTTATCTGGTGTCATCGGGAACTTTACTTTTATTGTCGAGATTCTCGTCGAAACGATGTACCGCGACCGTCAACTATCGTGAAAAAGTTTGAATAGCGTGCGTATAAAAGAAAGTGAGTGTTAAGTTTCACGGTAAAAGTCCCATTTCAGACGATATTTCCGACTGGTAGTTTCAAATAATTCATCTTTTTATTGTAGTTTTTTCATAATCATACTTCTTATCATATTTTTAGCGAACTGTGGAAAGTATTCCGCAATTACCAATAATCGGACTTTTTAATACCGGTTTTTGTATGTATATTTGGTGTATTAATCAGTTATCCAGTATATTCTGTCAAATTCAGTATTTATTTTCGTGCAAATTATAAGCTTATGCTGTTTTCGTGATATATGTCCTAATTTTTTAATGTTTGTCGTCATTTTGAAAGAGGAGAGGGATGGAAAGGTGTTTTAAATTAAAATTGTGTTGCTAGTTTATCGAAGGGAAATAATGGATTACTTATTGATATAGCCAATATAACACATGATAGTTAACATAAGATTTCAACATCTACAAAAAATTAATAGTTTATCTTATCTTAGGTGCAAGGAAGGCCTTAATCGACGAAAAATATTTATCTCGTACTGATTTTTATAAAATAATGTACTGAATTAGGAATGTGCACAAAAATCTGTAGTTTATTTTTGGCAAGCTTTTGTTGCTTGTAAATTTACATTTGATTTAAACTGATGAGTAGAGAATAATCAAATGAACAGAAAATAGACGATACACCGCCACCCTGAAGGTATGCAACAGTTAGAAGCAACAAGTAATTTACATGTACAGTTAATAATCAGTTTTGATAGTAACGAAGTTTCGTAGAAAACAATTTTTATTTTACGCTTTCAGTTTATTTTTGGGTCAGAGGTGTTCTTTTTCTTTTTTTTTAAAGTAGTTAAAAATTAGATTCTAAAATATTGTTTACGCTAATAAATATTTAAAGTCGTAGCGGATAGAAATTGGAACGGAAATATTGTTAAGGAAATTTATTGATTTTCCCGTGCAGATCGATAAACATCGATTGATAATGGCTGATAGTGACATTGACAAGGGGTTGGGCTTAATCCCCCCTATTTAATGCGTATTTAACGCGTAAATGCACCCCAGCTTTTCAGGGTACGCATCAACGGCGTGAAACTTTAAACGCGCTTGACTGCGATTAAAGGCTCATTATTATATTGGAACGTGTTAACATTCGATTAGCTTTCACAACGAGGGTGCACGATCATAAAGGAAAATTAGATTCGGGTTTTCTTGGTACCGAATAATATTTTATATTTTATTTTATATCGGCTTGAGTAGTATGTGGATCATTCGATAAGTGGAGAAACAAAACAGCTGTTGTTTTAATATGGTTTATTCAACGAATCTCACAATTTACCTATTTTTCAACATAATTCCCTAACTATAATTATAGACTTGCCCATGGCTCTACTAGCTTTTTATGCCAGTAAATAATTCTGTCTTGTTCTCTGAGTCAGTTTTGCACAATGGTTTCCATTTCTTTGTTGCTTGGTTTTCGGTTCATAATAATGAATTCAGGCTCTCATGGCAAGTTTCCTCCTAAAGATTCATCTCCTTTAATCTTAAATTAGGTATAATACTTCATAGTTGGTTAGAAACAGTTCAAGGACTAGGTATCATTGTTCTCTTAATAATTGTTTAATAAACATCTTTTGATAACTGAAATTTTCTGAAGGTCACTCAGGAGGGTGACCTTGACAAAATATTAAACAATCATCGAAATCAGAGGTGACTCCGTTATTGTAAACATTTACCGATTTCTGAAGTAACCGGGTAGAGGACGTGACATATGTCAACCAATCTGTATTTATTTCTATTGCGTCGTCAAAATGTTCCATCTGACATTGTCCTACTAAAGAACAATTACGTTCCAATAAAAATTACATTCTACAAACATTATGTACGTCGCTAATGTTCCCAACATTCGTCCAAAATAAAAACAGTCGAAATAAAAATACAACTAAATAGGTACGACAATTACTATGCATCAGTCGTCGATACTCCCGGGTAATTTAACTAGAAGAACCACCGATCAGGGAACAGAAAAACGCAAAAAAAAAAATTGTAACGTTCGATTCTGCAACGATATATCGTGCCATTAATCCCACGGATCGGCTGTAGGGCAGCTCGAACGAACGTAAGTGTTAGTCGAACCGCCGTGGCGTCCACCCGTACGGATTTCAAAGCTAATTAACTAAAGTCATTATCCGATGGGGGCTATTCGCAAACGCCGTGATTATACAGCCGTTTAATCGGCTTCCGACAGCCACGTAGAAAACCCCCGGAACACACATGACACAGTTCCACCTTGCCCCGTAAAATACGTAATTCTATAATTTCCTATTGTCCGTTGGAGACAATCGTACATTTGAGAATTAAATCCCTTCCTTCAAGTCTTTCCTTTTATCTCCAACGAAACAGGAGTTGTTCTATGCGTTTGGTGAGCTTCTTGGTATTATTATTTTTGGTTGAAAGGTTCCGAAAATTTGTCACAATGATACAGGAAAGAAATTTTGTGAAGATACTGGGTAAAAAATGAAATATCCGTAGATCATAATCACCTGAGTTGTGATTTTCGGTAGTTAGAGATTTTAGTTTTTATGGAATTTTTAATTGTCTAATACGTGTTGTATGAAACTCGTGTCTTTTCAGCGCACATTCAAAAGTATGAAGAACGTAAAAAAGTATAATGCCCGAATAAAACGATCGAATTACAGCGGAAATTCGGTAACCTGAAAATTCTGATTTTATTAAAGTTTATAGATTTGCAAAGGAACTTAGTAGAAGTTTCTTGCTACTTTTTGATTCTTTAAGGTTAGAGTACCCCTTACAGGTTAATGTGTGTTTTCTTATTTCCTGTATATCTAGAAAACTGTAGTCGATATAAAAAAATTGTTTCAGTGAAAAGTTAATGTAATATTTTGCTGTATAAAACTGCCCCATGAAATTGTTTAAAAAATCGTTTACTTATTTAATTATTTATTTAACCAATAAGTTGTCGAGGTTTTCATATCACACTTTTATAGACCATGGAAAGCCACTAAATTTTCATTGGAACAATTTTGTTGTATCTACTATAGTGTTCAAAATATACGGGACAATAAGAAAGCATACGTTAAACTATGAGAAGTTTTTTCACCCTGAAAAACCAAAAAGTACCAGAAAAACGTATTTGATACTTTTATTGAGGTCTTCTACATACCTGAAAATTTTCAAAAATGTCGAAAGTTTCCGGTTATCGAAGTTCTCTGGTGTTCAATGAAGACATGTTCATTATTATAAGTGAGTGCAATTAATCACTCTAATTGAAGGCATCAACGTTCGTGCACTATTCAGGTCAACTGCATCTGAAATGGGAAATTGTCTGTCAACTATGCATTTTACTGACAAGAACCTTACGAATTAATTAGGCATTAGTGTTTACACAAAGATAATCGAATTATTCCCAAACTTAAAAGTACTTGAAACTTGTTCGATTTTTCAAAAGAAGTAAATACGTCCAACAAAAGGTATTCTCGCGAATGCAGAAAATCTATTTAATAACGCGAGCACGCATTCATCGAGAACCATGGCACATTCAATCCGCTCTTGGTCATCCGCGTCTACAAATAGGACTTCGGGAATAGTTATATTTACTTCGATCGCGACAACCTGGATTCCAGCCCCTAATTACGCTAGCGTGCCGACGCGCTGGCCGATGAATCCCGTGGTTGCTGAGAGAAACATCCTCTGATTTCCATTCCAGATAAAATCCCGTAGAATATGTACGGAACGACGAGTCGGTTCACAAAGGACAGATTTCGATCTCCGTAAATTGCTTCGGCGAATATTGATTCCGTTTAACAACGGCCGCTGCGGCTCTCGGAATTGTCGTGGTTTTCTGTAAATAATATCGTTGTGCAGGATTGTTCCAAATCGAATGTTTAGTCATAGGTAGTATGTAGTTTTTGTTGATTGAAATGAGATAAAAAACTTGTTCTGTTAAAAAGTTACAATGAAAATACCTTTCGCCGGTTGATTACCATTTCTTCAAGCATCTCCGTAACTTTATGCAATCGAAAGTCTTCGATGGCTGTAGAAGAAAAAGAAGAAATCGGTCGATCGGGTACCGGGACGGGTGTCAAAGCCGGAGACTTTCATTTTCGAAACGGAGACATGTATTTTTGATAAAATAATTTGTATTCGATTCGAAAATGCACTGTCATAATAAACTCATAGCTTTATTTAAACGGAAGATTATTTGATACATTTCGGTTTCATGAAAATTGGTATTTTCTAATTGTATGAATTCTTCAAATTATACAACTACAATTCTTAATTAGAAAATACAGTCATTTCTCGACGAATGCAACACGAACGAGACAGTTAAAAAAAAAGTCATTCAAAGTTGGTTAGAGATAATTGAAGAAAAAAAGTTGTTCAAAGTTGATTACAGACAATTCAAGAAAAAAAGTCATTCAGGGTTGGCTAGAGGTTAGTGTTTTTCGGAAGTTGATCCTTCGAATGTTTGCAATTTCATGTAGTACAACCTAATATAATAGGAATTATCTACGCATTCTGTTAATAATATGGTACTGGGTCACATTCGACCCGGTACCAGCCGCGAATGTACCAGTCCGCGAGGGTCCACGGCAGCATTCGACAAACAGAACGTCGAATGCAAAGCCATCAGTTCGAGCAAACAAGTTAATCGATCTATCGCACGAACTCTCCGTAATGCCGAAGACGTAGTAGTTGACTCGACCCGAATCGAATCGTTAAGTGAACAAATTATGCAACTGGTTAACGATCGCAACGGGACGGCCCGCAGTCTCGCTTGATCTGTCTTTCGTTCCTCACGAACCGAGAGCCGGTGGCCACGAATCGATTGCGATAAACCGGTTAACGATAACACGAGCGTCAATCGTGGTTACAGCTTTACGAGCGGCTAGATACCTACTCTCTCACGGGGCCACTGATTTCTTTGCTTTCCAGTAAAAGTCTGCATCGGGAATAATTGGGAAGCCGTTGGAACACAGAGAATCGGTTGTTTCGAGCGTCGACAACGCCTCGAACACGTTTCTCCATCCGAGAAATGAAATCAAGTTTGCCTTTTGCTCGCGCAATTGATTTTTTTTTTTTCTTTTTTTGGAATTTTATTTCACCCTTCGACTCCCTCCCTTTTCAGTGGAACGGTATTGGGTGGCTCGTCTTTTTTCCTTTATTGCTTCGGGTCACAACGAATATAAACCGTTGGGTCGTTGTGTTTATTTCGGGGGAAATTATTGAATGATTTTCAACGGAATTCCTTTTTCGGTTGGTATTCGTTGATTTCTTATTTGCCTTTTCTTTGTGGTAGTTGCGTCGCGTTTGTAAATACGGAGATGCGTTGTTTGATAAGAATACAGGATGTTTTTTCTTCTTTCATGTTGGTGATCTTTTGTAGTTTAATTAATGCTGTATTTAATGCATGGTGAACTTTAACTGTTTAACGTCCGTTATTTTACAGATAATAAAGTAAATATTTGCGTTTTCGGTTGGGAAAGTCAAGTATTACTTCCAAAAATAAATAATATCAATATTTAAAATCGATATTTGCGGCTTCGAAATGACAAGGTACAACAAATTATATTAGTCTCATAATTTGAAATAAAGGATTTAAGCGTCTGGGCGTTAAAGGATAAAAGCTTGCAGGCTATTCTGAAAGTTTTAGTGTTACGTAAAGTGTGAAAAATGAAATTCTTAAGAAGTAGTATTTTTTACAAATTATAGTAAAGCACGGTTTTTTAACACACCAATTTCGAAGTTTTTCATCACTATTGATGAATATTAATATTTGAATTAAACACAAACTTTTGTATGAAATGAAAATTCATGTATTGTAATTTCACCTTGAATTTCTTTTAAGGACTTTGTTAATTATTCAATATTGAGTATTACATAGTTGATTAAAACATTCAGTGGGTTCGTGCGACAAACCGTTTTTTCGGATTAATAAATTTGGTTATACTTTTACGTAAGACAACTATTAATAGTAATGATTGTTTTGAAGAAAATGTACAAGTGTTTGCGTAATCGTAAACTGAAACATTGTTACATTAACATGAGACATACCAAGCAGCCTTAATTTGTAATTTCTTATAAAACTTATTAATATACATATATGTTATATGATATTTTTTGAAAAGGAACGAATTAAACGACTAATTTATCTTTTTCGACAACTCCGCACATTTTTAGTCTCGCTAGAAATAGGTATACGTAAACTGTAGTGTTAAATACTCTACATACGAGTCATTCATCGCTTAAAACAAATGTTGTCATAGAAAATGATTTGATGCACGAATAACTCAATGCTCTCTGACATTTATTGCCCAATGACAATCCGAGCTACGGAGATTTATAACTCAACAATTGCACAACTCGTAGCAGCAGAAGGACGACTTGACGTATCTCAAATTATTGTATTCTAGTGTTAAAGCATTTCCTGCTTTTCCAAACAATGGAATGTTAACAATGCAATGTAAATATCCAAATTGTCGGAAATTCTTCATTTTGTTTAATAATTCCGATTCAATTTCGTCGTCAACTCACCCGACCTATCGATCACTGAACAAATCTGTTCTATTATTTGCCTCGAAACGGACTACCAGAAACGTTTCCTCGCCGCTATAAATTTTCACGGATAAAAGAGTCTGTCCCGATTACTTCTCGGATTTAGGGGGCTAACTATGGCGGTCATATTCGCGGGAATTATTAACGGTCGTAAATTGCCGCGGTGACGTTGACAACTGGTACATGTAAGAATCCAATAAATGTTAACGAAAGCATGCCCGATGGATTGGGTCCGCCTCGGAGGGCGCTGAAGCATTTATTCTCTGTCGTGGGGACAGACAGAGGGACCCATCCATTGTGTCGGAGTTTATCGATTCTTTAGAATTCCTTCGTGCCTCGCCATCGAGGTTAATTTATCTTCGAGTCGGTGCGGGCTGATGGATGCGATGAAATCCCGATGAATCTTCGACATCGAATCCTCGATCAGGTCGCATTTCTTGACGCCTCCCCTCATCATTTGGTTACGACACTGTTGCATTGGTTATACCTTAGTCGTAGATTCTTTAATGTAATTGGAGGAATATTGAAGTAGCCAGGTTTCTGTTTCATTTTAATTAATAAGCATTCGATTATAATTAATAAACTAATTCTGTGGTCACCTGGACAAATGTGATGTGACTAATTTTCATCAGAATTGAGATATTTACTAAATTAACCTTTGATTGGCCGCGAGCCTTAGAATCACCTGGTCTGCCACTTGGGGCTTGTGAGATTCTATATGAAAAATGTCTATAATCTACATTATTGGTATTATTGCGGACGTCCGTTATGGTTGGCATGTACAAAGTTATGTTTTTTAAATTAATAGTGAAACATAATATATTATTTTTATTATTCAATTTTAAAAACAAAACAGAAACTAAAGGAGTGTCTACTTTCTAATTAATAAAAGTAATTATAATCTGTGTAATAATGTAAACTCAGCTATACGAAAGCACAAAATTCGCAAGATTGAAATAACAATGTTATGAATGTTTAAAGGTGGCTGGGGTCTGATAAATTCCACATGCCTGAACCGTAAAATTAGAAAAACCGTACACATCGTGTTTTGCCATCTGACCACAGATTTGACATTGCTTTTTATTGAACGAATGAAATGTTTTTACGTCTTTCTCATATTAATGGAGTGTGCTCAAAACTTGGGGTATGCATTGCATTAATTAATGTAAAGACGAATTATATTGTTAATTCTATATTAACATTCAAAAATCTTTATCACATAGACAGATATTCGATTGAGTATTGCAAAAACACGTATAAATTGATTTAAACAATTTCTACTCTGTATATGATTGACAATACTTCCAACGAAATCCTATAATCAGAATTTTCCAGTGGATACCTCTCCGTCCATATTCCATACATAGGAAAATTCTAAGTTGCGATCCCGTATGAGCCTCGTCCACTCGAGTTTCCGTTTCATCGCTCCGGCGATCACGTCGAGCGCAACGTACTGAAGTGGCAGCAGGCAAAAAATGATAAGGATATAAAAATTCCGACAATTTATAGTTACATATCAAACCCATTTCCAAACATACTCAACCACGAGCACAGTAATCTACTAATAGGTAACATAAATGAGGTATAATAGTCAACTAGTGACATTACAAATGATGGTTAAGCTATCCAAACACATGATATAACATAACACTAACAAGTCCAAAAGCTTACACATTTTACAGGTGTTTTAAAATCTTTTCCTTAACTACTACACTGGCTTACTTCAACACCATTCTCTGATATTGTATACAGGTTCAAGGGAAATTTTTTTCAAGCATACTCACCCAAAAGGAAAATTTATAAAAATCAATATCAAAAGGGGTCACTCTGTCAGTCAGTGTTAGTCGATTCAATAAACGCCACGTTACCTAGTCACGCGTACGATTCTATTTTTTATTCCGTTGTTTTGTTAAATAAATTAAATATTGATGATTAAGTGTTACTCACCGACACCCCACATTCACCACGTCGCGAAACGGATGTAATTAATGGCGGGCATATTTCAGCGGAAGTTAGCTCGTTAAATATTTGATGAGTGTATTACGGGGGCAGCCATAACGACTTCTGCGAGTGAAAAGTTTAAACGTCTTCGTACATCTAATTGCGCCGCTAAGAAGATTTCCCCCGTAATATCTGAACTATCTCTCCCCGACCTGCTAAAATTTCATTCGCCCGCCGCGCCGTGTAACTAGATTTGATGCAGCTGTTGCAAACGAGCGGATAGATGGCGGCGGTTTTTGACCCCCGTCGCTGATGGCGCATTAGTCGAAGCGGTGGAAATTCTGTTTTCTTTTTCCGGCGCTTCTAGCCACCAGTGGCGGCAGCTGCTGGAAATGTTAATTCTGTTATTTCTGTATGTATAATGTAGGAATGTACCGGTAACCGTAATGTCAGGTTCTAAACATTATTCGACATTCATCCCCTTAATCTTTATGTCGTGAAATCCTGTCTTTGTACAGGGTGTTTCGAAATGGAGGTGACTCCTCGTGTAAAAGTAAGTCGAAAATTTAGAATAAAATGTTTTCATGTCATTGTTTGTTTCCAAGATAATCGAAATTGAAAATTTGTTGGATACGTGTATGATTGAATAGGACTTGGGTATTGCGTCTGTTCATGACATTCCGTTTCTACTTACTGCCCGGACGTATACACGCATTTTTGATGATCTAGGAACTCGTTCTTTTTCAGAAATGGAGCACAATGTGAACAAATTTTACTCTATAATTTTAATTTACTTTCACCTCCGAAGAAATCACCTCCGTTCTGGCTGTACAGTGATTCTTCGATGAATGTGACACGAGCAACGGCGTTATCCGCGCCACTGGAGGAGTCCTCCTTTAGAACCAATCAAAACAGAGTAAACAGAAGCTAAGCAGAGGCTTGGGCAAAAAAACAAATATATGAGGGGATGAAAACATGGAGACATTACTGTATCACGATTTCAGAATCACCCTGTGTAGGTTGAATAAAAATTCGTGATACGATGGACGAGAAAATTATTTTTTCTGAATTAGTATGTCGAAAGTATGGAATGCAACTGTTACATAGGAGGCCTGTTTTTTGAGATAATCAATTTTATATATTTGTGTTTTATTGGGGTGAGTCGTAAGTGCCTGTTCAGTTGTATCACCTTTTTTGGCGCTTAAGTATTTTACTTAAGTAAAATTGTTCATTTGTTTATTTGATTTTTCATTATAGACTTCGATTTTCACTGATTATAATTAATGAATTATAATTAACAAATGAGATAAACATCTAGTTGAAAAGCATAGCTTCACTGTAATGGGTCCGATTATATCGTATGTTTGTGATTACAGTCGATCCAATATTCTAATGTTAATAGTGTCCATTATCATATTTAAATAAATTTGTAGCATAAGTTGAGTAAGAAGTTATGCCTTATCCTAGTGGGTGAGAATAAGCTCTATTCGTTACTCACTGTTTGTTCTTATATCCATAATTATAAAATATTGACTCCCTTATGTCATTCTGATAGTCAGATAATGATATGGTGAATAAAAAAGAATTATGTTAGTTATGTAATAATAATAACGGACTTGGCAATAAATATTTTGTAAATATAAAATGAGTTTATTCAAGAAATTGTAAGATCAATTGGATAATAATTATTATCGTGAACAGTTTATAATATTGGTGACCTCGTTTAACAATTTCAATTGTCGCACACACGCCCTCTTTCTCTGTCTTATACTCAGCATACAGCTTGCTCTTCTAGAAGAATCTGATAAATATAAAATTAAATTAGCTACAAAAAGTCCCCGAGGGTTAGCGACATTACTTTTGCAGTCGGTCAATTAACTAGATCAAGTATACATTGATTTGCATATCGATCAGTAACGTAGGAATTATTATAAGGCGGTACAATTAAATGATAGCTTCAACAAACCCCGTAAAATAGCCACAGTCTTTTCGAACAGTCACCAGTAAACACGATCGTCACTGGTGGATATGGTATAATGAAACTGTTTGACAAGTGTAAATTTCACCGCAGCACGTGCGTGCTCTTAATTCGTGAGAAGAGACCGAGAGGGATGGCCTCGAACGCTGACGCGTTAAATCGCGCGCTGGAACGGAACACGGCCCCGCGGCCGTTTGAAAAATGGCCCCGTAGCAAGACACCGGATTTCCGCTCGTTTAGGCCCGCGAATGCGTTAATTGCATCGCAGGGATAAAAAATAAAGGGGAACATGATCCGCGGTTCGGGGCCAAGCGGCTATTTCGCGCGTAATTATACTCGGTGTGCGTTGCAATTGCAATTGAGCCAGCCTTGCGATTGCAAAACGTCACCGCGGGAAAAGCTTGTTGTGCGGAGTAACATGTTATTATAGCGGTTACCCTGAAAATTAACATCCAATTTTCAGCCTGAACTTTCCATAACTCCGTTTAAGTGTGATATGCTCGTGACACGGGGCGCAATTTATTTTATAAATATGATTTCGAGCGAACTTTGCACAGAGGCGGGAAATTTGAAAGTGTTCGGCCAGTGACTATTTCTTTTCTAGCTGATGAAACGTATATTTTACAACGATAAAGTAGTCCCTGTAGCGAGAAATGGAAATGAATCGATGTTTATTATTATGCTTTGTGGTTCATTATGGGTAATTTTTGTAATGTAATCAATTGGGCAATGGGATATATTTTGTAAAAAATGTTGATTTATTTTCTATAATAATTATGTTGGTGTTATTCATAAATCACCGACACTGCGGAGTGTATCATTAATTATAAATCATCCTAGTATGTATGTAAAACATATTGGTACGATATAAATTTGGAATAAGAAAACTGAAGTTATTTATGATCAAACCTAACTATTATTATTATTATGAGTGAAGTGCGTGCTTTGAGATATTTACACAAACTGTTATTGTTTAAGGTAAGTTTAAATAGAGCCGGACAGAGGCTTCCCTGTGTACCACACGACGATTATTTTGAATTCTGTAATCTTCTTTTATTTCTGACAGTTTACTATGTTTTTTACATATAATGTTACTTCCTTTTGTGGTATAACAAACACCTTATTATTACAATTATTATTATTATTTGACTTCGTATAATGTATATCTTTGCAATAAATTTGATATTCATTTAATTAAATTATATTCGGTTCTGTAAACATATGTTTCTCTTTCAAGCCTCCCTTCATTTCTAGATATCTAATCGGCCAATTTTTTTCCCAGCAGTTTATTACCGAATGTCTCGCGAGAGCTTCGCTTTCGCTTAGCAGAAAGTCTATTTACACGTCGCGATTACAATTGTATACGTGTATTTTATTTACAGAACTGGATACCCCCAGCGTTGCGTATTTCGACGTTTTCTACGATAAAATTTATCGAAATCCGTATAAAAAAAAAGTGTTAAATTTTTTCCAACCGACAGAATATTGCTATATGTATATATGTTCGTAACTGAAAGTTTTGGATTTGTTTTTGCGATTGCGAACTCGATGATTATTTCACCTGATGATTTTTTGGAAAATACCGTGGAAATTGATTCGCGTTACCTTCGATATTTGCGTGTGTTCGATGTTCAGTTCGAAATTACCGTAGAGTTGCCTGTGGTAAATAAGCTTTTTAATATTCGTGTGTAAATAGGAACGCAGTGTAGTTGTATATAAATTTTGTTTTAATATTTCAGAAATTCAAAGCATATTTGACAGTCACTTCGCTGGAAATGAAAAAGTCGTAGGCGATGTTTAAGTCCTTACGATTTCTTTCTGTTGAGAATCTCCTGGTCGTACTGGTTTCGACGATTTTCAACGAAAACACTTTCTGTCAACTCGAACCTCGCGAATGTTCGGTGAAATTTGTATCGCTCAAGCATGTGAATTTTTTAAAAAGACACCATGTACCACAGTGCTGAGAATTATTTAAACCGGGACATTCGGAGAGTCACGTTCTTCCTCTAAAACGTAGAATCTGTTTCGAGAATCGAATTCAGCCCCAGAATTCAAGTCAGATCTAGCTGTAAATGTATTGCGACGAAATATTGCACATTTCGGCGATCCTGTTTCTCTTACGTTTTTAGTCTTTCTTTTTTGGGCAATAATTAAACGGGTATCGATGTGCATGTAAACATTATTTGCGCGAGATTTGCATGTTTCGTTGAAATACATAACAGTGCTTGAAAAATTTGAAAGTTGAATGAGTCGTCGAGGGGAAATGATATTGTATAACGTTGAACAATGCATCCTGATGCTTTTATATAGTGGTAGATGTTCCGCCAAACAGTGGGATAAATAAATGGCGCGCATAGGCATTGAAAACCGTGAATTTAAAAGTTACATGCGAAGCCAACGTTCTCGTAGTACACACGAGAACTAAATGATTCCACGAATAAAAATATACTGATATTTTGGTATTGTTTTTTTCAAGCTAATCTTTAACAATGGGTGTTTCGAAAAAAATTGAAATATGATATTCTTCCAAACTGATGATGACCACTGTTTTTCGTAGTTTAAATTTTTCTTGTATTATTTAATATAAACGTAAGTTAAATAAGAATTCATGATGTTTTATGACAGATATTGAGACATTAAAAACAAATCGAATTAATCATTTATTCAGGTTTTCCTTATTGCACATTTTACTTTCTTGTGCGATATAAGTGCATAAAATCAAATGTTGTCAATTTTAAAGAAAGTAGCAGTTGGTGTTAATTTCGTGTTATAAATGTTTCATTTGGTACAGGAAGTTTCAGTGACGTTAAAAGTAATTTTTCGTGTCCTTTCGTATTTTTATCGCTTTATTTCTCAACAGAAATTTCGTATTTTAGGTTGTCCACGGATTGTAACTAGAATCACCGGGATTACGTTGCATGGCGGAAATCCCTTTTCGACCTGCATCCGCAGCTTCCTTCGAACCGTAAATCCTTTTACAGAAAGGAGGCCGGAGAAATTATTTTTCTCGTGAAATTTCGGCGTTACCTCTCTGTAATCCCAAAACTGCTTTGAGGATAAAAAATTATGTTATTGCTACGAAAATATCTTGCAAACATTTTAATTCAGTCCATTGTTTCTCTGTTTGGGAATGTCTTGGATACTAAACTTACAATAAATCAATGCTACGTAATTTCAAAATTTTGAACAACCAACGGGAGTTCAAAATTTATTATTTCCTTCACCCACAAATCGATGTCTGTCGAGCCATTAAAGTTTATCAATATTCATTTTAATAAAACATGTGTGATATTTAACACCAGTTGTACCATTATTTGAGTGTAAACTAAAGCACACAAGATTAATTCAGCGCGTTTGGGGACTAGTAATAGTTCAGTAACTCAGTTAATAATTCCTTCAGTTAATAATGAGTCAAGTTATTTTCCGTAAATGAGTCTTTAACTCCTGATTACTATTAGGCGAGTACAAAAGTTTTGATGGGTTTCACTCTGAAAGAGTAGTGGACTAATAAAAATTTTAATTATAAATTAATCTTATTTTGATCTTGTACGCGAACTTTATCTATAAATCATTTATTATTAAATAAAACAAATTTTCGAAAAATGGAAAAAATGGTTTGAAAGGCGTATAATGATGGAAGGAGATTACTTCGAAGGTGATCCTATGCACTTATTGTTACGATTAATAATAAATGATTTACACATAATGTCCCCCGAACTTTTTCATCAGATTTTCCTCATTTCGCGAGTCCGCGTGAGAACGTTCGAACGTTCGATCAGCGTCCCGACGCGTCGTTTCGGACGATTAACTCCACCATGATGGTGTCCGTACACGGTGCAGACCTTTGTTCCCTCGTGCGTGGCTTGCCATGTGGTACAGTACATGACAGAAAGTATCGTATTAAAGTCGAGAGTAAAGATTTCGAAATTTAAGCTGAGTTTATTGTTCGTGGTTTTATGTGAAATGCCCAACCCTTATATGATTAGATTTTATCTAGAGCTAAAGAACGTTTTTTTTTTTAACGCGTTCACTGTGGAACATACATTGCCCAAAAGTTTTAATAATTAATCAGAACAAGAATCACGGTCATTAGGAAATGAGTATATCGACTGCCATTAATTTTATTTTGTGCATCAATGCAGTTTAATTTTACAAACATTGATTCGTATTTCTAATTCAGTTATTCAGTTACTAAATCGCTTTTGTTCAGAATAGAATTCTCTGGGGCGAAATTTTTATTGTATTGTTTCGATTTATTTTGTTGTGAAAAGCACAGAAGATTTATATTTCAAGATGGATGATTCGTGAATTGCTGACGGGAAAGCAAACGGTCCCCGGTGAAATTCACGTGTTTCATTGAAACAATGAAAATCGGGTTAAAAGCAACGTATTCGATCGCACTTTAGGGACCGCGTTTTTCGAGACCGTCGTCTCTCGTGAGTGGTCAGAATTAATGGCCAGTTCTGGTCGCGCAGAATCTCTGGACGTAAACCTGTCTGAAGAGAAGTTACTTTCAATGTTCACCACTTAAAGCACTGTGATATTTAAGGTATTCAACGTAACAGTGCGTATGATTTTCTTAGAAACTTACGAGTGGTCTGTGTTTAAAAGAATATTTTATACAACATTTTACTTTCTTCAAATGGACGATAAACTGCTATAGATCGGCTGTTCGAAACTTTATTCGATTAGAGGTAATTTAGCAGTTACAACATTAATGTTTTACTGCTGTTATAGTAAAATGACCAACAGTATACGAAATTACATTAACACAGAGAAACTATAAAACTTCAGTTACTTACTATGTACATATTCAGTTTTATTTTAATTATGCCGCTAATTCTATGCACATGGCTGTTCGTTCGTAATTTTCTAAAACTTTGTATAATTAAATGTTCATAACGTTTAGTGATATTTTTATTTTGTTTTAAATCTGATAGAAGCTTTAAGAAGATCAAACAAATTTTTGTTTATTTTCCGTCCTTTAAACTAATAATAATAAAATAGACTGTATATTCACATCACATCATGTTGCTAAATGAAGTATGCATTCATAGTATTCATACATATCATGAATCTACAAAATGGAATAAAACTGCGACTTCAATAATATTTCACAAAATCATTATTCAATGTCTGACCCAGTCAAACTTTCGTGGTCAACTTCCAAAAATCAATTCGACCTTCGTGGACTGTACGGGTCAATTTGAAAATCTATATTTAATTATAGAAATTTTTAAATTAATTTCACACCAATACCTTACATATCTATATTATAATCTAGCGATAGACAAAATATATTTCCTTAATTCGATTTTAATTTGAGGACTGGTAATGCAATAGATTATTGAACAGTGCACGAGGGCTAAAAAGCTTGACATTGGCTTGGATTTCATGTCACGAATAATAGATGTAGTGGAATTTTAATAGCGTCCAATTTTCGAGTCCGTAAAACGCAACAGGCACCAAACGTAAAAGGGTCAATGCGAGAACGTTCCTTTGTCGCTTGTAATGGGCAAACATTCCCCCTCGACCCCTGGTGGCACAATAACTCGTCATCGGGTAGCAAGTTTAATTAGAAATCCCTCATATTAGAAGCGACCGATACAAAGGCCCGTTCTGGCAAGCACATAGCCGGAGGCCCCTTTTCGACCTCGAATCGCAGCTTCCGGTACAGTTGGCGACATGGCGCGTTATTTAAATTCAAATGCGACTGTCCACAACGGAACTGGCCGTGAAAGGGAGCCAAAGGAACCATCCTGCTATCACTGGCACAAGAGAACTCGAAATTGTCGACGATTGATCGTTGGGTCTTTATGCCCGGTTCAGACTTAAAACGGGGTTCGAATTTCTCGACAATTCACTTACCATAAATCCCTCTGCTGGGGAAGTGAAATACGTTCCACGTCGTCCCCCCCCCCCAAGTTTTTTAGGGTGTAGTAGATGAAAGGCTATATTAGAGAATTAAAAAGTTTTATTACATTTTATCTTTTGTAATATGTCACTGAATCGTGAAAAATAAACGATATTCCAAATTTCAGGAAATGTTAAACGTCTGAAAGTTTTGGGTTACTGATAATTAAATTAAACGTGCTGAAATAAAACTGTGTATATGTTCCTCAAAATAATTTACACTCGCCTGTGTGCTGTATATTTTAAAGTACTTTTAAGTATTATTTCTAATAATCTTTTCTCTTTGTTTCAGGTAAGCAATTAAATCAAAATCATGGGTTAGGACGCCTTCATTACCGCCAGAACAGCGACAGTAGTAACGTTTTTGTTAAATATGATTCGCCTGGGTGAGTTGATCAATGAATTTATGTATGATTATTTTCTACATGTGGCAAACAGGTAACATTTACGATAGATGACTCGAAGATTTGACTAGATATACACTCTCATTAATCAGACAACTATGTATCTAGATCCGTTAAAGTCTTGTGTAGATGAACCGTAAAAAATTTTCATCAAATATTAAGAACGTCTTTCAAAGTAAACCTTGATCTGGTAATTCAAAACTCTTGAACAGTAGTGTACCTACCGATACAAATCCTTTGTTTAGCTATAAAATCTAGCTAGAAAATCTTTAGCTATAAATAAATTATTTACATACAAATAGCACAGTTTTTAGATTTGGTGTTTTAACAAAATTTTTACAATGGTCTACCAAATAACAGAAACATTATTCAGGACTTATTAGATTTGGAAAGATTGAAAGAGTAAGTACCGCGAGAAAAACTTCACCTGTACATTTTCCATCTCATTACAAAAGGATTTTCAGTCGGCGAATATTTCCAAGTTGTTCCTACGCTCAGCGTGTTAATTTTGTAATTACTACGTTCACTCGTGTTGTTCAACAGTGTACCTTTTTGTGCACTTATCCTCCAATTAAGCACCATAAACAAGTTAACTCATCCTGTTGGTTATCGAATTAAAATCCATTTTCCCGTAACGGCCGCGTCCCATCGACGTGGAATTATGCAATTTATGGAATGCCACAGAATTATTAGTTAATCAGGTAATTAGGATTCGTTCGAAGGTAGAGGCAAGTTTATCGCCGAACAATCGGCGCATTAATCATAAATTGTTAAAGGTCGTTAAGCACGAGGGCAACTTCTTCGCGTTCCCCCGCGAATATGACGGCGAAGTGATAAGAAAGTGATTAACATGATCGAAGTGGCGGAAGTTGGCCGTAGACAGTTGGTGGCGGGTAGTTATTTTGCCACGTTGGCAGCACCCTTGGCCGTCGACTTTACGCTTGTTTTAGAGCGCCCTGGCCATTATTGAATCTTTGATCGGGTGCGCAGAACTTTCGCAATGCAATATAATGCGCGCTCTGCCATTATCCGCGTAACATCGCTCCTTTAATGTTGCATCGGTGAATCGAGCGGCCGGTGGAGATTATTCAATTATTTTACCGTCACGTTCAAAATATATTCGCGAAATTGTATTGGATTCGAGGTGAAATTTATGGACTCGTTTCGTGGATAGGAAAATTGGAACGCTGGACTGAGACAAATTATTCGGGGACAAACAAACATTTTCCTTTAACGCGTCTGCATTTGTTAAGGGATTACATATCTTTGACATGTTAAATAAGAGGGAAAATTATAAAGATTGTTTTGTATATGCAGAATTGTTGTTTATTACAAATTCTACATATACATCTTATTATATGTTATTTCCTTAGTAATTTCTGAAAAATTGAGCCAGGTATCTATCAGCAGGAGAAAATGGCTGCCATGTAATTATAATTCCGTTTTATTAAAACATCTGCGTTAACAGATACCTATATCTTTGTGGGCTTTTATCTGAAACTAGTTTTTTTATTTTATGTTAAATTAGACAAAAGGAAAAAAAAGAAAAAAAAAATTAAAGTTGTAGTTTCTGACAAATTTTCAACTTCTTTTATTATTGAAAAAGAAAAAATGCATTAATCAAAAATTCGTTTCGTCCAGTACTAGGTGTTAGTCTTGAGAATATTACCACAAAGTTTGATTAAAATTGGTTCAATAGTCTTTTAAATATTTCTGGTACCGATTTTGAATACTGCGTTGCGAGCAGAACGCTTTTAAATGGCAGCCATTTTCGTCTGTTGATAGATATATAGCTCAATTTTTCAGAAATTACTAAGGCAACAATATATAATAAGATGTATATGTTGAATTTTTAATAAAATATAATTCTGCATATACAAACAAGTTTCTTTAATTTTCATTCTTATTTAACAGCTCAAAGGTATGTAACCCCTTAAGGAATCCATTCGATGTAGATTAAAGTGTAGACGAGTTTCAATTAATTGAAGATTCTCCAAAGAAAAGTGATTATTTTACTAATGATATCGTCAGCTAAAATTATTCATTTCTCTTGCAAATGGGAAAGTCTGTTACGAAGTTTCTCTTGATTGGAAAATGTTATTTACGGAGAAAGGTCGAGTGAATGAAACGCATGAATGAACACGTGGTGCCGACTGGCAACGATTAATTCGTCGCTTGTATGTGACAGTTTTAATCAACGTTACAATTATTATAATATTAAAGCTGTTTGACATTTACGGAAAGAGACATTCTGTCACGTGCACATCAAATTAATTTTCATTATAGGAACACAAACCTAAGTTTCAAATTTATGTATGTCACATAAGAGCATGTTGTATAAATACTAACAATTATTGAAGACTCAAGTATATGCTTTTATGAAGTTTATTATACATGTAGTTTCATTTTGAAGATTTTCTGAAGTGAAAATGTTTTACCAATCTTGCACTAAAAACGTTAGTAATAAATATTACTAAATTACACAGCACCCCAAATGTTGCCTAAATTCTAATAACATTGAGAGTTATAACTCATTACTTACGTCTTCATTACGAAAAATTTTTTTTAAATCACCCCAGGGATCACCCCTTTCAAGACAATCCACATATTTTGGGACACCCTGTATAACTCAATTGTTCCGAAATTACCAAAGAAACAACACACAACAAGATGTATATATTAAATTTTATATAAACATTAATTCCGCACATGCAAACAAATTTTTTAATTTGCCCTCTTATTTAAAGGTATGTAATCCTAAAATTTAATTATGCACATTATTACACATTTTCTAACCTTGAAATTCCCAAACCTATGCTCTAATTTTCCAACCCCCCACCGTTTACCGAAGGCCCACAAGATCCACCGAGTTAGCGAGCTAATATAATCCAACGACGACCGTCAATCAGCACCTGCCGACAAAGGTTTCAATCAATCTCTTCGCGACAAAGCAGTAGCAATTTACCGCGGTTAATATTCACGGGGCGTATTTCAACGCGGGGCGTAGGATCTTTCGTAACGTATGCAGAGGAACTTTGGTACCCTTATGGGAACTGCGAGCAAGATTACAGTGGCTACGCGCAGGGACGGGGGGGAGCGTTATTTAGCCTCGGTCTGTAATTACAGCCAGGACACGCGACCCTCGTGACCCTCCCCGTCACGTTACGCGATCGTGATCTCGCGCGAGCGCTCACGTGAGTCAGTCGCCTGTTTCGCGTCGCTTTCGTCGCGATTTAACAGAGCTCGCGTATTCTGCGGACCAAACCCGATTTTCCGAGATTTTTCGCTGGAATGGTGTTTTTCCCCAACAAACGAACGCGCGTCGGCAAACAGACCCCCACCCCCTCCCTTACCCTCGATCATGTCCCTTTTTTTATTTTATTTTTTTTTTCCGTTACGCTGGGGTTTCCCGTTTTCCGTCGCCTCTGTGGATTTAACGCGATATTTAGAAGAATTTATGGGATAGAAAATCTCGATGGGCGGTTGGGTATTGTTCTCTGTGTTTAATGCCCGTGAACATGGGTCGATTTCCCTGTCTTCATGGGACAGTCGGAATGTAAGTTGATGTCCACGGATGTATTGTTCGACGGTGAACGATGTAGCGTGATGGTGAACTTAGTGGGGCTAGAGACAGGTTTGGGTTCGGCAGTTTACATATTGCTTTACCTTTTTTGTTCGATGAACGCAGTGTCCAGCACCACTTTACTGGGAATCATTTTATAGGAACCAAAGGAATTTTATAGGGTAACAGCACTGAATATGAGACCCCATTTATGTTCGATAAAATGTTAGGCAATTGAAAAGGGAACAATTAAAATTGTTTATGATACTGTATTCGTTATTCGTATATAAACACTTAGGATCAATATTAACTTCATAATCTACTATTGTTTATTATGAAAATAGTAAGAATATAAAGTACCAAATTAGCGGTTTTAAAAAACTATTCCTAACACGAGACCCAGCTTAAAATTAAAAGTGAAAATTATTATTTAAAATTAAAGTTATTTATTTTTTTTCCTTTTTAGACTGTTTGAGTATATAAAGGCAGCATCAGTAGGCCCACAATATTCATGGGCCCATCTGTAATATTAAAATTTGCCAGATACTGTTCCATCAGATTCTTATTAATTTCACTCATTTTTTTTCTTATAAATTCTACTCTTCTGAATCCTTGTGAAAGCACATTTCTCAGTTTCACGAGGAGAAATCAGGTGTCTTACACAATAAAGGAATCCCTAATGGAGTCCTAACAACGGTTGAAAATTCCGGAAACCCCTGCCCACTATCTAATACATTCAACAAGTCATGTTTAATAAGGTAACACAATCTGCATATCTGTAACGCAAAACCCATCAAAATTTCCGCTCTCAGCCATTAATCGTCCGTGTAATATGAATATCATAATGAGAAAGACTGTTTACGGAAGCCCTCTATTTTAATACCAGGATCCCTCAACAGTGAAGTTAGGAAATCAAACGTGCCAGTGGAAAAGCTTCAGGTTTGCTCGAAAGTCTGGTTCGTTCAAGCGAGAACCACTCAAAAATTTACACAGCGATCCACGAAGACAGACAGAAAATTTGCAGAGAACTATGACTATCCAAAGGACCACCGGGACCTTATAGAACCTTAGTACATTTCTCAGGAGTGACGGTTCCCGAAAAAAATGAACTTTAATACGCGGTTTCCATGTATAATAAATTCGGTCGAACGGCGAGCATTTTTCTTCGGGCACCCGGCGTTAGCAGCGTTCTGTCCTCGTTCGGTATCATCTTCCTAGTCGGAATTTTCGTGAACCGGGTCAATGTTTCGCCGCGGTGAGAACTGGATCGAACGTTGTTCCCGGGAGTGCTGGCACACCGCCCAGAAACGTATTATGTCCCGTCGACTGAGGATCCGCGACATTCGTACGGCCCTGCCGGCGTAATCATTCCCCGCGCCCGATATTGGATTTCCCGGAATAACAAATGAAAAGTTCACTAACTCGATATTGCGCACTTAAAAGTCACTGGCATTGTGACTCCATCGGTTCGTTAATATTAACGCTAGAGGTATCGATGATGAACGTGTTTCTATTCCTATCTCGTTGGCCAAGGGGTCAGGTTGTTGAAAATATGCAAATCAGTGAGCTAACGGACTTCTTCACTTGTACTGGGTGTCAAGGAAATAGGTGATCGAACTTTGGTACCGTATTCTATTGTTTCCAACGATGGAAAATGTCATGTAAACATACGTCTGAACAATTTTCTTTTCTATGGTACAGACACTTTTTGCTTACTAAAATTTAAGGGGTAGAATATCACGAGTGTCAAATACTGTTGACATTTTGTTTACTATTAGTAAACAATATTTTAGAGCAACTAATGTTTATGTTGATGATAGCGTTTTTATACTAAATGATAGTCGACTTTTTATCTTTATAAACAGTAGAACTTGGTATATATCAAAGTTTGGCCACCTATTCCTTGACACCGTGTATATTGCAATAAAAGTTGCGAAGAATCTTAGAAAATACACTGTTGGTACATTTTAATCATTTTTATAGCAGTTTACACGAGTATTTTGACTGTTTTATTGGATGAACAGAATTAATCGATATTCGATGGACAGTTTTATCGAATAAGTGAAATTCATTGATATTAGGCGGACAGTTTTATTGCAGAAATGGTATCGCTCGATATGCGTTGACAATTGTATCCTACTGGTCACGCAACGTATTAAATAAAATCACGTATTCTATTTGCACATACATAGTACTGTAGCTTACAATAAAGTAAGATTGAATGATCTACATATTACATTCATAAGGCATTGTTTAATAATTTTTATAAAATAATTTACAAGAAAATTATAATTAGGAATCTCTGGTCCATTCTTGAATACAAAAAAATACTCTGTGAATGAAGAAAAGCTTCAGGCTTTCAAAACTAGAATTGTTTTCTTTGAATTAAATTAAATGCCCAGATATCATGTGGCAGTTCGTTCTATTCCTCTCAACAAACACTATCATAATATGAATAAAAAAATACAGGGTTCCATTCAAAAAAATTAACTTGACTTTGATATCTCCCCCACTACTACACTCACAAAAAAATTATTTATACCACGTAATGTCCCCCTTTGTACCAAACAACTTTTGTATGAACATTTTTTTGATAACTTTTTAATCCTTCGTGAGGTATTCTACTGTTTCCAGTTAGACGAAACACCCTGTACATTCCGTACGATCGTCAAAATTCGACGAGATAATCGTGACCGGTAGATGGCGAACATAAAACCGGACAAATATCGGCGTCGATATGTATATCGATGCACTGTTGTAAACCTTCGATGGACGGGTAGGCGCAAGCCGGCGAACGCAACCTGACGCTTCCACGACGATCGTTCACGTAGAAACGGAACACGCATCCGCGGGCTCATCAATCCATGTCGGCCGGCGTCATATCGTCGTTTCGATTTGCGGCAGCCACTCGGTGCCGATCCCTCATCGGGTTTGACAGTGCAAAAAGGACGGTCGACGGAGTCATGCACCGCTGACGCGCGAACTAGTCCCCCGTCGACCAGAGAACCCTTATAACTGACCGGCAGCGAGGATTCAGTTGCGAAAAATTACTCGACGACTAGTCAGCCGCCGCACAGTGGTCTAGTAATAATCTAGCGGGACAAAAGTCGAAAATCGTGACCTATTCTGAATGAACAAATCTCTGCATACAAGCTATTGAGTCAGAGACATCGGTATAATGTAGTAGATAATATTACAAATAATGATCAGTCAAACAAATATGACATGTTTGGTTAGTGACCGATTTTTACGATATGCTAGTACAGTGAATTCTCGATGAGTGTTCGAAGGCTCCTCAAGACTGACAAGTAGAGATCCCCAGGTGTAATGCTGACTTTAATGAGGTTTAGTACAGTGATAGATCTTGGAATTCTGAAACCAATGATATTTTTTCCAACCGAATTTGGCTATCAGTTTATGAAATATTTACTGTTCAGTGCCGAGGAGCCTTCGAACACTCATCGAGGATTTATCGTATCTCGAAAAATAGAAACTATGTAACTTTTATCGTATATGTGTTTTATATAAAATAATACAGATATGAATGAACATTCCTATTCACCGAACGAAATTATCTCGAAGTGTCGATCTTCATCGAAGGATCGTCAGACTCGACGCGTCCGCTGGCGAGTCTCGGCCGCGTTGCGTTTCTATTTTAATTTGCTGGTTGCCACTCGGCTCTGGCCTCGTTTGGTTCCGCGCCGGGCAACTGGACGCAGAGTAAATTGCATGAGTCGCCGCGTTAGGCTGACTACATCGAGCCATGGTTAGAATAGAGCGGAAAAAGTTTATGCACGTTTGTAATTTTCTCGATTAATTCGCTGAATCAGATATTTCTTTTATTAATGGTCTCGCGATGTCAACGGTGGAATAAATTTTGTTATGTCGAGGTAAATTATCAATCGGCAATCTATGTCCTAATGTGCCTTTTTCCCCGTTTTTTTTTCAGAGGTTTGCTATGAAAGAACAACACAAAAATTAAAATATGAATAATAATAAGGTGCACGGGATTGAAATTACGTTGAACTATGCAACTAATGTCATAATTTCCCACAAAATTACGAAAATTGACAGTCTATATCGACTCACCGTAGCGGATAATTAATTTCGCCTCCACTTTCACGTGTCACTTACGGGATGCGGCCCCTTGGAACTTGGATGCAAATACGACTCGATCGTTTCCCTAAACGAATTCGACGTCAGATGGTGTTACGAGACACGACGAAGTTTATCGAAAGCTGAACTTTAAGTCGAAAACTATGTTACTTACTAATGAGAAGTTGAAACCGAGAAACGGTGGAAATTTCGACCAACGAATGGGAACGGAAATTAATTATCGTCGTTGGTACGGTTTTTCGATCGTGTGGTTAGAAGAACTTGAGCTCGTACATACGCATCGATTATCTTCAGTAATTAATACTACTTCTTTTTGTCAACATGATATCGTCAAAATTTGTTAGCAGTGAATAAACGGTATAACACTTTCAATTGGTGAACAATTAATGAATTACATGGGAATAGATGACAAACATTATTTCAATGCCTAAGAAAAATTCTTTCTTCACGATCTTTTCAATCTTCTTCAATGGTGCAAGTAGCATGGTATACTGTTTGGAAAACAGTAATAATAGTAAGAATAATTTCAGTACACTGTACAATATTCAATAGAAATACGATTATAGGCTTTGCCATTATTCGAACTGACTGAAAAATTTATCGGTACATTATTATATCCCAGAATATATAACCAGAATTCTTTTCAAGTCCAATTTAATATGTATTTCAAACTGTTCTAAAGAATCCTCAATGTACCGATCGCAAGAGATTAAAATTTAGAATATTTTCAAAATCGGCTTCGATAAATACTAGTTCCTTTTGTTTACTTTAGTATAAAATTAAAGGAACTCGGTTCAGATAAAAGCCCTGGTACCGCTGATGGTGTTTTAAAGAACGGGTTATAATTAAATGGCAGCCATTTTCTTCTGTTGGTAGATATATAGCTCAATTTTTCAGAAATTAGTAAGGAAATAACATATAATAAGATGTATATGTTACATTTTTAATAAACAATAATTCTGCATATACAAAAAATTTTTTTTTAATTTTACCTCTTATTTAACAGCTCACAGGTATATAACCTCTTAATAAATACAGAGACGATTCCACGGGCTGTCAAAATCATTGGGACGCAATGCTTGTTTAGCGAGTATATCCGACAATAAAAACCTTCGACGTTGTACGGTACGCCGGGATTAGGAGCCTGCTGGGGCATGATAACCGGCCGCGTTATCCGTCCACAAATGGTTTCTTGTTAGAAAGAGGTAATAGAAGACACTGTTTCCTATTAAAGTTACAAGTACGACGTTCCATCCGGCGGAAAGTTTCCGGGCGTAATTGTAACAACTTGCCGGTATAATAATGAGTTTCCCCGGACGACGTAATTTACGCCTTAACTGCCCGTCCCGTTTCAGTGCCGTCAAATATTTGTCTAATAAATCACCTTTCGTCTCTACGGTTATCGGCAGCTTTTTGGCTGGTAATTATGGATAGAAAATGAAGTCCCGATTAAGTAATCGTTCCTCTGAATTGATGAACGTCAGACGCATTTCGTCTGTAATTTATTTGTTTTTCCTAGAAAATTAATAAAATACTGTTATAGAAATATGCACGAAAGAAAAAGAAGTAACATTATATTATAATAGTGATGGGCAACTCAGCGCTCCCTAAACCCACTAGCAGGCAACAACGTGCAGCATGCGGGCATATGGCAGTGGGGGGTGAAATGTGTGAATGAGAACATGTATCTATCATTTTCTTCACACACAAATATGTCGTGAATCACGACTCGTGACTCGTGATGTGTCCTACTTCGCAACCCCTCCACAGGAGTCCGACATCTATCGTATGTCCCCAAGAATGAAAATTTCGACGACAAATGTATGAAACTATTCCATATGAAGCTTTGAACATCGTACGGAAGATTTACAAGTTACAGAAGAGGGAATTATTTTTATTGTTATAAGTCTGGATAATATTTAAGCCATGTTTTACTGAATTTATGCACATATTGTTACAAATATTTTTGTAAACTCGTATATATATAAGTAGTATTTAAGGCAATTGTTGTGAAATTTATTCAAATACTATTGTAAATTGTGTATTTTCATCAGATTTTTTCAATAAAAAACCTATTTTATATTTTCCCATAAATGTCCCATAAATTCCCAAATTTTTCCGGCACTTTTCTGAATCCAAGATGGCAACTTACTGTATTACAAGTAAGATGACTTCTTGATTTTCTTAGTGATGCTTGAAATTAAAGTTTCTTGAAATAAAGCTTTTGTATGGTGATAAATAAATTCAGCGAATGGAGATTTACCAAGTGAAAGTTAAAATTAATCGTAGTACGTATTGGATTATAGTGACTTAGATTTCAATTAAATGTATATATCTGATAAAGAACTGACTCGTACTACTTACAAGTTACTACATACAATCTGCGTGTATAATTTACATGATACTCTGATGCATTTCAATATAATCGTTATGTGAAATATAATGCGATTAAAACGGTACATGCAGTGGCATTGTCTGATATTGAATCGTTAATGAAACGGAGGAGAAAGTTGCGCAACATGTTAAATTGGCAATATTGTTTTGTTTCTAACATAATGCAAAGATTGCAGTTTTAAAGCTTTTATTAGCCAGGCGTAATTAGCAATTGCAACGAATGTTTCTTAAAGCGTGGCCGTATCTTACTGTGTTTTAATTAAAAGAGTGCGTCTGACAGGTAATCATCCGTTACTACTTGCTGACGTCGGGACAAGGAAAAAATATTACGAGCATTCGTAACTGCGAACTACAGGCATTTCTTTGGAATTATTAGTCTCATTATAGAAATGAAACACTGAAAATATTTGATAATCCTCAGTAGTCACTGTCATTAAACATTAGTTCTATCTTGAAACGACTGTTTCGAATAACGAAACATCTTTTTAATATTGTTTGTCAAATTTTGTACTGGCATAAATAATTCCTTTTCCGAATCAATCTACATCAAACAATTCAAAATATTAAACGTTGAGACGCTCAAACGTAGAAAAATATTTGAAATGTCGATTTATTATTTCTATACATTTTACTGCTGTTTGTTTAGAAATGTATGGGAATAAAGGACAGTAGATGAAGAAGCTTGTAGCAATTCATTTCGAAAAATTAATGGAGAGAAAGTAGTTGGGAGTTTTCGAATTTACTTTAGATATCATTGTGCAGGGTGGTACCACAGAGGTACTTATTAGTGCAGGTAAAATATAATCCGTGAACATTGAATTCTTTAAAAAATAAGAATATGTATTTCCTATATCTTTGTTCCCTATTATCCATGAAAAAGGTTACTATTAAATTTAGCGCCACCCAGTTGCGTAAACTAATGATCTTATATTCTTGAATCCATATCTTGTGTATTTTTCCTGGCGTAGAATCTTTGTCATTGATTAATTTTCATATGATCATTAAAGAAATTTCTATACCGTCAACATACAGAAACAGAGTTCCTTACTTATTAATATTTTTTGTCGATCTGTTGGTAACCATATTTCCCTACTTATTCTTAGTGACAGCAAGTGAGAGAGACAATCAGTAATAGAATAAAACTAAAGTGAACCGTCAGGCTATGAAACCATCGCGTAAATCTGCCCACAGTTTCCTATAGTCCTGTCGCAAGATCCAAGTGGTGCAGTTGCAGAGGGAAAATGCTGTAACTGACAGCCTGTCTGTTTGCGTAAACAATTTAAAACCGTGGAGAAAAATATTGCTCCACTAACCTTTGTAATAATTAAATTGCTTTCTGATGATGTTACACAATATAAATTCCCCTCTGCATCGATGTTCAACGGATCGAAAACATTTATGAATAAATTACAGCAAAAAGATTGCAGCAAAGTAATTCTTTGAAGTTTGTAATTAATGTCACAATTTTCTGACAGTTTCCTTATTATTAAATGTAGCAACGTGCTTGATACTACCAATTATGGAAGGAAAGCCTTTAATACATAGCACTGTATGTACCATGGGATTATCAGATCTTCCATGAAATGGTTATAATATCGGTTGTCCGTTAGCTAATTGCTTGTCTCTGGTCATTAATATTCGTTTACCGATTACTTGACTTAGAGCAATGCGATCCATTCTTAATTATTCAGCTAATTGATACAGTAATTTCAGATTAGGAGGATTTCAATGCTGGAAATCACTCGACACCACTGAAATTTTCGGAATATTTCAGTGATATTATTAGATCGTTCATTCAGTGCTAAGAATTTTTTACCTTAAAATATTTATTAAAATAATTCTGTTACAATTTTGTTAATTTTTATCTTACAATCCAGTCTGGACCAATACTTGCAAATCATCAATTTTCATTACTGCTGGTTATTCCACGCTATCTTTGTCTTTCAATTTGAAATGGCCATTTTTGAAATAGGCATGAATAGGCTTCTTCAACGAAATTGTTTTGGTTACGCTGCAGTTTTCCTCGAATTAAAAGACAGTAAAATACAATGACGGATAGGCTGTTTGTCAGGTGTCATCTTAAATCGGAATAAACAAATATTTTTCACGACAGATTTGAACTCACAATCTGTATATAAATATAAGAAATTTGCAATTCTACTAGTCCAACATTTTATAACCGACGAAGATTTTCTTATGCTTGAATAATTCTATACCAGTGTAAAATTTATTTGTAATAATACGACGTACTTTATGCTTATTGAACATTCGGAAATCAGTTCGGCGGTAAAGTTAATTCACGATATATCGTAGAATGGATTGGAACAAAATGTTAACAAAATATGTAGGATTCACAGATTTCAATCAGTAATTCATTAATTACGTGCCACGGCTCACAGAAAATATTACCGTGCAGGTTCGTTACGAACGCATATTGAAAACACATGGCTGCGTTCTCCCCATTTTCTCATTCTACTGATCCGTGCAAAATTTTAATAAGAATCCAATATATGTATATACGTTCTAATGAACGTTCAATGTTTAATATATTTGATATATACAAATTTTTATGAAATGTTGAAACATTAATACTGAAATATTGAAATGATTTTCTCAACGTTACAAAGGTAGTTACAAGTTCTAATAAAAGTTGCGCATATTTGATACATAAAAATTTTTATGAAATATTCATGCATTAATACTGAAATATTGAAATGAGTTTCTGCACATTACAAAGATATTTCAAAGTATCAAAAGTATAAAAATATGAAGAAATCTAAACATCTAGTAGTTCTAAAAAGTGTATAATTGCGTCTGAATCTATTGACTATAAAATTAAAAATATATAGTACTATTTAAAAAACCATCGATGACCGTCAAAAAACGTTGAAAACAATAACAATCAGAAAATTTGTTATATCACCATATTTTCCTCCGTGAACAGTACAACTTTCCAATTTAACATTTTCTTCCATTTTCAATCCTAACGGAGATATTTAGGTATTCTGTTTTTCGTGAATCACCTGGTGTAGCTCAATTTTTCCGAAATTACCAAGGAACTAACATATAATAATATGTATATGTTGAATTTTTAATAAACAATAATTCTGCATATACAAACAAATTAACAAAACTTTCCTCTTATTGAATAGTTAAAAGGTATGTAACCCCTTCAATACTCGTTGTTCGTCGTGCGATAGCAAATATTCTCGTGCCACGAAACCAGATTCAGTGTTTGCGAAAAACAACGTATCGGAAACACGGAATCGGCCCGCCGGAGTGAACTTAACAGAACATAAAATTCCGTCTGGCTCGTGTATTCAGAATTCCGCTACATTTAACAGTGTTCCGCGGTCGTCCGCGCAGTTTTTCCAACCGTGCACGTTGAACATGTCGAAATAACTCGCGCTCGCGCATTGTTGCGAGGCGAGAAATGAGATTGTTGTGTGTCTGTGATGTTACCGTAACTCTGATGCCTTTTTCATTTCGTCGAAAAGTGGTACTTTATCCAGCGAATATTAACTAATAAACGAAGCCATTCATAAATATTCATAAATATTCAGCATTCAAGATATTTCGAAATTTTCAATAGAATCTTTTGAAACGTCGTCTAACAAGGCCCCTATCTTTTGATTAATCGACGCTGTAAACAGGAAAACTTTTGCGGAAAATTTGGAAAGCGAGTATGTAACTCGAAAACTTTTGAATATCGGACTCTGTATGGGAAAGTGATTAGCACTAGAACTACCGACGATGAACTTATATCTATTTCTATTGGATCGATAACCGTAACAACCTTTTGAGAGTGATAAAGTTTATGAATAAACTAATTTCTTCATTTTTATGCTGCAATAAATTTTATGAAAGATTTGAGATAAACTACGTAGTTAAATTTTAATCATTTTTATAGGAGTTTCCTAACCTGTCTCATGTTGGCTGTTTTAATAGTTTTAGTGTTAGTAGTGAGGAAGGAGGATCTTCGATAATAGCCCAATGATGAAAAATGTTCACACACGAATTTTCGTCTATTTTAAATGATCTATGAATAATTGGAGTTCTGAAAATTGTGTGTATTGAACCGAAATGGGACTGTAACTATAACTTGAGTGTACTAACTCCGAAATAGAGCTTCAATTTTCAATAACTGTTTATGTTATGTAAATTCTTGAACAATTGTTATAAGTTGCAATTTACTAGACATTACAGGGTTCACTGTTTTCACTTGGAAACGCTATAATCACGACATAACAGAATGTTTAAAAAGGCTACACATTGTTTTCTCATTACTTTTCATTCAGAGAATCATTACGACCATAGTTGCAGTATTACTTATTTGAAATGAAACGTTATTTACTGTTTCTTACAGTAAAACTATTTACAACAGCTTCTATAGTGTGTATAATTCACGGTTATCTGGATTTACTGGCCTACCGAATTTTTATCGACATTGTTTCATCCATTCAAAAACTCTCATTACCATTTTTCGCCATACAGCTGGAAATTGGTGATCTCATGTTCCCTATTCAGTCGAAACGTCGACGGACTCGTCAGCAGTTTTATTCGCAGAATTTTCCAAAAATTCCTCCGACCGATTTTTTGTCGCGGTATTCCGAAGCATCAAGTCCACCTTCAACGATGTAAACGGTCGAGGTGACCGCGGAACGTTTTTCCAATCCAGCATTGCAAACACAGAGACCGTGTATAAATTCCGATCTGTCGGCGACTATATCGACTCGGACAAACCTCGTTCCGGTCACAATATTTTCTACCCGGAGGGACAGTGTACGCAAGACTGATACCAATAAAACCGTGTGTCTATTATCATTGGCAGATTGAATATTAGCCTGTTCCGCGAACCTCAATTTTTCCCGATGTTTCGCTTTATCCTCCTGTTTTTCTTGGTATTTCGCCTAATCAAGCTCTAATAAATAATTACTCATCCTGATAGAATTTATTAAGGCTCTAATAAGTTTTTCAATTGTTGTGTCTCATGTTTAAGACTAGAACTACCAAGGATAATTTCCAGGTATTTTCATTAGAGTTAGAAAAAGTATAGATATACGAGGGAATGTATGTTAATAAATTATAAAATTTATTCATTTACATATACAACTAAAACTCATTGAAAATCTCAGAAAATGCAATGTCATTAATTGTTATAATTTTTATAAGGAACTACAGGCTAGGAATTTTGACTGTTTTGGTAGTTCTGGCGTTAAGGGACAAAATTAACCGACTTCATCCCACCCCTATTACGATCGTTGAAAATATGGTGGATCTAGCTATAATAAAAGTTATAACGATGGAAACAAAACATAGTTTTTTATAATAGTAATACTTTATAATGTCAATTCTTATTTAACAGTGTGACATATCAATTGAGCGTCTTACAACAAAAAAGATCCTTGCAAATTTTTCTTCTTTTCCAGGCATGTAGGAAAATGCTGTGACATCTTTAGGAACTTTGAAAATCGATCAAGTTTCTTTTCAAAATATATTTTTTAATCTCTTTAAAATTTTTTTAATCGTTTATTCGTTATTCGAAACTTTTTATCTACATAATGAGTTTGCCCATCTCTGATCCACAGTGCCATCGTTACCCCTACTATCTTGCAATAATGAACGTAATGAAATGTTTAAGAATCCGCATGATATTTTGAGATACCCTACATCGAGCAGGTCCAATGTCTCACACACAAGCGTGTTTTGTTTTCAAGTACCATTGCGTGCGGATTATTAGATTGAAACTGGTGTTTTTCGTTGTTATTCTCCGTTGCGATCGGCGAACAACTAGTTTCCCCATTTCCGGCGGGATATTTGCCGACGGATATCCCTGGGACGTTCAAACTGGAGAACCGAAGTGCTGTTCAACTAGCGTTTGTATAGCCGGAGTCGAACGTCCCTCGACAGAGCCTTTAGCCTTTGATCGTTCGATAACGTTTTATTTGCACGAGGCACCAGGCACGATGCTTGATGCAAAATACGCGAATGACTCGTAATCTGGCACGTATTTATTGTCTATTCTTCTCGATTGACCCGATTGAACTATTACCGTGATCTGTAGAAAATGGAATCAACTCGTAAAAATTTGTCCTGCTTCTAGTTTTTAGTTATGATTACAGTATTAAACACAACAGAAAATGCCTCATATTATCATTGTTATCACTAGTTTATGGATGTTTATGAAAATTTACAACTTCTGACACCAATGTATGATACATACAAAAAAGAAAAGTTTACAGAAATTGTTTCCCTATGATAGGGATTTTAATACGTTGATAGCAATACCTGAATAGTATGAAACTTTATTAAAATTATTATTTATTAAAGTTATGGAGAAGTTTGTCAGTTTAGTCACAAAACACCCTGTGTAGTTCTGATTTTATAAAGAAAAAACGAATTTCGAGAAGTCCTGCGGGTGCTTTTCAAACCAACGAACCAAGACAGTCCACTTCGACTGTGTATAATCGAACAAGAGAGAATAAAGTCGAGATTCTTTGAAAACCACAAGAAAATACGCGGAAGGATAAAAGATAAAAATGACCCAGTGGCACCCAAAGTGCTAAAATAAGTACGTGACCGAAAGCAAACAATATAAGAACTTTCCTTCAATTTCGCAGCCCTCGATCACGTTTGAACGACGTTCCCGAAAAGATGCAATCGATTACCAACCCCCTAACGCAACAACACACAAAGGCAGCGAGGGAAAAAACGAGGGCGTGACACAGGAAGGAGGCGAAAGATTATAGTGTCCGATCACGAGGGATGAAATCGAGAGAATGGGGACGATGGTTGACAGAGGTCGCGCGACGACGACATAGACGGCCGCGCGTACACACGGGGCCGAGATTTATGGATTTCGAAGCGAATTCCTGAACCGTCCGTTCACCGAATAATACCCGTCGCCTGTCCAATTGATCCGAATAGTCGCTGAATCCGTCCATGTAAATCCACGACAGAGGCCGGCTCCCTCTTTTTTTGCCAGAAGAGAGATCCATTAATTCTGTTCCACAAATGTTGTCCGAAATTAATCATCATCCCATGGTTCGACCTTGGATTTCTTGATTTTCTGAGACATTTTTAAAGCAGTTATCGTGATTTTTGGAAACATTGGAATACAGTAGAACTTGATTTATCCGACCTACATTTAATAAATGAAATTTTATTTAGTATTACAATAAAGTCGCTTTAACTGCGCGGGCAGGCCTCTACGTTAACTGTTCACGTGACATCCCCAGCACTGGGTGATCTGCCCTGTAATCAATCGAGTGCATAATTTACTATGCTGGAGGCTTCCCCTTCACGAGCAGACAGTTGAATAAGGGGAGCCCAAAAAAAGATTAAGCGCCGGTGTATTAGTGAGACAACATTAATGTAAATTTCGGCAGCTTCGACTTTAACCTTCTGTTTCTTTCCCATTCGCTGTGTTCTTCAGTGATCATCGCTGATGGTATCACATTGTATATACAAAGGCGAGCTGCCGAGCCTTGACTCGAAATTTACAAGGGGTTGAAATAGTGACCGTTCACGCTTATTGCGCGCATGCGGTCGTGAGTTTCGCGCAGTTAAGGCGACTTTACTACAATAATATTAATCAGCTGCACTCCAGTTACATGAACATCTGCAACAGTTAGAATATTATCAGTAGATCAACATTAAAAAATCACAATCATGCTTTAACCCTTTGACTGCGAAGAGCGCTTATAAGCGTCCTAGGCAAGAGCTCATTTATATATATTATTTTTATTAATTATTTTACGTTTGAGAATTACTTTTATAATAAATATAACTACAAAATAATGAAACAAACAATTTGGATGAATTATTTTTATCGTGATTTGTATCGTGACAGTTGTTGCTACCATTGTGCTGCACGATTGGCACCTTTCGCTTCTGAGTGCTCCACAGTCGAAGGGTTAATAATTTACCATTACAATTAATTCGCTAAGTATAACCACATTATCCTCCAAGAAGTCAATTCCTAATCCAAGAAACTCGATTAGACATTTTTCGTACATATACATACATTCATAGAAATTTATATCAAAGGCACTAATAGTAGATTCTTTAACACATGCACTTTAGTTATCACATATAGTATTATATCCAGCACTTTAGCTTCCCTCCAAGAGATCAATAAAAGAAACCTGATTAGATCCTTCTGCCACGTACTATCGTCCCCAATGGTTAAGTCGCGATTACTAACCGCACATCGTTACACTACGCGTTTATAAATGCCTGTGGTAAATTGACTTCGGTGAAAAATCATCTTCTTTTCACCGGACATACCGCATGGACACGTAGATAGTATTTCATTCGTCTGGTCATACTCATTTAATTAGTTGCTGCGAGATGTTCGTTACTCACGTTTCTTCCTCCGGCTTTTTTCCCCTCCTGGTTGTCATTACTACCAGCGTGTTCTCATCTCGCCGGTATCGTCAGCAATTTCTCTCGTCTCCGTTCCCTTTCAAGACCTTCATTTTTTTCCATTCGTCACTTGGCCGTCGCTCGGGCCAGCTGCTATCCGGACGCGACTCTCTTCATCGCTAGCAATTTTCTCGGCGCGGTTCGAAGCGCGCTGCCACCCGCAAGCCCCGCCATATTCCTTTTCGATGCCCGTAAAATCATTCCGGGGGAAAATGAAAAACGAACGTGCCCGGGCGATCGGGACCCTCGAATCCCGTGACACGACGCTCGACGTCATCCAGGGAACTTCGATAAAAATTCTAATTAGTCTGTGGCGCATCGGCTGCGAAATTAGATGTCCGACTCTCGAGCGGTTAGAAAGTTGCTCGAAGTTCGGAATGGAATGCGTCTTGGAATTTAATGGCGACATCCTGGGGATTAATGCGTTCGTCGAGTTTAATTAAGAAAAAGATATTATCTCCCGCAATACGACTTTTTTTGCTACGATGGGTGGCGAGGGGTATAATGGGGTTTATATCCAGCTAATAAAAACCTATAATGTCCCACATAAACTTTACGTTTCCAGCATGTCTGGAAATAGAGGGTTTGGAATAACGTATTCTATTAAGATTAAAAAGAATTTATTCCGGGTAAAGAGTTTTGTAAGTAATTTTTTTTTAATAAATTTTATCACTATTACTCGAATGAAAATGTTTTTCCTTCACCGTCGACTAATCTAACTTCAACATTACAATATAGTTGTTCATTTAAAGTCAGAAACCCGTTTTAAAAAACCGAAGTAACACTTTCAAATTCCAAGTTAAACAGTACGTACAAACAAAAAATTGTTGAAGTATAAAAATTATTAATATGAAGAACGTAAAGCTGTATTTGTCGACGATGTTAAGAGAGCGAAACCGACTGTGTAAAATACAGAAGCTGATCGCCAGCCAGTGAAACGAGCGAACAATTGTGTCTACTACTCTATCCGTACTCGTAAATCTCTATTTCAAGGAGATCCGAAAGTTGTAGAAAGTACATACAATGGTATATAACGTCGTTCAGTGAATTGGCCTTAACGGGTCCACTTAATTTAGCGATTCTGTGCCCACAGTAGACGATTCTCAAGTCGACAAACGCCAAGGAAAGAGTGAAATTCTCTTTCCGCAACCAGCAATACAGCTACAGTAATTCTCTCCCGTAAGCCACCGGTAAACTGTGCCTTCCATCGAACCGAGAAATTTCCGTAGTGGCAAACGAACGAAATATAAAGGAAGCTACGAGGTGCAATAAAACTGAAGAAGGTGGGTAGGAAGACAAATGGAACGGGAACAGTGGAAAAAGGCGGGTGCAAGAGGGGGTGGAAAGGGGTGAGAAATTGGGGAATGCAACGATGCCGAGGGAAACGGGGCTCATTTCCAAGCGATCCCGCGGCAATCCGCAAGCGTTTTCCGGTTGATCGACGTTTCCTCGATTTTTCCACCGGTTCCCTCGTCGTACCTTCCCTCCCTGAAGCACCGACCGATAGATCCACCGAAACGTTCATTCCACCGAAAAAGTCCCTCCGTGACCCTCCATTACGAACACATCTTTTGCGCTTATTGTATTCCGTTTTACATTCGACAGAGGGCTCCAGGATTAATTATTCGAAGACCTTAGGGCTCGCTGGGATTATTCCCGAGTCAGCAAAGATACTTATAAATAGATATTTTATAAGTAATGACAGGATCACGTACACCCCATTGATTGATTGACACGAAGTAAAAAAAAATTTCTACCGTTAAAACCGTTGATACTAAATGGCTGATACCAGTATTTCAGGATTCAGTAGTAAGTGTCAATTATGGCCAGACGGAAAGATAGTGACGTCGGACGTTTATTACACGGTACCTGATATTTTGAATTTAATAGAAATCGATACAATATTTTAGAAGTACATTGCTTTTTTCATAACTGTTAACACTACCTCACTTTCATATGGATTAAAGCAATATTTTCCATAGATGGTGATACTGTGTGCCACAATAGCAGGGAATATGTATAGTTTGTTATTTAACAAAAATGTATTGATATAATTTTAATCGAAATATTTTTCATGTTGTTAACACTACTTATACGAATTAACAGACGAAACAAAGAATTCATTTCTATGAATAACATTAATACCACCATGCTCGTGTGTCTGGCCATTATTTACTTGTTCTACTTGTGCACACGATTATACCCATTGACATATAATATCATTTGTTTTCCACAACAGTCCAATAGAAACTGTTAATGTACGGATAATGTGTTTAATGGAATCAAATAATGACATTACTGTCACGAGTATTTATTACATGTCGAAATCGTAAGTAATAACAGACGTTATTAACCTATTATATTGAATAACACGTCTGGACACAGAATTTCACAGTTGAATTTATTGAAAACAAAAGCTCCCTACCAAAAAGGTTCATTTTCATTATTTATAATTATTTCTTTCTCAAGAATCATAAGAATTTATTTAAAGCGAATCCATTCTTACAAAGATACCCAAGCAAAACTATAATTATAAATATAATGAACACAAAGAAGGTATACTAATCATCAAGAAACAGTCTGAACCCTTTAGTGCAGTGTTGCACCGGTAGAACGCCCATTTTAAAAGTGCGTCAAAGTTTGTCGCCGGTTATTATCTAACTAGTCTCAGCAAAGATCCGTAGTTTTGATGTGTAAAGTGGAACATCATACTTTCAGTTAAGAAATTCAAGTATTCCCTCTAAAATAAAATTAAAAAGAAACTGAAAAAATAGGTCTGTTTAATATCGATATTTTCGACATCAAAATAACGAGATACATCATATACAGGGTGGTCCACGCAACTTGCACACCTTAAATAATTTCTAAAGTATGCATTATATACAAAATTTTTATATGTAAATGTCAGATAGTTTTGAGGGATACATTATGCAGTGTATATAATTTTTTTGTAGGTGGCGGTGTTTAGGAGATTTCAAGGTCAAATTCGTTATTTTAAACGGAATACTATATTTTTTATGCTAAAATATCGAAGCGTGTTGAATTTTGGGTAAAAAAAGTTAACCTTAATAGCTCCTGAACCTAATGATTAATGAATAATTTCACCTCGTTTCTGGAAAATGTACTGTGAGTAATGTCGAATAACGATTTAAGGGTCTGGGCGTTTAAGGGTTAAACCGTTGCTCATAAATTCGACAGACAGTCTTCAATAACGGTGGAATAATCTTTCACAGTGGGTAACGTTCATCCAATATTTCTATTTCACCGTGAGATAAATTACCATTCACCGAAAGGAGAGTGGGGGTTAATAAAAATTGTATAAAACCCGCTGTCGCGAGCACCGTCGGAAATCCGATACAAACGGGAACGAAATAAGTCGGTATATCAGCCCAGACTCTTCACTCCCCCGCGAAAATTTCATTTTCGCGAGACCCGGATCGAAATCCGAACGTGCCAACACGAACCGAGGCTCGAATCTCGTTTCGCGACTGGCTGGCTGAGGTTCAGTTTTCACGAATAAAATGAGAACATCGTTTTGATTCCCATGGTGCGTCGAGATTTTAGGTAAATCAGTCACGAGACACTTCGTTCAGAAGGTGGGAGAGTGATAGAGAAACGGAGAAGACACGCCGTTGAAAAAGAAGAAGAAAAAAGGTCGACCCGACACCTTCGAAACCGCAACAAAACGTTTCCTCTCGCAACGCCCCCGGCAGTTCGGACCTCGTGTCGTTTTCTGCGCTCCCCTTTTCCGCCTTTCCTCTCCGGTTTTTCCACGCAAATCGCTTCGAAAACGGTGGCGAGAACTTGAAAAACTTTGCGACGGAGATTGCGCGTGAAAGTTTTTCTCGTCCGACTTGCCATTACGAGTGTTTGTTTTACACCGCGATGATATTGTAGTCTAGGTAGTTCCTTGGTTCCTGGGACTTTGGAATCTCCTCTGTTGGCAATTAAACAATAAATAGAACGGTTTTTATTTACTTGTAACTGGACTATTGTGCGCGGGAAGGTTTATCGTTTTATTTTGTAAAGGAAATTCCAAGTCGTTTGAGGAACAAAGTGTTTCTTTTTTTAACGGAATGCGTTTGTGAAAGACATCCTTGATCTGAGAAAAATGAATTGTAATTTTTATGTTGCCACCCATATTGCAATTTTTTGTATTGTCGTTCTGTTGTTTCGGTTCGAACGTGTTTCTTTTAGCACTTCGACCACCACATCACCCACATATGGGTGACTGCGAAGAAACTGGTTTATTTAAATACCGTTACAAAATTTTTGCGTGAAGTTAATATCGCAGTGTAATTTAGAACAACTAAATGCATATACAGGAATCGTCCCAAAATAGCTTCGACTCACGGAAATAAAGGATTCCTAGGGTGATTTGAAACAACTTTTTCCTTAGCAAAAATGTTATCCGAGGCTTTGTTAACAAGATATTAACAAGAAACTCCGACCAATTAGAGCGCGAGTTTGCCGACCGCGCTTTCGCGGTGGCGTTGGCTACGCGTTCAGATTGGTCGGAGTTTTTTGTTAATATCTCGTTAACAAAGCCTCGGTTAACATTTTTGCTAAGGAAAAAGTTATTTCAAACCATCTGAGGGAGTCCTCATTTCCAAGAGTTGAAACTATTTTGTGACGATTTATAATAAAAAAACGAAATAAAGCGCGTCTGGCTACGTACGGTCTTTTTCACTGTGCGAGTCAATGTGTTACCGTTTGATTTTATTTTCCTTGGAGTTGTCATTTTATGTTGTAATATTATAGTAAATTGCCGTTTACCTGATACATGTGTTTGAATGAATTATTAGACTATATTTTGGTCTTTCTACTATGGAAAATAAAAATTATTCAGTATCATAAGAATTACGTGTTGCTATAACTTTAATGTGAATGTTTTAAGAGAAAATATTTCCATATTTTAATTATCTTTACTTTCTTTGTTTCAGGTAAGAATAACGTCAAATTGGTGCAGAGAACCGTCCATCATTTATCGAATTGATGACGGATGACTGGAAATAATTAATACTCCCGCCATTGGCGATCGGGGTATGTAATTACCAATTATTTACCATGAATGTTCATTAAAGATCTAATTATTTCCGAAACGAATGGAGGACGCGGTACCGGTGATTGCATGTTTCACAACGATTACAAAGATGTGCAGCACAGTGTCTGCAATCGCGATTGAATTCATTACGGCGATTAACAGGATCCATTAACGGGTAATTAAGCCGTGATAAGGGAATATAATATACCGAGGTATCGATACGGTATTAACAGGAATGTTAACTAGCTCTTAATACGGCTTAATCGGTGTCGATTAATTGAATTGTTGAAAATATACAGTGTCATGTAACTGATGGTTTAACCGGATAGAGGGTGATTCTATGTAAAAGAATACGTCGAAAATGTACCATAACATTTCTTCATTTAAGGCATCGTTTTCGAGATAATCGAATTTTAAACTCTTCTGTTCATTGCAGTCCCTGTTTACTTTACTAGCTTGATGAATACACGTGTTTCAGGTTAATCTTTAAAGTCGATTATGTCGAAAACAAAGTCTCAAATGAAAATATTTTATTGTATATTTTCGACTTATTCCTTCACGTTGAATTACTCTACCCGTTTGTACCCTCATGACATCTCATTTACAGGATAGACTCGAAAGGATAGTATAGATGGGCAAGAGGTGATTCCTTATGCAATAATAAATAAAGAATCTAGAATAAAAGTGTTCGTTCAAGACAAATTCATCTAAAATAGGTGTATTCGTGCTGGTATTAAGTAGAAATGGACTGCAATGATCAGACGCGTCCTATTCAATCGCATTCGTATCCAGCAGATTTTCAAATTTTATTATCTCGGAAACGAAGCCATGAATCAAAATATTTTATACGACACTTTTGATTCATTTTTGCACGAAGAAACACTTTCTCATCGTTTGTACTGTCATTTCGGCCACTAAGTCATTAAGTGGTAGTACAAAAGGGCAGGAAGTAATTCTACGTAAAAAATGATGTCGAGAATATAGAGTAAAATCTGTTCATTTTATACTTCGTTTTCGAGATAATCGACTTGCAAAATTTATCCGAAGTCACCTTGAAAAATCATGAAAAAAAAAAAGAGTTGACAACAAATTTGCTATAATCACGTTAAAGCTCTCTTGAACCATGCTATGCCTGATAAAAACATTTTCAATCGGACTGCTAATAACAGTAATCTCTACAGATCACGATTCGTGGTTCACCCTGTATACTACCAGTTACATGACACCCTGTATATTCGTGAATATGGTGAAATCGCGGCGACGTTGAATCGATAATTAAACGAGCTAAGAAGATGAACAATACGAGACGCGGTAACGGAAACCGGATGCAACAAAAAGATAAGGGAAAACACAGCGTTGCGGGTAGAAATGGTGGTAAACCGTTGATTTGTGTACATATATCGTGTTTTCTCCCGTGTTCAATTTTTCTTTTTCTCGCCGGTTCTTGCGTCGTGACCACGTGGACGTGAAAAAGCTCACGCGATAAGACACGTGAATAATGTCCACGGCGCAGGATTGCCTGGGTGTTCTTGCCGCTCGCTTAATTCCCCGATTTAATATACCACGACATTCAGAAATACTTTGCGAATTTACTTTTCTCGAAGAAAATAACGTAAATCCAGCTTTGCATTAGCTTCGTTCTGTGGGTGGCTTTCTATCGTAGTGTCGATTACAAATAACCGTTTATTTTCATTTACTTGTTGATTTATTTCTCGGTCACACTTTATGTTATATTAAATATTAAACGAATCGAAATGAACAATGTAGTTTTAATGGATTTCGATACACATTTTTACAACGAAACACAAGTGAAATCTCAACTTCGTAGAATCCTTTTTTTCGAATTTTGAAACCTATCGTTTAAAAATATTTTTAGTTGCTGTCACTTTGTTGAACAGTTTTTCTTCTGAAACTGTATTCTTTATTTGAAATGTGTATAAAATTTTCGATTAATTAAGTTCCATTCGTTCGTTCTAAATAATTTTCAACCGATTTTATTGTAACTACAAGTGTACCTCGTATATCTAGAATATGTAGGTATATCTTTTTATTGCCACTAGACTATCGTACAGTGATACAATCAAAAATTAACTTTCATACGTCGATACTATACTTAATGTAAATTTAATATAACCACCGTGCACTGTGACGAAAAGCTATTGACTCCTTTTTTAATTGAATCGAACCCAGTTGAAATTCAACATGATACCTCTTAAAATCAAACTATTTCGCAAATTGTTACAAACACAATTGAAAATAAAACGTCGAACGAACCAGAAGAGTTACCTTACAATTAGATGCTAAACCGTTGAAACGAACGGCGTATTGTTTGAAATTTTTTCCGTCCACTCAGAATGGAACATCGCAGATTCCAATAAAAATTCCACCGTAATGTTTCAAATTGACTAATCCAACAAATTATCTTTTTTCTCAAGATTTTTTGAAATATTTGGAGCCCTGTATGCTTAATTTTTCAGTTAAAGCTAGAATGCCTCGTGTGATTTTTAGGGTTCTAGAAACAGCCTAATTTATTTGTCCTAACTGGTTTACAAATGATTCTACTAGTTTATACTGTTCTATGTAACATCTACTATCTTAGATAGTCCTAGGTTATGACTTACGTTTCTGCCTCAATTATTTATGTTCAAGATACATGTAAAAAAAGCAAAATAAATATGATTTAAACCATTTCCTCTAATGAAATGGCGTAGGATGACAAACAAGGACGACACAAATAAAATTATAAAACCTCATTTTTCTCGGATGACTGAATATGTCAGTTAGGACAATTAAGCTAAGGCAGAATATATCTACGTAATCATTGTTCATCATTGCCGTTTCCTTTATCTATACGTCGCGGTTCGATCGAATCCATCGACTACATCTTGACAAATAGCGATTGCTCTCTTAATTGGTGTTTGATTAATTGCCCGTCCGATTCTCTCCTCGATATCGAAGTCCGGCTGAAACTCTCATCAATTCAGCTTGCAGTAGGCATAGACGATTAAACGATATCGTTCGGATACAAATGACGAACGAAGGACCCGGCCGGATAATCCGGATGAACCGAATCGGCGAGATCGTGCTCAGGTCCCCCTATGGATCAATGGAAATTTCGAAGAGTCACGAATAATGTTTAAAACATTATATACAATCCACGTATGTATTTTGTGGAAAAATCCGAAAAGAGACATTTTAGGATTAACTATTGTTTTATAAAATACATTTTAGAACTTTCCTGATCTTCCTCTGAGTAGGTACTCGAAAGAGGGATTCTCTGCACTTTAGGCGGTAAATATTTTGCGATGGGCGGTTTTTGACGATGCTTTACGGAGATAAAATTTTCATGGCTAAACAGGATTGGCGCCGACCGACGTCGCGGTTGGCAATAAAATCTCTGCTAGGGGGATAATAAAAAATGTCAATTTTAAACTGAATATTTCAAACTACAAAATGGACCATCTATTTGCTTCAGCATCGGCTTCACGTGAAAACATAATGAATGCAACACAGATTTCTGAAGGATTATGTCGTTTGCACTATAACGTCGACTAGTAGTATGTTCCGATGGGTATTTAATTAATGTCTCACTCCACGTATTATAGGTACGTGCTTGCCGTTTATATGCACTATACCAAATTTTTAGAGGATAATTATGAACTATTTAAGAAAATAAAATTAGAATTAAAATGAAAAGAAACACATAAATGCCTTGTAGCGGATATACTAATACTTCTTGTTAAATATTTATACTATTAAACGGACTTTTTGAGTATTTGAGGCAGTGTGTTTCTAGTTATATTTAATAAATACTTATATTTAACAATAGGCAAATAGTTGTTGGATTGGGACAACTCGGAGAGTTATTATACAGGGTGTTTCATTTAACTGGAAACGGTGGAATATCCCATGAAGGATTAAAGTTATCAAAAAAATGTTCGTACAAAAGTTGTTTGGTACGAAGGGGGATATTACGTGGTATAAATAATTTTTCAGTAAATGTAGTAGTGGGGGAGATATCAAAGTCAAGTTAATTTTTTTAAATGGAACCCTGTATTTTTTTATTCATATTATGATAGTGTTTGTTGAGACGTATACAACGAACTGCCACATGATATCATTCAGAGTTGTAAAATATCATAAATTAAATACAAAGTAGTCTGATCAACACGGATCGTGTGTCGTAGGTCAGCTGAACTCTACGTGACTGTGCCATCTAGTCGTACCAGACCGATTGTTAAGTTTTTAATAAAATATTCCTGGCATGGAAACAACACCAATATTGTAGCAAATATGAGGGGTTAAGCATAAATAATGGATTTTAAATTTCACTTACAACTATCTAACTTGTAGTATCAAGAATTAATTAATAATTTTTTACGTCATTTATCCTTCAACATGGCCACCATCGTTACAAATACACGTTTCTATTCTGTTTAAAAATTCTCTTTCGACACTTTTCAACATGTCCGTTATTCTTTCGCATGCGACTATAATTCTGTTTCGTAAATCATCTTAAAATCTTACTAATTTATCACTTCCTACTACAGGGAATGATATCATGTGGCAGTTCGTTGTATTCGTCTCAACAAACACTATCATAATATGAATAAAAAAATACACTTATAGAAAAATTATTTATACCACGTAATGTCCCCCTTTGTACCACACAACTTTTGTAAGAACATTTTTTTGATAACTTTAATCCTTCGTGAGATATTCCACCGTTTCCAGTTAAACGAAACACCTTGTATATGTCGGAGGCGGGGCGAAATCCTTCATCATCGGACCCGTCGGAGTTTGATCGGCGACGCTCTCCATCGGATCACCCGTTTAGCACTCAAGCGATGCACAAAACTCTACGCAACACGAGATACGTCAACGAGTCCACGGGCTTGACAGAATGTTCGCGTACGTCTTTACGTTTTCTCTCTCCGCACCCACAAAGAAACGATTTTACTCGAAGCTGGCGTTCTCTCTACCGTAGCCGAAACTATTCTGCCGCCCGTGGTCACGTTTAACAGGGTCCCAGCCCATTTTCTTCAAGGGACCCTATCTCCCATTTCCTTTTGGGCCACGCACGAAGAGGGGTAAGAAAGGTAAACGGGGACTGTTTTATTGCCCCTTCGCAGGACAATTACCAAGGTACGTCCAAGCTTCGGACTCCAAACTATCCTATGGTCAACGCATAAACTAAATACCTAAATTGTTATTTTACAACTTAGACTTAATCCTACACAGATGTGTAATGCCAAAAGTTTACAAATGTTTTGTAGAACAGACTTTAATTATTATTGACTATTAGTTATTTATTACTATTACACTTATTTAGTTAAACAATACAAAAACCTCGAATACACGTGTCAGACTCTACTATGTTACATCGTTTTCCACGCACTAACCATTCGTTCTTCACGCACACTTTTTCCATTCGTCCACAGGTATCTCTCGCGTTGCATCTTTCATTCTTTCTTAGCATTCTCTCTCTCTCTCTCTCACTCATACTTCCATTTATAAAGGCCCATTCATAATGCAATAAACCAACCTCTCAATAGTGAATGTTAAATGCAATGATATTTGAACGTACAGACAGACCGAGAATTATACCTAATACCAAGAACAGTATTATTGAAGTGTGTGTAAGTAGAGTTACGATGAATATTAAGAACAGTGATATTGTATGCTCATCGAACTTCGATTAGTGCAAGTATGGCCTTTGAAGTACGCATACATTTCGCAGCAGAGAATGTACGATCTGCCAAAAGGTCATTAGACGAGAGACCGTTTATGCGATGGAAACTTTCCAATGCATTCCAAGATATCGATGGAACGAAAATTCAACATAGATACTCCGTGTATTAAGTTTCAATGGAAATTCCGAACTAAAGTGGTAGTATCATGTATAAAATATGAAATTTTCATCGCACAATTTACTTTTCTCCAAAATCCAACCATTGTGGAAAAGCAAAGTAGATTATATCTAATAAATTATATTCGACAATTCCATTGATCAAAAAATTCTCTTATATTTAAAAGAAAAATTCGAAGACAGCTTTACATATCAATTGAAAGCCACTGTGGTCATATTTTATGATCATGTAACCCTTTGTTAAAAAGTTAAAATAAAATAAATTAAAACAAATCAAATACGGCCTTACGTTTCGTACCATTTACTTATTATTACGTGACTAATTACTTAATATTAAACGAAACCATCTGCTAATCGGATCTAAAGTTCTATTGTCTTGCCGTCTTATCTTCTGAGGCTGTTACAAAAGCGTAACCTTACGGATGATACTCGATAAAGAATAGAAAAACTATTTTCCATGTTATAAAGTCAGCAGACAGTTGATTATATGTAGTTTTATACCTATGAATAATCAATAAACTACGGATTTGATGCATGTATAGAGTATTCGATCGTCTAAAATTTGGTAATGAATTAATTACAATCTATTGTATAATCAAAATTAATATTGATAATTAATAATTGATAATTATTTTCTAATAATTAGTGTTAATTATTTGTTATGTAAATTTCGTACACACGTAATATTACATAGCTAGAATTTATTATTCCTTTCAGACTTGAATTTTCTTTCAAGAATAAAAAAAATATTTGATTACACATTTTAACTCAGCAGACTGTATAGATATTTTCCTTAAAAAAATTTGTGTAATAAAAAAATTTGTTAAAGAAAGGTTTGTTATTCAAGTTTGAATTCACAAGGTCTACTAGAAACATTCAAACCATGAAAAAGTCCCTGTCTAAAACAGCACTTGGTATATTATTGGAAGGAAAAACTAACAGTTTGGGAAAAGTATGAAAGTAAAATTATCTATATTTATTTAATCTGTCAGAATAGAAGTATTCCAATTGCTGAATACTAAATATTTTGATTGCCTACACAAGGGTTAAGGTCACCTTACTCGAGTATCGCGACATAAACACCCTGTCAAATACGAGAAAATCAAGAAATCAGAATTTCATCGTCCAAGCAAAGGTTTAGACAGGATAATCGCAACGCGCGGCTTGATGATCGATGGCGTGGAGAGATCCGTTTAAGTATGGTGTAAAAACGTGCCGGCGGCGGTGGACGAAAACGGTGACTAATAAAAGTATACGTCGTACCAGACCGTAAGTTATACCTCGTAAGAGGTGGCTCGGTTACCTGGCCGTGGCTCTGTTAAATCAACAGGTAGCTCCTACTGTCAGGGGCGTACCACCTTGGGGAATAGTTCGCGGAGCATTCAGGAATCGAGGGAACTTCCTGCATACCGAAACACATCGCGGATACGTTCGCCGAATAGTAGTATTATTGAATTTCCGATCGTTTTTGCCGAACCGCACCTTTAGACGTGGTCTCCACGTTGATCGATTTTCGAGAGTGGCTGCGTGACGTTCCAGTTTCGTACGGAACACTGAATTGTACGGGATCAAGAGGAAGGAAAAATCTTTTCCAGACAAATCGTTAACCGTGATGTTAAAAAGAAGGAATGTACCAATGGTTTTGTTAATATTAAATGTACTAACAATTTGATTCTAATTTTTTGACACAGTAATCGAGTAGTAACTTTGATGCATTGTAAACAATCAAACCGTCAATGTAATGTACCTGCAGTTGATAAGGTAAGAGTTCTTATGAGATTAGATATACATATATCAATTAGTTTTGCATTGCTTACCGACTACAATTTTCCCTCTTTATAAACACACTTTGCTACCATGACGTTCTGCATTGATGAATGATTTTGGAAAGAAATATGGTACATTATTTCTTCAAAATATTGGAAACGTCATTTCGTAATACAAAAAATTGTTTGATTAATGTGCAATTTAAATGTAATATGCATTTTCGATTCTGTAAACAAGGGTTTAGAGGTGGTACAAAAATTCGAATTGTTGTTCAACATACAGTTAACCCTTTGTTCTTGACTGTCCCCTCTGAAGGGACAAAATGTATGGGGAATTAGGAAATTCAGATTGCAAAGGGTTAATAATTCTTTGGATATTGTTTTTTTTGTTTACTTCATGGTACAGTTATTATCCTTCTATTATTTGTAGTAGAATTAGTTAATGGAATTAAGAAGTTTTTTTGTCTAATTTGGTACACGATGGGTTTTTTTTTTCTTTAAAGGAATAATGGGATATTTTACTCCATAAGATTACCAATACATATATTTATACGCGTTAAAGGAATGTATATAAATCTTTATATGAAAAAAAAATTCATTTTTCAAAAACAATTATATTGTCGACCGGCGCGTCAACCTTGTCGTTGTTTAAATTATTCGGAGAGTTAAAAAATTAGATGATACAAAATAAACAGCCTCCCAATTCAAATTCTTATCCGTCAGAAAATTGTGAAAGGGTTTCGATTCTAAAGAAATTGGCGAGCATTTATGTGTATATTGCACGGACTTCTTTCGCTTACTTACATAGGATCGATAAAGTTGGCGTCTGAAAAATAAGAACAATTCTTTCTCAACTTTCTTCTGAATGTGTCTATATCTTCGTTTCATCAGAAGCAAATCGATTTTCCAATGTAATCGAAGAAGCATCATCTGGTCGCTGCAGTTGCCTTCTATGAACTCAGCCGTCGAGTATCATTCTTCTTGAAGATAAGAAACAGGGATACGTATTTTATAAAGCCAAGGCAATTCGGTTATTTTCTGGCGAGAGATATCCGTTCCCCGTGCGAAAACTCGCTATTTTCTCTATGATTGGTTCGCGACTGAATGAACCAGTAATTTCTATTTTAGGGTAGCCACCTCTAAAATACGGTTTTCATTCCATTGAACAGAGCTCGACTTTTCATTACGGAAATAATCAAATATTTTTTCATAAATAATAGAATTCATAGAATTAATTACAATTACCATTAATCCACCACTGCATCTTTTTGGTATCTTATACAAAAATTTTTTTTCATAAAATCAAAAATCAATAGTTACTTTAAAACTATGTAACACATTTTAAAAAAATATTTTTGCTTTGTTTTTATAAACTATATGTTTCCTACTACCGATTGGCTAGAAATGTTCCAGACGTTGTCACTAAAGTGATAAAGGCCTCTATTAGGTAATTATACAGAACAAGAGAACCACCTCCGATTTTAATGACCTTGAAATATTCTGGTTAACTTTTACCTTGAAAACATATTTCAAGGTTACTGAAATCGAAGGTGGCTCTCTTATTCTGTATAATTACCGTCTACTGTAGGTAGTAAACAAATGCAGTTAGTGGGTTAAATACGTACGAGTTTTACGTAAGTCAAAATAGAAGAATAGGAATTTGTTAACGTCAATTTCGATTAAATAGTTGACGAGTTCCAAAACCGCTTGTATTGCGTAGTTTTATTAATTCACTCGTTCCAGTAACTGAAGCTTCTATTGCAGTCCTCGATCGATTTTATGGTTGCGTTGTATCACTTTCATCTGTCAAATGAATAGTTAAATAAGACGCTTCGTGAAGTATTCCGTTCGCGATGCCAATCACTAGCTGTCTCATCGAGCAGACAGGCGACATTCCGAATACGTTGAAGATTTTCGCAATAAGCCATCGATACGTCGCGATGCGCGAAAGGATCGACAAGGGAAGAATGACAGACGGGATTGGTTCCCTGGGAGATTGTGGTCTGTGTGCCAGAGATAGGAGAGATTTACAGGACGTATCGGAGCTGAAGTTACGACATCATTAATACGAAGAACGAATTGGCGCACATTGTCGACATATTAGAATTTTTTTTTAGGATCATACGTTTTTGTGCTTTTGCGTGTTGAAACGAATTACGTAAAATGTACAGAGTATAATTTTCATTTTTAGAAAAACACGGTATCGTAGAATTTTATTATTTCGTTTAATCAGCGTTCTGTGGTGAAAAATAAAAAGATACTATTATTAATTTATTAAAAAATCACAACAGAAGGTATAAAATTGACAGAAATTAAACGTTCACTTCAAATTGTAATCTGTTTCTGTTTATACACGACTGAAACAGTAAATTTATTATTCTACGAATTTCGGTTGCAACGTTTTATATTTTCGTTTTCGGTATTAAACACGCGAAATACGGAGTGCCAAAACGTTTACAAATTTAAAAAATCATAGGAAATTCACAATCAAGAATATTAACTCCTGTGCACTGGTCAAACAACTATTATTTTACTATCTACAGATTGGAGGAAATGTGTTTACGCATTGCCACATTATAATACACGTTAACTGTTCCAGGTATAGAATATGTGGAATGTATCTGATAATTACACTGCGGAAGTTTATGTAAATACAGAATTTTCGATACCAATATTTAAAAATTCAAATGTTACATAAAAAAAAATTCAATATCTACAAAACTATGGGACATATAAATATTTTCTTTTAACAAAATATCATCTATACAGTCTATTATGTTAAAATGTTCAATTAAATATTTTTTTTTTTACTCTTAAAAGAAAATTCAGGTCTGAAATGATTAATTTACTTATATTATGTCCCACGCTATTGATGGCATGTTAATTTAAATGTTTTCGCCATAAAAAAGGAAAGCTGAGAATTAAAGTTCGATTTCGTGTCAAATTGTACCTGAACAGGTGCCACGTAGCTTAACTTCTCCATCTTGTAATGCTTTGTCCGCGGTCTGATATTACTTGTACCGCGTCCAGTGGCCATGGGATTTCGTCTTAGAATGGGCAATTCATCATTCGCGTATCCCTGCCCTCCTTTGGGCCTGTGATTTATTGTCACGGAAGAAGACGCAAGGCCCTCGCCATTCTCCGCTATATAGTCTCGTTGAATTATCGTTGCACGTGTCGGTGCATCCTGGTTGCTTCTCTAGGATGCATAGGTTTTCGTAAGTCCGAGGGCAACGGACGTTTCGAAGATGACCGGAAGTCGTGTCTTCTCCCAGAGGTGGTTCCTATTTGTCTTTAGATGGCGGAAGTTTAGAAATGATCAAGAAAACAAAAATATATCTGGACCCTAGAGCCAGCGTGTGTTGAGTCACGATTTTCAAACTTTAGAGGAGAGCAATTGGAAGATGCAAATACCGTATAAGTTTGGAACTGTTTGAAATTTGAACTTTGCACTAAGTCTTCTACATATGTGGCGGACTTTGCATTGTTTGGATCGGAACAAGACGTGGACTTAGCATTATTTTTATACTATTATATTTAACAGAATTAAACGACTTACAAGGAAATAATTTTTACCATCGGAAAGATTTGATGTAGGAAACATGTAGAACGTAATTTAAAAAAAAAAATGCCTTTGGAAAATTTAGACATGCAATAAAAAAATGCATATACATACATTACCCCTCAGAAGTACTTGTCGAGAAAATAAACGTTTGTGGAAGGAAAGTTTCCTTTTTTCCACTTTACCTTTTACCTTGGGGACTTTCACTAAATGAGAATAAATTTTACGTTACTTTATAGTCCTTAATACGAAGAAATTTAGTTCTTGTGAAAAATGCTTATATTTTTCAGTACAATGAATCTAACATTGAAGGGCAAATGTTTATGCGTGGTATTGTATAAACCTTTCGACTGACACTAATTACGACTTTATAGTTATATACAGGGTGTGTAAATAACACCTCCCATCTAAAATAAATTGTTATTTATTGACTTTAGCGAAAAATATTTTGTACCAAATATGTTATATTGCGTGAGACTCGTAGAACAGAGATAGTTCACATGCTTTTTATGTCTCATATTTACCGAGAAATCAAGGTGAGCTCATGGTTGCCGTTGATGAAGCTGACTTACTTTACCATATACAGATTTCATACGAAAAACGATTAAGTCACAGAACGTTCAGATCGGTAATTTAATAAAATTGGACAATTATTATTTGAAAATAAGGCTGCGTGACACGCCGTACATGGTACTTGTAGCTCCAAACGACAGGTTCTACGAAATTTAATAAACGCTAACTACCTCCGACGAAACTCCCCTTAATTCCTGACAATTTCCAAGTGTGTCGCAGCAACTTCCAGAAGCGTTGTTAACCGTTGATGTTTCGAATTAATTAATAATTCCGTGTTTGTCGCGACGTACGTCGTGTTTGTTTCGTTAAGTCGCGCGCGCGTCTGTTCTTCGAATCCGGGCGGCGTTAATTAAATGCAAGAAAACGCGAACGCGCGCAATCCAGTTTCGTTCCGATTCAGACAAGGAGATAGAGAGAGGTTAAATTGCTCCACATACAGAAGCAGCGGCAATGTTAATGGGAACGAGATTAAGATATCGGGTGTTAATTGGCAGCAACGATTTGAATCAACCGGAAACGGGAAAACGATGGCAATTTTTTCTTAAGGATCTCAGTGACATTCATGATTGATAGTTCACTGAGACAAGTATTGATGTGTATAGAAATTTAAAAATTATTCACAAGTTTGAAATTTATAGTACCTTATAATATAACTAATATTACTAAAATACTCGAGTTATAAATGTATCGATAAACAATTATCTAAAATTAAGAAGAACTGCACGCGAATATGAAATAAATTACGTTAGATAAACACAAAATGAACGAGTCAGTTGATGTTACAACGGGGTTGTCAGCTTCGTTTCGAAGCAACAAATTAACTGTGTTATATTACCAATGATATACATATGTATATGATAGATCAATATGTTTGTTTTATATTTCCACAACATCCAACGATCACATCATTCGTGCGAAAGTCCATCGAAATTCTTTCACGTTTTCAGCGATAAAAATGTGAACAGCATATGAGATTAAATAGCAGGAGGATACTTGTACTACTCTTTGCAAAAAGCATTTGATCAATGAAAGTAAATGACTGTACTATATGTTATTTACGTGCTTGGCGTGAAAAGTGTTTCACTAACAGGGCACAAAGTAGAACGGAAATATTGTCTGTATATACATAAACTGTTAACATAAAAATTAATATCTTATCAGAGAAACTGATCAATCTAGAAAAGTCCACACCTACTCTTATTTTCTTCTCTGTTCTGAAACTTAAAAATATTCTCATATTTTATGTTTCATGTTGACGTTCACTTCCACACTTTACTATGATTCTCGTAACCCTTTGAACATTACTTATTTAGTAAAAGAAGAAAAGGTTACTTTATTCCTTTAACTTCCGTGTGCTTCAGGTCAATTTAACCCGAATTCAGCCTTTAACTTTTAATTATATTATTTATGAGAGAAACTTGTAAATTAATCTCACATAAGTAGTTTGCATAATAACGATCAAACGAGTTGTAAGCATATTTCCTAAATTCATTGTTAGCTTAGACCAAGTTTGAGGAACAGTAATGCAATATTTTACTGACCAGTGCACGAGTGTTAAGGTTAGTTTTTTAGGTTATTCTACGAGCAAAAGTAAGTCGTAAGTGTAAAATAAAAATTTGATCGTGCGATGTTTCGTTTCCGAGATAATTGAATTTGTAAATCTACTGGGTTCCCTTGATTTGAATAGGGACTTGGTTAATACGCCTGATCATTACATTCCGTTTCTACTTATTGTCGAGACGAATACTTACCTTTCCCGTTACATCAATTTTCAAATTAAATTATCTCAGAACTGGAGAGTTGATTGGTCGACGAACACAACGAAAGGGATGCGTCGGTAGAGGATCTAGTAGAGGAAGTCGATGCCGATGCAACGAGAAAGTTTAAACGTTCTGTTACTCGATTTAATAATCAACGTAGCATCGTTAACGAGCGCTAACTGAGCCTGCCCGATAATTTTCCCGTTGCGATGATTTTCAACTTCCAGTACAGTGCATCTCGTTTCGCGGTCGTTTCTGGAATTACACCACGCACGGAACTTGCAGATCTCGTATTTCGATTGTTAGATTTCCGGGGAAAACACGAAAATTCTGTAGAATTTATAATCGAACCTAAAAACCTGGGAATTCCTGCGAAACGTGTTAACTAATGTCTATTCAAAAACTATTTCGATTGCTCTGAGAAACTTCACCTGAAAAAATGTTACTTTAGCCTTGTAATGCCTGAATTTGTATTTTAAGAAAGAAACTCTGTCATTATTCAGTTTCCCATTTATAAACATATAAATTCTAAAACGCATCTAGATATGCAAGGGTTACTTTGTTTTTCATATGTTACGAAATCGTCACATTCATTTTTAAATCAACTCCATAAATGTTCTATTTTTTCTATTATTTACGTTTATGCTATAACGGAACGTTACAAAATGGGGATTACTTGACAGAAACGTGGGAATTCCTGCAAACCGCGTGCATAAAAATCAAAACCAATATATTTACTTATTTACTTTTACTTTCATTTGTTCCATCAAATTGAAAAATTGATATCCCTTTGTCGGCTTGTGAATATTTTTTGACATAAATATTATATAAAATAAGAGTGTATAAATAACTTTGCGTGAAAAAATATTACTTTTTCAGTTTCGATTTATTTTCGCGCGTAGAATGAGCTTCCCTTCTGTCGTGTCACGAATTATGACCGAATTCTGTACAGGGGAAAGAATTATTACACGTGCCAGCGGAGAAAAAAATACGCTGTCGCTTATCAGTATTGAAAATCTGTTTAACATGCTCCGAGCTTTTGCGCGCGTGTGTTTATTTGCGACAATTTCATCAGTTTCGTGTTTTTGTGACGTTTATCGCGACGCACTAGAAACATATATTTCGATGCGGAGATTAAACAAATTCGGAATAAAGAGTGTCACAAAATAATAAAAATATTTCAGTACCATTCTTTTTATTTTAATTTAAAAAACAGTTCGTTAATTATTGTTTAACACAATGAAATTCACGGTACAGACAGAAGTATAGAATAATTACCTTGCATCCTTCCACTGGGATTCTATTTTGAGTAATTTAACTGCTAATGAAGCAGTTAAAATCCTATATGCACATCTTAATTATATTGTTACAGCATATGTTTCTTTGCAATGTATTCGCGAATCATCATATCCGATTTGGTTCTCTAATGAACTCGAAATATTAATTAAATCTAAAAAATTAGATCAGCTTAAGTTTAAAAAAAACTAAACTATTCTCGGATTATCTTATTTTTGATGACATTAGAAACTGCTGCTATTAATTATGTACACTGTTCTAACAATTATCATTTTTCATTTTCGTTCGTTTACAATACCATCACAATGGACATATGAAATCTTCTTTGCTGCCTTGCTTTCCCCGTTCCGGTAATAAAAAGCATAATTGCTCGAAAGTACACGTTCTCATCACTTATTTTCAAATCAAGGCCTATCTAAGGAAACTTAACGCAATCGTAATACATAACTGTTTTTTTTAAACGACGCGTTGGAGTGTCTGCTGTCATAATACATATATGTATGTATTTTACTAGTTAGGAACGGACAATGGTATTAAAACACAAAAGAAGCATCATTTATTCTAAAATCCAATATTCTTCTTGGCCAACCCAATACACACACAGTCGCTTATAAATGTTCGCCCACAAACATTTGCTTCACTTTAATTATAAATGTTGCAAGTTTCTCAAATAGAATAGCCTCGTGTTGCAAATGTCACGAAGCATGCAAATTTTATTACAGCTCGTTGGCAATTCTCAAGAGGAACTTAAAACGAGAAAAAGTAAACGTTTCTTCTATGTATTTCCCTCCACATTTCCTTCAAAACTTTTACGGAGTTTAGTTTACGCGACAATTTAATTATTTTTAATCGGTTAATTGTTGATGTACACTGTCGTTCATTAGTCTTAGAACCCCCGATCCTAATGAAAATTAATTATTTCGATTCATTTCTATTACTTTACATTCGCGCAGGTGTTATCCATCGAGCTTCGACCCTTTCAGACCTGGTGTTCATATGTGTCTCCATGAAGTTTCTTAAAATTTCACACAAAGCCTTAGGTACAATGTGTTGCAGACCTATATTTTTCTTATAAATTTGAAATTCTTCATATTCTGAATGCTTTTAGGAGGTCTAGTGAATTCAGAATTGAATAAAAAACATTATTTTACAATTAAAAAAAATGTTTGTTAGCATAATTTCATCTAAACAGTCTATTCAGTAAAATGTGTAATTAAATACGTTTATTTTACTCTTAAAAGAAAATTCTAGTCTGAAAGGGTTAACATCCCCCAAACAAACGACTTTCACTCTACCAAGGAGAGAACAAGTGGCCATCTGAAGAATAAAAATTGGACATTCTAGAGTCACACACTCCTACAGAATATAAAAAAATCCAGCTCACCAATGCGAAGAGTCTGTAATGTCCATAGAACACTTAATTCTCCACTGTTCCAAATATGACCTCCTCCGTAACAAATCACTCTAGGATAACTTAAACGATAAGAAAATCCAAGACCTACTTGAATTTATTAAAAAACCTACCTATCCTTACGTACTCTATGATGCCCTTAATAACCTAGCAGTTGATAGGACATAAAACTCTAAATTAAAAAAAAAATATTTATTTCATCCCTTCAACAATTTCGTAATTACTCTTCACATTTATTCCATATTCGGCAATTGTCCTAACGTTTATCAATAGTAACGTATAAGTAGAATAGAACACCGAAACGAGTTCCATGGGCGTCAATCACAAGCACCAAGAATCTTTCGATGTGCACACGTGGCAATTAAATTTCTATTAAAATTGAGGTTAGAATAAAGGGCATCGAAATCGTGAATTGCCCCGACTAATTCGTTCCGAGCCGCGGAACAGTTAATTTCTCAAATAATTGTATTCCACCGCGGTGTTCTTCGCGTGAAAATTCGCGTGAAACGCCGCGCCCGCGCCGCGCGAAATGAATTCCAGCGGATTCCCGGCACGGAACGCTCGGCCGGGCGAGAATTTTCCGCGTTCCGCCAGCGGACTCGTCGTCTCGTCGGCTGTTAAGTGTTCCATGCTCCTCCGCATCCCGAGTTAATTAATAATCTCGTTATTCGACGGGGACGTGCGCGCTGTCCTTCCCTCTTTCGCGCGGCGAGGTTCGAATAATTAACTGGTCCGCCGCCGCGGCGTTTATACGTCTGCAGAATGACGGGCCGTCAGCCGCGGTTAATTAAGAACTCGGCCAGTCTGATGGGAAATTAATCGTCCCGTCTACGCTTACATTAATTTTCACTCGATATATCGAGCGTCGTCCGGGGAAAAGTTGGTCACCGGTATTCGTCGATGTAACGCGATGAGAAATGTCTCGCGTTAGGTTGCTCCAGAGGTCCTGATCCACTCTAATGTAGGTACGTTAGATAGAAATGTAAATTTATAAAAAGAAAGTTTGTTATGCTGTGTACAGGGTGTCCTAGCTGAATTAGTATATTGTATCTGCTAGTAGATGAAAAAGGAAATTCAAGTGAGATTAAATTATGACCTTCGGGTGACCTTGAACAGCAGAAAAGTGATTATAAGACACTGTGATTAGGATGGTATGTTAACTTACTGTTTCATGTTACAAGTGTTCAAATGTAACTTTAAACAACTAATATCTAATTTAACACTTTGACTGCCAGGTCACCCAAATGTGGATGACACGTACATTGAAAAGTGTCTGGATTATTTAAACATTGTTATAAAATGTTTGCATGAAATTAATATCACAGTATAATTTAAAACAAGACCTACAGCCTCTATTAACTAAACTCAAATATTTTCGATAATTTATGACTTAAAAAAACGAAATAAAGTGTGTCTGGCTACGTACGGCCTTTTTCACTGTGGCAGTCAACGTGTTAAGTAAAACAAGTCAATAACTGTATTGCCATTTAAACCTTTTTTCTACCTCTACTAGTTTCCGAGATATTCGAGCAAATATCTCTTTTCACCACTTCAGTACGGAGGATGTCAGCTGAAAGAGACCTACGTGTCAAATATTTCTACGTGAACCACTTTCTAATAAAGTCGCATCAAAATCGATGATCGTTACTTCGGTATGTTCCTTTGTAAGCAGTTTCAATGCGTCGCTTTATCTTCATGTCTGCCTAGGACGGAACACTGAAACAACCAGCGAACGACAATAATACCATCGTGATAAATTGCCAACGAATCCGCACCTTCGAAACCCAGTATCAAATTCCACGAGATAGAATTCTCGATCATCGCACATCTAAAAAATTCAGCCAGTCTCAATGTAATCTCTCCGACAATCCAGCCCCGGCGAATCCTCGCCTTTCACGCTGGAACATCCAGCGACAAATGGACGGAAACCGAGTCGTCTTCCTCCAGAAGACACCGGCCCGGGCGAGGACTTCCTTCCCCGCAGGAGCCAGCGGACAAAAGGGGGTAGGACCGGTAATTGATGAAACGTTTCCCGCAAGAATGTCGTAAGATCAACCCTTCAGGAGCAGGATATGAATTGCACGCCTCTCGTTGGCTCCCGCGATCCTCTATTCATTGGATTCCTCCTCGTTCCGCTCAGCTTGCGGTAGCTGAATTCTCGCCGCGTTCCGACTCCTCTGCGTCTCCATCGCCGCGTTCGGCTCGATCATGGCCAGTTCAGACGACCAGTTTGCAGCAGGTTTTCACTTCGTCTTATCAGAACATATACCTCATCGAATAATTCGAATCACTAATTATATAAAAAGGGAGGTGATGATCAGGGTTGCCGGAGAATTCCCTACTGGTATGGACAAAGCGACGTCACATAGAACTATATATACAAATACGATTTGTGCACACTAGGGTAATGGTATTAGGAACGAAAGTGTGGCGTCGTGTCTCCAACAGAAATATATCCCCTCCACTATTACCTTCTGCGTCACTTTGTCCCTACGTGACCATTTTCAACCATTTTCTACCAGAACTCTTCACTTCCGTCTACACAGAAATAGATAGAACCAATCACAAACTTATTTGTTCCAACAAATACAAACTTCAGAGAGAAGACATTCAGTAGTGAAAGGATACACATCAGTCACTGAGAAAAAATATAAGTACAGTGATGGCTCCATGAGAGTTGGATAGGAAGTTCCTCGTGAGAGTTTCAACTTCATCCCCACCATTCAGGGAGGGGTGGGGGGCGTGGAATCTGTTAAGGGCATAATTTGTTGCACCCATTTATAGAAAATAGATTTTTTGTATTTATGCAACATTATTATATATTCTACATATTCATTTTTATTGTTATAAATAGACTACCATTGCATACGCGAGCATTATATTTTATGGATTAATTTACAGAAACTTGACTGAATCGAAAACTTATTTCCCCCATTCAGGATTCCATTAGGTTCTAACAAAAATCAAAGCTCCATTGACTATATCAAAATCCTTACTATATTCAATTTCAAACAGGTATGTTATAAATCTTTTTCTTGAGATTTCAAGGTGACCTTGAGTTTTTCCAAGGTTAATGCATATCTTTTTAATACCACGTTGTTGTCGATGGAAGGACGAATTCAGCGACCAATACCAAGATGGTATTAAAAAAAGGTACATTAGCCTTGAAAGAACGCACGGTCACCTTGATATCTCAAAAATAAAATAAGATAGTATTTAGACGACGACGGTAACGAGTTATTTTAGATAGTAGTTCTTATTGACTCACCATGTAGGTATATCTTCGTGCCGACTGTCTCATTGCAAAATCTCCTTCTTCTCTATGAAATTCCATTTATTTCTTCGTTGGTTTCGTATATCATCGTGCTGCTGTCTTTTTTAATAATAGCCTCTATTAAATTGTTAATTATATTTCCGTCAGTGGTATCGGGATTCAACGGCGGAGATACGCTTTGTTCCCCGATCAAAAGCTCGATTACAAATTAATTAGCAACATCCGATCATCCTGTTACCGCGTGTATTGTCTTCCTCCGAGCTCTCCTGCTCGATGGTCCGCCAGATCCGTTCTCGTCGAACAAGTTAAAGTGCTCGGTTCCCGATGGGTCCGAGGAACTTGCATCGATTACTTGCCCACTCGATCTTCAACGATCGACGAGGCGTACACGATACACACGTACATGTACGTATACACCGTAGGTATACACACGTCAGGCAGTCGATACTGGCCGAAGGAAGGCGGTGCCAATTGTCGAAACTCGACGATTAAATTAGCGACGGGACAATTTTCGGCCGGCGGCCGCGCGGACAACTTTATCGTGACTGACTGACTGACGGTATTAACAGCCAGAGAAATTCCATTGTTCCTCCCGGTTGGATTAATTGATCGGTGCCGGAGATCGCTAATAATGAGTGACGTCCACACTCCCCGCAGAAGGAAATATCTTCTTTCGCGTCGGCTATTTATTGGAAATGTTTGTTAGGAACGTGATAATTGGATTTAATGTTGAACGTGCGGTCATGGATGGGTGATAATTTCTTATTTAGTTAATTAATTCGCCCGACGGTCGCTACTGTAGAGGTGTACTGTGCATTGCGATGGTGAAATAGATGACGTATGGAAATATTATTTTTATTATGACCACGAATATTTATGCAAACTTATAATTTTGGATGCTGATATTTTTTGCCTATAGGTACTATGTAATAAATTTTACTGTAATCATTACTGTCGTATATTTTGCATGTCAGGGAACGGTGTAAATGCATAAATATTTGCAGTTTAATTATTAGTATATGTATGCGTATTCATACATAAATGTGCTACTTACTGGCGCTATCACTGATCGAAATTTTGGATAAATTTCTCTTAAATATGTACTGATACAGAAACAGGAAAGGAATCAGTATTATTTCTATACAATTTAGCAGTCACGAGCATGTGATTGATAGTATCATAGGAATCATATTGTATAATACTTTATAAAGGTGCACAGAATTAGGTTCTGGTACACAGAATATAAAAAGTGCATACAAGTATCAGTTTAGTATTATGACTATGGATTGTCTGCACTTACAAGTAAGTATTTAATTTATTTCTGACTTGATAGAAACCTTAAAAGAAGAAGAACAATATTTGTTTAAACATACTTTAATAAATTGCTTCAGAAAAATGTAATATTCCACAAAGATCCACAGTCTAGTAATTAGGTCTTTCTTACATAATTGGTATGAATCGAAAAAGAAAATTTAATAACCATACCACGATATTATACATTCTCGTAACTGGATCAGTATTATTATACTTTGATAATTTATTGTAATTATAATCCTTCTAATTAAGAGACCTAATTTTGTCTTCATTGCATGCAATTAGCAAAACAGTGCACAGAATCCATGCATACTGAAATAACACATATGTATAAATAGTATACAGTCACCTGTCCACAATTGAATAATTTACGTGCCATGTACCTCTGCCCATATCATAAAAATAAACAATAATGATACTAATTAAAAATTAACGTGGATCATTTCCTGCAATTCGATCGTTAATGTGAAAAGTTTGAGACTGCTCAACAAAAGAAGAATAGAATGTTTTGTCTTAAAGAGTGGTCGCACGATGGGAAAGGACGCTCAAAAGAGCCACAAGCCCCAAATGGCGGGATGTGTTTGCGTGCGAGCTGATTGGGGCGTCCTTTTAAAGAAGGGAGGAAACTGCCACAAGAAGGAAGCCGAAGGGCGGCGGGTCCAGAAACTAGCTTTCCCGTAGAATTTCTCCATCCCTCGTCTCATCTTACGGTCGATATTCCCAGCTGCTCGCACGAACCAACGCCTAAAGTCGGAAATAATGTTGTGCATGTTGGCTGAGATGAAGACGATGCACAATTTAAATCGTGTTTTCCAGTGGACGTATCAATCACGAAATGAAACAATGCAGACTCGTGGACTGATATATTATTTATATATAGCTATTGACAATAATTAAGGAACTAAACAATTTTTATGAATATCTTATTTATGATTCACGTTTGTGTATAATTTCCGTACATCAAGTTTACATAACATTGTTCAACAAATTTTAATCCTTTTTGTACTTTATAACCGTGTAGAAGCGTATCTGAGAAATTTTTATAAACTGATTACCAACCTGTAAACCGTTTTGTTTCAGCACGTCCAGTTATCGAAACAATCAATTTTTAGAAATAATTGCACATTTTCAACTTTGGAGGTGTGTTGTGCTTTTATAGTAATAGTTATTCAGTTGCTTTTTACACGAAATAATTCTCTGGACTATCCTGAATTATGTTATAGACATCAAAATATGTTAAAATAATGATATCCTTCAGTTTATTTCAAAAACTAAGTGTCTAGGAGAATATTTAATCATGGCATGCTATAGATCAGACTTCATAAAGATCTATTACAAACGTCTATTAACGGTTATGAGGTATTTTACGTGTTAAATGTGCATATTTTCAAAAAGTTTGTCACGTTTATTGATCCAATAGAAACAGATATAAGTTTATCGTCAGTAAATCCTCGATGAGTGTTTGAAGGCTCCTCGGCACTGACAAGGAGAGGTCCCCAGGTGTAACGCTGACTTTTTAATAAGGTTTAGCACAGTGACAGAGCTTGGAATTCTAAAACCAATGATATTTCTTTCAGCCGTATATGGCCATTAGTTTATGAAATATTTAATGTTCAGTGTCAAGGAGTCTTCGAACACTCATCGACGATTTACTATAGCATACCTAATACCTATATAATTACTTTCATACTCATTTTTATAAATCAATCAATTTAAATCTAAACTTTTAAAGTAGTTGCCATAGATATCGAAAAATCCATAGTTGTAGAAATACAAAATAGAAATTTAATTGTAGTAAACGTACTTTACATTTCACCAGTCTCTTGGAAAATATCGCCATGAGAAAAGGGAAATCTTTCTCTTCGACCTTCTTGCCGAGCTTGTTACCAATGAAACTGCCTTATGAAAGAATAAAAGGGTTGGTAAGGAAGTCGTAGGGAAAAAGACCGGGTTTCCACGCCGGACCGGCGCCCATTTGGAAAACCCCTCAAAAGAAAGACGACGACAAAACCGATAAAGAAATATTCTTCCTCTCCACGTGGTCCCGGCTAAATCGATACTGGAATCGCGCTCGGAGCGACGCCTACACGTTGATGGTCCTCGATATAAAGCCATCGTTCTCGACCCGATCGGGACCACCCCGCGTGTACTACAAAAAGGCAATTTCCTTTCTGCCCGGAAAAGTTGGCGATCCCAGACGGCCACACGCCGAAAAGTCGACGAACAGAGCTTTATAATCGTAAGAATTATCCGACCGGTTCGTTCCGGATGCAATCCTAGTTCTTCTCGCGGATTTTTTGTCCCCGAATTTTCGAACTCTCTTTGAGTTTTTGCGAGAAATTTAGTGTATCTAGATAGTGTTCTTTGTGAAATGTTTTTTAACGGTTGTGCTTTTAGAATTCTGTACTTCAGAGTCAGACTGGCCTAGGTGCAGTATTTTAATTTGTAAAAAAACATTACTGATTGCACGTTTCTTCTCTACAATCGATTGTTTTTATGACTACAATATTGTATATTATTGTAAGATATTAACTAAATCTAAACATTTTACTTGGAGTAGTTCGAACAATTTAATTTCTTTTTATTTATTACGTAACTTAAAAACATTACTTCTCTATGGTTTCGATAGAGTACCGAAAGAACAGTAAAATGTACAGTGGGTACAGTAACTGTAAATGTTGGGGGGTCAGTTTTCTGCAGGTAAGTATACAATCTTCAATATGTTAATGAAGTTCATGTTCTTGAAAATTCATTGTTTCTCGATTATTCTAGAGAAAAATTTATTTTAGAATCAATGTGTCAACTACAACATATGTACAAAATATGTTACTTCCGATCCAAATTTCATGTATGTAGTTGTTCAAAACAGAATAAAAGAAAACCATATACAAGGATTCAATAACATACTTCCTTCATTTCCAATCTCTTTGAACTGTTATCTCTTTGTTGAAATGTTACTAGTCAAAACTAATGTAAAAGATCGACATTTTTGTAAACAGTTTTCAGTATAGTTATTAGAAGAGGTAGCAATTCCTTTTCCAGTGCAGATCATTTTCCCAACGAAAGTTTATTAAATTCATTCTAAATAAAATATTTATCTTGTATTTAAAACAATGACATTTAATCGGATTCAAGATTAGAAGTTTCATAACATTATTCTAAGCTTCATAACTCTGTAACAAGTTCGTATTTTCCGGTAAAAAGCATCGGCCTAGCTGGAATTTTTACGAGACTCTTAAAACTACGTTCCTGGGGGAAAAAGTACAATGAGCATTATCATAAAACGCGCAAAATGTTATCACAGGCTATAACTGAATTCTTTCCTTGGTTAAAGAACTCCGTAAACATATCTCATATGTCTCTCACAAAGGATATCAAAATCATAACAGCCGATAAATCCGGAAACTGCTCTCATACGAGATTCCATAGTCGAAATTCAATGTGTATTCGAGAAAATAAACTGCAAATGAGCTTTAAATAATCAGGATCTGCAATCGATGCTACATTAAATTCTTTTGATTTCACGAACAGCTGAATATCGTCGTTGTTAGCTCCTATACTGACGTATGAAGCTGAAATAATGTAGTACAGTAATGACTCAATGAGTTCGACATACTCGGGTCTACTTAGAAGCATTCGTGGAAAGGCGGAAAGGTTTTCAACCGCTCAGAAATTAGTTTTTTTTGCCCGAAGCCAAGCTTTTGCTTAGCTTCTGATTATTCTGTTTTGATTAGTTCCAAAGGGGGACTGCCCTAGTCATTTTAACTACTGTGTGTTGTCTAAATTAACTTTATTTTAAATTTAATTAATTTACAACTGTAAGTAGAAGCTAAATTGATACAAATGAAAATGTAATGTCTTAACCATAATGGTTATGTGATTTTGCCTGCCCAAATAAGTAGCTCCTTCAGTCGCAATTTGTCTTCATCTTCCAAGGGGTGAATCTGACAATTCCACGTTTCTAATTTCTTGAGATCATGCAGAAAATTTGATTAATTTTTTGTTCAGGCTCAAACTCACAGAGAAACCAGAAAGAATTCGAAATTTTTCAATAAACCACCTGTTAAATTGGAGAATGTTTGAACATCAAAGAACAAGATTTTATCTCTCAACGGAAGTCAAACTAACTAGATCTATGGGTTTGAGTCAGGTCTAGGTTCCTCCTTTCTTGAGTTTGTTATAACAATTAAATAAAGAAAAATTATGTCACAGACTTTTACTCTACCTCAAGGAGATCAATCTACATAACAAAATATGAAGATTTCAGTAAAATTAAAATAATACACGCTTAACTATAAGGACTAGAAGTTACACGAGTATTGAATATCCCCACTTATACATATTTCATATGTATATTTAGTTCGTTGCTGTAGTTGTGCATATTTAAATCTGTGGAATGTTGTAATACTGTAACGACGAGTGTATTTAAATAGATGTATTGAACTCAAATATGTATCAAGTTTTGTAAATTTGTAATTATATTATATTGTACTTTTTTGTGGCCACTAATACCCGAAAAGTGGACGTTACTTTCATTAATAAGCAATCTAGAAAAGAACTTCGAATTCTCCGTTTTCTTAAGTAAAGGTTTTGGAGCACTCGAGGCAATAAATAATATTTTAAAAAAATGAACTCCCAGTCACATACAGAAAATTTGAATCTGGAAAATAGCAAAGACATCACGTTCGTATCGTAAACTCAGTTTTAATTTATTTCTCGTAAACAGTCGCGAATTCGAGAGATTCGCGCCGATATTCTTCGGTCGAATTAATTTGACAGGTGGCACTCCGGCTAGTATCGTTCTGAATCCACGCAAACGAGATTTCCAACTACCTAATGTCTCTTTGCATTCCGATAGACCCGTTGAAATACAAAGCAACGTTGCGGAGCGTGCTCGACCGTATCCATCGCAGAAAATCGTGCACCGTATTTTCTCGTTACAAACTCGATTTATCGTCCGAGCCGACTCGTAAGTTCAACGCTATCCTCGCTGTTCCAGCAGTCCTTTTGAACTGACTCTGCTGGTTTTTTGCCCCTGTAGACTATTACTCTGATACGAATACAGGTAAATCTATAACACTAGAATAATCAAAGCAGTCACGATCATTGGTTCGTAAACTTTTGTAAAAATGATTAAAATGTCATAATAGTGTATTTTCTGAGATTCTTCGCAACTTCTATTGCAACATATAAATGGAGAAGTTAGTTAATTTATCGATTTGCATATTTTCAACAAGCCTTTCGCTAATGTAATAGAAGTAGAAATATGTTCAGTTTCGGAAATTCTAGTGTTAATTGGACATCCTAATAATAAAATATGAAATTAAAATTTGAAAAATGAAACAAATGAAAAATTAAACACTTTTCGTGTGCATTTTAATATTACGTAAAGTCACGAAAGAAAATCGTTTGAAACGTTCGTTAAAAAACAATTTTTACGTTTCCTATAAACTACACTTTATTACAAAATATAACACTTAAGATAATACTGTTAGATTAATATTCTTCGGTAGTGGTATGATGAATTAATTATCGCGCTGGTTTTCACGCTCTTTATACGTGTACATATATCATTCCTGAGACTAATGAAGTCGTTTATTCAGGCTTATAAACATCATTATAAGTCTGACAACAAATTACACTTTTTACTACCATTTAAGAATAAATATTAATGATTATCTTATCCTCAATAAAAATAACCCAATTACACTCAGAACTGGTTGTACGAATTGAATTCAGGACATCGAGGAAATTAAAATTCCCAGAAACGTCTTTCTCCCTCTCTCTATCTCCAAGAAACGAAGCTATTCATTCCGAAGGAACGTCGCTATGCGGCGTGACGTTTCCGTTCGCGATACGTTCGCGAAACCGCAGCAGCATCGTTCGAGGCGGAGGCCTGGAGTAAGGCGACCGCCAGGGATGTCCTTGAGGAAGTCGCGGGAACTCTTCCTCGCTTCCGCTAAAGGCCGTTTTCATACTCGTTATTTAAGATTACTCCCGGGGGCTCAACCCGCAATTTATGAAACTCGTAATGGGGCTCCCCTAGGCGATACCTTTTCGCCGGCGTATAATGATTATACGTACCGCCATCGCCGTGAAAATAGTAGCTGACTGTGTTCCCTTCAATTTATTAAATATCGGCCTTCCATCCGTTGGGACCGACCGTTCTCCTGCATTTCTCGTTTCTTTACGTCGCTTCTCGGTTTCCCTTTATCGCCGGATACCTTGGTACTTAACACTTCTGCAGCTGCTCCAACAGTGGCGCCACGAAGTGTTTTATGTTAATTATTCCGAGCACTCGTCTGGATATCTTTATGCGGCGAAAATAATTAGAGCCGCGAGAAATTTTATTTCGAGTCCATAATAATTAATATGTGACCGAGAAAACGGCGCTGGCGGGCAGGAGATGATTCCTTATGGAAACATAAATGAAACAGTGTTGAATAAAAACTTTTCATTCGAAACAATCCCAACTTCGATTTATCGGGGTTTTGTAAGGTGATAGTATACAGGTTCTTAATGATATATTTGAAATATTGTATTAAGTGTAGACACTCGATAATTTTAAAGATATAAACCAGTAAAGTTACGATCCTTCGAGATATATTATGAATATAAATCAAAGTTATCGAAGTTGCTTTGAAAATTGAGAATGTTGGCAAATTGAAACAATATTTCGGTGAATGGGAATCGATCTCACGATCACCAAGCAGTCAAATTATCTCATTAGAATTTCCCAGTCAAACAACTATACTTCGATGGGTTTGACTTATATTCATAGTACATCTTAAAGTTATGTAACTTTGATTGTTTATATCCTTAAAATTATCGAGTGTCTACACCGAATACTTTACATATATTATTAGGAACTTGTAGTATACTATCATCTTACAAAACCAGGTTAAAATCGAAGTCGGACAGTTGGGGTTTTTTGTATATTCGCAATAAGTAGAAACGGAATGCAATGATCAGACGCATTAGTCAAGCCTAATTCATTTACATGGGTATCCAGCAGATATTCGGTTATCTCGGAAACGTAGTCTTGGATAACAAATTTTATTCTACACTTTTGATTTATTTTTCCATAAAGAATCTTCTTCTGCCCGCTTGGACTATCATTTCGGCCGCACACTGTATACAAGGTCTTCTTGACTGGTGGTACAATCGGGTACGGGGTGATTCTACGTGTAAAAATGAGTCGAAAATATAGAATCAACCTTTTTTATTTGATGCTTCGTTTTCGACAGAATCGGCTTTTAAAATTTATCTGAAATGCGTGTATTAATCATGGGAGTAAGTAGAAATAGAATGCAATGAACAGACGTGCTAGCAGAACCGTATAGAATTGCATGCATATCCAGTAAATTTGCAAAGTTGATTTTCTCGAATACAAAGTCTCAAATGAAAAAATGTTACTGTATATTTTCGACTTACTTTTTTATGTAGAATCACCCTCTACTTGATTGTACCACCAGGTAATGACACATTGTATATAACGTACTTTATCTTTCATGAGTATTAGGATACGTTGTTTGTATATAGAAAATATGATGTTTTGTAAAAGTGATATATTTTGGGTCAGTTTTATTGCTTCACATTAGCATAAGCATTGTTCAATCGAGCTCTAATATCTCATAAACCATATTTATTTCAGACCTTCAACAATTTCGTAGTTCCTTATTGTATTTATTTCTTCTTCGATAAGTGTCGTCAGTACTCATGAACAATACCATTAGTGCAATAATTGGTAGACGTACCTGAAATTTATTATAGTTCAGTATATAGGCTGTCCGCTGATTATGAATACTTCACTGTTTTTAAAAACGTGAAAAATAGACATACAATGGGGGTTACGTGGTTCAAGCATTTGTATCTGATGACAACAATTAATTTTAATTTTTCCAATAAACTAGTGGAACACTCTGTGTACATTTCAGTTAATAATACCACTACAGAAGAAATATTATCGAGGCATAAAGTTGAATATATCACGAGGATACTTCAGAAACATTTATTTTCCGATATATAGGTAAAAGATCGTACCATCGGTCAAAGTAAGAAATGATCCACCGTTTAAGACACCATAAAACATTCCATAGTGTGGTGGTTAAGTCACCAGTGCTCAAGAATTGAAGCTTACTACACAGTAGTCGATTTTTAATCTAACCCTAGTCTACTTGGCCTCTCTTTCTATCGCAGTGTGGGCTAAGAAGGTAATAAATGCGAATAGTCAGGAAATTGCGAGTCAGGTCTGAAGAATAAATGGGAAACGGCGACTAGAAGACTGGCCAAAGACAACGTTGCCCCCGACGATCGTTGTTGCGAATTGCATTTTTATGAGGCCTTTCTGAGCATTCATCTTCCGAGTATAAGGCCATTAATAAATTGAGCCAGCATAACGCTTTGTGGACTTCTCGCGGCGCGAGGGCGCCGCTTCCATTGGAGACGTTTTGAATACACGCGAATTATTGAGCAATAAAGCAACAACGTCGAACGATACGCTGGCCAAACGAACGAAGAATCTTACTTAGAAGGCTTGGACCTCGTTGGCTTCTATTCATGCGAAATTCTTATTTCGATTTCATCCAATGAATGGCATCTGGCGGAACGAACTATCGTCTCGCAACAAGACGGGAAATAAATCGGCGCAAATGTCTGGCTGCATTTCTTTTCAGGTGTATTTCTCCACCGAACGCTATTTCATATCGAGCAGTATATGGGTCGATGGACCAAATGTACGCATTATTTGGGTAATGATGATATCGAGATTTCAGGTTGAGTGATCTTGAGTTTTTGATGATATTTGTACTTCTTACTATGTATTCTAGAGTTATATAGGATAATTCGGAAAACGTTGAACAGTTTTTGAAGGATAGGGTGTTTTATAATATATAGGGCTTTCTTTAATAATCGATGGGGGGCGCAAGAAATCAATGAAAACAGTTCGTATAAACGTGCGTCCTAATAAACTTGTTCTTGAATTGTACTTATTTTTGCATTAGAATAATTATGCATGACTAGGCTGCGGATTTGAAGCATTTATAGTCTATAAGGTTCTGTGAAATACAGAAAAAGACAAAACTTCTTTTTTTTTTATGATTTTTAGTCTAATAAGATGCTTAAGAGAAGTGAGAAATTCCTACGTTTACTCTTGTCCTTATGAATTACTTCAGGAATTGTTATTTCTCATAGAAATCCGCAATCTGTTAATGAAAAACTGAGCTATATAGTATAATTGATTCTAGTGAATTCTACTAAACTGATTGGTTCATCGTATGTTAGCTTTTGGAGTAGTCAATTGAATGAACTGCATTCAGTTATCTTTCACATATACAACCGTCGGATGAGTGCCATCCACTTCACTTTGAATGAGTCCATAGACCACGTATAATTAATTAATTCATCCAGTTGTATTAAAATTAAATTACATTTAATTATGCGCACAAAATGTAACATCGCTGACATGTACAAACAAAAAGCACTTGTCATTCTTGAATGAGCAGCAACTAATCTAGGCTGTTTAGTAGAGAGCTTTGCAGGAGGTGAACAACAATTGCACGCCTTTACAATTTGCTTTATAATAATATACTGCATTTCCTGAATCTCTCGTATACCTACCCTTGTATTTGATGCAACAAAACCATATCCACAGACCTAATGGATTACATACCTTAGACAGGTCGAAAACTAGGGTTATTTTTATGAATTGTTTTTTCGTATAAAGAATTGTTTTATTTAATAATCAAGACATACATCCTTTTGTGCATAAGGATTTATCTTAATTTATATATCTCAAGACCTCTTCATAGTTACAGCATTTGCGGTAACAAAAATATCTCAGAGACAGTAATCTAGTAGGACCAATTTCAATAAAATCTAACATGAGTGTTTTTAAGACTATCTTCTAGTATTTGTCGAAGCAATTTTCCGATTCGTGTCTCGTTTTTTATTTTATTGGGAGAAGAAAATTAAAATTTAGTTCGAAAATCGTATGCTTGACTTTAACCATTTTTGAAAAAATAAATTTTGTACGTGATGGACTTTCCACTGTCTGGCTTTGAACAAGATATGAACATCATATCAATTTTACAATATTATATTCAAAACTGAATCACTTAGAATAAATAGTTTTTACCATCGAAATTGAAAAATTTGATACAGAAAACATGTTATATGTCATTTTTTTTAAAAAGAACTTAACACATTCTGGCTCTAGGGCCCAAATACTCCATAAGTAATACTTATAATCAGAAGTGTATAATTCTAGATCAACAAAATATACTACCTTCGTCCAATTCAAACTATTCCGTTATACATCGCGTCATCTTGTTATTCTCCAACCATTCCAGACCCTCCAACAATAACCCCAACGATTCCTGGCGCTCTCCTCGAACAAGTCCAACACCGTGACAACAATCGTTCAACGAAGGGGGCGACTCTCCGTCGCAATAATAAAGATTCAACGTCACACTGGCGAAATTTATGGTCAGACTCCGTTCGAATGAAAGGATTCTGCAATTTTCCGTCTCGATTTCCGTGGACGCGATTACGTTTCAGCGTTTCACCTGGAATGAGTAGATATTAGAGACTGGCGAAGTTAGGGGTGTCACGGGCGTGCACCATAAATCCCGCTTTTCCGGATCAATTTTCGTTCGTTCGGCTGGACCGGTCGCGTCTCTCCCTCGAACGGGAAAGTTTCTCGCGATGGCAGGAGAGAATCGATGCTCTCGAATCGAACGACACGCGTCTGAATCCTCTCCTGTTTCCTCCCCCGCGAAGGAAGGGGGAGGGGGAAGGATCTTTGGCAGCTGATGTTATCGCGTTCGCCTGTTCGAGACACACCGAAAGTTTCCGGTTCGAGAGGGAATTAATCTTTTTCCTGTTTACCACTCTCGCCTCCCCCCACCCCTTTTTTCTCCGTTTACCCTCTTATCAAATTTCTTTGGGCTCGATTTCGCGGAGAACAGTTCCTCGTTTGTACACCTTGCGCCTATTTGGCAGCTCCTTGATTTCTTTGCGTTGAGTGTACAGAGTAGACATGGTGTGTCATCTGATCCTAACAGTTTAAATTACTTGTAAATTGTTTGTTGTATGAAAGAAAATTATTCAGACGAAAGTCCTATGGTATTAAGGGGGTTTAGGATGCAATAATTGGCTTTTCGTTATTTTGCTCTTTTGTAGAGATATGAAGGTGGCCTTGGGTTTTTTTTTAAATGTACTTTTTTATATTTGATTTTATAATTCGAACGATTAATTAACGCTGAGTAAAAAACTGTTAAGGTATGCAGATTCCAGAAATGACTGATTATAGAGATCTTTTTTAGTTGACAGTCTTTATTTTTTAACGACTGTGGATTATTTATTTATAGCGAAAACTGATTGTGTTAATAATGGTGGGTGTTAGGCTTGGCATGCTGCCTAATATCAGAAACCAACAGGTTATCGTGACGACGAAGAAATTCTGGGCAATCATCGTGCTCGTAACTCTTGTAAATTGTGCCTGACACTTGGTGCACTTGTACTACTTACGACATATAAAGTTCCGTATGGAAGCTTCACCCGGCTTGTTCTTCAGCCGGGTTCCTCACATGCTATTAATTTCTGTTCAAAGTTTCCGATGAAAGAGAAGTAGAGCAATGAGAAAATTAATACATACATATTGGAAATGTGAAATGTGAGGTCAGTGTGGAGTAAATCACCAGTTCACTAAATAATTCTGTGTAATTTGTATTTATGTACATTTTTTGTGTCTCCATTGTAAAAGAAATCTGTTTAAAAACTATTTTAAATAGACCACTTGCCGTTAGTTTATCGAAACAATCAATGATCCCATTCATAATAATTAATATACTAACTGGTTTGATTTTTTACTGTCTTCCTGTTTTCTATTCAAGAATTACTTGTGAAACAACATAATGGAAATTCTGTTTAGGTAAATATTGCCAATTATTATACTAAGCTCACTTTAAAGAATGTTGTACCACGTAGTTTCCCTCTGACATCTTAACATGGTAATATCGTTCAATCATAGACGAAACTATAACATCCTTCATGCCTCATAAAATAAAAAAAGGCTAAATTACAGTTTCGACAAAAGACTGGTGATTTTATGCACTTATATTAAATATAAATATAAACAAGATTTGTTCGAAAATAAATATTGAATTTGACCAAATATAGTGGATTACATACTGTTGCATCTAATACAGTGTGTTAAGAAAAGATAGGCTCAGTCATAGTTATTGTCGTAGCTCATCAACAAATTTATCAATCAATCTAGAATGTTCAGGGTCTTAGGCACTTATATTAACAAATTTCTATGTTAGACATTATTGAAAAATATCGTGTCAATACAAAATTCAAAATTTTTTTTTAACGTAGCCAATTATTTACCGTTTATCATAACAAATAATAGGTTCACTTGTTTAAAAAATAGTTAAGTGATGCGTTAATGTTCAAAAACTTAATATATCATGAAAATTAATTAGCCTATAAAATACTAATTCTCACGATACACATATTAAGTTTTTGCACACTGACAAGTGAACCTAATCATTTATTAACAGTAAAAAATTGGGTACGTTCAGAAAAAATGTCTAATTTTGTTTAGACAAGATATCATTAAATAATGTTTAACATAGAAATTTGTTAGCCTACCTGCCTAATACCCTGAAAATTTCAGATTAACTGATACCATTGTTCATGAATTACGACCATAAGTATGACTGAATCTATCGTTTCTTAACAAACTGTACGTATGTAACTGTCGCCGAGTCAACGTCTGTGCATAATTACGTCTGACGTATCACTTAGTCGCACTACTTGAACCGCTTAGAAACCATGCCTTCCTCTCTCTCACTCGCTCTTTCCTACTCTCTCTCCTCTTTGATGTTGACCCGGGTATTACGAAGGAAGGTTTGAATAACCATCGAAAGTTTCCACGATGAAATTTCTATAAATTTCGCGAATAGCAGTCGCCTGACAGTTCTGACGGTCCACCACCTCCGCCTCCCGTATAATCGTAACTATGAACTTCTGCTTTATTTGCTGACCGTACGACTAAAGCTTTCAAACATTGCCTAAGTAGATACCGAAATGCACAGTTACTGAGAGCATTCGCAAATTGATGCAACGTTATCGTTAGTTGCGTTTTTCAATCAGGAAAATGGGCATTCTCGAACGTCTGATTGATATTAATACTCGCGATGGGTAATTCCAGTTTTATTTTATCGAATTGACAGCTACAGCGGTGGCGTTATTCCATTTTTTGGATTGTAGTGTGTGAGACGATGATATTTAATCATTGTTTGAAAATTAATTCACAATTGTGTAATTTATTTGTATTACGAAACACTTACGTTTGTGTAATATGTTGTGTATGAAACTAAGAAACTGCAAAATTTCTGGTTTTCAAATTTCTTGACTTTCGATTTTTATATTTAGCGACAAAAAATAACAGATTGTCGAGTAAACGATGAGAATTACATAAAAATATACTGATTATTATATTCTTTGATAAAAGCAATTACATTGTATTTTTATACGTGGCAACAACCAATTGCTACTTATTATTTCATTCTTTTTCAAAGTTATTTATGATCCCAACTTTTTTATACATATGGGTTACGTAAATACTATCTGAATTGACGCCACATGCAAAGTGTATTTTAGCTTATTTGTGCGCGTTATACCAGCGCAGATTCAATTTCTATCGCAACTTTTGTATTCTGTGGAGTTTCGTTTATATTAATTTAAAAAAAAAAATCGATTAGAATACCATGTAGGTCAGCATTCTTTTTTGGCTTTTCGTTCGTAGTCCAGTGTCAATTCATTTCAAATCGTTTTTCTACACGAGATCACATCTGTGCCGATTACTATGCACGAAATGAATTTTTCAGTTTTATTCTTTCGATTCTTCTATTCGATCATTTATTTGAATGGAATAGGTACTTCACAAAATTTAACACAACCATTTTTTTAAATTCTATTACCTAATGTATTATCATTCTGAAATTCCAAATCTCTGAAGCGTTTACATCATACCGTGTATCGATAATTTCTCCATAATTGTGATGTTACAATGTTCTACTGGAGAATCACAGAACAGAGTGATTGTTGAATTGAATTTTTACGTTTGAATCGAAGAATATTACAATTTTATTGATATTTGAAGGACTTAAATACGCAAACTGAAATAACCACTGTACCACTATGGGTCGTAAATTGCAAACAGTTTGCACTACCGGATGGATTGAAATTTTCCATATTCATCGTGCTCCTTTACAACTGCGCTGATGAACACGGTTTTTATGAGCTTAAGTCTTTTCCATGGCTTGCGTAACAGCCGGTGATTTTCACGGTATCGATTTTAATTCTGCAAATACAACGGCCCTGTACCAAGTACATAAAAGAACACCGGAGGAATTACGTTACACCGAAGTAGCTTCACGTTTTTCCAATCAATAACCCGAAAAAACTCGGTGAATCCGTGATCACGTTAGTCCAGTAAAATTTCGTCTTTTTTTCTCGCTCGGTCCCGAATTTCGGAAACTCCACTGTTTCGACAAACACTGCACGGACGAATCATTCCACATTTTCATCGATACGCGGTGTCCTTTATAAAGGGTGTCTTGTTACTCACTGATATTTCTATAATGAAACGTTGAATTAGTGAAATAAAGGAGAAAGATCAGATGATTTCTTCGGGTAATAAGATACTGGAAATATTTTTGGGTTCTCGCAAAAATTTTGTTCACCAGTTTTTGTAAAGGGTAAGGAGAGAAGTCTCATCTTACTTGAGAAACTGACTGGACACGTGTTATTTAGAAAATATATAATTTGGTTGACGAATATAGTGTAACATAAAATATAAATTTTGTTTTATATCCTTTGTCGTTTTTCTATCTAATGTAATTATTGTGTATATGGTAGCTGGTGAAAGTGAACATCGTTTTCTTGTATGTAACGGTTAATTCAGTATTATAATCAGGACATATTAGGAATTTCTTATAGAAATTACTAAAGCTTACTACTTATTTCTTATAGAAATTACTAAAGCTTACTACTTATTTATTAAGATTCTACATCACTTTTATTGCAACGTAATAAGTTACTTTATTTATTAATTGGTATTTTCTTCTGAAATCTTTCATTTTTACTATTGCAGTATTACGTTGATGCAAATCAAATCTATTATTTGTAATATACAATCAAGAATAAAATTTCTTAATTTAAAAATAACTTTGATTAATTAAAGTGGCCATCGCTGGATTCTCTAGGACATTTTTTAAACATGTTTGGACTATAAAACTAAATACAAAAATGTAACTATAAAAAAATTAAATACAATGTTCACTTCTTTATCTGACAAAAATTACGAAAACCAGAATTTTTACGTTCTGTCCACACTAATTGTGAAACAATTTTACTTTGACTTAAATCTACCCTCAAATATGAATTACGATTTCAAATTAAATTTTCAATGACTTATGAAAACAAACATATTAATTTCAAACTAAAGCTATAAGCAAAAAATTTAAACAACATTTCTTTAAAAGGAATTATGTTCAAAGTATACTTTCATCATTGAGGGTTCTAGTGTCGAACGAGGTGATTGGGGATCTAAAATAATACAAAACGTGTCTATAATTCAAAATGATATCGAAGAGACAAAATGGGAAACCCAAAACGTATCCCACGTGCGCCACTGAACGATCTCATTCATTGAACGGCCGATTCTATTACGATTTTTCAGGGGGGTGCGCACACTCACCCTTGACAACACGAGCGGTCTAATTTCGAGGCGAACCTAATACCTTCCGCTAGGTTAACCGTGTTTCGTGGGTCCCTCGCCCTTATGCGATATGGCCGTCCCGCGTGAATGACGGAGGAAGGTCGTAAAGACGTGGGGCAGGATAACAACCCCGAAAATGTTACCCTTGGTATTCAATCGGGGGTGAGTTTCGGCGATGTTCTGCTCTCGTAGAGAAATATCGGAACCAGCACGCCGGCTGAACACAAAAATAAGGGACCAGTACCAGACCTGGGCACTTCTGAAGTGATATTACTTGAAATATTATTTAAAATAACATGTTATTTTATTTCATACTTATTTTTATGCCTGTGATCACGTGTGAAACATCATTTGAAATATTATTTCAAATAGCATGTTATTTCATTTTTTAATCATTTGAAATAATTCTTAGAAATAAGTGTGAAATTGTTCTTCGAAATTATATCAGGTGACTAGGTCTGACTTTGGTTTATTGAAATTTTTCTGAAGCGTAACATCCTTGTTCCATCATCCACACCAGTGGAATGATTATTTTCTTTTGCGTAAATATATATGTATATATATAATCGTAAATTAAATTTACAGTAAATTGAATTCAAGGAATTTCTCATGAATGTACGATATATAATACAAAACAAAGGAAAGAATGTTATTTTAAACTATGGACCAATTACATTCTACGCACTCTATACTGCTGAAGTATAGAAAAAGAAGTAATTCGATATTTTGTCAACATCCAGAAATATGTAAATCCCTCTAAACAATATCCGTTTTCATATGAAAAATGTCCCGCTCGCTGGAAAACATTTCCGTCCTCGAATGTTTAATCGTTCCCACGCGAATGGAAACAAATCACTGGATCGAACCCGAAAAAACCAGCAGATAGAAAAATCAAACGAAACTTCTATAACGAGCGAGTACAATGGCATTAAATATGGTGGGGGTAGCGGCGCCGATATTTCTGTACACAACCCCGGGAGGAATATTGGAAGTTTATTATCTAAATGCTTCGCGTTGCCAATAATCCGCGCCGTTAATCAAAGCGTTCTATCAGCACAATCACGCGAAATATCACACGTTGCCCACGCTTCTGTACATTTATAGAAAGCAGAGGGGATGAATTTAAAGGAATTCCTCTCCCTCTCTCTAAAGTCTAAAAAAAAATGGGCACTTTTTGGAAACCTGTTTTGCGGGATTGGTAAGAGATAATTGAACGAGAATTTGTGGTATCGAATAGGTAATGTTTTGAGATAAAATTCACATTTTAGTAATGTGAGAAAAACATCAATTTATAGATATAAATGGAAAAGCGACATAAGCCTTCAGAAATACTGCAGCCTCGTGCCACGTTGTAGATTGTACTAATCCTCAAGAAGATGTGCTAGGTCGAGTCGTAAATAACATCCACCATTGACACTAAAATAATTACTAAATAGCAATTGAAATGCAATGGTCATAGGATTAATTGAACTGAACATTAATAATTAAGATTAGAGGTAATGAGGAACGTTGCATGGATTGATGTTAATTGTTAAAATTCCTCGAATCGACATAAATTTGAAAAAGTAAAGCAGAAGTTGTCTATAATTCAATTTAATAGATAAAAAAATCACGGGTGGTTATGATCTATACATAGTCATCGATCCTTTAATTATGTATGACGACGAAACGAAAATTTTGTGAAACACGGCTGTCGTCAATGAGATATGCTATGATTGTTTATCGACGATTTCACGGCTTTCCTTTACATTTTGTTATCTGTGATCTGGTTACAGTTATTTATTTGTTCATTTTATTATATCATCTATTTTTTTACGTGGGCACTTGTTTGTCGAATATACGGTCGAAGTAAACTGTATACATTTCAGCTGCGTCATTTCGTATTGAGTGTATGTATTTACATTCCTTTCCTACAAACGAAATTATTTTCTGCCCCATTATTTCCGAGATGAGTTTACCGTCAACATCTGATGGAATTTGCAGTTTAAAACAACCGAGAGAACAATTTAATGAGAGATTGATATATAGTGGTATATAGTGATGAAGAAAAAACATTCTCCTATAGTGATATAAACAGTGAAAGTGATGGTAGTGAAATAGGCTAATAACAGAAATAGTGTTGGTAGTGATGAAGACCTTTCTGTCGTTCACAGATAACTCGTGGTTGAAACATAGCAAAGAAGCTGAGTTATTTAAATATCGTTACAAAATTTTTGCGTAAAATTAACATTGCAGTATAATGTATAACAAGACAGACAGCCTCTATTAACAAAACGCTTATAGTTTCGATAATTTATGACTTAAAAAACAAAATACATTGTGTCTGATTACATATGGCCTTTTTCATTGTGGCAGTCAACGTGTTAAAAGGTTAATAGCGCAAACGAATAAAATTGAAAAGTCTTAATAATTATAGAAATGACGTTCTTCAACAGAAAGTCATAATAAAAGTCTTAATATCTCGTTAACAAAACCTCGAATAACATTTTTCCTAAAGAAAAAGTTATTTTAAATCATCCCAGGTACCCCTTATTTTCGGAAGCCGAAGCTATTTTGGGACACCCTGTATAACGTATGCACTGAAATTTCGAGTTTTATCAATGTCTCAATAGGGATATTCCCGACAGCCTAAACGTTGATCTTCTGTTCCAGGTCCACGTAGCAACCCTCTTGTTCTTTCCAAAAGTCATTTTTCGGTGCCGATATATGAGAGAAAGATTTTTTGATTTTTTTTTTTCAACCCGTCAAACCGAGCAACTCCCTTAAGCGTGCCGAGATTCGGGACGGTGCTTTTAAAGGGGTTGGATCGTTCAATTTTCGAAACGAGGCGGACTCGGCGAGTGCGCCGGGCCAAGTAGAAACGTAATAGAAAGTTCTGCAATTAGAGGTTATAATTAAAGGGCCGGGGTAGCTAAGGGGGTGGCCAGGGAGAACAGCTTTCATTCGGCGGAGAAATCGGCTGTGGAGGGGGGAAAAAACGGACGGCTCGAAAATTCTCTGGCTTTCCCATTGTACACGCGGTACCATTCTTCTTTTTTTTCCCCTCGTTGTTTGCCTTTTATTAGTGGCTGCGGTTTAACTTCGTTTTAATTCGCTGCTTCTCTTCCCGTGATTCCGTCAGTTACCGAGGATAGCATACTTTTAAGAGTTTTGTTGATTATTCTAGAAATTAATCGGTTCAATTTGCCGTTTAATCCGTTTTCTAGGCGATATCGTTTTATCGAATTTGTATCGATCGATGTTGGTTATAGACAGAGAATATCAGGCAAAAAGATATTTATAACTTCGAGTGGATTATTGGATCGGCAGAATCAACTTTCATAAACGGGTCTGGATTTATATTAGCATGTTGTACGGTCCTCGTCGCGCGAAATCGGATCGTTAAAGCATGAATAATCACGCGGTCGAATGTTGTTCGCAATATTTTGATGGTCATAGGGAGAACACGAAAATTCTGCCGTATAAAATATTCGCCTGACGATTTTGCCGCGTGGAATAACTGAAATGATTTAGGAGCTAAGTCGACGAAAATGGAATTGAATAACACAGAATTTTAAGCAGAATAACAGAACGCCGGGTTTCCTGAATCCGAGATTAAATCTTTCCGGTTTGCAGTTCTAGCAATATGGACTCTTCATTGGAAACAATGGTGTTCATTGCCGAGCATGTTCGTGGTATGTATTTTGTAATTGGAACGAGTATATTTCGAGCTTGTTAGGTTTTCGCTGCCATTTAGTGCAGAATTTTCGGAAAAAATTTCACCGTATATTTGTGAAATCTTTTGCGCTGACAGGCTCATTAGAAAGATCGTTAAAAACATTATATTTTCATTTCTAATTTGTCATTTCGTTCGTATTAATTATGATATATGGGAATGCTGCAGGTAAACAAAATATTGTTGGTGGCATTTAAATGAAAAAGAACAACATTTCTTCTCGTTTAAAGTATTTTTCATCGAGCATTATTAAGTTAACGACTTTTCGAATTCTTCATCCCTTAGGATTATACGTAAGTAAAAATTTACTGGAATGGCTCCCTTCGATTATGAATTTACAGGCTAACAGATTTTCAAGGTTTACAACAGTTAACCCGCAACGAATGGTCCCGTGGTGCAGCAACATGCGTGCAAGCGTTAATGACCCTTCCTTGCATCCGGTGCCATTGTATAAACACATTTGCCGTATGACCGAGTCACATGCGCTCAGAAAGCAAACAGAATGTACCATTTGTGTGACCACGCGGAATAATTTTCAGAGGAAGAGGTACCGTACAAGGAAAACATCCAAACGTTAACGTCTCTATCTAACTGAACCACTATGAACAACAGCACTTCAAATTATTACATATAATTTCCTCGACTTTTGGCAGCTACTGCTTTAAAGTAATAAAACGACGCCTTAAAATATGCTGAGATATATGTTTCACCTGTAATTAATTTGAAACTGTTTATTATTTTAGTGGAAGTTAATCAACTTTAACACCAACCTAATAAGTATACATATGTATACTATAGGTAAAAACAGTTTTTCACGGGCAAAAATGCAATAATTTTGCTACATTATGTCATGTATGTTAACGAAATTTATACATACTATAAAATTAATAATATTTTGTCATGTTGATAGGTGTACATTTTTCTACTATGTTATTATTAACAAAGCTAGCGTTTTGATAAAAAAAATTTCGAACATTGTTTACATAACACAACGAAGGTCACCTTGATTAACATAAATAAAACCGTATGATTTTTGTTCATGAGATTGTAGGTGACTTTACTTGATTACCGCCTTCCACAATACAAGACTGGTATGCAATTTGAGTAAGCATTGAAATAAAGTCTACTTTAAACCTGGTACTGAGTTAATAAAAATATCAAGTAATGTACTTTTTGAATTTTTCGTAGTCCCCTACAATCTCAAGAAAACAAATATATGAACCTATTTATATTAACCAATGTGACCTTGGCTTCGCTATGTAAACAAAGTATTTCCGAATTTTTTTATCGTCATTTGCAGAGTACTGGATACCATTAAGCCAGATGCACACTAGCGATCACAATACGGTCAGATCACGTCAAATCTGACGGTGGTCTTTAATGTTCACACGTAATTCAATGAACGAGATATATATAGGTTAAATTCAGATTGATCGTAATCTAATCGTGCCTTTGACCACTAGTATGATTCTAGCCTTAAAGTACGGATCAAAACACTTTTTTTTATATGGCCGCAAGTGGCACAAAAATAGTGAGTAGCGTTACATGGGACACCCTCTATACATCAAACAACAGTTTACTCTTCATACATAATTCCAACTATCTCGATAACATTCATTTTTTCCTCCAGACGCGAAGTTCGCGAGATATTTCACCTAAACAATTCTCCTGCCTATCATCGTAACAATAGTAGTCCATCGCGAAAGGAAGCTAACGCTTCGATTTCGCGGCTGTACCCGTAAGAATTCCGTGCCCGCGAAGGCTTTCAAGCCGTTCGTACCCGCCGACAATGTATTCCGTGGATAAAAGCGGAGAATAAAAATTCGAAACGCGGTCGTGCTAAATCACCCCTAGCGAAAAAAAAACCCCCGCGCGGATCGTTTCTTTTCCAAGAGGCCACGCCAATGGCCTCGGCAACACTTGGAGCTACAAAGCCATCGCGCGGAGTTGCTTCTCTCGGCCGTTCTGTCGCGAGATTCCATTTCGAGGAACTAATGGCAGACGTTGAAAGGGAGAAACACGGTTGTAAAGGGAAGGGAAGGGGATCACCAGGGGGACAGGGAATGCGCCAGGGGAGTGGACCACCCTCCTTGCAGTTTTATTACGGTCGCGGACCCACATTAACGCACCCCGGTTATCATTACGCGTTTCAGATCTCCACACCCCCTGCTATGTTCGTTCCAACGACGAGTCCGCTCCACGAGACATAAAGGTTACAGTAAAGCTGACTGTTAAGGAAGGATCATTCGACGCGATGGTCTTATTGCCACGGAGATATTTCTCTTTCACCCCACTCCTCCCTCTCGCGTCTGCGACAATATGTGCTGTGTAACGTCGCCGCAGAGAATTGGTCCGTACCTTCGACCATTTTATTTCCTTTCGTCACGAAAGTTTCGTGCCTGGCCGAGGGACTACGTTTTTTATTGTCTCGCTGGTAACTTTGTGCTCTTGGTCTTTTTTTGACTTAACGTTCTGTGGGGAATTTGACGTTAGCTGGAAATTGAACGTGAATTAAAAGAAATTATATAGAGGTTAGTTTAAAGGAAAGGATTAACCTGGTCGGAAGCATGTGCAGTATTTTTTCGATAAGTAGGCCGAGGTTTATTAGTTTATTCCATAGGAGTTAATGGTTCGTCTTCACCATTAAGGGTGGGCTTCTCCGTGGAAACAGTCGAAAAAGATTAAAAGCCAGCGTATCGGTGAGTCGACACTAATGCAACGATGATACCTTTTTGCATTTGGTTCCTTTGTTAAGGGGCCATGCTCAGTCAGAAATTTTCGAAAAATCGATTTTTCACTTTCTACATTTTCTTTAAGTACAATTTCTCAAGAATATTCTGTGCAAGTTTTAAGGTGATCCAATTAAAAATGACAGAGTTACAGGCGTTAACAAATGAACATTTTGTATAAGTGTAAACTTGACTTGAAACTTTAAACGCGTTTTTCTCGAAACTACATTTTTCAAATCGGTGATCCATATTTCTCGAAAACTATTTTTGCGCCTTATTTCAAATCAGAAAAACTTGTCCTTGAACGAAGGATTCTTTTTTTTTAATTGACCAAAAAAGAGTAACTTTAGGTGAAAATTGCACTTTTCCAGGAAAATATCCGCCATTTTGTTCCTAATCAATATTTCGGAAAACCCCACGTTCAAGGACAAGATTGGTTCTTCCATTACATAAATCTTACTGAATTTTTAATTTCAAATGAACCGTTACGAAGTTACAGTGATCACGGCAGACCACTTTTTGTAAAGAGACATCCGGGAAATCGCTCACCATTTATTTACTAATAAATATTTTTAAATAAAAAAATTACCTTATAATCTAGAAACTGCAATCTTTTAAACACATACACATTTTTTGAAAAGGGTCTTATAGTTTTTGAGAAAAAAATTCCCAAAGAACACTCTTTTTTCGGCCTCCTGACTGAGCATGACTAAATAATTTACTCAAACTGACTTATGCATTATGCTAAATTTAAATATGAATGTACAATTCAGTTTTCTCAAATTATTTGTGTGTAAACAGACCTTAACGCAGGTAGGCGATGGTCACAGTCATCGTATTGGGTTGTCGATGCGGTCGGCGAACCGTCATAAAAGGAATTCCTGGACAGCTCTACATCACATGCCAAACACTTACTGCCCTAAGAACAGAAACAATATACATATATACCAAACCCCTCTATTTTCACCTTATCCTATCACTTCTTTCGCAACATACACCAACCAAGACCCTGCATTTTCCACCAATCCCACGTTGACTCGTTGGAACAAGCGATTACGACTACAATTATCGGACAGAACACATTCAACCATCGACAAGAACACATCTCTTAGTCAGAGTAAACACAACTAGTATACATATACACATACATCACATTCTGTTACGTTTATATTTTAAGTGTGTTACGAAGTAGTGTTAAATTGTTCATCTCACACCATTACACTATTTTTCAATGATCTCTGTGATATTAATTTACCAACGAGCAGTGGCAAATCGAAAATACACCGCATCAATATTGGTAAGATTGTTCTGATTAAATGAATACTAATCCCGATATACTTTCAATCATAGTTACTTACGTAATAAGTGTTAACTGCTCATTTTCTTTCATTATACCTTCTGATGAATTACAAAAACGGGTCGTTAAACACATTTACAATAATAATATTATAGTACTTCTAGTTTATGAGGAATTAGAGTACTTACATTGCACGCTTATACATATTAGAACACTTATTGAACATGCAGTGAATATTACAAGGCATTACGAAATAGCTGAAAGTATGATTTAAATACAGTAAATCCTCGATGAATGTTCGGAGGCTCCTCGGTACTGACAAAAAAAAGTCCACAGGTGTAACGCTGACTTTTTAATGACGTTTGGCACTGCAATAGAGCTAGGAATCCTAAAGCCAATGATATTTGTCTCAACCACATATGGCCATTAGCTTATGAAAAATTTAATGTTCAGTCCCGTGGAGCCTTCGAATACTCACCGATGACATACTATTATTGATTTAGTATTGTTCAAAGGATAGTAAAATCCAATAAAGAACGCGTATGCTACTATGAACTAGTACACGTGGCCTGAAATACATAATCAGTAAAATTCTCCAAGATACTTGAAAGTTTTTGGATTCCCATAAATCTCAAAAACACAGAAATAAACTCAAGGTCTGCGTAGTTGTATGCTTGTTTTCATACAAACCAGGTGTCCTAATACTTATGAACGGTACTGTACGTGTGATAAAATTCTTATTACTATTTCCACAATTTCGTACATCCTACTCTCTTAATACTACTAAAGCTACCTCCATGGCTTCCGTAAACTTCCACACCAAACAACTATTACAGTCGAAGATACTACAGTCGTTTGGGCAGCAACGGAATACTTTACGAAAGTTTGTCAGCGATACGCGTGTGTCTAGACGAACCAATGTGTGTACTCCCGGTAGTGCAATCGCAGGGACCGCTAGTCAACGGAACGGCTGTCCCTTGTCAAAGTTAGCTACCGCGGCTCCCCGAGCTCTCGGTGAAATTTCGTCGAGCGAAATTAACGTGCGCGTTGTATCATTTCGCGGCCTGTCCCGTGTAATTTCGACCCGTGCCCTTTTATGCCTTTCGAATTCTACACCCCACACACCGGCCTCTCGCCGTAAACATGGGCCGCTCGACGGTCACACGAGAGTTCTTTTACGACAGTCGGAATAATAGGCGAGACACACGGGCTTTTTGGTCCACGGCAATTCCAGACCGGCGTTTCGGACAGCATTTGATTTAGATTAGTTTCTTTTATGCTGTCCCCACTTCCTGGCCCTATCAAACGAGGCCAACGACAACCGTTGAATTCCCTTTTAACGCTTATTTTCACTGTCGCTGGAATTGCTGGGTAGGTTAATGGTTGCATCAAACATTTTCCTGATAGGAAAGTATACTTGTAACACACGTGAATAAATTAGAACGGCGGTGAAATAGGGTAGACGCATCTAATATCGCCAATTCACATTTATAGCGTTCTCAGTTGAAAGGTAATTGGTATTTTTGAATATTTTTAAGAACGATGAACTGGAGTACGTAATATTTCGTTATAGCTAAATTGATTATCCTGCTGTTCCGTAGGTATCTGTAATATCGGATTGAATCGTAAATATTGGTCATTACGTGAAATAGGGGCATAATATTGATGTTCAATTATATTTGTATATTACTATACATATAATAAAACCATCAGGACTATTAAAACAAAGAGTTCGCGTACAAATCCACAGTCTAGTCATAAATAACTTCAATTTCTCTTTCCAAGGCTTGCTTCTCTCGAAGACAATTAGTTTATACTATTACCACTTATTAATTTAATAAATGTTTGCAATATCTTATTCTCACCACGCACCATCGTCATCGTTGATAGACTGTCCACGAGTTAATAGCAAAAACTCCTGTCATGCAAGCGAAGTCATTACCTTCTCCAATCATTGCTGTGGATTCGATTATACTCACGCGGAATGTAATATCGATTTAATTAAAAAAAAAAACAGTTTAAACTTAATACTCTGCTTAATACAACTTCATGTGATGTCGGTGAAAAACAGAGATAGAGCGAGAGGGGCGGGGGTGTAGAGAAAGGAAGTGGACGCAATTAATGCTACATCGTTTCGGGGAAGGTATATATTCGTGGGTACGAAGAGATTGAATTTATTTCGTCCATGTTATTTTTCAAATTTATGTTTGCCGGGAGAGTGGCGCCTTAATTAAAACCAGCACGGGCCGTGCATCGCTAGTTTTTACACACGAACTCGCAGTTTAATTAATCCACCGACGTTAAGTCTACGTTATTCGAAGCAAATATTTCGGAAGCAGCTAGGCGAGCCTGTGGCCCGCCCCGCGATATCATTACGACGTATTTATATTGATTCAACGAAAATCGTCGGAGGAAAAGGCAGCCTGACGACGTCATCGAGCATATCTGGGCTCTTAATTGCGAAAATGAGCTTGAACGAATTACGTGGACCGTGAACGCGGGATCGATTCGATCCATCGAACGACCACGTCAGCTTCCGGTTCGATCGCTACTTTCATCTCCTTGCGTGGGTACAGTACCAGACAAAACGTTGAAATCACTTATCGGTTGGGTTAGATCTGAAGGGTTATATACCTTTGAACTGTTATGTAAGAGAAAAAATTTTTAAAAATTGTTGAATATGCAAAATTATTATTTATTGAAAATTTAACATATACATCTTATTATATGTTATTTCTGAAAAATTATGTTAAAAGAGTTTTACTCGAAATGCGGTTTTCCAAATCGGTACCAGAAATATTTAAAAGACTACTGAACCAATTTAGGTCAAACTTTGTGGTAATATTCTTATGACTAAAATCTACTACTTGTTCTTTTTGTAGTAACAAAGAAGTTGAAAATTTATGTCGGTAACTACAGATTGAAGTACAAACAGCGGCCATTTTGTATAATATTGATAGTTTCAAAATCTGCTTCGATAAGTCGTAGTTCGTTTTGCCTACTTTAATATAATATTAAAAAATTTATTTCAGAATAAAATATAATAGTGTTTTGATTAAACGGGTTATAATAATTATTCTGTTGGTAGATATGTAGCTAAATTTCTCAGACATTACTAAGAAAATAATATATAATAAAATGTATATGTTGAATTTTTAATAAACAATAATTCTGCATATACAATAAAATTTGTTAATTTTTGCTCTTATTTACCAGCTCAAAGGTACGTAACCCCTTAATGGCGTCACCTTAGCTGTGTCTGTTTCATTATACACCTTGTAATTTCCTTGGTTTTTTATATTATCGGTTGGATATTCATCTACTAAATTATGATAGTGCATAATCCTTAACTATAGACGACTCGTCTGAATGTTTATTTCACTCTTACGATCTACTAGACAATTTTTTAAGCACTAGCGTTTCAGCACGTTTAATTGATAGTAAGTGGCACACTATTTCTGTAATAGTATCTGACAATACTGTCTAGTTATCGTACTTTCGTATTTAGTCAGAAGGTTATTAAAAGTATGTATTGCACAGTAATCGTAGTAGGATTATTCATTTCTGAAATGAGTTGTTTGTAGTTAAGGCATAACGAAGCCGTTACTATACTGTTATTATCTTTTTTTACTAAAATGTGTGGGCTCTAAAAATTTAATTCTTGACTCATAGTTAACATCTTTAGTGCTTGTTATTATATTTCATATTTGAGTTATTTAAACTATGTAAGAATACTTGAATTAACGTAAAATCTCAGGAAGTAGTTTCCAAGTATGTAATTTTAGTAAGAAATAGTTTCGTCAAACTTTATTAAATGTTATCGTATGATAGTTGTTGCCCATTGGTATGGACGTATGTGAAAGAAAAATTATTGTTGTTTTCATATTTATTGTTATTACATATTCGTTGTGACTGCTTTCGAAGTTCTACTGTGAAAGTTATCTATTATATTTAACGGGAGACGTGTTTCTTAATTCACAAAGTGTCTCGAAACTTTTCAACGGCTAGTGTACGTAATAAAGTGCCCTAATAAAGTTTTCGAAATTTTAAAGTTGCCAGCATATTTTTATCTGCCATTTTTATTGCTTTCTCATTTCTTTTGTCACAGCTTGGAGATGCTTACCTTTATAGTTATAATATACACGTTCAGCCTTTGTCTTGAAAGAGCCTTGCAAAGACCCATAGTCCTTCACCGAGAAAAGTTTACCTTTTTTCGCAGAACAGTTCATTAATTATTGATCGGTATACGAAGTAATGATTTTTAAAAGTAATAATTTATAAAAATTGTATTTATTACTATATTATGCAATTTTAATTATACATGCAGTACTATAGTAGTTCGTATAAATCAAATTTGAAATCGTGATCACGTGTCTGCCTCGATGTCAAAGTAAGGAGTTAAACTGCGTTACTTCGTACCTCCAAGTTACACGACTTGTTTTCAACTCATCTTCTGCAAAGTGCAAGCGAGCAACGTAGAATTTCTAAATGAAAATAATTTCTGGCCGACAGGGAGCGACCGCGACGTTTGTTCTCGCGGCGTTTTCCCGTGAAAATTTTCCGAGATAACCGGAGCGACGGGATTTTTTTTAACAGACCGACGATAATGGAAAATCAATCGAGCATCGATACGTACACGGTTCGCTCGTCGCTAATGCGAAATCGATGGGAAGTCGATGGACAGTCGTTATCCTGCACCGATAGTCGTTTCGAAATCCGTCATATCGACCGGAATCACGACGACAATCGGCTACGAGGGGGGGAGGTGATTGTAGATCGTTTCGAACGGTGCACTCGGGTGCGTTGATATATTTTTTTTCCAGTGATTTAAAGGCAGAGGAAATTTATAATGCGGTATAATGAAAGATGAGTTATCTTGTAATTTACAGATAAGGTAAACTAATCAGTGAATGACCGAATTGTTGAATTTATGGACGTTTGAGATTAATACTTGAATGTATTTGTTTATAATAACAAAACAACTGTAGAAATTGCAATTATATTTATTTTTTTCTTAAATTTGTATGAAAATAATTACTTATTCGTATCGTAATTTAAAACAAAATTATGTATAAAGTGCAAGACGTGTAAAAGCTCTGTAAATGATTGGTATATTTAATAAGAAGTATTCTCAGTAAGAAATGTACTTATTAACGTTTGTTTAAGACGCTAAACTATGGGATATTAAAAGTGCAACTACACTCCATTTATAAACATTTAATAATTTTTACATTTATAATTTACATTTTTTGCCTAATGGTCATTCGCTGATATGCATTCAATTATTGGTTGGTTTACCCTACGGTTGGAAAGGGTCTTTTGAAAATGATCAAGCTTCGAACTGTACTTCTATAGTTGTTTAATGTTCTTTGTATATAATTTAGAAGTAAAGAGATCATAAAGAAGTTGAATGAATTTGGTAAAAGTGTTATGAAAGTATAGTGAAGGATAAAACAATTTTATGTTGTATTAGAAATTCGATGGTAGTAATTATAATAATAATGATTAAAAATATTCTTAGGTATGACAACATACTTGTCAAATTTAATAATGTTGAGTATATTGTACACAAACAATAATTATTAGTTGTTAGCGTCAGAAACAAAGTTAAAACGGAGAAACAAAAACTATTCATTACTCAACTCACTATTATAGAACAGCATTTAAGTGATATTTAAGTTTCTAACGTAAAGTTGCCAAGCAGTATAATTTCTCCTAATTAAAAATTCATTTATTATTTGCGAATAAGAATCGACAATAAGTTATCAAGGACTTCCTAGAATATTCCAGTAATGCGTGGGGCAGTATATTGCCGTTCACAAGCTTTCACGTTGGAATTAACGTAAAACGCCATTCAGGAATGTCTACTAAACATGATATTATGTCGAATATTATAGGAATGGGAGCGGCGTTACAGGGGGAACACGTGTGTGTATATGTATAGAGCACGTGCTCACGGTAACTGCATGTACAGAGAACACATAATCATGACCTATCCATACGCGGCGTTCAAGATTCCAGTTATTCCTGTAATACGATCATGTACCCGAACTTGTTCTCTTCGTAATTGTGTTTCGAATTTGTAGACGGTCGTATTCCCCGAAAGATAAAATTCAAACCAGATTCCTTGTGTTTATTAAAATTCTATGTTTCTTTTAATTATAAATTTTTATTCGACTAATAAGTGAGTTTGACCGGTGAATAAATTTGGATTCTAAACAGTCATAGTATAACATTTTGTAAGGGACAGCCTTTGAATAGTTTTGTTATAAATAATTTTCGAGGAATAGACATGGAATAAATTTTGTATTGATACGAATCCAGAAGAAACAGATCTGAAATTAGAATTGTGAGTAAAAGTTTCATCTTTGAAATTTGAAAATTGAAATTTGAATTTTGCATTTTGAATTTTTAAATTTGAACTTCGAAATTTCATCTTTGAATCTGAAATAGCCAGGCAGTCTTCTCAAAAAGCAGTCATTTTACAATATAATATTAATTATCTTAGTGTAACGCTTGCATACCGGAGTAGTATTGTAGAATTACGTCTGACTATAGAAGGTGTAGAACTACTTTTCACGACGTTTCGTGCTGTCTCTTCCATGCGTCAAGCATTGGTTCAAAAGAGCATGAAAAAGTAAAAAAAATTGTGAACAAAAAATGGACACAATTGAAAACTCAACAAAACTTCAGGTAAAAGTTGTGTTTAGGGGATGCAGATCAGATGACTTTGACCTTGACATATGTTGTCAAGGTTACCCTCCCGAGTGACCTTCAGAAAGTTTCAGTTATCTAACGTTTATTAAAAAGTTATTAAGAGAATAACGATTCCTTTTTCTTAAACTACCTCTAACCAACTCTGAATTACTTTTCTCTTAAACTGTATGTAACCAATTCTGATGCATTACACTGACCGGAGTTGGTTGGAGTAACTGGTTGGAATGACCGGTATATATTGCAAACTTTATTTGCTAATAACTTTTTAATAAAAAACAAGCGACGACTATAATTTTTCATGGGTTACTCAGAAGAGTGTTCTCAACAACGTATGTCAAGGTCATCGGAGCTGCATCTTTTAAACGTAACTTTTACAAAATTTTGTCGAATGTGACAGGCATCGTGATCCGTTAATTTATCAACGATGGGAAGTAGAATTGACTCGCGGGCGCTAACGGGGGGTCTCAAGGGGCCAATTAAGTTGCAACAGTAACAGCTGCCTTTGAAGGTGCACACGCACATCATTCGGGGACACGTTGCAAATACGCTGACGCCCAGGAATGGTCGCCGGTCGTGTACCTACGCGCACAGAAGACACATGCCGACGCGTCCGGGGATACGTTTATGTACGCGGACGAAATTTATGGACGGTGTGCAGTAGCTGGCGAATATTATGCCCCCTAATGGCCCCTGTAACGGTGCCACGTTTACGCTTAAGGGAAACGGAAAAGCGATCTGCCTAAATTCGCTTGCGGGGCTGGATACATCCAAATGAAACTTGCAAGAATTCTCGTAGCCCCGCGCGTATGTCGTGTCTTTCGTTTTATTACCCTCGAGTAACTCGTCGCGCTAGAATATACTGGGTGATTTTGGAGAATAGGGAACGAACTCTGTGTAAATGAGAATGTGGGGGGTATTCAAAGAAAAGGGGAGCGAATTGATGATACATCGAGTATAGTGTTCGGTTTTATTATATTGTTCTATTTGTATATATAGTCTCACAGCGTGCATATAGAGAGAGGACAGTGGATGTCGATTTGTGATCGTTTCTTCGGCTGACTATTCGCTTCTGTTTTGTTTCATACCTTTCGCTAGTCATTATTTCCCTTTCTGGTTAAGAAAAGGACTGAAAGAATTCTTGTTTACTTAATAGTTTATTTGTGATACGTATTACTGGAAATATCGTGAAGATTTGCTCTCCAAAGTTTACTTTTTTTTATGTTAGTTTTTTTTTTGGAGATCGAAGAATCTTAATTTGAAGATTCTTTCATCTTAATTTATCGTAAATTTCACTTTTGGAATACTCCACGGATGATCTTGAATTTTGTGCATTTTATGGTTGATACTAAAGAAAACTTTTCTTTGGGCGACTTGATGCAGTTTTCAGTAAAGTGATACAAATGTGTACGAGTAAATATTTACGAGCGGTGCTGTGTTTTCTGTGTCTTGTAACGGGTGACTCAAAGTGCATCAATTTTGTATGTTTATTCGCCATGGAATAACGTTATGGGTTACGGAAATAATATCTTCATTATACTTAATATATTAAACAAATGTAACGAAAAAATTTTGAATATTAATGCAATGGAAATTACAAAATTAAACAAACATTTTTTTCCTTTTTAGGTGAAGGTTATGTTGATATCAGAAGTAATAAGTATTAAATTGGTACTTATTAACAATGGAAATATAATGTAAAATTTTGTGATGGTACGGAGATATTAATAAGTAAATATATGAAAATATTGATTTGAATACGTTTCGTCGTATAATTGTTTAAATTTTCATGTTTTAATTCATAATGCACATACTTTAATACGTGGTCATTAAATTTTGTTTTCTTATTTGTTTACAGGTGAGTCCAACGAGTCATTCAACAAACTAATGAAAAGTCATTACAACTGGGTAAGGTTTCGTAAATATAAGTAAATTGAACATACAATACTATAAACATTACATTTTTTCAAGTAATTACGGCAAATTCAGATTCGTACAATATACGGATATTACGTGAACAATATTAATTATGTAGTGTATTTTTTGAAGAACATAAATATTTCTAGAAGATATTTCCTTATTCTTAGAAGAATAAAGGAAAAATTTGCTTTTCGATAGAAACCTGACTCTGTTACCTCAAGATTTATACATCTTGAATTATTACATCATATATTAACAAAGATAATTTTTCGGGAAAATCGTGTTCGAAATTTAATATAATGCGACGAATATTTAGCACACGCCAAGTTAATTTATGCTTTGAAATAATGAAAGCTGAAGGAGATGAAACGTGGAGGTAGGACGACAGTTAATAGGGTAAAGATAATAGGTTCCTTCACTTAATTAGGCCTTCCATTAAAACTGCATCTTCTTTGCTTATAAAATTGCAATATAAACCGAGTGAAATTAACAGTAGCAATAAAACCAGATGGGCAATAATTTTCAACCTATTAAAATTGATGTTATATAATTGTAATTTGAAACATTATAATTAATTTAACATTATAATTAACATTATAAGTATACTCTGAAACGGACTTCGAAATTTGATATGAATTTAACCAATCTATCAAAATTATGATATCAATTTAAATGCAACAATATCATTGTACTGTTATTCATATTTTACATATACATATTTTTTATGATTGATAATTGAAGCAATCTAAAAAATACAATAATTTTTTTATCATTCGAAAAACTGAATCTGAAGTGTGATTCAATGATCATTTAGATGGACGATTATTACCTCTATGAAAGTTATAAATTTATAAATATAATTTTCCATCCACGGTCTACAAGCTCTACAGTTTCAAAAGATACAGAAACAGTCAATTACCTTCAACCCTCGACGGCTAGAAAACACTTCAGTCACCTGAATCGTTGGTCAAATAACTTCCAATAAATCGCTTCACTCAGTTCCCCATTCATCGGGCCACTATTCCGCGTCTCTGCGTCTTCAAAGCACAAATTTCGAGATCCTGCTCTGAATAACTGTCGAGAAAGAGGTGCCCGGAGCGGACGCCAGTTTTATCGAGGAAGGGTCGGCCACCCTATCCCTTAATTAGCCCGCTTGAAATTACCTGGAGCAGAAGCAGCGGGGTGTACATGTTGAAAGAGGGTTCGCTACGCAACGCGCGCGCGACTGCTAAACGTCTCGAAGGGGTTGATGCGCGGGGACGATCCTCTGCTGCTTGGCTCCGGATTGTTTCTCACCGTCGTCCGTTAATGCGACCGGTAGCTAACCTCCGGTGAAACATTCTTCGAGGGACGATTAAATGAACATAAAGACAATGAACCAATAGGATCTAATACTCAGAGCTTTCTTTACGATAGAATTCTTGTTGTCTAGACATCCCAGTGTTTGAAATCGGTACTATGATAGGAACAGAGTTTTAAAATTCGAATTCGAGTACTCGAATATTTAGATTCGAAATCTTCGTTGAATCTATTGTGTTTGCTTACGGAATATGTAGGCGAATAGAAGTCCCACCTCTTTTTCTCATTCTGTATTAGTACACCTTCTCTGTCTATTTAAAAAACCGTGGTTCCACAGTTACAGCAGTCGACAGCTGAAAGATTCCTGATAATCTTCATCACTCTGTTTTACTATCGTTTTAACTACCAGCCGTGTATGACTGGACTATTCGCATTAGTGACGAGTCAGAGCTCTGGTACAATTAGGAAACCGATTATCCTCCTCAGATATGTCCCCATCTAATGCTATATCTCTGGGAAACAGTTGTCATAACTGTATCCACTTAAGAATAGCTTGCTTCGAGGGTCAACTTCCGAGGTAGAACATACCAGTACTAGGTTTCACTAGAGCTTATTGCCAACATTAATGTCTAATGTAGAGGTTGTGAACTAGTGACACGAGACCTGAAGTCAATTCTACGACTATTCTTCAATAGATATCGTTTCTATCTCTCTGTAGCCTTACTAAGAAGTCTGCTAGTAGCTCGAGAAGTCAGTCTGTCTCCTCTTGTTCCCAGTCCTCTGGCCATCTCATGAAGTTTTAGCCATCATGGAATATTTTAACGACGTTTCAATGACAGCTAGCTATCAGCTGTTTTAACGGAACACGAGTATTCAGTTTCCCACTGTGAAACGACCGCGAACTTGAATGGTTTTCGTGGAACATTGTCGCAAGACGTTTGTTCGCGTGTCAAAGAAAGAGAACGTGACGCCTGGCCGTTCTTTGTGCACCCCCATAAAGCATTGTCACTGGCAATGAGTTTCCGATGTACCCTGCATCGCGGCGTTAAGAGACATCCGGTGATTGATGCACCGAAAAATTGCCACTTGGAACTTTTGCCGGGAACCAAAGAACATGGGAAACTACATAGTTTCCAGGAGCTAGGAATACAGATGATCTGTTTAATAACTCTTGGTTATTTGTTACTTTAACGCTTTGTAAAAGACATTTATTAACAAAAGTGTTTTTGGTAAAAAGAGATTAGTTTTTCTCCAGATATCAATGATAATCACTTTTCTTCTGTCGATGACTTTAACAAACTTATTAATTTGTGAACAAAGTATAAAATTACAAAGTCCCGGAAGCACCAAAGAGTATGGTTATTGTATACTAACACGTTAAATTTATTTCCTTAATACATATTAAGATTTATTTTCTACTTTCGAGAGAGATTATTAGGTATTTGTAAACGTAGTGATCTTGAACTGTGAATATTTATATAAATTTTCATTTTTTAATTACATGTTTAATTTATCGTTGAAAGAGTTTGTTATGTTTATTATTACACATATTGTTTTAGCCGTACTTATTATTACGTTCTGTATTATATCACAGGGGAATATCTCATTCTTGAATTCTGATAACGCGTTTTGCTGTTCACTGTCCTTTGCCTCGTGACAAAATACGTAAAAATGAATGACGTATTGTAATGTACCATCGGATACGGAGTGGAGTATGACTTGGGAAACTAAGTAGTAAAAACGTAAATTCCCCATTCTCCGTCCCCCGATTCCACCGCGATACCATATTTAGTTCACTACTAGAATTTGTTTGAAAAATATTATATTACACCGTATATCTTTTTAATGAGTTTTTCCAGAAAGTATGTTCAGAATGAAAGGGAGAGACTAAAGTGTTTGAATATGTTAAATAATATAATGACCTTGGGAGAAAATAATAACATAAAAATTGTAAGGAAATAGAAACATAAAAAAAAACATTTGAATGTTTGAACATTTTATTTTATTGCTTAAACGAAACTGACCACTTCACAGTAATGAACTTCAACGTGCGCTCCAAAGACTACATTCGTTTTAATAAATGATGGAAGCACTTAAACAAGTTGTTAGTTTATTAATTATTAGATATTTAACGACAAGTTTAACATAAAACTACCATCAGTTTTGTATGCACCTACTATGTGAAATAATTGCGTATGTGTATTATTATTAATGTTATTATTAATCATTTAAAGTAATTATTGTACACAGTGACATAAAAATGAAATGAGCATCATAAAATGCGTGTGGACGCATGGATATGTGAGCATGAAGTCACACTGCGTTATACAAGAGGGTTGGAGTGTTTGAACCCTTTGCACTGGAGCGGTGCCTATTAAGGGATAAGAAGAGTCCTCATACAGCTCGAGCGGTGTCTCTCAGTCGTGATACTTTATTTGCCTATTATTTTTATATTACTACAAATAACACTCAGGTTTTCATTATTCTTTCCATCATATTCCATATAAATAATTACGATCTCGTAATTACTGGAGTACGAGTATTTAAGCAAATTAGCATTTCTTATTTACTATCGATTATTTATTTGCCAATGTGTTACGTTTTTGTTGATTATTTCACGTAAATTACAGACATAGAAAAATTCGTTTCATAATTAAGGGTTTTATTATGTTCAAATGACAAATAGAATATTAACTTTTTTTAGTGCTATGAATCCATTATACGATACGTCCGACAATGTAGAAGACCAAATTTTGGAAACCTTTTTATAAAAGAAATATTCGCGATACAAACAACTTTAATATGTACATACAAGGAGAATCCTTGGTGCTTTTAGTTCAACAACACAAAGAGTTGTATGATCTCTCTCACAAAAACTATTTGGTTGGTCGGAAATTATTCAAGGCATCCCAATCGTTCCTCTCCTGATATAGCTTGTCGAAAAGTCGTATTTTATTTCTCAATATCAGGTTTCAATATTTCTAATACATTAACAAACTGTTCACAGTTAATTCGAAAATACTGATAAAATTTAATGGGGTTTTCCATTAATTTTGGAAAACACTGTATGGAATTCAACATCAGTTTTTCTGTATTTTAAAATTGAATGAACCCAATGACGCCTTTTCCTTCCTTTCTCGGCTATTTCGCACAGCAGAGCAATAAATGCAATCTCCTAGTCTGAAGAATCCATATTGACTAAACGGTCGTTTAAAAATTTCGCATACGAAATGTCGCTAAACGAGGGTTGAAACGAATTTCTTCGCTTCGCCAAAATGCGCGACAGCCCTAATAAAGACTCTTTTCTTCCTCCAACAACATATCTCCTTTGGATCCTGACAAAACCTTTTATAAAAACCGAACAAACTTTCCTATGATCTCAGTTCCGGTAATTGAATCCGTAAAAACCTCTATTTGCATAAACATTCACATGATAGCTTAAGATAACCATACCCCTTAATAGCCAGTTGGAACTTTTCTTCTTCACGCACAGTCGAAAATAGCCTCTTCGTCTGCACAGCAGCGGTGTCGCTATAGAGATGGGAACTCGAAACAGCCGAAAAGTTTGGCGAAGTGAAAGTTTCGATTAACTGATTCGAGATAGCGGCAAGTAAAGACAAGACGCGGTAAACAGTCGCGAAGTTAATGCAATCGTCGCAATTCGAGCACCGTGACGCCACGCCACGTTGCACAGATTCCCCGTGGGATCTGTGGAACAGCTGAATCGTGTTTCGCTTGTTCCTTCGTTTTTATGGAAATGCGCCCGGAGTTCGTCGGGCCCGGGCCGAACTACGCACGCGGAGCGCTGACACGTCACGGAACGATGAACGGAAGTTGGCCACCGATTGCATTCAGCGTGGCTCACTTCGCGCCGTAGACGTTCGTTCATGGCAGTTCGTGGAGTGAAGAATGTTGTTACCGCGCTCGAAGTTCCTTTGTTTTTGTACGAGTAGATTAATCTCCTCAGGCGAGTGACGTTTGCTAGGCCGACACACGAAACTTGCCACGTAAGTTTTCACTTTGAAATTCTTGCTGGTATGGTATTATCGTCTGATGCTCGAGTGACAAAGTTACTGATAAAGTACCGAAATGAAAGTAATCATGTACCAGCATTTTTCTGGTAATATGTATATTAATATATACTTTAATATGGAATAAGGATATGTTTGTATTAATTTTATGTCTGTCTATAAAACTTTTTTCTACCGATATATAGACAACCAAACACGATACCAAAATTATGAAACTTTTTTTCTATATCTTTTATAGTTTACGAAATACAAGCGAATAAGTAAAAGGGTCGGTTTGTCCCATTCGGATATAAAGGGTGGCTTCTCTACGTACGGCAGGATTCTTAGGTTGATCCCATAAATAATTGAGCAAAGTTAACTTAAATAAGAAGAAAAATATTATTTTACACTGACTCGATAAACCCCGTGTACCAAAATACAGTTAGTTTATATAAAGATCATATATATTATTAAAACATTATAAAATAATCTCCCACTCTTTTATAAATTATAAAATCCGGTCTGATAATTTTGTCCTAAGATGCGTACACATAAATTTATGCTACGAAATTTAAAACGGCATGAAAATACCCCTTTTCCAGAAAAAGAGAAAAAATCGTAGATACGAGCCTAGGGCAATTTACGTGGTAGTGAGAAACAGGCTTCCCGAGGCTGTCGATTTCGTTTGCGTCAACAAGTCGATGTCGACGGACTTTTCACCCCCCTTATTTGGCTCGCGTGCTTGTTAACCCCTTTACAAGCTGCCGCTGTTCCCCGCTGATCGCCCCGGAAACCTGCGGGTTCCGTGTCGGGAAATGGGGCCGCGGCAGCTAAGGGGAAGCCGCCACGGAACTGATGGAATTCGTTTTACGGCTTACAGAATCGGACGGTTTGCGAGATTGCCCCTTTTCATCGCAGCCTCCGGCGAATTAAAAGAAACCGGAGACTCTGCCCGAGGAGAAAATCTTGGCTGGTGGAGGAACTTGAAAAAAGGGTAGAAGGGAATTAGCGAGATTTCGTACTAGGTGGTTAGTTTTGTTGAAGTTAAATAACGCACTTTTCCCTTTGCTGTCCTCTGTCTCATGAAGGACATCCAGTATAATGGATAATTTATTGCAATGTGACATCGAGTATGACTTGCAATGTTAAGTAGTATAATCGTGGATAGTCCTTCCAGCGATTCCATCGCTGCGTACCATATTCAATGCACTAGTCGAATTTATTTGAAGTTTCTATTTTAATGTTAATAAGCAATTAGACAGTTGCACTTGTAATTTTATATGGTGGAAAGAAAAACAATTTTTAAAGCAGTTTTATTTTGAAGAGTTATTTATATCAAATTTACTATCTGTAAGTTCTGGATTAATTTTACACGACCTTATTTTAAAATTGAAGATTGTTTATATAAATGATAAAAGTGGAAATAATGGAAATAAACTTCAGTTTAATCCGCCGAGAGTTTAAACGAAAACTGGAAATAGGATTTGCAAGGTATATTAGGTCAAAAGGAGATTACTTTTATGGCGATACCATGGAATTATTGTTAAGATTAATGATAAATAATTTATTTACATAAAGTCCGTGAACTTTCTCATCAGACTTTGTACAATGTTATACACGATTCAAGACAGTCACATACTTATGTAGAGAATTGCGCTATGAATGCAGTCAGAGTATCCTCTTATCCATATAATCCCTATTTGCAGCGTACCGTATTATCGTGGAGCCCATAAATTGCTACAATTTTACGCACCATTATGCCAATTTAGTGCGGCCAGTTTTACGATTGTGATAGAATTTCCAAATTATACGAAACGAGGTCTCAGCTTTTTATAGGTTCATGCATTGATCATCCGGAAGTAGACAATGGATCTTCTCAGTTGCGAAAATCAGTATATTAAATTTTTCTAGTTTTCGTTATTTCGTTATTTTCTGCTTTAATATGTTATTTTGAGAATACATTGAAATTTAAGGAATTGGTATGAAAGATAGGCTATACTTTGTCGTACATTTGACAGGAACAATGGCGATCAGTAGTTTATTAATACTTTTACGGAAACATAATCGCCATAGTTTTCCACATGGAACTTTAATTTCGAAAGACTTTCTCATCTTTCGAATGTGGAATCCAAGTTTTGAGAATTTCTGTCTAATTGTCTCTATTTCCTAATAACAGTATTGGTTTGATTTCTTTGTGGTCTTTGCTATCCAAGAGTAGTACAATCAAAACAGAAGTGGATTGCCAGTATATGAAAACTAGTACAGAATCGTGTCAACTGCTTTATAAAATCTCGATTCGCCAACCGAGCTGCGCGATCTTCTTATGGGAATCCTCTACTATCCAAATTAATTGTCAGTGCTGACAAAGTTTCCGTCTCTATAATAAAGTTTACTACCAGTCGAGCACATAAAATGTAAATTTGCAATCTCGAAGGTTTTAGTTTTCTTTCAAAATAGGGTTGCAACTTTAAGATCATACACAGGGTGTATTTCTCAATCTTTTATACATTTTCTTCATTCAAGTTGTATTGGTTAACTGTGGAAACAAGCATGGTCATTTGCTTAATAATGGTAAAACTGGTTGCAGACTTCGAAGTTATACTGGACAGTAAAGTATTAACCGTTTAGCTAGTACACGCCATTACGAGCCATTATAGCGGTTTCCCACAAGTAACTGTTTAGGACGAAAGGCCGTTATAGTGTAGTCTTATAATGTAATTATTTACTCGAACAAAATACCCTTTCATTGTTTAAATCAGAGCGTTAAAATGAATAAAATAATTCAAAATTTTTTAAACACCCCTCGTAGGTCATATTAAATTTACTGATCACGGTCGATTATTAATTATTCGAATATCGACAATTTTACGCGGTACGCCATCGTACAATCCTTGGGTAAATAAACAGAATCTGAAACGATCGAGAGGTTTCTGTTCGACGCGCGCCAGTTAGAGAGCCAACGCCCGGAGTGCATCGCGGCTTCCAGCTGGCTCAACGAATCCCTCCCCATCGGCAAGGCCGCATTTTCATTGAAAACGAAACAATCTGCGCGGGACAGGCAAACGCGATCGAGGCGGGATTGCGGAGAGCAAATCGAATTCACTGTGTGCGAAGTAAGCGTTTTAGGAAGTGGCCGGTGGTGTACTCCGCCGGAGCCGGACATGCACTCGATGTCGGTGCATCTATTGCAGCCCCTGTTCGAGCACGGCGAGAACGTACGAACGTCCGTGTCAAAACGACGCCCCTGCCCCGTTCGGTTGGTCGAGTGTGTGTGCTTACAACGGGTCACGGGGAAATTATCGATAATCACTGGTAATGGTAGTGATGAGACGTCCGTTGCAGATGGTTCCGAATGATTTTTCCGGCGGCCTCGTGAAAACTACCGTTACTGTTTTTTTTCATTCGAATAAATATTTGAATGAGTTTGTCCGAATAACCCTCGAATACAAAATTCGAATAAAATATGGGATAACGTATAATTGTTTTATTCGAATAAATTTGTATTCCAATGCAAATGTAGTCGACTCAACGGACGAATACAATGACCACATGATTTTTACGGGGTATGGTGACAGGTGACCCCTAATGGTTTACTGTTATCTTCATTTGAATAAGTATTCGAATAAATTTGTCCGAATAATCCTCGAATACAAAATTCGATTAAAATGCTATTAGGCAATAACGAATAATTGTTTTATTCGAATAAATTTGTATTGCAACACAAATGTAGTCGACTCAACGGACTAATACAATGACCACATGATTTCTACGGGGTATGGTGACAGGTGATCCCTAATGGTTTACTGTTATTTTCATTTGAATAAGTATTCGAATAAATTTGTCCGAATAATCCTCGAAATAATAATTATTTCGAAAGTATGCGAACCGATATTTAGGTTATTATATGTTATTGGTGTTAAATTCCAATACATACACAGGGTATATAAGAAATATGCGTATCATCAGATTTCAAGTTTATTTTTCTCCTTCGTCGATCCATCAAAAATTTCTCGATTATTCGTTGCTTTTACGAACGGCAGGCTATCACCTCATAGTCATAAATAAACCAGCACGCTTGCCATTTAATGACTTAATTGAAGGCTTCGCGAACTGTCCAAGATCTAACGCGTTCGCGAGATTATTCTTTCAGGATCGTGTATCTCCGTTGTTTTACTCTTGCTTCGCTCGGTCACGGCACCCATAGGATTGCCACAGGTGCCACTATCGGCCCTAAATTGTCGTCATTCGTCATTCCCCGTTTTAATGGAGTGTCCTATACATCGACAATTTGCATAATACCGGCCGCCAATATGTTTTTTATTCCCGTGCGGGTTGACTACCGCTCGCGAAAAAAATGTGAATCTGCTTAATGGAACGAGTCGCTCGTGGACGAAGAAGAATGCCCACGATGAACGTGAAGTTACGGCCGTGCGCAGTGTAATAATCATTATTTAATGAAATTCTGCAGTCACGTATGCGTCGTGAACAGTTTTTAATAAATGTAAGTGCAACCGTTTATTCGAAAAGGATAAGTCGAAGTAAGTTTTAATATCCTATTAGCATCTTGTAATTGCTGTGTGGATGTTTAATGGAAACCTGGAACTTGAAACTAGAATATAGTATTTCAACAAAAATTATTCATTGGCGATTAAAGTAAATTTAGAAGCGACACAACTCCACGCATTATATAAGGAATATTTATCATGTGGGCTGCCTTCTTTGTTCGACCAACAAAATACGGTAATTCAGAATCTGTTGTATACAATACTTTCTCATAGAGAAATTTTCAGGGTAATTTTGTAGACGAACACAAAATGTACAGATTTTTTTAACACAATCGTAACTGTTGATCCATATTTTTTGAACATATAATGACTAACAGAAATAGGTAGATAAACTTTAGAAGCATATTGTACTTGTATACGGGAATAAGAAACAATTTTTCTAGAATTAATTGTCAAATTTGAAATTCCCTGTATTTTTGAACACAGCAACTTCAGAGTCTCATTTAAATTTCATCTATTCTTACTAAGCAAATTCTTCGACATTGTTTTCGCAGTGTCGTGTAACAAGAATTTGAAATGCACCAGAAATTGCTGGACATAGTGGAGCAAAATCTTTGAAAAGAAAAATTTCTGAGACCATATTTCTAATTAGAAAAATAAGCTCCTGGAGTTTCTCCACCTAAAAACGTTACACTTCGTACATCGATTTCAGATCAGGCCACGTGTTGAACCCACGTTCAGTTTCCACCTGGAAATTTATAAATCATCAGACGTGTTTCAAAGGGGAAACTGATTATGCAGCCTTTGTCCCAAATCACAAGCGTTTGAAATCAGCCGTTCCTAACTTAACCTCTTAGCATTCAATGCGGCTAATTCCGTTTCCACTTTTTCCATCAAAGTGCCTCAATAACTTACACAAACTTAGCGCTGCCTAACTGAATAGAGGGAAAATCTCCGCTGATGTAGTCCCGGCTCATTAAGAATTTCAACCAACTTCCTTCGCTCGGGGGTTCCGAAAATTAGTCCGGCTTCCGGGGCTTTAAAGCCGACGCCCTGGCGAAATTCTACGAAACGAAGATAATCGGATTTCCACCGTGAGAGCTTACACAATTCTTCAATATCTTCATATTCCATGGTCTATGGTTATTATATGTCTAACTGGAATCTGTTCCACAAGAAAGTGTTCGGCAGAACTTTTAAATAGCTAATGGCAGCGCCATCTATCTTGAGGCATTTGAAATCTTGAATTATACTCTCTTTTGTTTACTGTCCTCCTTTTTCATCACTTGAACGGTTAGTTTCGTGCAAGTGGACTTTTTATACAATGTGTACTAAATATCTCAAGCGTTATGATGCAATGTTTCTCATTGATCATGCGAATGATCTTTAGATATTTTTCTGACAGAATACATCTTTAAGTCTACTTTTAAAGTACTTTGGCGGCAATCTGTAGACTGGGAAATGTGAAAAGGAAAAGAGGCTGCCTAGCAGACCCTGCCTTAGACGCGGGGATATACGATAGTCGGTTAAGGACGTATACATACGAACGAGGAAGGCTTCAGGTAGTTGCGGGAAAGACGTCAACTCGGTAGACCTCTGATGGCGAATGTAGGAAGTAGTGCCGCCACAGTACAAAAGTTCGTTTTTTTCTGTATTATAGAAATACTGCCGCGTACACTTTCTTATGGAACAGACTGTATGTCTAACTATAGTCAGACCAGGCAAATTCGCCAAGTAATGTTTCGATCGGAATAAAAGTGCTCGAAGGAGCAGCATCCTGTCCCCATGGAAGAGATCGGAGCGAGGATTAAAGAGCTCGACGAGAATTCTTGATGTCCTCCACTTCCGGAGGAACGATTTGTTCCTATCGTAAGGGTAACACGTGGGATAGTGTAACTCGTTTCGTAATCTCGATCCCCCGTGAATGGCGCGTGAGCGTCATAAGCGACTTTAAATCGACGAAGGGCGAAGCCCCGTCAGAATGGATCGTGATCGAAGACCTCCGTGCATGCACACCATTTGCATAATTTCCTGTACGTGATTCTTCCAACGCCTACAGGATAACCGGGAACGAATATCCTACCAGTTTCTGGATTCTTCATCGTTGCGTTCACGCCCGAACGGGTTCGCTGGAGAGTTTGTCGGCCGGTCGTAATTTATTTCTGATAATTCTACGTTGCCGCGAGAAAACGGTCAATGGTTCGGAACGGGAGAAGACAGTTTTGATAATAGCTTTCTACGACCCTGGGCAAGGAGGATTTAATGGAAGGAATGAAACGTCTGTAAAAATTGTTTATGTATTGGATGTAAAATATGTTCACTCGCTGGATAGGGAACGAATTACTGGGTGTACTACAGCCCTTGGTCGATGAATCAGGGCCATTTACAATTTTCAGCGTCTTACATGTTTTCAGTCAAATTTAAGAGTTCGAACGTGATTTAATCCTTTAACGTCCAGGGTTGCACCAGGGTGCAATATTCACTCGCCAGTTAATATTTACATTTGTCAGCAAGGATCAGTTGTTTCACTGACGTGAAGTAAATATTCACGTTTGAAAAATTCAAGTATTCCCTCCAAAAATAGGTAAATGCAAAAAGTAAAAAATGAAAAAAATATTGTTTGTTATCGATATTTTCGACTTCAAAATAGGAAGGTTTAACATACATATCAGTCTCATGATTTTGAAGTAATTATTTAAGGGTCTGGACGTTAAAGGGTTAATACCTAGCTAAAAAGTCTCGCATATAGGGATTAGGCAGTTAAGAGATAAAATTATTAATTTGTATATTAAAGAAATTTTTCATCAACATATTTTGCTTCATTTAATCTCCATTAGAATCCCCCTGCAAAAGCTTATCGTTATCTGATAGAAATTACATTTCTTCTACAGTTACGAAAACACCTTTCTAAAGAACTGATGAAAAACAGTTCCCGAAACCAGGAACAAAGACAAACGGATAGCGGGGAGATTGACACCGTAATTATTTCCTAGTTACCACGTTATCGTTCCCCCATAATCATTTTTCTCCTGTCACCGGACGAGATACGATTCCTCTTAGCCTTTGATCTGAAACGGGCTTGTTCCCATTAGGAAGGAGATTAGAGCAGGAGAAGTGACAGTAACGAATCAAAGGGTATCGCTTCGGGGTATCGTGTAATCCCAGAAGTAAAGCGAAGTCAGTTCTTTGCTGAACGTTTCTAGTCTGTTCCCCCCATAGAGCCGCTAGCAAACCGGAAGATAACGAAAACCGGAGCGATTCACATTTACATCCGGACTCGAATGCATTTGCTTCTTTCTCTCTTCTGTCGGATATGCTTTGTGTAGTTTCATTCGCCATCGATTTCTCGGTTTAAATATTGTGACCGTTGAAATTTTTTTGCCTGTAAAACCGATTATCTAAATTTCCTGCCTAAAGTGTGCTCTTTATTGGATATAGAATATGAAAAATACAGGGAATAATAGCTCATTCAATGAGTAGATAGAACGTAAAACTACAATGCTGAAATTCAAGTTAGCATGCTCGCAGCTAGTGTACTGAAACATTAATAATAATAGCAATGAATAAAGTGTTTCAAATTACGTGTGAAATTGACATACGCGGTGGAACTAGATATACATTCAGCTCCGGTTGTTAAACACACAGACTTCGTTTTCATCTTAATGATAATCACAGAATTATATGTGGCGATATCCATTAAAACGATGTAGAATCAAGAATGAAGTGTTTTCACGTGTAAAAACAAAACTAGAAAATATAGAGTAGGTAATGTTTTTCATACAAACAATATATTTTCGAGAGAATTGTGTTCGAATTTATCTGTTACATACATGCCTGCACAACAAAGGTTCGTCTGTCATTTACTGATTATTTTTACTTGTATTAACAGATTGATATAGATGTTGATAATATAACTTTTGTCTAATATCTTGGTATAAACTAAGAGTGAGGATTTAGTAGAAATAATGAAAAATAAATGGTACTCTGGTAGCATCAATGTTTGTTACAAATAGAAGTAGTGAATAATAATCAGACAGATTAGCCACTCATATCTAAAACCATATGTGATAAATTTTCGAATTCAATTTTCTTGTAAACGCAGCTTTGTACGAGAACATTTTGGTCTCGTCAATTGAACGTCAATTGTACGTGACGTGACCGCAAACGCGTTGACCGCCTGACACATATGTATGTGTATACATAGTGGCCGATTTTTCAGTGATATTCAGTACTGCATAAATTTCCAAACGTATTTCTCTCAACACATTATATTGTTATACAAGAACTCAGTTTTTTATTATCATTTTTGCAATCTGAGACTAACTTTTCGAAGACATAAATTAATCTATTATATTACTCAATTTATACTTCCAGTAACGAGGCTGTAGCAACTTCCTTTAATAGTGACATTTAAAGCCCACATTTTCAATAAACAAAAATATTTTTGTAGTTTTAATGATGAATATAAAGTACTGACAGTTTCATTAGAATTCATTTAATAATTTTTTTTGTAATAAATTCGCAAGAATCAGTTTATTTTCAGCTCTTAATAAAACGGAAATGAAGCCTTGAAAGCAATTTCCTCAGTCTTGATTTTCGTTTTACAATTAGTTTGACGTGTAGAATCCACCCTGTGTAAGTGTCCCACATTTTTATGAACATCCTGTATGTTCAGAAGTCGATCGATTTGAATGGAAATCCACTGTATACAGAACACGGTCTTCTATCTACGGTAAAGTTCTGCGTGCAATATCAACAGGATAATACTTGCGACACGTTTGATCCCATCACTAAAGACGAAAGGGCAGAGATCGCAGGTGCCCGAAATGCCCGATCTCATTTCAAATCCCAGGCACGACTAATCGCGAAACACCACCGCGACATTAATACCATCGATCTCGACTGGCGTTGAACGTATATTGAACTGGATAGTCATGGATTACAATGGCCAATTTACCATTCAATCCTAGAAGTTGATAGAACATGGCAGCCGCGTGGGCCGAGTATTCGTGGGGGCCGCGTTAGATATTCTCATTATTTATTAGACGGCATTAAATTAACGTGGAAGGTCGTAAATTGATTCGAAATCAGAGAATATTCCAAAGCTCCACTCGATCTGGTTGCATGGTAAACGAACGTTTAAGGTAATTGCGCTGGCAATGGATCCAGGTAATCGTGTTAGGGAATAGTTTCCGGAATGGATTGAAGGCTTCGTGAAAATAAAGATAACGATGACAATAATTTTGGACTGAATCAGAAATAATTTAGTAATATACACTTTCAGAAAAAAATTCTGTTGTTTATACAGGGTGTAACAAAAGTGGTATAGCTCCCTGAAATAGGTTACTAGTAAAATGATTTGTAACAAGTTTTTCCTTAGCAAAAATGTTATCCGAGACTTTGTTAGTGATAGTGATCACTACAAAGGTTAATTCGATCGTATTACTAAAAATGTTACAGGTATATGCCTACTATTTGCTTTCAATTTAAAATAGTATTTTATTTGAATTATGTGTCTGTTACTTAGAACATGATTTAAAATACTTTTTACCAAATTTCACCGAACCCTGGTCACAACGGATCCTCATCCAGTACAACGTTTCCATTCTATGATCGCCTGTTGTCTGAAACGCTCGAAACGGGTAAGGCCTACTATCCACTAAAGCGTCTCATTAAAACAATGGACGTGTGTCCACATATGCTTCACCCTACAAGAAAAAAATAGATTTTGCCTCCCCTCCCCCTTCTCAGAGTTACAAAACTTTTGCGTAATATTTAATATTGCAGTATACTTTGAAACACGACCAACAGCCTTTATTAATATTCAACGATATTTGACTTTAATATCAAAATAAAGTGTGTCTGGCTACGTACAGCCTTTTTCACTGTGGCATTCGATGTGATAATATTTTCGACACCCCTCCCTCGGGAAGAGCGATCGTGAATCCATCGCCGGGAATTTGGATTCTTGCCAGACTCTTCTAACGGCCTTCTCGTATTTTATGCCCGCGACTTTCTTCCGTATTTCGCGTTTCTTTTCCTTCCCTTGCGAAGAAGTCCCCGCCTTGGCTTCTCCTTTACCCGTCGTGTATCCTTGATCGTAATTCGAAAATTTTCGTCGTGCCTTCGCCGTCGCCGACTTCTCTCTATCCACCGTTAGCAGAAGAACCTTCTCTCTTGCTCCAGGCGATTCTCTTTGAATTTAATCGCGCACGAGAATTCGCGCAACGGAACTCCGCTCGAAGAACTCCAAGGAACGGTTTTTCAGGTACGTACTTGGAGGTTGGATTCGTTGTATCGCGAGTGGAATGGTCTTTGGGAAGTGGCCCGATTTCAGTTGTAATGTCACCGAGGAAAATTTTCATTACACAGGGTGTGTTATTTTAGTCTAACTCGTGAAAATGGTATTGATGCGTCGCGAAGTCTTCAGAGTGATTGCCTTGGTGCTTTGCGACCTTACACAGAAATTATTCGTGCGTGATAAAAAATACTGACAATGATACAGAAGGATACATATTATAGGATAAATGTCCCTATTACTGCCAGTGTCCCTACTATTGCCACTTTATTTAGTTTACTTAATAAAAACGTAAGGTATAAACAATTATATAATGAATAATTTTATTATTAAAATTTTCTGTTTCAAAAAATTTTGAGTACGGTGGGTCTAAAAATCGTCTAAGGCTCTAGAAAATGTCTTCACTTTAATATGATTGTGCAGTCTCATTAAAAAATATATTTTTATATGTTCATCTTGTTGAACCACAAACTAAAACCTATAGTAGCGTGTAACAATGTAAAATTGACCGAAAATATTGTGTTAATAGATCATTATACGTGGAAATAGTCTTTTTTCTATTCTTTAGTTTCATGACAGTTGCTTCTTATTATTGAAATAGCGGGAGTCTATTGGAAATAGTTCTCTTTTTTATATATAGTAATCTTCACTAATTTTCTGTTTTCACTAATAATCTTTCCTTCTTCAAAACTGGGTATGTACTTCTAAAAATTTGCGCAACAAAAACTATCTCATTGAATAATAGTGAAAGAAAATTTCAACAAATTCGTAAATAATTTTTCACTTTTTTTTTAGGAAGTTATGGCTATAAAATTTACAGAAAAATGGCTTTCAGATTTTCCGTTTCGACTGTCGATTTATAAAATAGATTTAGTATTGCGTAAATATTTTTCAAAACAATTCTAATCTTTGGTGATACTGGTGTACATTTTCACTGTGCATGAATATCCCTGGAGTCTTTGTATGCAAGTTCGCCTGAAATTCCGGAAGTTACCGTGGACATCACTGGCGGACGAGTCTAGGAAATGTCTTCTTGCACCACTACCCGGAACCAACCTCTGATTGTTAGACCTTCCTACTCCGATTTATCATATTGTGGTGTTGCGAACGACCTGGGAGCTTTATCAAAGCCCGCTTTGCCTGAATAAACTCTCGGAAAATTCGAAACATCCTTGATTTCGTAACAGAATCTTAACATATTGTTTACGAATTTTTAATTAAGGGGATCTAAAATTTTCTTTCTTATGATTAAGGTTTAATCATTAACTCTGTAAAAATATAAGGCAAAAAAGTATTTATTCCCTAGCATGTTTAATACGTAAATATTTATAAATAAGATCCCTAACAAGCTGAAGTATTTCACAGCAATTATTTAGTGCACGAAGTAAGCCGTCCTTGCATTACTTCTATTCGTAAAGCAAACTATTGGGTTGAATATTGAAACCCTTAGTATACTTTACTAATAATAATAGCTATCTACAGTATAACTTTCAAGAAACTAACTTTACTACTGACGATATCGTTGACAACTTCGATTTATTTATTTCGAAATTTGTAGTCGCATCGTCTGTAAAAAACATTCCAATTGAGTATCGATCTAACACTATATTTACGATAATTTTGTATAACATTAAAAATATGTATCATCACAAAATTCGATTCCTATGATTGGATTTTCAATTTCCAAATACATTGCGAAGGAAATAACTATTTCTTCTTGTATCTCCGTAAACTTTCCAGCAAGTCTTTAAATGGCAAGTCGAACATACATATGTACATAACATAACAGTTCACGCAAGTAGATCTCTTATTCCCCGTAGTCAGAAAGGTTACATTAATCTACAAAGGATCCGAACCCTTGAAAGTTTTCCCAGAACCCTATCCGAATACCAGAAGCGTTCAAAGCCTTCTAGAATTCTATACACCTACGATGGAAAAGGGAAAATCCTGGACACAAGAAATTTAATTCACATTCCCCAACAACGGTACGCAACGCTGTAACCAGTTTACAATCAACTGCCAGCCTAACTTGGCGCCGTTCCACATTGCCCCACACCCCCTGAAAATAACATAAACACAAGAAACGTAACCCAGAACTGCACCGTTTATTAACTAAAACACGTTTCACATAATAGTCTTAACTACGCAACAATTAAACCAAGTTTACACACTGTTAAATCCTACAACTTACAATTGAATTAAATCTAAGATCGCAATATTCCACGGAAAGTTTGGATCTACGCACATTTAACTTTCACGCCGTTGAGACCACGAGCATTACCCCATCTAAGAAACCGCGATAAATTTCTGGAGTCACTTACCAGATGTCGTGGCTCTCAATGGGAGCAAAAGTGGCAAGAACTTTGTCGAGTGCTGTCGTTTGACCGTCTCATTCGATCGTGTGAAACTCCGAAATTCGTGGATAAATTCTGCCTTGAACAGCTTCGCGTTCCCCCAAGTACGACTTCCATACGACGACCTCCTTCTCGATCGATGACGGCATCGAAACACCGATCATCGAGGAGAAATCCTTCTCGATGCTCTTCCCTTTCGGAAGTATGCAAGGGTCCACGGTGACTATTTTCCTTTTCCTTTCGCTGTCCACGAACGGTTCCTTTCCACCCTCCGCGTCGTCCACTGAAGAGTCTCCGTGATCGGAATCGACCGTTCTATCCGATAACGTGGATCCGCTATGTCTCCTGTTTTTCACGGAAGAATTCAAGCACCGTGTTATATCGCGAAACACGTTCCTTTGTACTGTTGGTAGATTTTTCTTATCGCGAGGTTGCTTTGTTTCTGATTTACGATAAATATTTATAACAACGAAGCCACCTCCGATTTCGATGAGTTTTCAATATGTTATCAAGTTCATCACACCGAGTAGTGTTGTGAAGGTTTTAGTTGGGGATCGCTGTTTGTGAAAAAGTATTATCAAAAAAAGATTCGATGGGTCAACTATCCAGTTCATTCGGAATCCTAACTGATATCAAGAACATAGATTTCAGTGTGGAAGGTAAACAGAAGCATTTCACACTAAATACAAATTTCACCCTTTCAAGTAGAATGAGTCTAAGATAGACCACTTCAAGTAGAAACTCGTCTATTGTTTTAGGGGAGTTATTGTAAAACAAGTCATTTAGAGTTGGTTGGAAACAGTTCAAGAAAAAAAGTTATTCAGAGTTAGGTAGAGGTAGTTCAAGAAAAAAGTATCATTGTTCTGATAATAACTTTTTAATAAACAACATTTGATAATTAAAACTTTCTGAAGGTCATCCAGGAGTCATACGTCAAGGTCACCATTTACTTATCAATACCTACTATTAAAGGAAAATAGTAAACTTTTTTACAAACAACGACCCCCAATCTTCACAATACTACTCAAAATCGACGATCTTGACAACATATTGAAGAATCATCGAAATATTAAAGGAAAATAGTAAACTTTTTTACAAACAACGACCCCCAATCTTCACAATACTACTCAAAATGACGATCTTGACAACATATTGAAGAATCATCGAAATCGGAGGTGGCTCCCTTGTAAATATTTACCTTATTTTCTGATGGTGTATTATATGGGATCTATTTACTTCTTATTGTTTCATACTCATTACTTGATATTTATATTAATTGTATGTTTGACAGAATTTTTGATAAAATTGTGTTACGTGAAATAAGAGAGATGAGTTTAAGGGCACCTCCCGGTCAAATCAAGTGGAAAGTAAATAAGTGATATTTATGATCTTTTTTAGAAAAAGTGTATAGTGTGAACCAGGGACTTGTACCGAAACGTAAAATACCGGTATTAGACCGGTATTGTCGGTTGTACCTTTGCCCTATATGTATAAGCCCTACCCTTATAGAAACCGAAAAAGTACCGGTATTTATTTCGATTTTCGTTAATATTTCGGTATAGCTTTGATGGCATAATATTAGTATCAAAATCATACCGGTTTAACCCCTTGCCCTATGATTTTCTTGACGTTTGCAGTCTCCCGGATTACATTGTTATTGATAGTTTCCCAGAAACGAAAGGAATTTTGTACTTTCTCAACTGTACTTTTACTGTAAAATTTAAATATTAATACCAGCAACGTGGTACTTCACTGCGACTCAAAGAAAACCGTATAATATTCTGCTTTGTTGACTCGATTTCCAAATCGTCATCACCAGTCTGATTCGATGTTATAGGGCAAGGTGTTAAATCCCTGATGTCAGGTAATGAAAGTTTTTGTTTCGTGCACACCTAACGCGCGAAACCAGCCACATACCCATGCAATATGAGTACGCAAATAAATTTTTGTGTCGCTATAAACGAAGCAGAGAGGTGCAGAGCTTATCGCCCAGCACAGTTCATTTGAATCAAAGGAATCTCGTTCCCATTCTCACCCTGTATCCTCTTCTGTAATCTCGTCCACGTGTCTCCTTCTCGAACCAGCTCTCGACCATCTCGTATCTCTGATCTCTCTCTTGGCCCTCTGAACTTCGCGCATCAGTTCCACAGGCAGGTCCAACATTTTCCACCTAACAAGCGCTTGGAATTTAGGATTTCTTCTTCCGCTACCGTATTTCGATTGCGCCGTTAACGTGGACGCGCTCGGCGACTTCGTTCGAAGTACACTGGAACTCTTTGTCCTCAGTTTTTTGTCCCTGTTCGATTTCGTTGCCCGTTTCTTTCGACGATTCCTGAAGCAACAGACTTTCGGTTTGCAAATCTGTGTCTTGCATGGCACCGGCAGCAAGAATTTGACCATCTGCTTCGTCTTCTTTGTCGACAGTTTCTCCTGCGTTTCGACATCGGGCTCTTCGATGACGCCGTCACCAAGGAACGCAGGCATGTCCCCGGTGGATCTTCTACTCGATTTCTGCCGAGTCAACGTTTTCCTCTTGCGATCTAAATTCCTCTTCGCGGTTTTCTTGTGCGCTTCTTTTGTCTCCTCGTCGCGTTTCGACTTCGCCTTGCGATCCTGCTTCTTCGTGGCTATCTGTGTCGGACCGGATGGCCGGAGCTCCGGCTTACTCTCGCGCGCGTACTTCTGCAACTCCTTTAAGAAACAGGTCGTAATTAGTAGATCCTGCGAAAAGTTCTTGTACCTTTTGCAAGAGTGTAGGACGATTGTAAAAGCAACGTTTTAATCAACAAAATTGTCGCTTCGTTCAGTAACCTATTCTGAATTTTTGTTTCAGGCCCATATATTGCTTTTGCATGATTTCAGGGTTTCATTTGTAATATAATTAACTCTTAACTACAGGTCTCGGAGACGAACTGAAAATTTTTTTTTTGCTATTACGACCTAATGGAGAATTTTTCAAGCCGTTCGAGTACCTTCAATTGACAGTAACTGGCATACTGTTTCTGAAACAGTAACGAGAGATACCATTCAAGTGGTTATTAACCCTTTCATTTCAAAATTATTTAAAAATTACCAAAAAAATATTTTGTTGCATTTTTGTGTATATTATATAACACAATGATTCACTAGAACATTTGAATATTTTGCAACCGCCTAATGCCTATTTTCATTCGTTGCTATTTGACAAATTTTTTACTTTGTCACAGTTATATATAATAATTGTCATTATAATGTTATTATACATAATAAAACCCAATTTTTCTTACATTTGATGAATGAACCCTCTTGAAATATTTGAAAGAAATCAGAGCCGGACAAAAGCCTAATATGTAATGTCCTCTTTTACCGATAAGCTTTCAAATACACTTTCTAGTTTGTACCATACCGTTTATACAGAACAAAAAAAAATTATATGTATACTCACAGATATGAAAATATACATGATACTAATATTTTATTTCATAATTTAGAATATGTAGCCACATGGTAACAGTGGCAATGAAAGGGTTAAACGAAGTAGTCGTTGTCGAATTATTTAAATTTGAGATGAATCGTTTGTACTTAAGTGTTAATTGTACTGTTTTTTACGTTGAACCGATTTTTTGGTATTGCTGCATTTCGGTCGAGGTGAAACCCGTGAAGGAAAGGATTGGGAATTATTCCCTCTGTATACATCCCTTTACATTCAATTAATAGTAATTTACAAATTAATGGTAATTATTCGAATTATACAAATTAATAGTAATTATTCCAATAAAATTGAAGTTTCCCATTCCAAAAAGTAATTCCGTGTATGCCAACTAAATAGAATTGCACCCTCAGTTTGGTAACAGACTCTATAAACTGCATGTGTACCTGTTCTACCATTTCATAATATTTATTTTCGACCGCCGTAAGGTAAACTGTCGTTACATCATCCTTGGCTTTCTTTTTGGATTCTCTCGGGCTTCTCTTCCCGTCTTTGCCAGACTTTGATTTCCCTGCCTCCTTAGAATCTCTTTCCTTCCTCTTCTTCTCTTTAACCTTCACGACAGCCTGGGCTGAGGACTCCGCTACTTTCTCTACCTTCATGACTGTCATTTTTTGCATTAATCTGATTTCCTTTAGACGCACATCCACCGCCTTCGTCAGTTTCGAATACCTCTCTATGAACTGTAGCATGAACGATGTTTTTCATGGTAATTGACATTCGTCAAAATTTGTGAAATATAAGAATGGTTTTTAGAATTTTTTTTCGAATAACTTATTATTAATATATAGATCTAGGTATTATTGAAACTAATCTACGTTTGACAAACAGCAATAGAATTAGACATTCCATATGCACCAATTCAATAACGTGATACAGTAAACTCTCGATGAGTGTTTAAAGGCTTTTCGGCATTGACAAAGAGAGGTCACCAGGTGTAACACTGACTTTTTAATGAGGTTTAGCACCACGATAGAGCTTGGAATTCTGAAGCCAATGATATTTCTCAGCCACATATGTCCATTAGTTTATGAAATAAGTGTTCAGTGTCGACAAGCCTTCGAACACTCATCGAGGTTTTACTCTACCTTGTATATACAGGGTGTAATGTAACTGATGATATAACCGGGCAGGGTGTGATTCTACGTAAAAAAATAAATCTAAAATATGCAACAAAATTTTTTCATTTGACACTTCATTTTCGAAAAAATAAACTTCGAAAATCTCCTGGATACAGATAGTACAATTGAATAGGACTTAGCTGATGCGTCTTTTCATTGCATTCCGTTTCTACTTATTACCACGAATACACAAGTCTCAAATTAATCTTCAAAATCGATTTTCTCGAAAACGATGTATGAAATAAAAAAATTTGGTTCTACATTTTCGACTTATTTCCACGTAGAATTACCCCCTATCCGGTTGTAGCCCAGATGACACTCCTATAGAGTCGCAATGCATAAGAAACTATCGCAAAAAGCAAAAGGAGAGGTTAACTTCACAGTCATTTACCTCTGAAAGGGCGATTCTGTCCCTTTTTTCGAAGGAATGGAAGTATTCCGTCGGTTCGACGAGGTATACGGACCCATTGTAGTTCCCAACGGCCATATAGGTGCCATCGTCGTCAGGCGCCATTGACGTGATCTTGTCCTTTCCCAGTTGCAACTTGAAAATGGGTTTTTGCAGTTTCCGAAGAAGGTCCCAAGCTATCAAGGTTCCGTTGTCGGTAGCCACGTAAAATACAGAATTCCTTGTCTTATTCCAACAACTGATCGTCGGACTATTTCTCATATATCTGACAGTCGAACAAGTTGCGACAAAAATATAACTTAATCATTACTGGTTTTCTAAAGAATGTATTATAGTTAATTTTATAAAGACAAAATAGCAATGATATATTCGGCAACGTTCTTAATCAGGTGACAGCATACAATAGCTAGAAATATAAGATGCTCTTTAATTGTTTACTTTAAAGGTGCAGTAGGGTGTCGAAGAATGACAGTAAATATTGCTCTGGTAGTTGAAGATTCATTTTGTTTTTAAATAGTCAGTGGGTTTTGTTAGTTAACTAATAATTGGCACCTCATAATTTCGATTGTGTTCCAATAAATTAATTTATGCATGTTACGAATAATATTTTTATTATACTGTAATTGCAATTTACAGATTCATTTTTATTAGAAGCATCATCTCATATACGAGGTAAAAATAATAATACCTAATAATAACATAATGAAACTGTTTTGTTAAGGATGTCTAAAAATTATAATGGCTGATAATTTTTCATTGAACTAGAATACACATAATGTCAACAAAATATGAACAAATGTACATCTTACACGATCACATCACTATACTAATAATAACATATGAATTTTTGCGTGAATATATATAGTACAAAATTACTGCAAAAGATGACGACCTAGCGTTCCTATATTTTACTGAAAGTTTAATAACAGATAGAACGTAGAGTACACATGGATTTAGGTTGGCAATTGTTGTAGCCAATCAAATGTGACGCTTTGAAACAACAGTATGGTCTGTTTACAGTTGACGGTCAGCCACACTTTCTCTAAATATTTGCATCAGTTGCACAAGTCCTGATAACCAATACTCTGATTCGAAAGAACAATGTGGGTCAGTTTAATTCATCCTACCATCTGCTGGGGTAACCAGATTTTCTCTAAATATTAGCTTCAACTAGGTGACCACTGATAACAATTATCACCCTTTGAAAGAATATGGGTCACTTTAACTTCACCCTATCAGCTGAGGGTCACCCAGATTCACTCTGAATATATGGGTCATTATCGTTTCAATCTCATCTTTCGGTTTGAGAATTAATTTCCGTTGCGTATCAAATTATTTTATCCTTGCTTTAAACAAGTGCTGCTTGAGAAATTATTTCTGCCTGGTTTTTTTCTCACTGGACGTAAATCCAAGCAATTTTATTTAGATGATTTTAAGTGGATATAGACTTTGATAAGGCATTGTCAGGTAACAATTAATACTGACCAGTAGATAGATCTACGTTCATTTGAAAAATTATTACTATAAACGATTATTAAAATTATTTAAAATAATTGTTAACGTTTCCGTTTAAACAACACTACCAATCAAGAATTACTTTTGCTCTACAGCAGTTTCCTCTGTGAAATAAGATAATTGAAATTATTTGAGCGATTATGGTCTACATAGTATAAATATGAATATTATTGTTTATACAATTAAAAACGAATATAAGTATATACTGAGTAGGATTCTTTTGATAACAAATCCAGATTAAAAATTAATTTCGTTTTCCAACATTTTACTCTATTTTTCATGAAAGTAAAATTTTCAAGTCAATTGTTAAGAAAATAAATAAACATTTTTAGTAAGACAAATTAAATTTAAATAAACATTTTCCTTGATAAGCCTATTTGTAAATCTGTTATATTATACTTAATTTTTAATTCTTCAAATAATGTTAAATAACACATTGTCCATATAAAACATTCTTTTCAGTCCCGAATAGTTTTCAAGATATTGGAGAAAATATATTGTCCACCCCGAGCTGTTTTCACACGTTTGCCGATATTAAAAAATAGGTGACAAATATTTTTTCGAGGACTACCTTCTACAAAAATCTCATTAAAAGCGGTGAGTGCCACTTAAAAACTGTTCCTTGTGTCAGTTACATGGGCCGGCCTAACTACTTCCCGGCAGACTGGGATTAACTTTCTTCGAAACAAACCACAAAATTATCAGACTCGCTTAGATTACAACGTACAAAAGTGGGGAGGGAGACTAACATACAGAGTGGAGAGTAAGCATCCTTCCTTGGTGTCCTCCGACCAGATCTTCACCGTCCAGTCGCCGATAGACAGAAATATGTTTGGATTGAAGACGTTACGATCGACAAAGACCACTGGCCCTGCATGCGCGTCGAATTTGATGGCCAGCTTCTCGGCGTTTGTCTTCGCTTTCCTCGTGCCGGACACGACGATGCCGTTGTCCAAGCCGAACAAGAACTTCGTGCCCGGCACTGGACCGAAATTCAGGCAGGACACGCCGATCGTCCTGTCCAGGTTCGGGTCGTTCGGCTTCTCCAGATCGAAAATCAACATGTCAGTCGGTCTTCGCAACCACCGCGTGTCCCACCACATCGCACGGCCGTCCGCCGATGACGAGTAGAACTCTGAGTTGCTCTTGGATTGTATCCATTTGACCGCGTTCACGTAGTCCCTCGAAAATAGTAACTCTGTTGACACATTCATCGCTGTGACGGTCACCGGTGACCGACGTTGAATTTCCCGTTCACATTTTTGACGGTCACGGGTGACCGTCGTTTCAATGTATTATACCGGGGAATACGATTGGCTTATCGATGTGACGGTCACCGGTGACCGGCGTCGAATTTCCCGTTCACATTTTTGACGGTCACGGGCGACCGTCGTTTCAATGTATTATACCGGGGAATACGTTTGGCTTATCGATGTGGCGGTCACCGGTGACCGGCGTCGAATTTCCCGTTCACATTTTGACGGTCACGGATGACCGTTCTGTTAATGTACTATAACGGGGAATACATCTGGCTTATCGCTGTGACGGTCACCGGTGACCGACGTTGAATTCTCCGTTCACATTTTTGACGGTCATGGGTGACCGTCATCTTAATGTACTATAACCGGGAATGCACCTGGCTTATCGCTGTGACGGTCACCGATGACCGGCGTTGAATTTACCGTTTGCATTTTTGCCGGTCACGGGTGACCGTCGTTTTAATGTATTATAACGGGGAATACACCTGGCTTATCGATGTGACGGTCACCGATGACCGACGTTGAATTAACGCGTCTATCAATAAAAATAGATAGGGAAGATGAAGATTCACAGGTGTGCAGCGAACAGTCTGACGAATGAATGATTCAACGCTTCTCTACCGTGCTCACCTGTGACTGTACAGCAGATTAGAGTACCCAATGGGTTTCGTGTCGGTTCTGAGGTCCCAGTAGCAGACTTGGCCGTTCATAAGACCGCCGGCAACAACGGATGGATCCCGAGGATTATATTCGCAGGCCACGCATGCATAAAAAGACTCCATCGCCATGTATGGCTCGGTGGGATTGTCTGCACGCAAAATAACGGCGGTGCTTCTTAATCCGTATTAAACTAGCCCACGAGCCCCGTACCGTCGTGATTTTCATCGACTCGTTTACGTTCGACGATCGCGTTTGAAGTGCTTTACGAGTTGCTACCGGACGTCAATCCTTGGTTGTCGGATCAAGATCCATTTGCCAATCAAGATTGCTTACCCGGATTGTTAGTTACGAGGGACATCGACTAATTGCTCGGATTTAAATCGTATCGATATTTTTATAGCTGTCCGATTTGTGTCTGTTTTTGTCCAAGGTGTCAGAAAATATAGATTGTGAAATATTTTGAAATCTAACGGAGATCGAGAAGTTATTAAAATTTGAAGTACCAAGGTAGCCACAATGACTGATTCATAGTCTCTTTATAAAGATTATTAAAATATTGTGGAAGTGCATTTTCTGACAATGTTCGCAATTTTTGGGAATTCAAGAAATTAAATGGTTTATGGCTTTGTATGTTTTTAAACAGCTGTCAGTGTTATCGATCTGATAGTGTTAATTACAGGAGTTATTGGTAATTTTATAAGGAATTATACGCCATCAGCTAAATTTCTGTAAAACCATGAATACGGATAGTGCAGCCTAAACGATACCTTTTTAATAAATGTTTTCGTGACTATCTAATTATCATGCTAAATGTTGAAGCCTATAACCTACAGAGTGCGCTAATATACAATGGCAAAACTAGTTCAAAAGGGAAGTATTAATTTTGGAAAAATTGTGATAAAATTTGCAAAGAAAATTAACGGGTAATAAAAAACACCGTTTAAGTAGAAAGTGTCACGTAAGCAGAAGCTCAATTTTTATTACTTACGGAGATACATAAGTTGAAAGGTCCGTCAGGTTTACGTAAGTTAACTGTATTTTTATTCATTTCAATTCCGGTTATCTCGCGGAAATAATGTTAAGTTTGTTCGCAAAACAGTTAGTAACACTTGTTAAAATGTAAGCTTATCAGCATATAACCTACAAACTCAGTAACTCAAGGCTTCAGAGAATAAAAGGGTTACGTAATATTTTTGTGAAAATTGCCTTGGTGAATGTCGCGTCCATAATTCACTTGGCTGTTGTAAGAAAAATGGAAATCGAAACCGATATGTAATTTCTAGAAGCAATTTCACTAATTTATTTAATTTTGCGGTAAGATAGTGATCTTGAATGAGTGAACTTAATGAGAAGTACACAATAATATTCAGCTGTAAATTTTGTAACACTATCTCTAGTCCAGCCCATTTAATGCAATCGAATAATTCTAGCACTGATTTATAAAAAGACCAAAAACACGCGTAAAAATTAACGAAGAATTAATGGAATTGTTCACAATCCGATTCGATCGGAATCAGGGAAGAATTATTTTAAAATATGCACTGTTAAAATGTGCCGATTCATTTGGAAGAATATTCCTTACTAAAAGAAGCACACCAATATAACCAAGTTTTAAAGAATTCGAGTATTTCATGATTTAAGTAATTTTTCAAACTCTGACTCTTACTCCACGTTCACTGCCATACCTGTCCGGTGACTTATGGATGAAAGTGGTACGTTACAAAGCCAATCCTGGAAAAATAACTTTCAAATTCGGTTTACCACGAACCGAATATCCGTAACTCAGCACCTTCATCCTCTGAAGCCTTCAACCACTTGGGGGAAACAACAGTTTCCTTCTACCGTGCGGGAACGTGACAAATTTTGCGCCAAGAGCAACCCTGGACGTGGACTCGGGTTTCAATCTCGGGCATTTTCAATGAAACGTCCCTTTCCAAAGGGGTATGCAAACGGATGCAAAGCGATGCAAATACCCCAGCGATCTTGCTAATGCGATGAAAATGGAGAGGGCCCCGGGGCCATAAGACGCGTAGGCGGTGCCATCGCTTTTCTTCTACCTACCGACCTGCCAGACATACACCCTGTTACAGTTATCTGTCCGTTTCCCGTACTCCAAGAAACAGTAACTGACCAGTATCCTGTTGCCGTTATCCGGCGACCAAGAGATATTTGTTACTGGTCTCCTCGGCGTCTCCGGGTCCTCGAAGTTCTTCACGGATCTGAAAACCGATTTCTATGAAACGATCGCCCTCTTTCGCCTCTATTGATCAGTCGATGGGTGTCCAGTGCAAGACGGTACTACGCCACAACAGCAGCGTAGTAAGACACTATGGTTTTCATTAAAAGCAGTGTGCCCTCACGAGCAAACAGCTTCCACTAGGGGAAAAAGGTGGCGTAAGAGGAAAGCCTTCTACCACTTGGTAAATTTATTTCAAGTACCGAAGTAAATGTTAAATTGAATGTTAATTTGACTAATTTAGTATATAAGCAACAAGTTTTCAACTAGAAAGATATTTCAGTTTTGAGCTAACAGATATTTTATTGTAAATGAAACACGCTTGCCGCCAGTTAGGGGCATAATGAATTAATACCGCAATTTTTCCTGCTATTTGGAAGTTACGGAAATTTTCGATCACACTTGACTGAACTAAACGGAATTGTAGCACAGTGTTTTCTCACCTCAGGCTAAGTGGTTGTACTAGCTCTGTCGGCACCATATCGTCGAAATAGTGATCGTAAATGTTCAACGTGCCGTTTTGAAGTATGCAGTCCTCCATTGGCTACAAGGAAACTTGGTTGAACACGTCTGACTATAGATAACATAATTGTTCTTAAACTGCATCATTGCACTACCGAACTTTTTATGCATCTAGATTAATTTGGTCCCTGAATTCGAAAAAATAGACTGGAAAACGTTTCTAAATTATTCGAGTAAACGAAGTTTCAGTTAAAATTATAAATACGCGAAAGTAAATTTATGATTTTAGTACTTATAGCATCTCTTAACTATTAAAACGCAATTTTTTAATCATTTTTTTATGGTATTATTAATGCAGTAAACCTACTAGTATAGTATGTAAAGTTTTCTGCAATTTTAATTGTTATACAGGGCGTAAATAAAAATGTGGGATATGTCTAACTAAGGTAAAAATCAAGAATGACAGAATTACTTTCCAGGTTTCATTTTTGAATTATTAATTTTGAAAGTATGGGCAAAATACGCGTAAAATAGGTACGTCCAGCGCAAAGGTTATACTACTTGAACAGTTAATTCCCAAATGATACACAGGTCGATAAATAACCTATTGAAACTAATGAATGGAACAAAGTGAAATGAATGGATCCAACCCATGAAAGTTGACGAACGCGCCTCTTAAGTAGAATAACTCAGACGTATGTATTGCACGTGTTATTTCGCTTCCTGTACTGTCAACAATTAATAACTCTGATACGAAGCCTCGAATGCAATTTCGTCATTATTGATTTTCGTCTCAGTTTGACATGTAGAATCCACTCTTTGCGAAAGTGTCCTACATTTTTATTAACACTCTGTAGATTTGTCTAAAGCTCTGAAATTGCATAAACTTCCGCAGTCTACTCATAAATATTTTACCATTACAATTAGATGTACCTACATACTCGCCCGAGGAAACTTCTACTGATTGTGAGTTCGAAAGCGACGTGCTAACCTCGCCAGCAATCGAGCTTGAAGCCCTATCGATCAAGCAGCAACTTACCCCGAACAAGTTATGTAATTTCGGTGCCCAGTTGTCGTCCTTCTCGACCCTCCTGCGAAATCTCATTACGGTCTCTTCGTCCCTCGGATTGATCTCCTTGGGCCATCCGCCCTCGAAGTGACACATTCCAGAATTTCTCGATGTCGCCCCTATGGTTTGGGCCTGAAATTCCAAGAGATACCGTCATCCTGGTGAGAAAACTTGAATAGAATTACAATCTGGAGGAAGATTTCATTAGAGGTTCAAGTTTGAGCATTATTTCCGCGATATATTGTAAAATGCATGGAAAATTGTCCTGTGGAACGGTTTTCGATAATCTTATGTGTAATTCTTGTTTTTCTCTTTTAAATTTATATTATTTAGTAAAAACAAACTACACAATGGCCAAAAGCAACGTAATTTTGTTTACATGACAGTGCTTAACGTGTTAAACTACGGAAAAAAAGAAATATTGTATAATCGGGTGGGTATAATTTGTCGCGAAAAAATAAGTCGAACGTGTGAAATAAAATTTTTCTAGATAGTTTCATATGCAACGACCTGATGGAATCAAATTCTCCGTGAATGAGAATGCTGTGTAAAAAGAAAATGGAGATTAGCATCTGAAGGGAGCCTGTTAAAGAGCTTTCCCGTGTTAGTATTAAGTAACACGCGCGCTGCGCCTGTACAGGGTGTCCCGTAAATGGTGGATTAATCGAGAAGCAAATGATTATGTGCGTAAAAATAAATCATAAATATGGAATGGAAAATTTGAACTTGGAACTCGTTGGTTTTGGGAAGATAATGTTTGAAAATATGTCGAGCTGTCACACTTTGGAACATGTTAAAAATAAATTAAATTAATAAATTGTGTTGAATCAAAATATCTTAGTGAATTAGCCGTGGTCTATGCTAAGTTGTTTTGTTGTAAACGGGTCAATGATAAAATAAAAATGTTCGTATAAACAAGTTTCGCATGTTCACGCTCTAATACTCTAATTGGGATTCTGTACACATTGGAGAATTGTGTACTTGATAACGAGTTAATTATTTGTCAAGCATTTGCATGTAGGTTAATCGGTTTGCATAATTCAATTTTCGACACGGGAAACGATTAACACGTGCCTTGGGCCATAAATGTACCCAATTTCTCAAATTTTGTTGGAATATTAGTACATGTTGGCAAGCAGATATATGATAATTTTATACTTTATAATATTTCCTTACTAATATTAGTACGAATATCGACGATTTAATTCATGAAAGAGTAACATGTTTAACATTTACTGTTCATGCTTATTTCTCTAACAATTTCTATCACAATTATGTTTTGTTATTCTATGTTCGCTTATTATCAATCGAAAATTACATAGTCGTGTAAAACTGTTCATTATTTATGATAGAAATCACCAATTAATAATAATAGATATCAAATCGAAATTTATTATTTTGACAGTAATATAAACTTTCGATATGTGTATTAATATTAACTGGGGAATATTATCATTTTTCTAATGATATCTCATAACGTAAGTTACACTTAAATAAAAAAATGTATACCGCATTAACAGTGTCTGACAACTGGACATTTTTTGGGCAACTACAGTGCGCCTAACGCCTGAGGTCGCCAACAACAATGAAAGTGTTAGGATTACCGTAAGTTGGTTAACTCTGGCTCAGTTAGAAAATGATCATTTTCGATTTTGCAACTATGCAAATTGTCAGATTAAGTTGATTTTTACGTGAAACGGTATTTCATGTAAAGAATACCTGAAAAATATCAGCAAAATCGAAAATGATAATTTTCTGACTTTGTGACAAAGGTATCTCTAATGGAGTCAAGGTTACCCGAAAAATTGAAAAAGAACCCAGGACATCTATAACTGTCTCCCGCGCCTCATTCAGCGAGGATTAAAGCAACCAACCTTCATAAACGTCATACATATATATCGCTTTCCCATCCATCAATCTGAAGAGGAAGCCTTCGCTGAAGGGGTTAATTAAGCCCTTTCAGAGGAACATCGTTAACGACTCCGAACGGTGTACAGCCTACCCGATGTCTACGGGATATAGCTAGTCCATTGTGCCCCCTTTTCACGGAGAAAAGAAATCTCCTGTCGGGATCAGGAACAATGGTGGACTTTCCATGCGGTGTTAATTCGGATCAACGGCGGTGCATTGAATGCACAGGCCGAGTCGGCTCTCCCCTCTAATCTCCTTACATACCATCCGTCGAGCTAACCTTGTGCCCCGCCAATTGCGTCGACTTCTGCGCCCTGATGTGACAGTGAGTTCTCATGATGTAATCGCGCATGTCGCTCGGATTCGGGTACATGTTCACGTCCAAAACCGGGTCCGTCAGGTCGAACATGCATTGTTTGCCGAAATCGGTACGTTTTTTTACGTACACCTTCTTGAGCTCCATTTACGTCTATTTTTGCTGTTGGTCGCAGCTGAATGAAAGAAATAACGATGAATTATATTCGTGTAAACGAATGCTTTTATTGTATAGCTTCGTTTAAGGTTAGTTTTATTGGGTTTTTCTTATCGAATTATGATAATTACGAGAAATCATTCAAAATCAATAGATTACGAAAGTCGTAATTTGTTAGAATGCGGAGACGAAGCAGCAATAGTCTGTGGGTGAATACAGGTGAGCGACATCCAAAGAAAGAACACGTGTGTACTGAACATAACAAACATTCTTATGAACGTTGTAAGAAACTACATAGTTGCAAAGGCTAGATTGCACCCTCAGAAAATAATAAGTGACAGTATTAACAAAAATTGGTTTAGTTTAATATAATAAATTAGGAAGATAGACAAGTTATGGTTAATCGCAAAAAGACTATGTTCTATCATGGCAAAACTAAATCCCATACCTCCATCAAGACACAAAAATCATCGGGAATTAAATTGGAATATTGTAACACAACCCCAACAGTCACCAGACATTATGCAATCGAATTTTTATTTATGATGGAGGGATCTAAGTAGTACCAGAATGATGCAACCATTAACACTAATTAAGGCTCATTAAATCTGGTTCATGACAAATTATTGTTAATAAGGTACCACTGTCTATTCGTTTATAAGAAAACCCATGAAAATTGTCCCACTCACCTAATTTAATTCTGTATACATATATAGCTTTATTTGTACGTTTTTCGGTACTGACAACCACATGACGTGACTCATACTGTCTGTCTGACAGTCCCTTTGATGAACAAATTGTCAAAGTTTACCATGGCTAGCAACTAGCAGTGAACAGTTCAGCTTAGAACGTATGAAGGATGAAAAGATGGCCGTCGATCCTACGATCAAACTTACTTCCTACTTCCTGGGGATCGAATGCAGCGACGAGGTTGTTCTCTCGAACTTCGCTTTGTTTGAATGTGGTCACGATTTCGCGGACGGTCGATAACTGATATTTCAGTCGCTGGAAGCTGAAGTGCGATCCGAAGTACATTGCCGGAAGTTCGTCCCGCGATCGAAGTCGAATAGTGGCTGAAAAATATTTGAACGGTTTCTCTCTTGGTGAAATAGTGATCGAAGTCTTTGATTGAAAACATTGTTCAGGTTCAAATATTATCGTTGCAATCATAAACATTTTGTCGTTTGAAACAAATTGGACGATGCATTTAATATACAGTAATTTATTATATTTATATAAAATATAGGTATTCCGTCACTATTAGTCTGTTCGATGCATACTACGAGAAGGTTAAGTTATAAATTAGTGGATTTTACATCGATTTATGAATCGTTTCACTGAATCTAGTAGTAACTCAATTTTTATTTGCTTCTTAATTCGGTCTACTCTACTTATTTAGTTTTTCTTAGATTAATGCTATGTGAAATTATTATGTGTATGTGAAATTTTTTACCTACAGGCAGTAATTGGACGTTAAATCCTCCATAAAGGACAATTTAGAAGATACAAAATCATTTTATGGACTAGGAAAGTACATACCTAAATCATATTGAATTATACAGTCAATCGTGAATATATCTAAATGTGTTATTATTAGTGTGCCTGATAACTTAAACAAGTGATTGGTTCGACCATAAATAATGGACAACAGAAATATTGTGCATCACACAAAAATTGAAGATTTATTATGGAGCCTTTGTAATATGATGCTTGGAATATATGTATAAAGAATGTGATGAATATAATACAATTTCTAACGAAGTTATTAAAATAATTAATATAAAACGTTTTAAGTACAGGACATTAAAGAATCTAATTCAATAGTAATTAAATACAATAAATATTGGAAAACCATTCAAAATATTAAGTTTCTATCGCAAATTCTTTCTGTTAGCATCTCCAGTCTTCTCTATGAAATATTGTCTAAATTCAGATTAATTAAAATATGTAGAGATGTTGGATTTAATTAAAAATTATCCGTAATATTTTTTGAAATTTCGTTTACCAAGTATTTTAAATCAGCTTATTTTCATTTCGGCATTTTCTGTATTTAACAATTATTACTTTCCAATAGAATCTATTCAGTCTCTCCCATTGTTTTCCGTTGCTCCGGATTTTCCGTCCTTCAGTACCCAATTAGCCATTATCGAAGTTTTAAAGTTCATTTTTCATATTCCAATGCTCTCATTCAGATCAAGTCATTTCGCTATCAGGTATCTGATCACGTAAGTGTTCGTGAAAGTACTTTTCTGAGATGTTTGGCTTCAAGTGAATTTTACTTGACATCTCTCTGGTAGGAATGGTCATTTCATGTCAGAGTTGGGATAAATATGAATTAGTACGGATCTACAATTTTGTACAGAAATTAACATAAATAAGACATATTCTCATTTCAAGAAATTTGGCAGGGATGTAGGAAACTATTCGACAACCATTTCTTACCAGCCCATATTCGTGTTAAGGGGATGAAACTACCCTTCAAAGTTTGGTTTGGATTAAAGTTATTTAACTATATAACTCGAAAAATTGGACCAGCGTTTTTCTCGTAAACAGTAAATATTTCAGGAAAATGGAAGAGGAAGAACTTATGGTATATCTTACTGGCAACACGATAACCTATGTCAATATTTTATATTTACATTATTTTTCGAAAAACAAAGGTGACCTTCAATTTTTTAAATGAACTATTGGAGCCTTATTCCACGCTTTAATATTACATTAAAAAACATATAGCATTCTATTTAAAAATCTGGAGGTCACCTTCGTTTCTCGAAAAATAATGTAAATATAAAAAATTGACACAAGTTATCGTATTGCCAGTAAGATATACTGTAAGTTCTTCCTCCTCCATTTTTCTGAAATACTTACTGTCCACGACAAAAACGCTGGTCCAATTTACCGCAAACACCCTGTATAAATAGCGGTGCATGATCGAAAATTTTCTTGTAACATTTCATTTAATAATTATCTGTCAGTACTGTTAGCTACAACATCCTGTACATAAGTATCAGCAATAACAGCAAATCATGAAAATACTACAAGCTTTTCTGAAGCAGACAGAATAGAACCCAATGACACAGAAAGAAATAAGAATAATTCCTCGACTGCAGTTTCATTTCTGGCGTTTGTTTGTCCCTGTCAATAATTTCTCCTCTTGAGCTACATAACATCGATACATTCCGCTCGGCAATCTGTAAAACTGACCCGATCGACATGAAAAGCGGGACGAACGGCAGAAGATTGCAATCAAGGCCTCTGAATTCTTTGCTAATACTTGGTTCATCAAGAACCGCTGATGCAATCATTCTGTCTTAACGAATCGATCGTTTCACGTTATTGAGCTTCGTTGCTCTCGTGCCGAGAGTTGCATTCATGTCACGCTCCGCGTGTGGTAAAAGACTTTCTTTCCTAATTTAATGCCTGGGAAATTGTAACAGAAAATATCAAAACGCTAATCTCTTTAACCATTACATTGCGACATGCTCTAATAACAGTTCATAATATTTTCATTATTTTTAGTCCTTTTCGTGTTTATGTCGTGCAAACAATTTCCCGAACAAAATGTGAATCTGTTTTACAAGACAAAGTGATCATTATACATTCATATAATCTAATCGAATTTGTTTTTAATTAAATGAAAATATATTGCCATCTATACTGACTTGTAATTTTTTTCCATAAACTTGTCTACCGATTTGTTTAAAGATATGTTGATAAGCTTGCTCTCTTTACTAGTACGTATCGGACTCTGATATTTGCAAGAACAATCTTCGAGTACTTATTAAGCACGTTAAAATATGATATCTTAAATAACATATTTTATCATACGATATAATTTAATTAATTGATGTTATAAAGATTGGTTGAGAAATATGTTTTTCTTCTTAATTATGGAAGAAGTATATAAGATCACTCCTATTAATTAACACATTTTGATGTCTCTTAATTAAACCTTCTACCAACCCATTCTCCACAAAAGCATGTATATACCTGTTAATGAAAATGTTCATTTAAATATTACATTAGAATATTATTAACATACACGTGTATGTTTTACAAAGCCTCTTCAGTTCCTTTTAAAAATTACTTAATTATTCTGTTTATAAATCCTCGTAATAGTATATTAAAAAGTAAAGGGAAGTTTCAAAGGATTATCCCTTTAACTGCCATATTTTGATCTCGGATGCAAAAACAGCATCTCACTTGCCTGGTTTATTAATTAATTTCTTCAGCAATCGCTGTGCGCGAGAAAATACTTCCTTTCACAATTACACACGCGAAAGACTCAAAAAGCGTACACTAGTGCAAATATTTAACTACTAGTACATTAACATTCGTTAAAACGGAATGACGAAGGAAACTTTGTATCCATTGATTTTCACTATAATTTGATTTTATAATGCAGTATGCAATATAATACGTGAAATGATAATAGATACTCCAAATTGCCTGCTTTCGGCGAATGTAAATTTGATATTTTCCGGAAGTCGAAGAAATTGCAGAGTTGCAGGTGAAATGTGTGTCGAATGAAGATAACTCCGGTGATAATAGCAATCATTCGTTACACGCGAAAATGCGGGAACCATCATGACGAGTAAATAGCAAGATTCAATCGATTGCTGAAACATTATGACACCATGATGTCCTGACGCGAAATAATCGCGACACGAAATGGGATGAATTGCTGCATTTCAAAATGGATTTGAATAATTCTTCGATGTGGTATTAATTCAAGTCTAAAATTGAATATTACAATAATAATCAAATTTTATCATAGTGAGATTTAAATTAGAGACATTTATTGAATAAATATTAACCGTGGTTTTGTTTGGTCAATTTACACAATTATATTCTACTCTTTATATTGTTAGACAAGTACAAGTGTTTATTATATTATACATTTATTAAGACTGATTAACACTAACGAAAATAAAATAAAAACGTTATAAAATGTTTTGTCACATTGTGTATCGTGGATGCTGTAAATGCATTAATATTCAAATGCTAATAATAACATCATAATTACAATGACAATTAATTTATCGTCAATTTCTATGGAATCGAGACACTAAGAAAAGTTCCAGCGAAAAGTACAAAGTACATAATTATTAAATAATAATGAGAATGAACGGACAAAAGTTACTCCAGTACACATGGATTTATACAGGGTAATAGAAAAAATGGTCTAAGACTTTTTAGGGGCTTATAGTAGTCATCGAAAGGAGTGAAAACTATCAATAATTTCCAAGAAAAATACAACACTTTGTCTTTACATTTCTTACAAATATTCTATATGCGTTCCTTCCATTTCAATACAAAACTCACATCTGTGGATTATAGATTGACATATTAGATGTGCCAATAAGTAACTCACTATTTCGTGACGAAATCAGTATTCGTCATCATGTTCATAATGATTTCCCATCACTTTACTTCATTTTTACACGATTAAATGTTTCAAGAACATTTTTAATTTAAATATATCGCCTTATGATTTAAAAAAATAAATTTAAATAAAAAAAATACATTTTCAAATATCCCTTCTGTATCTCGTATTGATTGTTGTCATACAACTTTGACTTAATGTATTTATAAACCACTTCTTCCGTTTACATTCAATATCTGGCGGGAAGATTCACTTACGACACCGAAAGGGTTGATATTAGAACTTCCCTGATCAGATACTTCTTACTTCTCTCGATGAGTACTATTCGTCCCTAAATTATTAGACCCTTTTCTTGAACACCCAGTATAAATAAAATAAATTCTGTATTTATAAAACATTTACAATATTTTAACACATTTCCTTCCTATTTATACTGTAGGTATTATTAAATAATATTGTATACCAAAAAGCTAGGTCTAAAATATATATGAATGGAAAATTCTGGTATGTTTCGAAAGTGACCCGGTATACCAGCCCCTAAAGTATAGTTATTACGTTTCTGCGTATGATATACGAGGTGTGAATAAAGTATCACTCGCAAAAACGTTTCCCGCCTTCTATTTCGTTAACAGCCCGAGTCTAAATAATTCGGCCGCTTCTGCCGGATCGCTCGAAAATTGAAAGGGGTATTTTCGTCCTGGCAGTAAAAGCCGTTAATGTCGGTAGAAATTGTTCAGTGGCAAGCAGTCCGCGGTGAATATAAAATAACCAACAGCATGAAAATTCTGCGAGCGCGCGACAACCGGAAAATAATTTCTGTTTATTGACCGACCGTTACAATGCCGTTTCTGATGGGTAGGTGGGGGTGTCGTGTGCCAATCACACGTGACTCCCTCCCCCGAACCCGGTCGTTTTCCCCCTTTATTTTCCACCGACACAGGGAAAATTGCTGGGTTTCAGCGCTGGTCGGCTAACCACCGCAAAAGGCAGCCTCTAATTGCCTTCGACCGAAAGTGTGGAGGCGACTTTGATGTTGCATACGCGTCGAACCTGTTACGAGAATACCGTCGTTGGGCAGGGAGCGCCGTACTCTGTTACACCTGATTGTTTTAATGAAAGCCTCGACCGTGATTAAGGAAACAAGGGAAAACCGCAATATGTTCCAAGTACCTGTTCCGTGTCTCTGATTCAATGAGAGATGAAATTTCGGTGAAAAAACTGGCGCATCGCGGGAATCATAAAGGGTGTTAGTAAAGATCTGGGAGTACTTCCACAGGGTTGATTCGATATGGCAAACTAACAAGAGAAGGCACGGAAGTGTCCCCTCTGATTTTGGTGAAACTTCGTATGTCTGTTAAGCAGTCAAAAATAAGGGATACGTATTTTTTTTATCGGCTGAGATGCAACTTTAAGGGGTGAAACCACCCCTCGAAGTTTCGATCTGAAATTTTTTTGTTACAAACAAATTATATTTTGGACAATTTGTTAGCACCATATTATTCTACATAAAAAACCGTAAACCTCGTCCATTAGAAGTTTTCATGTATCTCCTCTGGTTTTCGAGATGGTACATACTTTCCGGTCGTAACTTCGAGGGTGCTATAAACCCTTACAGTCTTAGACCGTTTTTTTTAACACCTTATATATCTACACAATATCTCAAAATTTGATGCAATAGATTGTATTGATTTGATAGACTGTAGTAACGTCCGTGATATCACATACTCCGCAAGAAAACAAGGTAACTTGCATCTACAACTGAACTACATGAAACTCGCTAACTCCTCGCGGACGCCTGCTTCCATTTATTACTTTACGAACAATAATTAACGCTCCACTATCGGTGTATGCGCGCCTATATTTCCACTAAATTAATACTCCATTCGCTCGTACCTATATCGAGTGGCCCATAATACGAAGATGGAGATATTTGAGCCTGGAGAATACGCGAATTTTGATTGCATATTCGTAACTCTTAAAACCAGTGATGGGCAACCGAGCCCGCACGGGCAAATGGCAAGCAGTCGCGGGCTCCTGTGGAGGCGATGGTCCTTGGCTCGAGTTTCTCATTTAGGAACTAAGTAGCAATTTTTTCCTATTAATTATAATACTTAATAATTCAGGAAATTGATCGGGGTTCTTCATTGATGACATTTTGAAAGGAAATTGTTTTGGCAAACCATCAAGAAATTGGAGTCGACATTATGGATCATAAACCATTCCACCCAAACGCTCATTTCAAGTTTCGTGATATAGCTCATACTTCATACTACTGAAGTTTTAACGATCCATTTAACATACGATCAGTCCAAATTTTCCGTTTACTAATCTAGGGAAAGCTGCAGTACGTACTTATGCATCTAACAAGCTATATAAATCCGGATCGTTTAGTGAACCGAGATTAAATAGGTCCAAATAACTTTTTAATCGTCTTGCTCTTTCGATCTCCAACTAAACGGATGAAGCTGTTCCTTTTTAAAGAGACAAATATCATTAAAAAGTTTGACATAAATTACATCTGAAATTGGTTTGTTTAAAACTGTAAATACGATAAGTACAAATAAAACGAGATAGACTTAATATCATTTTTACACTATTATATTGAAAACTAAACAACTAAGAGCAAAATAATTTCGACCATCGAATAGAGTGAAGAATTTGATAATGGAAACATATAAAATGTCATTTCGTTTAAAAAGTGAACATAATACATTCTGGCTCTGAGGTCCATAATGCCTCCAGCTTACAGAAAGACCTCCACGATCTTCAGGATCGAAGAAGAAAAAATTATTTACCATTCACATAGTCGTGTTCCCGTTTTCGCTTTTCGTCCATCATCGTTCTAAGCCCCATCCGAATTGCGCCCTCCCTCCCACCCCATGCCAGCCTCCGAAGTTGAAAAGCCTCATAAACCGTTGCTCTTTCATCAGCTAATGCACATAGATCCGGTTCGTCAGCTTCCTGGGTGCCGTGCCGTGCGTGTCATCGATTGGTGGAAAGAAAAAAAAAGGATACCGATTGTTTCAAGCGACCGAATCCTTTTTTTTTTTCACCCCCCTCTCCTGGGCCAGGGATAAGCCCGGGGAAAATTGGAATCGGAATGAAAGATCGAATTCCAAGCGGAGAGTTTTGGTTTCCATCGGACTCGCGCGTAACTCTCGGGGCGTAATTGTTTACAACCAGATACAGTTCTATCCGCGAAACGGGCTGCATTCTGCGAATCGAGAGCATTGTGTTGAATAATGATTCCCCTTTTTGCCGATCGGCGGACCGATTGAAACCGATCGGTCACACGGTTAATTTATGGGGTGATGAATACGTGTATCGAATCGTGCTGGTTGTAAATGATTACAGGTACGCAGGTCGAATTCAAGCCAGTGTGTATATCACCGATGCATTCTATGTTACGCCAGCGTGATCAGATTCTACCATACAATATAACACGCTACTGACTTAGTCAGTGAATAATTGATTGATCAGACCTGTAAAACTGTTGCGCAAGCAGACCTGGGCACTTCTGAAATGATATTTATGTGAAATATTATTTTAAATGGCATGGTATTTTATTTCATAATTATTTCCATGTCTATGATCACGTCTGAAGTAATATTACTTGGTATATTATTTCAGATAACATGGTATTTCATTTTCTAATCATTTGAAATAATTCTTAGAAATAATTGGGAAATTGTTCTTCGAAATTATATCAGGTGACTAGATCTATGTTTGGTTTATTCACATTTTTCTGAAGATTAACACCCCCCTTCCATCTGCCACAACAGTATTGGATGAACCCAAACAAAAATCTCTCACGGATGAGCTTTTTGTAGAGTGGATTTTGCTTAAAGCAAATTTCTGTAAAGATTTCTTAAAATACAAGCTTTTTCCTGCGTATTATGTTGAGTATTATTTCTTTTGCCAAATTTGAAATACAAATATTACAAAATAATTCATTATTTGAAAGAGCTATTGTAAGAATAGCAAAATTGCTATCCATAAGTCAAAGGCAAGTCTGTAGTACCCAGTTTTTGTTTGTAATTCTTCAGTACTTTGATTTATTGTTACTTTGAATATACTCATTGGAATAAACTTGAATGAAATACTACGATAAATCATTTATACTACAGTAATACTAAATAGTAAATTCTCTATTAAATTATCTACTGATTTTAAAAACACAGTAATTAAAATTATCATAAATCCTTTCAAAGTAAAAGACAATCAAAATCGTGTGAATTAAACTCACGATAAATATCGACCGTGTGTAATCACAATTATAAATTATAAAAATGTAATCGGCCTCAATATACCAAAATAAAATGATGTAATGAAGGTCGATTCAAAGTAAATTTTACGAAAGATATTTAAATACCTTCAAAGAGAAATACGTAATATTGTGTGTTAAATCAGGAAGCAGCAAACTATGTATCCATATTCCATTCATGTGTACACATTAACCTAAGCAAACGTAACTCATCAGCGAATCATCAAATATGGGTATTCCATTTGTCTCAAAATATTCGCAAAACTTTTACGATTTTTACAAATCTTGTTCACGAATCTTCATCGATTCATATAACTTACACAATATCCATTTTGTCGCGAAGAGTTGGCAAACTTTCATAAAACGATCATTTTATCCCATACATTTCCTGGTCAAATAGTTGCCCTATCATTTATTGATCTCTTCCAATGGTTTATAAAAGTCCTTTTCAAGAGACAATTCTCTGGTGTAAAAACAGGACGATATTTTCTCACAAAAATGGGGTATAACTCTTATGGGAGTAGAAAAGTTCCTCTCAAACTGCTATTCTATAAAGTCTATCGAGGTGTCTACCCAAGAAAAGAATTCTTCTTCACCCGTAGAATGTCGAATTCTTGGTCAACTTCCTATTCCCCTCGTCATTGAATCGGTTGATGTTAATTAATCTCTGTCTATAATGCGTCACTGTAAATTACCTTTTACTAGCTAGATATTCCAAGATGCAATTTTCTAACGAACAAACAGGACAACATTCTTCCACAGAGAAAACGGCTCACTCTTGTTGGAGTAGAATAGTTTAAACTAGTATTTTATGCAGTATATCGAGATGTCTTCCCAAGAAAAGAATTCTTCTTGACCCATAGAATATCGAATTCTTGGTCAACTTCCTATTCCCCTCGTCATTCAATCGACTGATGTTAATTAATCTCTGTGTATAATGCGTCAGTGTAAGTTACCTTTTACTAGCAAGATATTTCAAAAAACAATTTTCCGACGAACAAACAGGACAAATTGGAATAGAGAAGTTCTGTGTAAACTACTAGGTTATGCATTCTAACGGGTGTCTACCTTAGAAAACAATTCTTCCAGACCCGTAGAATCGTAAAATGTCGGATTCTCGGTCAACTTTCTATTCCCCTTATCATTCAATGGATCGTTTAATGTTAATTAACCCTCCAAAGGCGGGCACTTATGATGATGGAATAAACGATGGTACCTGGTTTCAGATATACCCCTGCTCACCTGTCTTTAAATATGTTTTGAGACAAACTTCTTCACAACATACTTGTCTTCTTATCAAATTCTAATATAAACAACTGTACGCCAGAATTAGGTTTTGTGAACTAGAATGGTGCGTGAATAATCCAAATGGTCCCAGACATCTGACGGTTAATCCCTGTCTCCGACACGTCAGTATGAGCCGCCAGGTATCCAAGGTGCGACGCCACATTCTTCGCGGAGCAAAGCCACGGAACGGCCTGTTCGCGTCCATAGAAACAGCAAAAAGTTTCGCAGCTGCTCGTCACAAGTTCGTCATCCATCCAGCTAAATTCCAGTGCCGGATTATCTTCCATGTTTTCCGGCATAATGTTCGCGCAAGTTGGCAAGAACGGGGCCGCTCAAACTCCGGCAATAAATGGAAAACTGCGCGCTGCGAGAGGGCCCTGGCGATGTCCCGGAGCACAAGAAAACCGGTAAACTTGGAACGTTCGCAGTTCCGTCTCGAATCTCATACCTTCTCGCGTCCCCCCCTTTTGTCCAATGATTTCTTCGTCGATGCTCGCGCCGGCCGTCGTGCACGAACCACCTGTTCTTAAGCAGAATTTGATGCTGTCGCGGCGAGAGGCTGGATGATGGACGAATTTCCGCGGAACAAACGCCGACGGCATGGAAACTTCCTTAAAAGTCGGATCTCATCGACTACGGTCTTGATGCAAACTTGGGTGTCGCATTACCGTCCTTGCTTTTCCATCAATCGTCGTTTATGGTTCGCGTGTACGTGGCCGAAAGGACTCTGGATGATAGAGGAGACTTCTTCCTTGATATTTGATGACATCCTTTTGGAGATCTTCTTCGTGAACTATTTATACGAATGTTTGAATTATGGAGTATTCTATATTATTATCGTCAGTTAAATATCATATTTCGATATAGCAGCCTTCGTCTTCTTTCCTCAGTGATTTTCTTTAGCGATTGCATGACTCGATTCTTGACTGAAGTTTTGTATCATTTTTCTAGGAGTTCCTCTGGTGACAGATTCATTTGAATTGTCGTTTCAGTAGTAGATCTCTGTTGGTTGTTATGGAAACTTGGGTCAAATCATACCCAGTTCCACCTTGTAGACTTTGAGTCATAGAATACTCTTTACAATGATTTTCTTTCCAGATGAGTCATTCAACTGGCATCATGTTCACTATTGGGACGCACAGCGCCCACTTTGGTGCTTTTATTTCACTTAATTTTGGATATTTTAGAGGTTCTTTGATTTTAAAATACATGTTATAGCCACGGTAAAGAACTGCAAAATGTGCAAACGATTTCAATGATTATTCGCTCGTCAATCGAACCTAAAAAGGAACCGTTCGTTATTGCCGTCTAACACAAATGTAAATATCGTCTTAAACTATCAGTTTTCCGTGATCCCGTTCAGTTTGTGTGGCATAGACATAGGCTGAATTCATTTTTTAGCCTCATCGCCAGTCCCCCTTTACTCTTTTCCGTGTTCTCGTCTAACGAATGCGTAATATCGTCGAAGAACCTCCCCGCGAAAGAAAGAAGAGTCTTCACCGAACCTCTTGGATTTCTTCTCCCTGCGGAACTTTCCAAGGAGACTGTTTGTCTTCCGCGATTTTCCAGCCCCCGCGGAATATCTCGAGTGCTTAAGAATATTCGTTTCCCTTCGGAAAGCTACGACTGAATCTCGATGACCCTTGTCCCCCGCGGCAATACAGAGATCGATTAAACAATTGGCCGTTTGCTTTTCGAGTGACTTGTTGAGATCTGAATGTTCGAGCTACTTTTCCGTAGAAACTGCCCTGGAAAACCAGTACGCCTTGTTCTTTGGTTCACGGTTCTGTTTCGTCTACGTGTTTTATTATAGAAGTCTTTGGATATTTTACATACTTTATCCTCTGGCATATTCCGAGTTCTCTGTTGAACAGCTTGTTAATAATTGTTCCTTTCGGAAATATTCTGACAATACTAGGAGTAACTACGATGGCTCGTGAATGTATTTTAATGATTCCTAACACAGGGTATTGCTGTGAAGATAAATAGAAATTAGTGATTATTATAATACGATATCAAGACGATGTCAATAGAATTTGTAAGAGTAGATGAATACGGTTAGTCATACAGAAAAATAAAAATTTATTAATAATATGTACAATAGCAATCAAAAAATACCTTTAGGTTTTTTGAACGCGACTTTCGGTTTATCGAAGGCGGTCAAAATTTTACAGTAGACACCTGGCGGTATGTGCACTATGTACATACATGATGTGTTGAGGTTGGATAAAGTACACCATGATTTTCGAAGTCGTTTACTGATTTTCGAAAAATCGTATATTGGTAAGTTTGCACTGTTTTCCTTTTCTAGGGTACCCTGTACCTGTTTTTATTTCATGTATTCTGTCGCTATTAGAGTAACCGTGTGGCCAAGTCTGTGATCGATGCCAAAGGGTTTTGCTACAAAATACTGTACGATTTTCATTTTGTTAGCAATTAAACTTGTGGTCGTGACTCGAATTTTATTATTCAGATTAACTTATTTTGTCGATTCTAGATAAAATTAATTTTTTGTTGAATTCCTGCCTTCATAACTTGATGAACAGTCATTTATTAAATACGTTATACCCACCATCAAAATATATTACGATTTCATAAAGGTACGTGCACTTTAAACGAAGTTGTACTCAACAAAATCTGAAATGGTAAATATACTTTTGGCCGGTACTGTATACATCTATGTTGATGGAGTCGATTGATGTCACAGTAATTAAACGTACCTCGTAGATGTGTACAATTTTTCCTAATCATACTACTATAATTCTGTTGGTTTCACGGAGACATCGATACATGTCATTCGTGAAATTTTAATAATGCACTCCGACGATCCACCCATAAACTCTTGCTGTTTCGAAATTTTCTTTTGTTCCTTTATCGAATTGTGCTGCCCATACATTCTAATGTTCCGAATACCTTCGAGCAGCAGATATTCTCGGATATGACCATTTCGGTCTCATTTTGTCTTCGAATTCTTTCATCTGCACCATCAGCTTTCTCAAGCTTTCCCGCCTCTTCACTTTCGCTAGCTCTTCTTCCTCTTCTACAGAAATCACCTTTTTCCTCCGTGTTATTCGTCTATGCCCACTTTTTCGTACAATAAGTGGAACCGATTTCTGATCGTCAGACTGCTCCACGAGTGACGCTTTCGATTCCATCTGTTCCTTTAATTCTCCTCTGTCAACCATCTCCGATTCATCCGGCACTTTCCCCATTTTCGTCAACACTGTCCGAAAACTTAGCTTCCCCGCCAGAATCTGGTCTTGCCATGTGCGAACCGCCAGCTTCGCTTTCGCAAGCTCCTCTCGGAGAAAGTTCGGCGGAAAGTTCTTCTGTCTCAGGATTCTCATCTTGTCCTCGCGCGACAGTGGAAGTATCTGATCTAAGTAATCGCCCAGCGATACGTAACTTATGCTTTTCAAGACAAACGACCCAATCTGCGTCGCAGATCTCGGTTCGTCCGAGTGGATCGTTTTCTTTTTCCTCTTGGAACTTCGCTTTCCTGTAATATACGAGTACACGATTAGAATTGCTGTTAAAGGAAATAAAATAGACTATTGTCGTGTTCATTGCTGGCTCTAGGCTCGTAAAGATTTATCGGAAACATTCTTCTAAGAATACGGAAATTGATTGAAATATGTTTTACCAAAATTTCTAGGATTTTATTCTTATAAAATTTGACAAAATCTGGTAATATTTATTCTATTGCAGAGCTCACGGTAGAATTATCTGCTGTGTTAATCGCGTCACCAATATGTAGATGCTTCATTAACAAGAGCGGATCTACGTGGTCTTATATAATACTTTTGTGTACAGTTTTACACCACAAAAATTACCGTCATCTCTATTCGTTTTGACGATATTATAAGAAAAAAAAAACCACACTTTTTTGTTTCTGATTCAGGTTAAAGATTTTAATTTTCTTATGCCACAGTGCGGCGTGCGAAAATTCTTTCACCGCCTAGGGGGGTTAATTGTTGAGCCAGGTAACCCCCTCATTTTATTTAGATAATTAATACTAATATTCTACGCCAGCACTAGATAATTTCGTCAAGACGTTCACTTCATTGCGATATGTAAATGAAAAAAAAAACTATTAAAAGTTTCAAAAACATTTGTTTATACTTTCAATAAGTATACTATATATCAAGATCGTGATCTTGACCTTTAAACAGTTCATGAGATTAAATAATTGTTTGTAAAATGTCTACTCATTCAAGGAGAAATATTATTTTGTGATAAAAATTGGAATTACTACGTTCAATCAAATAAAAATAACGAAATACTTATTTCATCTTTTATTCGTTATTCGAAACTTTTTGTCTAGATAATGAATTTGACCATCTCTGTTATGAGGCTCGTGTACCGACAATTCGATTTTTATTTCCGTTCCTCGCAGTCCCGTCGAGGAACTCTTCAGACCCGAAACAAAGTGTTCCTTGCACGCGATCTTTCCACGGTCCTGACACTAATGAATTCTGTTCTAATTTGTAAACGTAAAATCCACTCGACCGCTCTCAACTGTTCCTTACAGTTCCCCGGACCCACGGATATCCCATTTACATAATCTCGAATTAATTCGCGACGAAAGAAGGAGAGAACGAAAAGAAGAAAGGGAGCAGTGACGGTGGCCTGTGGCTGAGATTTCACATCGCCGCGAAGCGAGGGTGGCGAAAAACGGGGACGTAAGAATTTCCGGGTGCTCGAACAGTCTGCCCTCGATCGTCGGGTTTCGCTTCGACTTCACGTGATCAGAATGTAAAAATCGGTATTTTACAGCTACGTATTCGGTCGCCGATATGGATATAAATTCAACGTGTGTGGAACTTCGATCGGACTTTTACTTATTCTCAGCTGAATTTGTCTCTTGAATCATCTTGTTTTCATTATTTTGTTCGTCTACTTCTACAACGGTAAACTATTCAACATTCATGTTTGTTAGATGGTCTCATACATGTGATGCATATTTTTTAACTCTTAACTACGGTTATTAGGTAATCCGACAACTACTTCGCAATACTTTCAGTAACCTACCGAACGTTATCTTTCATTACTGTTATAGAAATATTCTGCCAGTTTCTGTCAATTGATGGTATTGAAACTTTAAAGCTTCCAAAATTGTCCACTAGGTTTTGATAGTAAAATACGAATTCAGACTCGTCTCTGAGATGAACAATAAAATAAACGAAATAATATTTTCCAAATGTCCGTGTAGGTTAATTGAATTGAACAACACCCTCTACCGATGATAGCACCTGATATATTATCTCGTCCACTTTCATACCATTGTTACGTAAATTTCCTCGACCCAAGAAGGCTTTGCTAACAGCAATAGTAAATCTATTCCGAATGCAAGATACGATAAATTCACCATTAAGTTCGAGAAACGCTGGCACAGATCCCTGAACGATCGATACGGGATAGAATAAAGGCCAAGGATTACAGTGCCAGGTTTGCAACCTACATTTGTATCCGGTCGTCACCTTCAACATGAAACTCCTTTTCGAAATACATACATACATACCGGGGGGGAATTATTGAGTGGGGAAGAAGCTATATACGAGTCGAGTGATATACTTCAAGTATCCCTGTTTTATTTCTGACTTTTTTTTTCGCGACCAGCCTCCGCTCCACTTATTTCGCCGCGAAGAGACTTTAATGAGCTCACTAGAAAGTACTCACGCGTACGCGTTATATTAAGCGCGCTTAATTCCAAATCATTTAGTATTCAATTTTCTGTTCTGTTTTCCGTGAATGATAGCCATCCCGCTGCGAAGTTCGTTCACTCGTGAAACATGCGATTGATAAAAGCTGAATCGAACGTTTTTCCTAAGGTTTAACGGGTTTCGTTTTTTTACTGTCCATCTAACAGATTATTTTGTCCATGATATTAACTTAAACTTAATTCCAATGTTTGTAAATCAGTCTGTAAAAATAGGACTTCGACATGTATGCAGCTTCTAATTTTGAATTCTTGTATAAGGTTTTCAGACTTTGAAATTTTCTTGATTTAGTTTAGTTTACAGTATCGTCTGAAAAGTCTCAACAAATTTCATTCGGGAATATTTCAGCGTGCAGTATTTTCTGATAAGAGAACTAGTCTTATTATCGATTTGAAACTGGCTGCACGTCCATCACTCGAAAAGAAGGGAACATGGATTTTCTGTAATTTCCAAGTTCGTCTGTATACCAATATTTACCTCCACTCTCCATTTTTAACTTTACCCAAAGACGAAACGAAACTAATTCCCACGACGTCTCTGATTTCTTCGGAAATAATTCCCCCCGCAGAACCCGTGCGAAGAAAATCCACGAAGTAATTATATAACTTCAGTCGCGCGCGAAGAAAAAAAAAATAAAATTCTTCAAACTGGATCTGTTCCCTTTAAAAGATTACCCAGAAGTGCCTGCAATCGTTACTGATTATGGGAAATGAATCGTCGAAGCTCGAATAATTTCAAACTCCCGATTCGTGGCTCGGACATTTTCGCGTTGAAGTGTGTCGCGATTCAAAAGAGAGGGGAAAAAAAATGGCGGAAGCAGGCACGAGAGGAAATTGCATTTCATCGAATAAAACGCGATTTTCCGCAACAGTCAACCCGGGGAACAGTCTTCTTACCTATTACGTCCTTGCAACAAATATCCGGCTTGCAGACTTCCATTGGGCAACTCTTCAGGAACGATCGACGTCTCGTCCCCTTCCCTTTTTGCGATCCTTGATCGGCCTCCATGATGGGTTCGATCGCGAGGTCCGATTCGTAAATTTTCGAGGCACCTTTCTTCCTCGTTGTTCTCCTTCGGAATTTAGTCGACCGTTGACTACGCTCCCTCTTCGGGTCTTCTTGCTCCGATTCGACTTCTACGTCGTCGGGTTTCGTCACTACTCGTAGGTTTAGCAATGATTGAGCTGCTAATGTGTCCTCTGGATCTATATCCTCTATTTTCGCCATTTGCTGTTTGAAAGAGACGCGAGGTTCATCGGTAATGGGCAATGATAAATTGAAATGTCATGAATGTAGACTGTGAATATTCATACTTATGCCATGTACAGTAAATGCTCGATGAGTGCTCGATGGCTCCTCGGTACTGAACATTAAATATTTCATAAATTAATGGCCATACGAGGGTGAAAAAAATATCATTGGCTTCAAAATTCTAAGCTCTATCACTGTGCTAAGCATCATGTAAAAGTCAGCGTTACACTTAGGTACTTCTCCTTGTCAGTGTGGAGGAGCCTTCGAACACTTATCGAGGATTTACTGTACACGGTTAGTCAAAGAAACAGAACACCTAAGTATCTCTGTTGGGATTGAAGATTGGAGAATATGTCTAAAAGACAGAAGTTGTATCGTTCAAGGGAGCAAAGGTGTAAAGAAATCTGTTGGTTGATGATCTTCTTCAAGGTTATTTCAAGGTCATCGAAGTTTTTTTTTTAAATGGCATCGTGTAGTTACAACTTCATAACGGTGTAGTTGATGTCGCAGTAGAGACGCGCCTTAACGAATGATTGTTTCGACACAATTGACGATATTCGAATAAAAATTTTGTTTGTTTCACCTCTTCTACCAACTGGAAGTACAGTTTTTGCGCTGCCATGAGTTCGGACTCTATCGTGAAGCTCTCCTTCCTTCTCATTCTCGGTTTCTTCAATTTTTTCTTCTCGACCTTCTCCTTTTGCGTAGCATTCGCCACTTTTTTCTTTTCCTTGGCGGTGTCTTTTTTTTTAATTCTCGTCTTCGACTTGGGCTCGTCCTTCTCCAACTCGATGGTGTTATAATGCAACCGTATTTCCTTCAACCGATTGTCCAGCACTTTCTCGAATCTGTTGCAACCATCCAGGTACTGCGAAGAACGAAAGAGCGCGTTGAATATTCTGAGAATACTCGACGAATCCAGTTCACCTCTCTAAAAGCCAGGGATTCACACCTTCGAAGTGCTTCGGTTAAATTCGTCGCGAGTGAATTAATTTTGCGAAACGAGAGACAGCGAATTCGACGATGGAAGCACCGGGCGGCTTTATTAATGCGGATAAGCGGCTTCGGTCTTTACTTAATAAGTAGATTGCAGATGTTACGCATTTATAACAGATGCAACGGAGCGAATCATGGTGAAATTGAAAGTTTTGGTAAAATTATTTAATATGAACGTTATTTTACTCTAATGAAACTATTCCTTGAGGTAATGAGTTACTGTTAAATTTCATTTATTATAAATTCGTCTGCTGAAATATACCGTTGCACAATTATTCGTATAAGATTTTTTTAGCGATTTGGTTTGATCCCTCATAAATTATTTCTGTGATAAAAACATGAAAAGAAATCTATGTCTCGTACAGTGTGATAAGGAATTTAATTCTATTTAATATTATTTCAATAGAATTATTTTAATATGATTTTGTCAAACTCATTGAACAAACCAGTCGTCATCATTTAACTGTTTCTGATTATACATTATCTTGTAGTTGAATAATTAATTTCCCAAATAATGTTTGTTAGTAATGTAAATTGTTTTAGCAATAATGTAAAGAAAAATTTATTTTAGAACAACTTATTTATTCTTGTTAAATGTGGTGAGTTTATTTGCAAAATATCTATAATAAAGTATTTGAAGTAATTTGTCAATTCAGATATCAATTTTTATATCAGTGTTTCAAATACTTTGTATTAAGATCTCTTTAATACTTTGTTTTCACGAGAACTTTGCAACACTAAGTAACGATATGCCCTTAAAATGTCATTGTAAAAATAATAAAAGTAACTAAAAAAAAACGTACAAAGGAATTCCTGATTAGTGAACAAAAAATTATTCAGCTTTTAGATAAATACAGATCGACCGTGGATACTTACGTTATTTAAAAACATTTTGTCTTCTCTGCTGAACGCAGTGAGACCCTCTAAACACTCCAATACATAGATTGTCCCATTAGCGCCTCCAACTGCGAGCAAGTCACCCTCGTCGTGGGTGCTGATCGCGGTCAATTTGCCACTGTAAACCTGAATCGATGTCAACGGCTTTCGCATGCCCGCCAGAATATCGTACGCTTCCAGTAAACCTTTTTTGTTTATGGTGAAAAATATCGAGCCCCTAGATTTGCTCCAACAGCCGCCAGTTAGACACACATCCTGCTCTCTACACGCAAAATTCAATAGGACTGTTGAAGGTTTTACAAAGGTAACAAGCGAACCTGTGAACTTCTTTCACAATTGAAAATAAAATCGATATTTGTATTTTTAGATTTTTTGGAATATTGATACATCCTGAATAAGAATTTGTAATCTCTTCAAATGCTCACTTTAAGTTCTAAATGATCTGAAGGATTTTCAGTTCAACTGTCCAACACCAATTAAACTGACACTGGTTGACAAATTAAAAACACGCTTTGAAGAATATTCAATAAAAATTTGAAATTTTTCGAAACTTATTTTAACTCGAAAAGGCAACAATGAAGCCGGATAAAACTGCAGTAAGATAATTAAATTTTTCTTAATACTGTATAATGAACAATACGTTACAAGTAATCATTTGAAAATACAATTATCGTTTGATGATTCCAAAAATTGAATTATTCAAAAGTTATTCTGCTCAACCAGTCTCAACTATTACAATAAACGCTCCAATGTATCAATACTCCAATCCAAAAATAGTTTATATTCCATTAACAAAGGAACTTAAGTAACACAAAAGTTGATTTTTTTTAAACCCTTGTGTTAAAAATTTGTTTCTTTATTTATTTAAACGATTTTATCAAATTCTCATTTCCACGTTTTATAGAGAATAAAAGTCCATTCAACTATTGTTTCCAAACTACACCTTTAAGGAGTGTTTTCACCCTGAAGAACTAAAAGATAGCGAAAGAAAATTGCCTAATACTTCTACTGATATCCCCTACAACTTGCAAGGTTTTAAAAATATTGGAATTTTCGGGTTACCTAGTCTATGATCACTTATTAGTGTAAACAGTTCCGAGATAGATGAAGATTCATCAATAACTATTGAAAAGTGAATGAACGTCCTACCTTGTACTCAGTAGACTGCCCTCTCTGGTGTCATCCGACCAGACTTTAGCGGACCAATCGCCTATCGTTAAGAAACTCTTCGGCGCGAAAGGGTTTCTGTCCAGAGAGTGTACAGGGCCAGTGTAGCACTCGAACTTCATGGCAAATTGTTCCTCGGGTGTGACGTTCTTCCTGTTGACGTTGATGGCCATTCCGTTTACCAAGCCAACCAAAAATTTGTTGCTCATCGTTGGCTCGAAATTAAGCGCCGTCACGCCAATCGCCTTGAACCTGTCCATTCTTCTCGGGTCATACATGTCCATCACGAGAATGTGAGTCGGCCTCTTCATGAACCTGGTGTCCCACCACATGATAGTGCCATTGGAGGACGCGGAGAAGAACTCGGTGTTGGCCTTGGATGAGGTCCAAAGGGCTCGGGTCGCTGGAGCTCTTCAGATGGAAGACAGAAAGAAAGAATGATATTATTGTTGAATTTCGAAGAGAATTTGAAAACTGAACAAGTGCTTCTGAAACTAGATCGTTTCTTTACTTACAAGGGAAGTACGGTAACTCGCAAATTCCGATTTGTGTGAAACTTTACAGATTTGTACGACACTTTAATGGAGGTATCAGGAAATCGTTTTTGCTATATTTTAGGTTTTTGGTGAAAACAGCAGTACCATCAATCTTTGCAATATTTTAGTCTTGAAAGGATTCCTACAGTTTCGTTACTGTAATTTTCTGATTAAGTTCTCTAAGAATCGTTTCTTCTTCGACAGTAAAAAAAATGACGATAGAGAGGCATATGTACTTTTGGACATTCAAAAGCACTTATTTTCGCTTCTTTTACTAACAAACTATGATTATTTCAAATCTTTCTAATATTTGCATAGGTGTTGCCTGTCAGGTACTTTGTCTCAGAAGAAATTGTTCCGAATGATTAATAACAACGTACAATGTCCTGCGAAAGAATATAACTATAATTCAGCTTTAGAAGCTTCTGAGCCAAACCGTGTATGTCTATGAAATGAAACGGTACCATTTATGTTGACTTTGTATTAATTTTTGTATAAATATAACTTTCGTGTTTGTAGCGAGGAATTTGTGATATAAATATTACACGCGGCATCGAAAACATTACAGAAGCAAGTGACTATTTTCCGATTTTCACATTTCGCGAGACACAACGTTATCTACCCCTCAATTTTGTTGAAACAGACGCATAAATTTCGTTTAATGAAGTTTGAAATTCAACCTCGTTATTTGATAAAATATGTAGCACCAGTCCAGGAATTTCAAATACGCCCTATAGTACTGTAAAATTTCCACAGAGTTCGCGGTGGCCAGTATCAGTCGCACTGCTACAAAGATAGATAACTAGCTATCACATTTCACCGTTTAAACTAATTTAGTCTGAATACTTTTTTTTTTAAAGTTACTGAAAGCACTCGGTTCTACCGTTTTTAAAAAAAATTAAATTATTAAACCGATAGGTTGGACAGTTTTAGCAAGACCCATTTTTTAAACGTATATTAAATCATCCTTTCAAACATTCTAACGTCTATATCTGAACATAAATTGCCTGAAATATGATGTAAGAAATAATTTTAACTGTTCCAGACAGTTGAGCTAAACTGTCCAATAGAACTTATTCCAGAATCTTTTTTTATGTGTCAGATAAAAAATAGTCTGTGTAGAATTTTAAATATAAAATGTAATTTCCTATTTTGGATATTCATAACATTATTCAGTATGTAATTTATTTAGAGGGGCTGCTACTAAAATTAAAAACAATTTAATTACATTTACTGCTAGTAAATCTTCTTATAGTCTCCCACTTACTATTCTTAGTCTCCAAACCTTAAATTTACATAGAATAGGAAGTACATACCCATGACTCAGGAAAATATGCGACGTGTGCACCGGTGTACCGCCCATTCGTATGTCCCAGCAGCACACTTGACCGGACATATGACCACTGATCAGCATTGATAGGTCTCGAGGATTAAACTTAACCGCCAGCATCGGTGAAGATGATTTCAATGCGATCATTGGTTGTATAGCATTACCTGCAAAAGCGAAATTGTTATTTCTGTAACAAAAGTCACAAGACGTACCAGATTAACCTATTCAGGGACGAATGTATTCAAATCAGAAAAGAATTTATTTATTTAATATATTGTGTGCCCCAATCCACTATTCGTTTTTTAATAAACTCGTGATAGTTTAAATTTAAAAATCTGTCTGCCCTCTTTATTATTAAAAGTGGTACAGAGCTTCGAAGGCTGAGAACAAATATAACTGAAGTGACCATAGGTTTCTAATTTCCTAGAAACAAAATATTGAATTGACTAGATATAGTGGATTACTTATTGGTTACACGTTGGACCTAATATATTTATAAGTATTAATCACAATTGATTGCTAGTATATCCTCATTTTTATTGGGAAATTTTCTCGTGAATATTTATTCACAATAATGTTCATTGTACCTTTGAGAATCAGGCCTAAATTATAGAACTAAACGTATACATACGGTGAGAGTAAAAAATTAGTATACACCTTACAAAGGTGAGATTCGTGTAATACTTTTGTAGCATCCTACTATCGTAAGATCATGATCCTATACAGTAAATGCTCGATGAGTGTTCGAAGACTCGTTGGCCTTGACGGGGAGAGGTTCTCAGGTATAATGCTAACTTTTTAATGAGGTTTAGCACAGTGATAAAGCTTGAAATTCTGAAGCCAATGATATTTGTTTTATCTGTATATGGCCATTAGTTTATAAAATATTTAATGTTCAGTGCCGAGGAATCTTCGAATACTCATCGAGGATTTTTCTAGCCTGTGTTTGGACCATCTCCTCAATGTTTAAAATAAACAGAAAAATTGACTGGTGGGTCGAATAAAATAAGAACCGAAGTACAGTATAAAACGAAAAATATTTTACAATGCCATATGCATTTAGATTTCGTTCAATTCAGGGAATTTTAAACGTTTCCTTGCAAGAATGTACGACTTTGTCTGGAAATATGCGCGGCGAAAAGCTTCCGGAATTCGAACCCATTCCCGGCGAAAGACAAAATAAAAAAAAAGAGGTAGTATTCAATAGTATTTGACCCGAAATTTTCGGTTAGTCGTGCGTTTCCACGCATCCGCGGAATCGGATCGATTGGATGCCATCCGTCCAGTTTCGAGGTGGCGGCGACAAGTGACGTCGATTAAACGCGCTTCGGCCCCCGAATAACGTAAGGAGTACTTCGAGTACCGACGTCCCATACGTAGGAGTACGGATTCACGTCGGTCGAATGCTCTTCGAATTCCGTGAAGGCGTACGCGGCGGCCAATCGATTCGAGCCGTTCGGTGACCACGAGAGACTCCTGATTGGTCTCACGATCTCCTGTGGATCTTGGTACGAGTTCCAAATCCTAAGTGAAAAGAAAGAACTGAAGGACGTAGTTGGGGATTGGGAGGGTTCGGGGAGGGGGTAAATCCAATAAAACCGAATCGAATGTCGTGGAATTCTTTGATGTTTCAAGTACTCGGAGTATATACTGTGTGACATCAATCTGGGGACAAAGCTGTGGTAATACAGTGAGGCTAAAATATGAGGTCGTTTGTAAAAGCTACTTAACAACTCTAACCTTCTGTGTGTTCATTTGAAGACCACATGGGAGAACATGATAAGTTCAGTTTTGTTGATTTTCTGATGTCATGTGGAAATTGAAAGAGAATTGTTTAGTATGACATAGTTCAGCAGAGGAACAACCTGTCAGGTCTGAAGATACGAGCCTTTTAAAGATAGGGGTACAGGAAAATAACATGGCAAGTCCAAGTGAGATAGGAAAGTTAGGTGGTTGGTCCACGAAAAAGTTAATATTGCAAATTCAGTTTAAGGATTTAATAGGAGATTAATTTGATAAATTCACGAAACACTCAATTTTGGAGAAACAATTTAATAAGTTAAATGACAATTTAAGACTGTTCTAAGGAGTGCTTAGTGATTATTTGAAAAGATGATAAGTTCACGAAGTTTTGTAACCAAAAAAACACTAAGGGCATAACTAACGTTATGTGCAATCAATATTTTGGAAATGCTCAAGATGGCGATTAATTTGTAAATCAAATGAAAACATAGTTTTGGTAATATGGTATAGGTTGGAGGCGTCTTGAACTCTAAAATTGCGCCTTTATAAATAACGGAAAATATGTCTTATCGTGTTTTTCCCTGTGGTCCTCATTTGCAATACATTTTAGTATAAACTCTGCTGGTATTAGTAGCACTTAACACTGTTTTCGAATATTAGGTGAATGCAAAAACAATGGCGGCCGTATAAGACGAACGCAGTTTTGTCAACCATGTAAGAATGAAATCTTAAAAATGGCGGTATATTAAACATTTATAAAACATTGGTAAATAGATGTACAAAAAAGAAAGTCAAGAAAGAAATTCACAAGGATTGCCCATGTATAGTGGCTATTGTGTCTTTATGTGATTTTATCGATAGAGTATTCACCTTCTGCCAAAAGAGTGATAGAAAGTTATAGAAAATGGCGGGAACTATTTCTAATAGTAGATGTTGTAGCAATTGTTCAATAAAAAATTCCGTAGAAAAACGGCTCTTACTTTTACACACATCTAATATTGTATTCCTTACCATCATTTCAATTAAATTGAGTTAAACGGATCAAGTTAAAATTATTCAAACATCGTTATAAATACTAATGGAATTATGAAGTAACGAGAGATATACCTCATATCGTACTGTTTTACGAGCGGCGTTGGAATCATGTCGTCGAAAAAATTTTGATGGATATTCACCGCGTTGTTTTGACACACGTTATTCTCCATCAACTACACATAGAACACTGTGTGTGAATACGGTGAAGTATGTATCACGAATATACTCGTACTATTCTTTCGTGTAACAATATTTTCGGTGCATAGAATTACAGAAGGAAACCTCACCGGTAAAAGGTTCCTCATAGTTGATACATAACTGGCGTCTTTCTCCACGCGTCGACGAAATCTGTATACGGTTTCGCCGTCCCTTGGATGGATTTCTTTCGGCCATCCGCCTTCTTTGTGTAGTACTCCTGCATCCTTTATAATTTTTCTGTCCGTTTGCACCTGAAAAAAATGGCAAATAGGAATAAGCAGTTACGCGTTTATGGCATACGTGACTATGCATAAGATGATGGAATAGATCGATGAACTTTATGTTCATTTTATTCGTATTGAGAATTTAGTTATATTTAGTTAAAATTAGTCGATATTTTAGTTGCTTTTAAATGATAGAGTTTTATATAAGAAGGAATATCCTAGTAAATTTAGATGTTTTTAATATTAGACAAATTTCGATAATATATTGAAAGTAGTCATGTCAGTCAACATTTTAGCGTTTGTATTAAAAAACATATAAGCATCAATTTGTCTGGTTTTATTAACGTACAACTAGTTGCTTTTTTTAATATACAATTGTCATTTCTAAAAGCAGTCTAGTAGTAAAATGTATGAAATCTGAAGTATTCCATCGTGTTTCTGAATTTTATAAAATGATATATAATTCATAAATTCTTGATATGTTATATAAAAATTCACATTTCCCTTAAAAATAAAAATGCAAATTCTTATATTTTATGGCAAATGATTTTAAAAATATTTTTGGTCTATTATTGAGGGTTTTTTCCCGATACAATTGAAGTAAAATGCGACTTAATACGAATTAACAAATATCATTGCAAATCGGTTCGAGATCAATACAGAAGAAATTGCTATTCAGTCGAAAAGTGTATATATACCCCGATATCAAATGTAAAAATCCCTGATTGGTACCAACTACTCTATTCTGTAAAGGACAATGGGACTAACACTGCTGCAGATTCAACACAGACCCCTAAGTAAACAAAAATAATAAACAAAATGATAGATTCAATCATTTATTGGTGTCCAAGAGCAAGAACGTGCATGAATCGAGCAGATTGATCGGAAACCCGATAAAAGTGACAGAAACTTTGAGGTTATTTTATCGCATTGTTACCCGTTACTCACTGTATGGGCACCGAATTGTGAGGATAACTGGACTTGACGATCGATAAATGTCTTAACGATGTAGTTTTCAGAATCCTCCTGATGCGGCCAGATCTCTTCCACGCCGACAGGCGGCGAATACTCGAAGCGGCATTGCTTCCCGAATTTGTGCCTGGGCTTGAAGTACGCGTACTTGAGCATTATCGTGGTCACCGGTTGCATCATTATTCACCTGCGCGATGTCTCACCGATGTATAAATTCCAAATAAAAATACATCGACAAAAAATAAAATTTCAAAAAGTTCGGGGTACACGTGGAACCACAAACGTTTCGCCCTGTCCGCTGTCAGAACCCGACTGACGGATTACGCTTGATCGAAACATGAGAGCGTCGGATTAGGGCGTGTTTATCATCGGCTACCGTTGAATGGATTCACCAAAACTTGTAAACGGGACGGTGGTAAAATATTGTTGCAATTATTCGAGAGCTTTGGCTCGCAGTTGTAAACCATTAGTGATAGTGAACGGTGCTTCGTACGCTTCAAATGATATATTTTGACGCACCGGTGGAAATATTCTTTGGATCTTTCATGGTTTAAATTGGCCTGGTTTATTTCGAACAAATATTTTCTAAGTCAATTATTAAGTAGGAACGAGTAGTAGGTTAATTAAATTTCTATTTTTGATATACTTTTATTTTTATTTTTAAATAAAATTCGCATCTACTGAAAAGTAGGTGTATGTTTAGAAAAATGTATAGATAATGAACTTGAAAGTTTTTTTTTATGTTCCTTATACTGATAATAATGATGAAATATTTCTATTATATTGTTAGAGTTACATCTATCTTGAAAATTAGACAGCCTTGCAGCAAGTATAATATCAAAATTAACCTCACTAGTAGAACTTAATAGACAGCACTTGAATGATTTCTGTATCTTCGTAATGAAAGTGAATTGAGAAACTGGAAATACAGTTGAGAAAGCTAATCAAGCTAGGGATTCTAGATCCATACATCACAATAAAATCTGATTGTACAAATATTCCACTATTATTAATGCACGAAAGGATATTAAATTTTTACATGTACTTAATATTATTAATAACATTTCTCCATATCAGTTGTAAAAATAACATTTCAAAATATTATTTTCAATAAATTTCATTTTTCGTTTCGTACTTACATATGCAGAATTATTATAAATGTACACTGTTTATTTTTAGTTTAGTGTATTTCAAACTAGAATACACTTCTAGATGACTAAAATTACTGTTTAAGAGCGTACAAATTTATTTATATCACGTCACCTTATTATACTAATGCCTTTACAGGGAAATTATTATGCTATAAAATCCTTTGTGTGCCGCTTAACATACCAAAAATTGATCGCATTCTCTATATAAATAATTGCATTCTGGAATACCGAAATGAATATCTGCACATAACAATTACAGCTCAGAATAACACCCCCTTTCCCTGAAAGAAAACAACGCGATACCAAACAATTTAAACTTGAATTGCAATTACGGGATCGACGGGATCCCGTTAAATTACAATTTTTTCCGGCCCCCTCCCGCCCCTACGGTCGCAATGTTAGTTTTCCATCAGAAAACTACTCGTCAACTTCTAACGCAATCAACCGGGCCCAGTTTCGAATCAGTTAGCGAAAACTAATTTTATTGAAATTTTATTATCTTACCATTACTATCCCTACCCGGGGCGACTCTTCTCGGCATAACTCTCTTCTAAACTTTCCTCGTCTCCGCCTTAAACCGATCTTCATACCGAAATGGGCTGTATGTTTTATTAAGCGTCCCTCCATCCGTACCTTAGTTCGCGCGTGATTCAACATCCTTTCGAGGACCCGCGTAGGGGGAAAAAACCCCCCCCCCCCACGAAGCTTTTACCCGCCTTTGAGAGCATTACCGATTTTCTTCGGAGGCGGGCCCGCCCGCTAATTTCTTTCGCCCCCGTCGAGGATTCAATTTTCCCCTGAATTCACCCCGGGATCCACTTTATGGAATTACCAGCCGTCCTGTCGCGTAGCCTCGGCCACGACGGACCCATCACCGTTACCATTATCCCTTCGTGACCTTCCCACAATTTCAGCTGGTCCTCGCGCGCTCCAATTCAGAATCCGCCAATCAATGCTTTCGCACGGAACCGTAAATCGCATAAGCCCCGCGAAGAGCTCTCTTCCTAGTAAATCATATTCGATGCAGCTCACCCCGACATTATGATCGATTGGCCCCGTGAATGTGGTAACGCACCATCTAGAATGGGTAACCTCGGTTAGGGGGAGAGGGCTTGACAGTGATCTGGGTTAGAATTTCCACGAACGATGGACCACCGTTCATCCGAATTCAGGGAAATCGGTATAGAGTCTGTCTATTCGTGTTGTGAAAATGGGAAAAGAATGGATTATTATCTCGTGGATAAACAGTGTGGGATTGTTGGATATTAGCACGGACGAGATATAAGAATAGACCTAACATCTTATGGGACTTGATGTCCCACGAAAATCACGCTGTTCCGAACGCACATCACATAAAAGTTTCCGATTTTAGGACCTACGTTTGAGGTCGTGATGCCACAGGACACACCTGTAATTGCATATAGCGATACATTATTGTCCTGGTTTCGTTAGGAAGGAATGGAATACTAAAGTGGTACGGGGACTTCTGACGGCCCCAAAACATGGGACAGAAAATTACATCGCATGTTAGGTCTATTATTTTATCTTGTCTGTGATATTAGTCAAAGGCAATCTGATCGGTAAAGTCGGAACGACTGTACATTAGTAACGACACCTGTTAATGAGGTTTTGGAGCAGGTGCCACTAATCACAATTACGTAACACCACTGAACTCTACACTACCTGGAATGCGCACTGCAGAGACGACCAAATCCGGCCCAAGAGAGATGTCATGAAAATGGTATCTGCATCCTTTATTAACACTTCGACTGCCACGTTACCCAAATATGGGTGACACGTACATTGCAATAAACCTGAATTATTTAAATATCGTTATAAAATTGTTCCGTAAAATTAAGATCGTAGTATAATTTAAAACAAGACCAACAGCCTCTATCAACTACATGCATATATTTTCGACGATTTATGCCATAAAAAGCTAGGTAAATTATGTCTGGCTACGTACGGCCATTTTCACTGTGGCAGTCAAAGTGTTAATGCGGTACTACCCTGTTGTAAACTTAGGTCTAGCTGGTATAAGACTCGACTTTAATACTTCATTTATATAATAATTTCATGTAAAAAAAATGCTAGAATAAAGAAAGTACATTACATTTATCTATGTTCAACTTTCAAATAAAATTAAATCTCTAAACATATACATGTCCATATACATATTCACGCTCAATGAAGAAAAAGGAACTCTTGCCGAATAAACCGTGTAAACGTAAACTTCTGTTGATGCGATTATATTTCACAGTGACATGTAGTAAGAATAAGACACAGATACCCGTTCAGTCGTTCTCCTTCTACAGGACAGGCCGTTTTCTTATACCCGTAGTGCGCATTCCAGATAGTATAGAGTTCAGTGCGTAACACTGAAGTGTACACATTTTTCTTTTTCTCCGTCAATTGTTCATTAATACATTGTATCTTTATAATGTAAAGTAAAACCAGTAAATATATTTTTTGTGTCGGTACGGTTACTTTTCATTGTTTGTCCAAATAAGAAATAACCAACACGAATAAATGGTGGACTGTAGAAACTCGATGGCTTGCAAGCGAACCTCATCTGTTGCGTTCCATTAACAAACGATAGGAATGAATATTATTCAGGGGATATTAAAGCTCGATGGACAACGCTTATGCTACTATCGTATAAAATAAACATGGCCTAAAATATAAAATTTCTACGAAACATCACACTTTCTTCATACAGACCAGGTGTCTTAGCACTTATGAACCGTACTGCATCTGATAGTGTTCGTAATCTCGGCGTACAGTGTCAGAAATTAATTCAATTCGTTCAGATATCCTGAAGCAAATCAAGGGTATGCGTAGATCGCTTCAAAGCACTGTATCACCGACGATTGCCCGTGCATAAACGAAGAACTCACTCTAATCTCTGTGCAGTTCTCGTAATCACGGAAATAGAACGTGGAAGCAAATAATCAGTGTCGGTATCCGGACCCACAAATGGTATAATCGTACGGCTGTTCCTAATCAATTAGCCCTATCGAAATCAAGATCAATCGATACGCGTGAAACACTCGTTCAGAACGAATTCTAAGCCGGCCCCGTCGAACAGGAGATACAATAATGTCTCAAGGCATTCAAAGGGTTTTCAGCCACTCATAAATTTCATTTTTATTCGAAGCAGAGCCTCTGCTTAGTTTCTGTTTATTCTGTTTTAATCGATTCCAGAAAGTGACCCCTCCAGTGTTGGGAATAACGCCGTTACTCGTGTCGCATTCATCGAGGATTCACTGTATCGTTTTGTAATTATACACACGATACACGGCGATGAAAAATCCACTCGATTGAAACTATTTCGGGATCTCTTAGAATTCATAAAATTCATGAAACTGCGCTCGAGGCGAGTCCCCTCGCCTCGTACATCATCTGCATCGCGAACGATGAGTCATCGATCATATGTGTCGCGAGTCATATCTCTGGTAAACAGTTTGCAGTGCCTCACGCAAACACGGGACCCGAAGTTTCCGACACCCTTTCGAAGTTCGTGGAGGAGGGCGAAACGGGCGAAGCGCATGGCTTCATGCGGTCCATTGCAAATTCAGCAATCACCGCTTACACATGACTTTCCAGATCGCATAAGCTAGCACAAGACTGTCCCTAATGAATCGGTCTTGGTACGGTGCCATCGATGTCGTAATCGATCAACCGATAAATGATGCGCCGCACGTTGAGCCAAATAACAATTCCAGCGAATGAAAAATCAAACTGATCAGGGACAGCTTCCTGTGTGTCTTCCATTTGGAAGGAAATGCATACGACCAGCTGTTTATAGTCACAAAAAATACGAAATTCGGTATATTGTAAATAATTATAATAAGGGAGCTACTTCTGATTTCAGTGATTTTTCAATATGTTGTCAAGGTCATCGCTCTGAGGAGTGTTGTAAAGGTTTTAGTTGGGGGTCGCCGTTTGTAAAAAAGTTATCAAGAAAATTTCTCTAACCAACTTTGATCAGTGGACTGCGGATTTTATGCATTTATTGCCAATAGGGCTTTGGTAATACAATAGAGAAAAAACTTTCGTCTGATGCAATGTGTTTTCTACTTTATTCTGAACCTAATAAGATATTTAAGAGAAGATAGAAATTCCTACTTTTGCTATCGTCTCCAAAAATAACTTTAAAAAAATTTCATTTTGCATAAAAATCCGCAGTCTAGTGATCAGTATAATGCTTTTGAGTTGGTTAGAGACAATTCAAGAAAAAAAGTCATTCTGAGTTGGTTAAAGACACTTCAAGGAAAGGGTACCATTGTTCTTTTAATAACTTTTTAACAAATAACATTTGATAACTGAAAAATCCTGAAGGTCACAAATGTTGTCAAGGTCGAAGTCACCTGTCATTTTACTTATTAACGCCAGCTTCACACTAGCGGTCAAAGGCACAGTCAGATCAATCTGAATTTGGACTATATTTCTCTTTATTTTTATTTGAAGTTCTGTACGCCACAGCCCAGGCCTATGGAGAAGTTCTAACGAAGCAAATCAGGATTCTTAATCGTTTCGTTGTATTGAACAAAATAAATATTCTTCTGTGCTTTCGATGGTGCAGAACATTTTTGAATTATTCCCACGACAGAGAATTAGAATGATTTTCTCTATTCACGAATCAGAAGTTCCAACTCTTCCGCAGTTCCTGCCAAAAAATTGAAATCGTTTGCCAATTCCCAATGAGATAATGTATGACCAATTTTCCCCTAATTCCAAGTGAAGTCATGAATAAATTTGTAGCATCAGTTGAATCAGATTTGAGAGAAAACGAGATTTTGTACGATATTTGTTATTCGACGGCGACGAATAAATCTAAAGGCTAATTGATGCCGTCGCACACATTCATTGGTGGAACGCTGAGGACTACGAGCCAATGAAAGAGCTTTTTAATATAACAATACCGTTATTGTTAACGAAACTGTTAATATTTCAGTTATTATGTCATCATTTTACCTTATTTTGTTGTTAATGAATCAATCGAATTTTTTTTGTGTCTCACAATATGGTTCAAGAGGCATTTAAGTTGATATAGTAAATTTTTTATCTGTTTATTTTTTTTCGAAGCTTTCAAACTCAGATGAGGAAGAATTATTTTATGTTTGCCGTAGTCGCTTTGGAATCTGCTTAAAAATGGGTATAAAAAAATTATAGGTATATCTATAAAATATCGAAAGTGATCTGGAAATTTTCGAAAAAAATGGACTCATAAAAAAGTGTATTATATTTATTTTAAAGGTCTCTTCAAACCATACTATATGACATAAAAAAATTTCGATCGGTCCATTAACAACAGAATATAGTGATTCCTCGATGAATGCAACACGAGCAACGGTGTTATCCCCCTGTGGAACCAATCAAAACAGAGTAAACAGAAGTTAAGCAGAGGCTTGGCTTCGGACAAAATACATGAGTGGCTGAAAACCCCTTGAATGCCTTGCCATGAATGCTTCGAAATGGACCCGAGTACGTCGCACTCATCGAGAAATTACTGTAACTTGACGTGATATTCAGGAGTTCCCAGACTATTATAGCTTCATTCATTCATGTATTCGACCAAATTTCTATCTAAATATAAAATTATTCATAAATAATCACGATCTATTTCTAGTTTCTGTTCGAACAACCATCGAATAATGTCCAATTCCATCCAATCCCACGATCCCCTGTTGTGTTCATCGAAATCCAAAATCGAATCCATACGAATCGATCCAAAAAGCAATTTCTTCCATTTTATTCCGGTCGAATCCGCTAATAAGTCTCAATGATGAATACCAACGTAAATCTAATTTACGTGTGCCGTTCGACTCGTGTCGTCGCCGACTCGCAAAGCGGAATTTATCGGGGAATGGTTTCGCGATAGAGTAACGCCGGGCCGGGCGGCAACCGTGTAAGCCTGGACTCCGGGTGATGAATCAGATCGATCAGTGTCTACTGTCTGCGTATGCCAAGAGCTACATATCGAAGATGAGCTCTCCATCCTTCCCCCGCGGAACTAAAGCAATTTAGGATTGGATTCCGGAATGTCCTATGGCGCCGTAAGTTCCTGTTCCTGAATTTAACTGTTCGCGTATGAGCTCTGCACCACCGGCGAAATACACGTAATCCATTTAGGATACAATTAAAGCGTCCGATCCATTGACGCCGAAGAGGCGAACCGTTGCGAGCATGTGAAACGGGTAGTTCGGAAACACTTATCGACGATGTAACTCTGTGTTCTTTGTTCTGTAAATTTAACAAATTATCCGATTCATCATTAATCAAGGGCGTATTTCCACTCGCAGCTGTGTCATTTTTAAGCGATTTTTAGAACTAAGAATTAATGGACCAAGGAACTTGTAGTTTTTTGTACATGTTTGTTCACATTTCAAGAAAGCACAGTAAAATTTTTGTGCAACTATATTTTAGGTTAATCGAGTTATTACATGGGTTTTGCAGAGTATCACTTTGAATGGCTGTCGGGATTCATGTTGTTGTATTTATCGGAAACAAGATCAAAGATAATCTTAATCTACATAAAAGCGATGCTTATTAGACATTTCACGACTTTAATGTGTTACAAAAGCAAGAAATATTTGTTCTGTTACTTTGACCTGTATTTATAACATATATAGAATCACCTTCTTTAAATCGGTTTTCTTCAAACTGAAATCAGAAGCAAATCTTATGCAACCTAATTCACGTTCTACCGAATCCAAAATCCAAATTCTGGTGATCATTTTTGAAAACCCTTTTCACACTCGAAATCATTATGCTACTACGATATTTCATTATTTGATGTATTAATCTTACATAATATTAAAGCTCCGTAAATATCAAGTTTAACAATCACTGCTCAAGAAACATAATATTGTAAAAATTAATCGAACAATTAACCTCAGAGACAAGAAGAAAAGAAATCCATCCCACGAATTGTTTGAGGAAGGAACATGTGTTCCATCTAAAAGATAAATTGCAAAAGAAAAAATGTGAATAAGAAGAAACGAAAAATGCAACGCTTTCGTCTTTGTTTGCATCGACGAATCGTTGCAGGACATTTTCTCGTTTGTATTGTGAAAGGTAAAGCTATGCATCATAAAAATACATTCTTGTATTATAGCGTTAGAGTGGAGATTTTTTTAAAAAACTAGTTTTTAATAATCACAATTAAAAACAGTTTGGTTTAACAGTAATTCTGTAGGTGATTTAAAAAAAACATTTAAACTTTTTCAAGGCACAAAAGATCTATTGCTATGTACATCCATGTATAGTTATTGCTAATTGTTCTTTACCACCATCTCTGCTACCTCGTTTATTTAATAAAAAATGATATGTTGAAGTATTTGAATAAATCAAAGTTTACGGTATTATGTTGGGTAATGAACAGACTACAGATTCTATGCATCTATAAGAGATGAAAATGAGCGAAGTGGAAAACATGAATAAAGTTTAATTAAAGCTCCTTCGAAGTAGGTAAAAGTCTCAGCAACTTATAGATAGAAAAAAATGCGGGACAAAATAAAAAAATCAGTAACGAATATGATCGGTCGCCTAATATAATGAGATCGACTGGCTTATTGAATTACGAAAACATAAAGACTTTTAGTTTTAATTGTATTCTTAACGTACTAAAATGTTTTCTAAAGAGTATATTTTTGTTTAATTATCATGGTTGCAACTTTCTCTCTGAATATGTAAGTCAACATAAATATTCATGATTTAATTATAAATTTCAAAAAGTTTCGAGCAAAGCCATACCACGTTTGACTTCCATGAGTGTCATGTTTTGGTACATCCTTCAGTACTCCGTAATTTTCCAGTTCGTTGAAAGACTCCACCAGTTGTAACTCAACTTGACTCTCGCAAATTGAGTTTCAGTAACACTTCGCTTGGAAGAGATACATTTCAGGTATAAATACAACTCTGTCTTCGTGATAGGTGCCACCAAAATCGAGTCAGGCGTCACGAAAGAGTAAAGAGCTACGAGTGAAGTTTAACAATATACGGGAGAAGGTCGTTCCATGAAAGAATTTCCATTCGCAGTTATTTTCACGTTGAGAAGGTGGATCGCAAGAGACGGATCTGTTCGTAAAACAAGAATTTCCCGAGATGAAAGCTTTGGGTCGACCTTTGAAGTCAACTTTGGTTATAAATATAATGAACAGGACACCAAGTAGGCAGTTTTCGAATTACGATTTCGATCGTAAAGTACTTAGTGATCATGTAAATTTGCAAGTATCAGCTAAAAGAAGTTTCGATGAATTGGAACAATATTCAACATCTAATTATTTAAAATATATGAAAGTGTCGAGTGATGATGCAAAATGTTGGCAGCAACCACGTATAAGTAGCAATCAAAATTGTTTACAGGACTGGAACGTTAAATATTTTCACTTGAACAAGGGAATTTGTCCACTGTATTTGAACACACAAATGCGGCATTGCAGTCGACAATCATCGTGTAATAATAAATCGTCAAAGTGTTCGAAACAACAGGATTGTTGTTCCACGAAGCAACACCGTGAGCCTCCAAACCGCAAATGCAGAGAATCGCAGGAGTGTTCGAAGAAACAGGACTGTTCTGATCCAGAAAAAAATAAAACGTCACAATACGATTATAGTCAAGAATCTTGGACGCAACCAGAGAACCATTTTCAGCGACGGCATCGTCAACGGATGCAATCTAAAGGACAACAACGCTGTGCCTATCAACAGCAACATGAATCTTCGCAACAAAATTCTAGTGAATCACTGAAATCTTCAAATCAACAGACATATAAATCTAAGCAAAAACAATGTTGTCCTTTTACAGAGCATTATGGATCTGCCCAACAAAGTTCTAATGAATCACTGAAGTCTTCAAAGCAACACAAATGCGTATCACAGCAACCCCACCGTCAGCCTGTACAATACAACTACAATGAATCATCAAAGACATTAACGCACCACGAACATACCACTAAGCAGCAGTATCAGTCTGTAGAATCGAATTACAGTAAATCATCGACACCTTCAAATCAACAGGTATTCCACTCCGATCAGCAAAAACAACAACAACATCCAGGCGGAGAAGATAGCTGTAGTGCATCACCAAGACATTCAGAGGAACAAAAATTGCATTCTGAACAGCAACATCAACTTACCAAAGGTGCAGATTTGAAGGAAGAGGAACGTCTTTGTCAGCAAAGTCAACCTACACTATGTGAAGCTAACCGACATCAGCCTACACAGTCTAACGATTTACCAATGCCCTCAAAACAACAAGAATGCTATTCTGAAAAACAACAATCGACACCATGCACTACCCATAAAGCATCGATAAATATGAATAATGAAAATTGTTCATCTAATCATCAGCAATGTTTGCCCACAGCAAGTAATGTCAGAAAACCACCCCAATGTAAAAAACCCAACACATGCTCGTTTAAGCCGCAATCACAATCTTTTCGAGACAAAATAGTTAAAATGTTCGGTTTCAAGACTCAAAAGAAGACACTGCCTGCAGAATGTAAATCAGATTCTGCCATTCTAAAAACATGTACCTCGGCAACAGAGAAACTTATATCTAGTATACGTAACTGCAAGGCATTCGGAGCCCAGAAAAAGAATCTTTCCGAATCTTCAAAATGTTCAGTGGGTAAGTCAATGTCAGATCTAAGAAACGATCAATGTGGATCTGAATCATTACCGCCAAGTCCACGACACTGGTCCCAGAAGCAACAGCCAAGTACTAAGACCTGTGTCAGATATCCAACGATGTTCATTCCTCATCAGAAGTCAGGCGAATCTACACCAAAACCAAATCAACAGCCATCTTCAACAAAGTATGTCGTGCCAGAATTGATACAACATCCGCAGAAGACTCGACTGACGCTAGTCAAATCCAAACCTGAATTTAACCGCTCTGGGTCTAGCAGCGAATGGAAGAAGGAATCATCGGAGAATTCATGCGTCGTTTGTTTCGATGATAAAAGCAAGCAAAGTTTCCAGCTACCGAAGAGAACGAAAACAGTCGAAGAAAGCAGAAGTCAAGCAACTTTCGCGGTACTCGGTGGCAGTTCTTATTGGAGGCCGAGGGGATCATTCCAAATTGATGATGTTAGCGATTGCAGGCCCAACGTGTCCTCGTTGAAGTATCGTTTGACCAAGTGTCCTGCTGTCAAGAAAATGTGGCAGCATGCTGACTGTCGATTGCCCGAGGTGCCCGTAAAACCTATGGAGATACCACGAATTACCCCTGTAACGAGGCAAAGAATCGATACTAATAAAGGTACTGGCGAGTGGAAGGGACAGAAGTATTCGGTTCGACTGAAGATTTATAAGTCGAAGAACAGTTTGGATCCCTGCTTACCAATGGTAGAGGAAGTCAGACGAGACCGCGGTTTCGTGGACAAGATAGAAACGCCGAGGTTCAAATCGATGGAACATGATCTTCGAATGATGAAATCGCCCTGCTCTTGCCCAGCAAAAAGCACGACTAAAAGCATGGCGACAAAAATGTGGGAAAGTAGCGAGGCTGGACGGAGAATGATGAGGGGGAAAACGTGTTTAGCTTGTCCTGATCCCTGATTAGTTCAGGATTTGTTACACGAAAAAAGTTCATTTTATATATTTCGTTTACCAATTCATTGTTTCCGTTTCATAAACCGGTAACACTGTTTAAATTTATGACATCTTTCTACCCTTTTCTTCTTTGTAAATAACGGCGAAAATTGTAGAACAAGGTCAGATATCACTCAAAACATCATAGGCTTTCTTTGACAAGAAGTACTGCATGTGACCATAGTGGGTTACTTATTACTACACCTAATGAAAAGGTAAGTTCACAAGGTAGAACAATAGAATATAGAAACGAGGTTTACTCTGTACTGAGTTTACCTATTATCCCCTGTTTCTACTTGCACTGAACGGAGATCGTAATACGGTACTGTCTGTATGGTATTGGTCTCACTACATATGTATATGTATTGTAGTAGTTTCTACTACATTACTGTGGATGCAGAATAATATAACACCATTGGCAATGTTTATAAATATTAATATAAGTAGAAATAGCTCACCATGGACTGAGATGTGAGCTACACCTTGCAGATTTCCAGAATAAATTGTTACTATTTATTTATTAAGTTGAATCATAAATGTCTTAATTCTTCTTTTATGAATTTATTTTTTCTAATAATTATACAAATTAATGTTACCCTATACTTTGCTATCCTTTATTATTAAATGACAATTTTTATTTATTCATACAGATACGGAGTTGTTTAGATTCCAAAATAACTTCATGCAAACTATATCAATAAAAGACAAACAAAACTGTGTTATCATTAGACTGCGGATTTTTATGCAAAATAGCATTTTATAAAATGATTCATACAGACAAGAGCAGAAGTAGAAATTTCCTTCTTCTCCTAAATACCTTATTGGATTAAGAGTAAAATAGAAACCCCGTTGTATCTGATGAAAGTTTTGTCCTATTGTATTTCACAGCGCCTCATAGGCTATAAATGCATTACATCCACAGTCTAATTGTCATCAATATTTATCGTTAGTATAGAGAGAAAATAGTAAGCAGAATGCTAATTATACCTGGCCAAATTTATAAATCCGATTTTCTCTAAAACAATGCCCTATGTATAAAAATTTCACTTTTACTGATTTTTGCATATTGAATCACCTTCTTCACAGCATGTATGTTGCTTCCCTATGAATAATTCTATACAGTATTTTTCTAGGAATCAAAGTATTATTCAAATAAATCAAAGACAAAATCATAAAAGATGTTTTCCGGAATCTCATTTTTGTGAAATGTCATTCTTTATTACCTACTGTAACTATTCCCGGTCTGTTTGTATTTTTTTGTCGGTAAGTGCCAGCTCTGATTTAATTTCCCGCCGCCTGATATTAAAATCACCAAACAAATAGGAAAAAGCACCGACGCGGACGAATTTTATTGTTCCCGGAGCCGTGTTTTTGCGGCGGTTCCGACGTAAACGCGGGTTATCTCTTCGAACTCGTACTGCAAAACAATTCGTGCACGAACGAATGAACGAATCCGCCGTGATCACGTACACAGTCGTACCTACCATGGAAAACGCGTCCCCAGGGGTAGTATAAATTATCGTAAAATTTTATGTCTGGAGAAAGGAAAAATTGAATTTACAAATTTATGTCTCTCTGGTCTACGATGTCAAAATTTAATTCGGATAATTCGTAATTTAAATGTTTAGTCAAACGAAATTATGCGTATTTTTATCTTCGAAATTGGAGTCGAGTGAACGTAAATATTTATGTTCCATTCTTAAAATGATACGCTCTCCTGACACGTTTTTCAAATACATCCTGTTTTATACCGGTCGATGAAACTGTAAAACACAAGAACGTACTCGCGGGACCGAAAACAGGCGACTTGGGGAGAAAAAATTGCAGTGCAATTTCTCATGGGGAAAGAAACAGTAAGAAGCTTGCCTCTAACAGCTGTTACCAACTTCTCGCATTTATCATTGCTATTCGCCGTACATTTTCGCTTTTGTGTATTGCCATACCGAGGAACAAACTTGTGCATCAAATAATCTTGTTTTACGAGCCACGCATGCTCCCCCCCCTTCGATTCGGAAATGATGAATCCTTCGTTCCTAATGAAAAAGCCTTGTGAAATGCGCGAAGTTTCCGTCTGAAATTCTTGGTTCGATGGTGTAACATCCTTACGCGGAGTTTCTTAAAAGAAAAGATTTAGAGTTGTGGGATGTGTTCTTTAACACTTTGAAGCACAGGATTTTAAAATAAAAAATACAATTTTTGTATAAAATGTGTCAAACTATTATTTTAGTTCAATTACGTTTTATTTTTAGTAATTTCACGATTGGAAGGTGGTATGAATAACGTCCCTCTAAAATAAGGAATCATTTCCTTCTAATAAAGTCGACAGGACATCAGAGGCTCGAAGAGCTAAATTTCTCCAGCTCGCGTAATTTCACGGCGATTCAACAGAATTATACCTGTAATTCAGCTCTCAGCTTCTGTCATATTGTTCTACCAATTAGAAATACAAGACCGCGTTCTCCTCGTGGATTACGCAGTCCACGCCTTGGAATGTCCGACGCGTGAAGAGCGAATTATGCTCCTCGGAAGGCAGCCGTTGCCATATCGGTAACGACAACTCCTTGCTAAAATTCGTTTGTTCCTGCTGGCACGAAACTACACACCAGACGTCCACGGTTACAGGACAAATGCATTAACACGAGATCGTTCTTTGTTGCAGATAGTCGACGACTGGTACCACATGGTGCACACGTCGGTGGTAAAGAGGTCCGTGGAACCGCACCTCGGTATACACGAGAGGCTAACACAGGACCGAAGGGTGCGTCGAGCTGAACAGCAGCGAGTAAAGTCACGAACGAAACGGGATCTAATCAAACGCGGTCCGTCCAATCTTCAGACTATCCTCAACGACGAGAGGTGGTCACAGATGTGGTACCTGGTTAGTATACTTTCAGCTTTCTATTTACGTCTGACGATCATTTCTCGGCTACTAGTACAGTGGACTCTAACTATATTGCCACTAAACATATTGCCACGCGAGGCACTTTTTTTTTACACGTACTTTCGCGCACACAAATTCGTTTTCCTATCTGGTTAGTATACTTTCAGTTTTCTACTTACGTTTGATGATTATTTCTCGGCTACTAGTACAGTGGACTCTAACTATATTGCCACTAAACATATTGCCACGTGTCGCGTCCGTCCGCGTGGATTTCTCTTTCGAATCCGCCTGGAGTTGTAAATTCCAGGCTCGACCGTCGTGGTACGCGTCCGGTTGCGAACTGTTGCCCGCCAAATTAATTTTAGGCAACTGTTTCAATTTCTTAGTGAGAAAAACGAATAATTGCTCGACCGTTGGAGCTGGCGAATCGTGATGCGAATGTTGTCGAATGATTGTTCGATTGCGAGTTAATGCGAATGAATTGAGTCCGTGTGACTCTAGTCGTGACGAGTATGTTTTGCGAACGAGTGTTTGCGAACGAGTGTTTTTTATTGAATGTTTTCGACTGACTGTATCTTTTCGACTGTATGTATCTTTTCGACTGTGTGTATCTTTTCGACCGTGTGTATCTTTTCGACTGTGTGTATCTTTTCGACTGTCTGTTCGAGTTTCGTGTGACGTCGCGCTTCCTCAAAGTTTGATGAAGGCGTGACCAAAACTCGCCTCCTTATTGGTGATGCCCTGAAGGGGAAGGCAAATTTCTCGGGTTTTTCACGCGACGCGGAGGTGGAATACCTCTCCTTCAGGGCGAAGCGGACGTCAGGAAAATATCGCGCACGTGGTCGCGGTGCGAGTTGACCGCGACGAATTTTCGAGTCTCTCAACGGTAGGGTTTTATGATTATATTGTCTGCGAGTCAGCGCGCCCCGGTAAGGCCCGGCGCGGATGGGTCCCAGGTTACCGAGCGCATGTGGCGGACTGCAGACCAAATGTTCGCTTCTTTTGTCTATTATTCTCTTTGTGTTAACGAAATTAAAATTGCAAAGGGTCGGTCTTGCAAAATATATAAATTGACTGAAAAAAAAAAAGGAATAAAATAATAAAAAGTAACGGTATCGTCTGACTGTATAACCGTCGTTTCGGTCTACGACGGAACACCACGCGAGGCACTTCCTTTCCACACATACTTTCGCGCACACAAATTCGTTTTCTTATCTGGTTAGTATACTTTCAGCTTTCTACTTACGTCTGGTGATTATTTCTCGGCTACTAGTACAGTGGACTCTAACAATATTGCCACTAAATATATTGCCACGCGAGGCACTTTTCTTTTACATGTACTTTCACACACACAAATCATTTCTCGGCTACTAATACAGTGGACTCTAACTATATTGCCACTAAACATATTGCCACGCGTGGCACCTCCCCTTCACACATACTTTCGCGCACGCAAATTCGCTCTCCTACCACGTTGCGTACGCCGGCGCACCAGCACGATCCAGCTTTTGCGCAGACGCCGAAGCTACGACGACACATTGCCAGTTTACTCCCCTACAACCACGACCATGGCAATATAGTTTCTCCTCAAGGATAATAAAGTAATAAAACCTGAATCGTTAAATCTTAATTAATAATGTTAGATTCCCTTTTCTCATCAATTTTATCAAAGTCCATTTTTTCACGGTATGCATCGACCACGTAAAAGGAGATTCAGGTGTATTTCGATAACACATGCTCGATATTACACGGTTCGAAAATTCTGAAATACCCTCCGATAACGAGGTATACTTTGAACACAATTTCGTAATAACACATAAGAAATATTTTAGTGAAAAGTTCATACTAACAAATGTGAATACCGATGCTTCGTTTCAGAATAGGGGGAACGGATTGGATATGAACGTGCAGGAAGCGTGGGCCGAAGGAATTACGGGGCATGGAGTCGTGGTCACGATACTTGACGACGGATTGGAGAAAGATCATCCGGATCTCTACAAAAATTATGTGAGTTTATTTATTCAGTTATTATAATCCACTTATTCTATTAAATCTCTGTGCTTGTTCAAACGAATTTCTCCTTCAAATAAACTCACCTTGTGAAGTATAATGCTTAATTAGCCAAAATAAAAACTTAAATGTTTGCGATACGTACAGTACAACTTTACAATGTCATAATAAAATTCCGTTTAATAAAAACGTAATGTAATCGTAGAAAAGTTCAGAAGTATAAGTAACGTACTTATATCTTGATGTTCAAGTAGAAAATTGTACTCATTTTTGGCATTTGAGTGTACTCTGTGTAAATTACATGTCCAGTAAATCCTCGGTGAGTGTTTGAAGACTCCTATGCATTGACCAGAACAGGTCCCCAAGTATAACACTACCTTTTTAATGAGGTTTAACACAGTGATAGAGCTTGGAATTTTGAAGTCAATGAAATTTATTCCCGCCGCATATAGTTAGTAATTTATGAAATATTTAATGTTCAATTTCGAGGAGCCTTCGAACACTCATCCAGGATTTACTGTATGTAAAAGTTAATTTGAAATAAAGTCGTCGAATATTATTTAGCAGTTAGTATTCGCTTCTTTTTATTCATACAAAAAAACTTCGTAGTACGATTTTTACAAATTCAGAGCGTTTCACTGTATCGTATTGACATGTATCGATATTTCACGATACGAAAGAGGACGTAAATTGCCCGAGGAATTCGTCCTGGTCCGTTCCACTTTACGCAAAGATAGAGAGCAAACTGTCACTCCGATGCAAACAGAACGGACAAACGGAACGGAGTGTCGCGAAACATAGACACAGACAAATGCCCGAGCCGTGCCAAAAACTGTACCGTCATTTAGAAACCCCCGCGAATCGTCTGACATACTAAATATCCGATTCGAAGTTGGCTGCGACAAGAAATGATTCTAACAAAGCGAATCTCAGTAGACCGTCAATTATCCCAGCTAACAGGAAGACAAGTCCATTCGGATAAGCAGTTTTTTTGAGAAGACTGTTCAACAAATTTTTACTTTTTTCCTACCTCATAACCGTTAATAGGCGTTTTTAATATAGTGGGTAAAAAATTATTTACACATCCTTTAAAACAAAACAACTTTTTTTTTAAATTAGATCAAGTGACTTGAGTTTCTTTGTGAAGTTAGAATGATTAATTAGTTCATTTAGTTAGTCTAACAAATTTGTGTATCCCTTAAATAAATAGTATCCTCGGTTGACTTACAAAAAATATATCTTTTATGCGAAACTATTTTTCCCTGATGCTATAGAAATAATTAAAATAAGATACATAATAAAAAATAGTGTGAGAATTATTTAGGAAGCACTAAAAAGTACAATACATATTCTTCTCGTATATTCATATAACTTGAGACTCTTAACGCGATTATACTTGTTTTGACATCAGCTACTACACTATAAAGTTAAAAAATATATGGTGCCATTTAAAAAATCAGCGATGACCTACACAAAACCTTGAAGACAACAATCAGAAAATTTTTTTATATTATCATATTTGTCTCCATTGAACAGTACAACTTTCCTCTTTAACATTTTCTTCTATCTTCAATTCTAACGGACTACGACCATTCTTATGACCATTTTTGTCTTTAAATTTCTTGTCTGTCCTGTTTACCGATACAATATTACGTTTCTGCCACCATAAACAATATTCAGAAGCGGCTGAAAAGCAATTTTGCAGATTACGCCGTGAAATGGGTTAAATCGCGATAGTTTGCAATCGTGATATCGAAGTTACGGGAGAATTCAGAATTAGCCAGCGTGTCGAGTGGCAGTCTTGAACCGCACGCAAACCGTATGTTTACTGGTGGACGGCAGGGGTTAATAAGGCAACCACAGAGAAATGCATACAAAGCTCTATAATCTTGCAGTAGATATGGAGGTCCATGATCAGACACGGGCCGCTGCTCCGATATTGATCCAAACCTGATACACATCAGGGGCCGGGTATACGGCCCGATTCTAATAGAAGCTACTGGTCGGAGATCGAAAATATTGCGATCGATTCAGCGTATAGGGCACTTAGAAGTACATTATCCAATAACTCTGTCTCTCCGGATTTTTCGGGTTACGAAATTTTAGTCAAAATAAAAGCTATTGAGCCTTCAAGATCTATTTCATCCAGATTGGTATTTGCTATTTAATACTTTCAGTATTTAACAATTTCTGAAATGGACACTCTTAAAATAGTACGTTGGCGAGACAAATTGTGGTTTTTAACGACAAAATTGAATGTAGTAGGGGAGACTCGGCATAAAAATAACACAGGACCAATGTAACAACTGTTACAAAACAAATGGTAATCGACTAACAATCCTCTGTTCTAAAATTGTGTGTTTTTGAATGGGGAATTTAATCACATAGGAAAATTAAATAAAAAATTCAAAGTTTTGAATATATATTATCTAAACGAATAATTTTGTTTAAGTTTTCAGATCAGAATAAATTTTAAGTGACGATAGGCACTTCAAAAATGGAGATTAAACGGAACATTTATTCGTATTAGCGCCGAAAAACAAACAGAAAATTTCGTTCATACGATCTTTAATGATCTTAAATGACTTATTGTTCTGGGTCATTGAATCTGTCTTTAAAATGGCTATTTCAAATAAAAAAGCAAAGTTGATCTTTGTATGTCATTGACTGTGGAACTTCCGCAGGAAACATTTTTACTAAATGTTAAATATAGCAGAAATAATTCAGGTGATAAGATTAAATGAAACATCTTTTATAGATATAGGAACTGTAGGCGAATCTGATACCTATGAGAAGATATTATCTCAGGATCCTCTGATGGTGAATGAAGGAAGCACCGCCAGAATTGACATAGAAAATTAAACACTGTTGGCGTAATATGATTTGACTTTGATTTTGTACTTGAACAGTATAATTGTCGTTAAATAAACGAATCAGCTCACCTGAGCACGCTGTTCGATCTTCCTCCTTATAATTGCGTTTTGCCTGTCTCCTTATAATTACTCCGTTATTCCCACCATATAGTATCGTTAATAGGCGAACTATGATGAGGAACAGAAAAAATTGATACAGAAGCGAATGATCAGCCAGTGCCACAAACGCAACAACCTCTACTCCCTATATTTATTATACATTCCCAAATTTTTTATAGATGTAAACTGACGACCGTTTAGAAGCAAAATTAATTAGTCAGGCGGGAAATACTATGTTCCTATTTCGTATGGACAAGTTTGAAAACCGTAATATCGGAGTGAGAACTTGAAAACAATTTCTTGCAAACTGCCCGAAGGAAAAAGCAATTACATCGAAACCAATAGGAAATCGATATTCCCCCCAAACTTCGTGAAATTGTAACCAACTTGTACCCGCTAATTCCAAAAGTAGTTCACTGTTCGCTAGTTCACATATTAATTCACCGATTTCTCCTTTCGTTTCCCTCTCGAAATCAAACGGGGAAGATTTGTAAATGTAAGAATTTCCTGCTTTAGGAAGTACTTCGTAGATATAGAGTTCATCCGCAGAATTAAGTCTGTCGTCGTGTTAATCCTTACATTTTCAAATTCCCAAATAATATTTGACTGCTATCTAAGTTTAAATAAAAAAGAAACGAAGGAAAAGTTCTAACAAAGTGAAAAGATAAAAATACCTTGAGATATCTATCTACAAACTACATATTAGGTCGTAACATATGAAAAATCAATTTTCTTCAGTTCATGAAAGACCCACTTTTGGAATTTCTAATACTTTGCCGATTTCGTTTAAATGTTTCGATATTGTCATAGAAATTCTATCAGTTTGTACAGTGAGTTCTACAAGTTTTATGGATCTGCTTCAACTAAAACCTTCAAAATCTCATTTCAATAATATAAATTTTCAATTTCATTGCTCGTTTGTTTATATTTAGCGAAACGTACAGATTTTTAAGGTGGTCAATATCTGTGGGCTTTTTTAAAGTCAGATTTTCGAACTTCAATATGGCGAAGCAGGATTTCCGAAAATGAGCTTATTTTAATTATTATTGTAATTCGAGCAATTCGAATATTCACGAGTAACTCGAAGGTTAAATATCTGGTCGAATACATTCGAGAAATTCGAAAATTTTCAAGCTGAAAATTCATCTTTAAGTAAATCAAAATCTTACGAACGCTGGAATATTCGAGTCGTTCAAGTATTCAAGTACCTCGCATTTTTTTCAAGTAGCTTGAAAAATTCAAACGCTCAATCAACGGATCATTATTCAACTCGAAATTCGAGTATTCGAATAATAAACTGTAGACTGATTTGATAAAAATAAATATATATTATGTACCAGTGTGCATCGGTTCATCCAGTCTGTTGCCATTAAACGCTATCCAGAGAATAAAATAACAACGTAAGGAGACCCGCCCGTCAATTACCGTGCCCCAATAAAATTAACCGGTTGCACGATTCACTATAAGAATCAAATGAATGTTACAGGACCCGCAGGCCAGTTACGACGTTAACAACCACGACGAGGATCCAATGCCGAGATACGATCTTTTGGACAGTAATCGGCACGGGACTAGATGCGCCGGTGAAGTGGCTGCAACTGCTAATAATTCCATTTGCGCGGTCGGCGTCGCGTTCGGAGCTGGGATCGGGGGTAAGTCTATGCACGGAATCGAATTCAGCCCCTTGAACCAGGAGAAGAATCGTATTGAAGTACGTAAAGAAAAAGCTGCACCGTCGTAAAACGTTGGAGCTGCTGGAGTTATTTTTATAGATCAAAGTCTTCGATCCCCTGAAATAACGATGGAAATAAAATTGCTCTCCGGTTCTCGTGTGAACCTGATTCTTTTAACGAGTATATCCTTTCTCGAGATAGTGGCGTGAATTCTGAGAAATACTAGAATTTAAAAGAGAATAACTAGAATACGCGCATTTATATTATGACGTAATTGTTTTATCGATCGATTTTGTTGGGAAGAACAGTCTGTATAAAATGTTTTTATTTTCTTTTTCATTTAACACTAGAACTACCGACAATAAACGTGTATCTATTCCAATAGTGATGAATAAACAGGATGAATTTTTAAAAATATACAAACTTATCAATTAACTAACTTCTTCCTTTTAATATTGCAATAGAAGTTGTGAAAGGTATTAGAAATTACAGTGTTGTAATATCTAAAAGTGTACTGACTAGTCGTTTTGATTGATGCGGTTGTTCTCATGTTAAACATAGCACTACCACAGGATGATTCTCTTCTGAAAAAAATTGTCTACAGTGATTTTCAAAACTATTGAACTTTCAATAAGTTATTTAACATCCTGTGACTGTTACATTTTCGGTGATACGTGTTACTCGATAAAACATCGCTGTTAGTGGATCGAGAGAATAATTTGCTATGAACTGGGAAAATCACCCAAACGTGGCGCAGATTTAACAAGATTCGCGAGTGTATTGTCACAGAGACCGAAATTGTAGGGTCGAAATTAGCCTTGATTCCGTAATTGCAAGTAAGTTCAAAACTGTAATCGACGCAGTAGCCGGTGGTGGCCTCTAGTTACGAACAATATTTAGTACACCGGAATCCAGGAATTGCTTACTCCTAACAGACCTTGAAGTAATGTCTGTACGAGTTACCGTGATTCTGTTTTAACTACAACTGCAATGTGAATTAATTACAATAATACAGTAATGGAAATCATGGCTGCTACAATTTAAACAGCGAATATTAGTTTCTATTATTACTAAAATTACTTTTCATTGAAACGTTATTATTACTAAAGCTTGTTCAATATAATAGTTATTCAAATTACACTTTTAATTTCTAAAAATGATATTGCTATAGATACGAATTTAATTACTCCATAATATTAGTAATCTAACAAGCAGAAGTAAATGTCTAGAAGTAATAGATAGATCGAACACGACGCAAGAAATTTAATTAAATATTTTTCATTTTATTTTTTTTTTCAGGGGTAAGAATGTTGGACGGGGACGTAACGGATGCTGTCGAGGCGAGGTCTCTCAGTCTAAATCCTCAGCACATCGATATTTACAGTGCCTCCTGGGGACCGGATGATGATGGGAAAACAGTCGATGGCCCTGGTGAACTTGCCACCAGAGCTTTCATCGAAGGAGTCACGAAGGTTAGCGAAACAAATTTAACATGTCACATCAGCAGCTAATAATATTCCACATACAAGATGCAGCAAAAACAAACTTTTAATTACACATCAAAGTACGAAATAAATGAAAACGACTTGCAACGAATGTATCCAAAACCGTCCACAAAGTTACCAAGAAGCATTTCGCTGCTTGCAAAACCTAACCCAGACCTGCCCTTATCGCTAATCGAATCCAGCGAAACGATCAAACGTTTCCTTCGTTGGTAGACGCAAAAATAGATTTCTCGTGGTTCCTTTACGGGAACCTGACTAGACTCCGCGGAATTCCTTTATTCGATCTCTGTCCCACCTTGTTCGTCGCCCCCTCCCCCCGAACCCAGCTATCGAAGAATAAAGTTTTACCGCGTATAGAACCAGTTTCCGTTCGGAGGAGTTCTCCTCGAACAACTGGGGATATTCGTTACTCCGTGGGTAATACAAAAAAAAAAACGTTAGAGTAGTCTGTGATCTGACTGTCGTCGCTGCGATACGATCGGAATAGTCGTTTCCCCGGGGAATGAAATTTCCCAAGGAATGTATCACCTAAAAGCAGTCCCGGGGATCTTTCAGTGTGACGACAATGGGGAAAAAAGGTAGCCTACTTCATTGTTATCTCGATGTACACGCCTAGCCAGTCGCTCGGAAGTGAGTCTCTTTCTTCGATTGCGTTCGCCAGACGAGAGATACACGCGGAAGGTGCCCTTTATCTCGATTCTCAGACAACCAGAGCCCACGTCTCGTGTCAGCCAGTGGTGGTTTCCATCGAACTAAGAAACCGATCGTTAGACCGTCGATACAGTCGCGAATTAAATGGATGACTGTTAATGAAAATGAAACACGTTGGAAACACGAAGTACACGTCGGTGACGCGCGAGAACGATTGTTCTCTTACCCCTTTGTTTGACCAACGATTGTAATTCGGAGCCTAGCGATGCTCGTTCGTCTCCGACTCTCTACGGGGATTTCTTTAAAACTCGACACTCGTACGGTAACTCTGTATCCCTCCTGAGTTTCGTACGAAGCTGTTTTTTTTTTTTATTGATTTAGAGCTTAGAGAGATCTGGATCGGATTGAACAACGCCGGAGTTTTGTGTCGCTGAATTATTGCCCCCTTTACGACCGTGCTCGATCTGCTATTTTGTAGTTCTTGTGGTTTTCGAGTTTCGAGGTGTTGACTGCTTTGTGTCTGCGGTACAGTGGTGGTAATATTATTTGTTTCTGGTGTGTAATTTATTTAAGATATGGTCTGACAGGTTGGACAATTAAGTGGAGGATTATTCGACTTGCAAGCATAGATAAAAGTTTTGAGTCTGCTGTACAGTTATGGTAATAATATTATTTGTTTCCGGTGTGTAATTTATTTAAGATATGGTCTGACGGGTTGGACAATTAAGTGGAGTAGTAAATTCCTTTTTACGAATTTGTAAATTTCCTTTTCGAATAACGTGTGAACGAAAAGCTAATGTAACAGAGAATGAACGAAAAGTGATCGTAGTTCGCTATTGGTATAAAAATTCGTAGTTTAATAACGGACAACAATGTTACTGATAAGGAATAAGTTTCTTCGAAAAGCCCGAAAAAAAATTTAGGTACAGAAACTTGCAGAATTATCGCCGGAAATAAGTCATAGCTTGCGTTAAAATAAAAAAATAATAATCAGCAATAAATTGATTAGAACTCACCCTTTCGGAAATTCACCTGCAGTTTGCAAACCTGTGTCACTAGGTCACTGAACCGATCCTGGTCGCAGGTGATCGCAGGTATACCTCACCAGCCGAAGTTAAGGGTTGTAACGTAAAGTGCGTCCTGGTTATTCCACCGAATACGTACTCACTTCACTGCACGACCACTAACACTGATCACCCGACAGAATCACTTAATGTATTTTTAATGCAACGTGTTGTTCCTACGTTAGGAAAATTCGTAGCCCCGGAAAGGGCCGATTGTTTTCAATTTATCAGATGTTTTACTTAGTCAAATACTTGCACATATCACCTGAACATTGCGTAATACTCCCGTGAACTGAACATCTCTGTCGCACTGTTGCTATCCGACTGACAGAATTTTTCCGAAAGGGCTTCCTCTACCCCCAAGTAGTTTCCCATCGTTACATTGTGAATTCACTCCCACCACGACAAGATTCAGGTAAAAAGAAACCAACGGTTTTAGGAAAACACGTGCTTTGCAGAAGTGGAATGAAAGAACCGTCGCGCAGTTTCACCAAGGCGCGTAGCCCGTTAATTTATTGCCAGGGTACCTACTGCTTCGAGATAAAAAACAGACATCACGTGCATCGGCTTGAAAATGTCCGAAATATAGAGAACCACCAACGTACCCGTTGCTTCGAGTTGGAAAGTACAATGTACATTGTTTTCCTCGAAGAACAGGGAAAAAATTTCACCGACACGTGTGAATTGACTCTGCTTGGCCCCGTCCGACCACCTTTCTAGAGGCCGGAGCGGTCTTTTCGGTTATTTATGTCTCAATTTCTTCGGCCTCGTAGCAACCGTGAACTCACAACAGAATTGACAATCGTCAATTTTATTACAACTCTGTGAAATTGTACTTCTCATGAAAATATTTCATACATATTTTTTTTTTTAGTATTCTGTCAAATATCTCGGAATTTATTAGAAATATTAAATACCTAAAAAATTTAAATTATTTATATAACTTACTCCCACCGAAGAAATACGATCACTTAATTACTTTCCCCCATATTCCTCCCCAAATGGCGCAGCTAATTGGCCGCGTGTTAACTCCTCGAATGGCCCAGGAGTTTTGGAAATCGTGCTTTGTTGGATTCTATTTTCCCTCGGCAGTGTTTTAACGAGTTCCCGCGGCCGGAGCACCTTCCGAAATTTGCATATGACTTATGCCGGCCACATGCCGCGGGGAAGGTTAAAATGGTAATGTGTGCTGGTGCGGTGTCGCGGGGACAGTTCGTCTAAAAGCAGCCAATTAGAAACTTTCTGCAGGCTGACCTCCCGGTCGGCCGAGTCTGTTAAGCTCGGGTCTAGACGAAGAACTTTCTCCTCGTTCCGCTACATAATCGAGTTACGGTTGTCCCAGGCAACTACCATTTCGACGGACGAAAGAATCACCTTTCGATTGCCCGGATAATTATCGGGACCATTAACGTTCGCTAGGTAACGCAAATTATCGGGCTCATCGCGGTTTTTCGCATCGCCTCGTTGGTCTTGGAATGGTACACGTGACCTTTCGATGGGCGACATTAAAGGTGTTTTGGGAATTTCAATAATAAAGGTGCGAATGGTTATAGTATCGTGGATAGGAGATATAGAGGATAGAACCTATAAAGCAGGTGGATACTGTTAGCTTTAGTAGGAAGTATTGAATAAAAAATTAATTGTAGCATAAGGAAGTTATTTATACGTGAGGTTGAAAATATTGATGTAGCGTACTTACGCCAAAAAAACACTAGTTTACGAGATATTTGAATTTAAAAATTGTGAAATGATACTTATTAATACTATGTTTATCTTTTTAATGTTCAAAACTTTGTCCTTCAACCTAAATGCAGAGATCTAGTCGGTCTCTAAATGACCTATCAATCCTTTCTGACGTCTTTTTCGAAACTAGTTGCCAGGCCTTCCGTACAAGCATAAGATATTAGATGTCACGCGTACTAACTATGCCGAAGTAGGACACTCCGTAATGTTAAAATTGAAATTTCTCCTAAATTAATGGGTTTTTGGTATAAACAGCTTCATATTTGCTTACCGAAAATGGCAAGCAACATCGATTGATGCATTGAAATATTTATGATTCAGGTTAAAAAATAAACTTTATTTCAATATGTAAATTTCCCTCCTTTTCATAAACTTACGGAATAGATATTTATTTTCCACGGAAACTGGATTTTATTAAGTACGCTGCAGTAAGTTTTATATGCAAGCAGAGTACACTCTAAAAGTAAACACTTCAGGACGTTATATTGCAAATTAACTTAGTCCAATGAAACTTCTCCTTGCTTCCTTCCGTCACTTTATTCTAAAAGAATAACTTATTCAATCAGGGTTTAGTTCATAGTCTGTACCTTATGCTTATTTGTTCCAGTATGTATCCATATGATTAAACTAATCGATAAATGTTTAATTTTATATTTTTAATTCATTTTTATTTTTAATAAAAAATACATTATGTTTAAATAAACTTGTGCCACAGGTTAAATTCGAAACATCTCGTATTTTCCCTTCTAAAAATAACGGAAAATGTTATATAATTTTTCAAAATTTCATAATTTCACAAGTCATTCCCAAATATGTATTCGTCTTTCCGATATAATTACTATTACTTCTGTATTTAAAGCACTTCTGTCCGACAGAACGTTAACCGTTAAATATTCATAAAGAGACTTTCTGCTCGTGACAGTTTGTGCAGAACCCCGTATATGCTAAACAGCTTAATATTTGCAAGGAACTCTTCGCGGAGTCGTTGCGGCGTGGGTATATTCAATTTTCAACTGGCGGTACTTGGAAAAAACATTTGCAGCTAATAAACACCGCGATGCCTAATTGTAATACCTCATTATTGAATAAGTCACATTAGGTCCAACAGGTAAACCGATTTTTTATGTCCACTACACAACAATTGCAGCTGACCAGAAAAATATAAATATTCATAACGTATCTGATATTCAAAATGTAATATGTAATATTAAATAATATTCAAATGTAATATTAACAGGAAGAGGTAAACAGTAATGAGTGAATCGTCAAAAAATATTGCATGAAAAATTGTAAAATACAATTCTTGACTTAAAGAATTGCAAAATTATATTAACAGTGTAAAAAGTTCAGTATTGCTTATCTCAATACATCCTAACTTATATAATACTTCTGTTAATGTTATAGATAAATGAAAGCGAAATGGAAATCTTTTAAGAATTTTTTAAAAAGAACTATGAAGCGTAAGACTTGGCTAGCATGTCTGACCATTGCGCGATAATTCTACTTATAGTAGACGTACATTGATACTGTTTCATCTGTTCTTTATCTATTTTACTACTAATATGTATGAGGTTTTGTGAACAATATATCAGAAATGATCATTCTTGTTCTAATGTTGTGACAAATTTCATGATATAATTTGTGATTTAGCTTAATATTAATATTTACAATTTATAATGGACAATTCCTTTACTACTCGGCCAGAGTAGATTCTTATAAAAACCGCACTACTTGCAAAAGTACCTATTATATCCTTGGAGATAGTGGAAATTAAATTACATTTATTTACCTCTTATCTCAACCCCTTCAATTTTACTATCTCTCAAAATTTGATTAAATTCAAATTACCTGTTATCTTGCTCCTATATCAGCATACTCTTTGACCAACATGCAGTAGCAAACAACACAAATATATCTACATTACATACTACAATGCAACAAAACTGCACCATAGCGAAGTGATTACAAATGAATTTCAGTGGAATTGTACAAAAAAATTCACCGTTAAAATGCCACGATTCAGTTAGATAAATGTGATTGAAATTTGAAGAAATGATAGATGTCTAAGATTATTATCAATACTGATTACACGTAATTTACATTTTCTCTACGATCTCTAAAATTAATAGGAATTCGAGTATTTCATAATTTCAGTAACATTTTAACTCTTTCTTATTCCATGTTCAGTTACATAAGTGTGTAGTAATTTACGGACAAGAGTGTTTACTATATGAATAAACACGAAAATTACCTACGAAACCATCATCGTTCATTCCGTTCTCCATAAAATTCATAATTACAAGGACATTCTACTAAAATTCTTCAGGTCACGATCTACCCTCAAAATTCAATTAATCCGAACTTACTTAACCGCTCTCCAATTAACAAGAAGACGTTCGATGGGACACGTTCAATCGATTCACCGAGATCCTCCCTTTGATCGCCAGGGTCGCAATGGCAAAGGGTCGATCTTCGTCTGGGCGTCGGGGAACGGCGGCAGGGACCACGACAACTGCAACTGCGACGGCTACACGAACAGCATCTGGACGTTGTCCATCAGCAGCGCCACCGAAAACGGTCAGGTGCCATGGTACAGCGAGGCCTGTTCCTCGACCCTAGCCACCACTTACAGTTCCGGCTCGACGGGCGAGAAGCAAGTGGTGACCACCGACCTGCATAACCATTGCACCAGCAGTCACACGGGAACGTCTGCATCGGCGCCCTTGGCCGCCGGTATTTGCGCCCTTGCCCTCGAGGCGAACAAAGAGCTGACTTGGAGGGACATGCAGCATATAGTTGTGAGAACAGCGAAACCGGCGAACTTGAGAGCTCCGGACTGGGTGACAAACGCCGTTGGGAGGAATGGTGAGTTCGAAGTGTCTGGAGTGTTTCATTTGCAGCAGATAAGCAGTCAATAGAGAGGCAAATCCGGTTTGGGGTAGCGGTTCGAAGGATAATCGGTCTGAGATACTCAATGTTGCGAATGCTCGGTACATAGCGACTGATAAGGGAGAGAACCCCAACCAGAGATGGGCATAATTTTATTCGAATAATACATAGTGCGAAGCAGCAGTATCTAAGGTCGTTGTCCGGACCTTTAAACAGTTCATAAGATTCAATGATTGTTTCCAAAGTGTCTAATCATTCTAGAAGAAATATTATATTATGATGAAAGTTGGAATTACCATGTTCAATCAAGTAAAAATAACGAAATGTTTCTTTTATTTTTTATTCGTTATTCGAAACTTTTTATCTAGATAATGAATTTGCCCGTCTCTGACCCCAACTTTGGGGCGCCGATTTTAGTGAAACTTTTACGACATATAGTATGAGTTTCTAGTCGAAAGTTTATGAGTCATTTGCTTTTGATATTTTCCGCGTGACTTAAGTGGAAGTTGTGTTGATCGATTATTTGCGGATGTATCGTTGAGGCAACGTTTGTGGTTTTTGTTGTGATGCACAGTGTGCACATGTGTTCCAAGTACATCCAAAAATCTTTTGAAGGGACGTAAAGTGTATTTAAGTGACGCGGAAAATTTGAGAACTGAATAACTCAGAAATTTTTGAGTATATTACCCTATATGGGAAGGTGATTTTGAAAGAGGAAGAAGCATACTACTTGTCCCAAAGGTTTTATTAAAATCACCGACCCAAAGAAAGCTGACAAATAGGTCCAATCTTTTAAATCAATTCTTTTACAAAACTGCAAAAGGAAATGTGTACAAGTCCCAAACTGTATTAGCATAGGACTTTTGATGCTATAAATACGTGACTTGTTTTGTGTTGCAATAATCAATTTTTCCTAACTAATCGTCATTTCCGGTAATTAACGTTCTAATAACACGTGAATCGAAAATTAAGATATGTGCAATTGAAAAATAGATAAATTAGTGGACTGCAGTAAAATTTTCTTGAATCTGTTACAGTGAGTCACAGTTTCGGATATGGGTTGATGGATGCCGCTGCCATGGTACGTTTAGCCAGAAAATGGCGGACAGTACCGGAGCAACACAAGTGTGAAGTTTCAGCACCTCACACGGGCAGGTAAATTTATGTACACATTTATTGCAAATTTATTTGCAATAACACTTAGATATTCCATTCACATTAATATAACCCCGTGTAATTTTGGAATGTTATATTTGTACATTAATTACGATTTCGAACTTTTAAAAAACCGTTCCTTTTGTAGTAGTAAAATAATGTAAACTCTGAGAGTGTTTTCTAATATATATCCTAATCTAATCGTTGTGTAACCTGTTCTTTTATATTATTTTTTTCACAAATAAATAACATTCGGCTAAACCTGCTACAGAACATATATTTCATCGCTTGCTACCTGTTTTCGGCACAGTTTCCTGTAATTTGCAAATTTTCCTTCTACTATATTATTAAACTTGTGCTTTTATTTATTTTGTCCTTTTCGTCGTGAAAGTTAAATTCCTACGATATAAGGTAATTTCCCACATATTGCAAAATGCACTAAAGCTGAAAATGGAGTTTAAACTATATATTGTAAAATAAATGACCACGTACAACGTGGCAGGATAATATATGTTAACGACTTTTTGATGCTGATTTTGTTTGCTAGCACCGATTTCCATGAACAGCTTCTTAAATTTAGCGACCGACTCAATATGTACCTAAAAGTTACCAATTTTTCTATCAAAGTATTATTGACAGTAAAATCCACCCGAAAAGCCTCATAATAAAATGAGAAGGAACCAAGTATACATATAGTATTATAATTGCTTCATTAAAATCGGGGAATTGGACATTTAAAAGAACGTAAATATTTGATATATTTCTCATGTTCCATTTCCATGACTGACCTAAATTTCACGTATTTTATAGGCCAATACCACCAAAGAGCCAGTTAACTCTGGAATTGAACGTCAAGGAGTGTAGCGGTGTTAATTTTCTCGAGCACGTGCAGGTAAGTACCGTGTCACTCAGGTAAGCTGCAGTCTAATAGTTTTCCACTGAATCGGTTACGACTACGTTTCACGCGAAAAATTGTCATTAATGTATTTCGCAGTCTACGAAACATTTATTGAACTAACGTCATTTAATCTATTTATGATGTGATAAAGACTGAATTAATTAGATTCTAAATGAGTACATGTATTTCTTCGGCTTTATATTAAGTAGTAGTTCACTAGAATTTAGCATACTTAGTCCGTAGATTAACTAAAGTCATCTACACATGAATTTCCATCCTGTATCTCTGGCTAGTCTGGCACGTACTGGATGGTTCTACAAAAAGTTTGAATTATTACTTAATTCTTAATAAATATCCAAAAAATTGATACAGAAAAGTATAGCATAGGTTAATATTACTAAAACGGAATAATCAATCCAAAGTTTGTAAATAGAATGTATTTCAAAATGTTTTTTTTTTTTATTAAAATGTTTCAATACACTCAACTGTCAATATTTATATAATCTCCACGTATCTTCACATAAAAAAATTCATTGACATTAATGACAGTTCTTATATTTTCGTCACACTAGAATCAAAACACAAAGTAGTCAATCTTGTTAATTCTAATATGTGGAAGTGGATAGTCAAACCGAAGTTCTAATGAGGTATCCTCTCACTTGCCAGAATTTAAGTAATTTATTTTTAAGTGTTTACCAAAATTTCCCAAGTATACAATTCTTGGCGTATAATGAGTACACGAAGAGATTCGGAAGATACTCTGAAATAATTGCTACGGAGTCGGAAGCTTCAAGGATCTCTGGCTTAACATTGTCACGTCTTGAGATTCAAACAATGCAAAAGCAACATTCCATATGCATCCATCGATTATTCGTCTGTCGCAGGCGAAGGTGTCTCTGATGGCCTCGAGAAGAGGGGATCTTCAGATACAACTAACGTCTCCGCAAGGCACCAAGAGCACCCTGCTCGCGAAAAGGCCGCACGACATCTCGAAAGCCGGTTTCAATCAATGGCCATTTATGTCGGTTCACACTTGGGGCGAAAGGCCGCACGGCACGTGGAAACTAGAAATCCACAATGAGGGTCGATATCAAGGTGAGCCTATTGTATTTGGATCTTTTTGTTCCTTTCTTCGCGTACAGTGTTTCCAGACGAATAGCAATACTTAGTATTTTACACTGCTGCTCCAACGTATTCGGACATTTATTTATTTCTAATACAAGTGATTTAAAAATAATAGAAAAGAATAGAAAATTATACTATAATAAAATTGATACGCCTCGGACCTAATTAAACAATAGTTTAAAATATTGTTAATTGGAAAATTCGTCTCCCTTCTGGTTATTTAATTGTCACGCTCTTAATTTAATATGAAGGATTCTTTTGAACGTTGAAGATGTTAATTCTGCGACATTGAATAAACTGGTTAATGATTACCATGATTAATGAGGACAGCATTATGCGACTAATATTCCTCTATAAATGCTTCAAATTTATAACCTTCTTATTCCATAAGAAGATAGTGGAAAGTTCTTTTGTTAATACTTTGGTACGTTTTATTACGTCAAACCTATCAAGTGCCCGATACTCTTGAGCAGCATTGTACATCCTGCAAACATCTACATTGCAGAGTTCATGAACATTTATCAAATTTAGATTTTTACTAATGATACATTGAATCATGATGAACTGATTCTTGAGTACTTAACACCGTTACTGTTTCGAGACGAATTCTATTTAGCAATCTGAATTTCGAGGATCTGCAATCCACATGTAGGTTAGAATTGTGTCAACTTTGTAAGTTATGACCGACACGTGAGTCGTAGAACATAACTATCGTTCTGGAGTTCCATATACAGTTCAGAATAGCTTTGTCTTGGCAGTTCATGTTCCAGATGTACATCATATTACCTAAATTTTTTTGTAAAATCTGTAACTTATATGTGAGTCATACCAATCGAGGGGCTTATAAGAAAAATGACCCTTATCAATTTTTGTTTTCTTTCAGGAAAGTAAAACAATATTCTAGCTTCTTTAAGAATCTTAAGAGACAATTTCATCTTCGAATTAAATCAATACATAAGTCGTTTTTGACAGTATAGGTTCTACCAGGTTAAGACTCTCGTTTTTGATTACTACAATTTGTTGTCACAAAAACCAAAACATTTGACAAGGATCGTTTTAATATAACTCACTACAACCGACAAGCATCTCTTTAAGTAACTATTGGTTCAAAATGAAATATTTTACAAATATTCATGGAATTCCCTGGACTCCATCTTATCAGTTAAGAGTTAATTTCTGTTTCTGTAAATTGGTCTTTAAAAATATGACTTTTCACAAAGGTCCACAAACTACTAATATTCTTTAATTTCTATAATGTAAATGTAATAATTTAGTAATATAGAAGCAATTTTACACAATTTGGATTTTCGAGAGATACCAATTAATGACAGATAAACACGAAGCTTTGGCCCAATGTGCACACTTTGTACCAAGGCATTAAAGTTGTGCCTCTGAAGGTTCAACAGAATTCCACGACCCGTTTAGTATTTCTGACTACAAGGATTCTTATATATGACAAAGTTCGTCCAGTCGCTCCGAGATGATTCGGAACTTGTAGTACTACTCCTCTAGCGGTAGAGCCTCTGTCCTCCTGAAGCAAATCACCTTGCTCAAGTATTAAGACAACTTCAGGCCGCTGTTACAACGCCATTAAACCTAATGGCTGCGTAAAGTTCATTACGTAAAATTTGTCCTTAAATGGAGCGTCACCAGTTTTGTATATCCGTGCACAGTAAATTCCCTGGTACCAACTTTTATACGCCAGACGTATTTAAGGCGCAGGTGTTTGCAAAATGTCTTTGGTCGTCACGAAAACGTTGCATATTAACGAGATGATTGCCAGTACAACGACCACTTCGAATTTATAGTTTTACACGGCGAAAGCATCTTGGTGGTTCTAACTATCAAATCCTAATTATCGAGTGTATATAAACAGTATCACTGAAAAAGGAATGGTTAGTAATTATCCCTGGATGACGTATGGGTACGTTCTGATTGGCACGAAACCTTCATAAAGTATCGATAGCCCGCATAAACTTGAAATTCCTCGTAACACACGAGCGATGTCATTTAACGCTAGTTCTATAGATTATATAACACGTAGCGCGAGCAGTAACAGCCATCTGCTATCTTATCGTCTCATCTTCGTGAACATGAAGAGTATTCTCTCGTAAACCGTGCACGTGGGATCGTCTAAGCTGCTGCATCCACCTCCCAAGGGCATAATTCCATATTCGAAGCGTGTTCCCCTGCGATGGCATCCAGTACCAACGGGCGGGGGGTCTCACGAACCACTGAGGGGCAGCTGACCTTGTGCAGGGGTGGAACCGTTGGAGCCACTTCAAGCCAGAAGCCAGTTAAAGCCGATAGGTGCATAAAGTTCGAGTCAACCCCGGGCTTGTAGTTCGCCGTGTTCCCCGCACAAGGTGGATCTTCGCTCTATTGTCTCGCAATAATGCGCGGGGTACATTCCAAGTACAGGTATTTAAACCGTCGGACGTCGTGTTTGCTTTGATTCCGCGAACACGCCGTCCAGGAGCCCGCTTCGTTATCATTGGCCAAAGGACAATATTGTGCCACTCTGGAATCCTATCGACGCGTTCGGAAATAATCGTCGATGATTGACCGCGCTTCAATTGGCCGCCGCTTGTCACCGGCCGGCTTATCAGCTGCCACTTTCAGGCTGAGAGGTTCCTACGGCTGTCCTTGAATCGTTTGATCGAATGATGTCGATGTATTCTATTAAATTGTATTGATAAGAAAGATGCTAAACATGGATTGCGTTGCGGTGGCAATTGCTAAAAATTGGGGGAAAAATGGGTACATTTGTAAAAAGAAGTTTATCTTAGATAAGCTGATAAATTTACAATCAGTTATAGCGATATTAACGTTGATTGAATTTGAACTAGTTTTATTACACGTGAAACTTAGTCTTACCCTATTCGAAATATAGTTGGAGCAAATATTGGTGGACATACATTTACTTACTCGAGATTTAATCTATACTGAAACGAAGATTTCTTTCATATCTAAATACAAAAGCTTTCGGGGATAAGTAAGATTTCAAGCAACTCTAGTATTGTGTGTATTATCCGTCATCTAGATCTCTCTGAACGAACCAGGCTTGTAGACTTGGATCATTTAACAATGTATGTCTAACGTACCGTTACACCCATCAATTAATAATTAAAATGGTCCACCTAAGGGTGAAATATTTAATGGATCATAAATTACGAAATACTGTTATTAACTACCACATGTACCGATGTAAATTCGACAGAGTATAAAATTCTAGGGATCTTTTAGATAAAACTTCGTTGCATGTCAAAATTCCACCCAAATTATACATATTATTACTAATCATTACTCAAACTGCAATTCTCTAATTTCCTGCTGCCTCCTGTGCCGACGACTGGACAAATCAGGTCGCGCGACCCTTCACGAGTGGGCGCTAATCTTCTACGGGACATCAACGCTGCCTGATCGTACTGAATACGAACTATACAGTCCTGCCGGCATAGGCATCCCTAGAAGACCGTTCGTGAAGCCTCGGGAAACCGTTTTCTCGAAGGCGCAAAATTCCCTGACAGGCTCCAAGAACAAACAGACCCAGCACAAATCCGAGAAAACTGGAAATCTTAGTCCGCCGTACGTGGTGAACGCTCAGACCCAAACGCAGAGGAAGGGGAAGTCTCGGGGTCAGCACAAGAATGGAAAATCGGCGAACAAACCATCGTTAAAACCGACCGTGCAAACTTTAAGAGGTCTGAACGCAGGCAGAGGGCCTAACATTGTCGGTGATGTTCGGCTGATTACGTCCAGACCAAGAGGAAGAAGTACACCTAGCCCGATCACGACCACCACCATAGTCACCCAGACCAGGCCAACCCAGACTAGGCCAACCACGACCGTCCCGACCACCCGAATCACAAGTAGACAGAGAATCGTGAACGCAGTCACTGCCTCGTCCCTTCAGAGGGGCTTAATCCTCCTGGAGCCACCAGCGAAGCCTGTCATCGAGAACGTGCCAGAGATCTTCCAACAATACTCTAAGATCCAACAGCTCTATCCACTGTATCCTATCTATCCCGGGGTGCGTGGGACTGGACAACACGCGACCAGGGCAAAGGGATTGGAACTGCTGCAGGACGAACAGATGTTCGATTCGAAGACCTTGGACAAGGGTACTCCACTTACCGATGCTACTCGTTCACGAGGGTGTACAGTTGTGTAATTAGTTATCCGTGGATGTTGCGTGACGGTAGTCGCACATGAATCGCAAACGAGACTTTAATGTCTTAACTTAGTTGTTATTTTTTTCAAGATTAGACCTATTCTCTTGTACACTGGGATCACTGAAACAGAAGTTTATTCGTCCCTTTTGTGTAAGCGCGAACACGACGTTCGTCTTTTCATATTTCCGCACCTACATTCACGGATCCGTGTTATGCGCGGTCGTTTGCTGGGTTTCGCAACAGTAGTGACTTTTATACGATAGATGTGCACCCATGTGAAATGCGACGACATTAAGTAGTACTTGGTAGAAGTTGGGCTTTCGTGTAACTCTTTTTCTTTCGTTTGCTCTGTAGTCGTTGCAATTGCACTTCTGCGTCATCGTTTTTTTGTTTCGTTGGTATGATTTACATTGTGTATTTTGTGCTTCTATGAACACTTCGAGACGAGTGTCCAGTATTTTATTTATACATTGCAGCGTTATCATCAATAACGGCGTAACGAACCGGTTACGATTTTTCGTTGTGTCTATACAGAAAATACAGTTTGCGGATCTTAGTTAAACAAAGGAAGAGTAGTTGACATGGTTTAGTAGTCTTTTTAAGCGAACTTTTATCAGTTTACGAAAAATCGAGAAAAATTTTGCACCACAGTAGTTCTCATCGTCTTCCTGATGTGCAAATACCAGCACTGAAGCAATACCTAAGTGGCTATTCCTATTATAATTGTTCCTGAATATTACTTAAGCGACTACTATAAGTTGTTTTCCAAATTTATTTCAGAATTTATTACTACTTTTTACTAAAGTTTCTGAAAGAGTCAGTGCCATGAAAGATAAACTCATGAATAACAGCACAAATTAAATTACCAATTCATGTACGTCTTTCAGTATAGCGTGTATTATAATTTATTTAAATTCCATAAAATCTAATATTTATTATAATGAACAGTTATCGGAGTTACTTAATACAGTTGGCCATAGGAACACTCACAACGAAAACATAGATATGTTCTAGATAGGCATTTATTTTCAACCGACCTAGTATAAGAATTATAACAATCCATAATTCCTTTTTTGACCTCCACATTGAATTCAGTGTACATTTCGGAAAATCATCGCTGCAAATATACTTCAACGCCACGCGAACGAAATATTCTCGATTATAGTTTATCTGCATGTCAGTTTCCCCGTGAACTTATTAATTATGACGCGGGCAAACTTTCCCGCGTAATGATTCAAGTGCAGCTTCTTAAAAAGTCCTTCGGCCATAATAAGAAAACTTACGAAGGTAGGTGTATGCAGGCAGTTTAATCAAAACTTCGAATGACTTCCCTGCAGGTAATGCTTGTCTTCCAGAATCGCTTGTATGCATGGGAATGTGTGTTTAGTAGAAATTGCACAGATATTGCAACACGGCACATGTATTATCGTTTATTTAATCCCTTACAAACACTACAAAAATTTATTAAATCATTAATGATCCCTCTGTTCATCTGTTTTGATATTTTTAGAGTTTAGTTGTTATTTCGACGTACAAGTATTTAATAAATTTATTATAAACTTTGAATTTTATAAATTTTTCCATATTTTTTCAAATTACTTTCATCTTTGTCTGGAAAATCTGAACAGTCGGCAGAAACGTGACATTTCATTTAATTTTTCCGCGGAGGAAGGATCATACGGGTCGCCAATTAATCTAATTTATCTGAAGCTGTATTCCATGCTTCTACACGAAGTTTTGTTTTTCCCCTCCACCACGAAGCTGAAATAAACTAGTTTGTCCGTGGTTGCTCGGACATGGAAATGAGAGTAAAGCGTTTTAATGTGATTTCCGGTCTGGGAGCATAAATGAACTAGGAAGTCCACTTATTGCCAGTTAGAAACTAACAGTATCGAGGTATACGGTGTGTAACACTTTGTGGTCATCAACAATACCACTGCAAAACAATTTCTCATGACTGAAATTGTATTGCATGCGCGTAGATCTGAAGTGCGGTATTAATTAAATTATTAACACCTATATAGTATCTAATATTGGAAAACTTGTGACACGTAGCAATATACTTCTCTGTAATTAAAATAATAATACCTACAGGTAAAGAAACATTGAGAAATTCATTTGGTAACATAAAGAACATTTCTTTCCGAGCAAATCGAATAACCATATTTTACTATTTCATGAAGCATATCTTGGACTTGGCAAATAAACTTGATAATTACTTAATTGCTATGCATATATAAAATTGTGAAGTTGTTTGTAACGCTGTATTTATAAAGCTACGTTTTATACAGTCACGAAAATTAATTATCTTGCAATGATTTTTCAGCAATCATAATTCCAGAAAATTAATCAGTATATCGATCGTGAGCTGTCGAGCGTTCAAATCAAAGATATTAACTATAAAGAATCGCAGAAGAAGATTTTAATCAAAGTAATTTACCTATGCCAATACCCTTTATTTACATTTAATCTCGCACGAGATGACGTAGATTACACGTTATGTATGATGTCTTTCTAGTGTTAATATTCTGACGCTGCAAATTGTATTTGACATTTTATAGCCTTTGCGAATGGCTTTCATTGTGATAGACAAATGGCTCAGGGATGAGTCCTGTAGAGAAGACAATCGATTCTGAAGGTCTATAATTTCTACTTCATTGTTCACGGACTTCTGAAGTTATTTTCGTTCCCTTAAATTTCCCTTTAATTACCTTTTGATTGAAAATTTCAGAACGAGAACAATGCTTGTTAGAAAATCTTTATTTTCAAATAGAAAAGATACATTCAGATTTCTTTCAAATTTACTGTATTTGTTACACTTTGTAAACTCGATATATTCTGAACTTAAGACGGACTGTTTGTATTGAAGTCTTGTATAGTCATATGTGAATAACGTTCTTTCAGTATTGTTATTAGAGTTAATTATGCTCAGATACAATCATGCAAAACACAATGAAATAAACTTTCATAAAGATCGATACAATTTTTAGTATATTCTCGATTTGAAACACTAATTATTTGCTCAAACACATTTTACTTCGGTTCCAAATTTTAGTAAAACAAATTTGCATAGACATCTGTTGAGATGTTGAAATGTTGAAATGATGCTCCTGTTTATCGTGACCCTATCAATTGTAAATAGAACTGAATTTCATCTTATTACAAATATTCTTTTCTAGAAAAGAAGAAAAATATTCGTTTGTGAAATATAATTCAGTACGATTTTATGATCAGATTATACAAGGACGTAATTTTCCTGCGCGATCTGTGGTAAAGAAAAAAAAAATAAGCGAACCGAGACCCCCATCGTGTCGGAGATTAAATTTTGATCAAAGTTTCTGCAGCAGACGCTTTTCTAGGACGAGGATCTGCAAGATGTCTTCCGTGCATAATTATTTAACGACACCACAAAGTAAACAACGGGACGGTGTGTAATATCTACGAGATACGAATTATTTGATGCCATCATGTTCTTTAGTTTGGTTATATTTAATATTATTCTGTATATATATACCTGTATTATTTTTTATACTACACTTCTAGCGTTGTACGAAGTAGGTACTAGAGTGTCTTAAAGAATATTGTGCAGCTTTAATCACTTTATTCCAAATTATTTATTTTTCATATATCGCAAGAATGGTCCGTAACGTTTTATACTAGTGATTTGATGAACCATTATTTTCTAGAACACTCAAATAAATATGTATTCATAGGCAATAATGCTATTATTGTAAGCTTCATTCCTTATTCCCCACTCCCAATCTTTTGAATGAGATTATTTATGGATTTAAATATATGTATTTCAGAATGTACTTTACAGCTTTTATTATTGAGCTAGCATGTTGAACCAGTTAGGATAACTATTTCGAAATATAGTGATTGTAAGTAAGCTTGAAACTTCAGGAGATTCCTCGGTAAAAATTATAGTACTATTTACAGCTTAAATATGTTTTAATAAGTCTCGTTCCAGGATGATTCGCTGTTAGTACACATTTCATTTCGATTTACACATTAGATATCTTGTAGATACGTTTCAACCCCTGAATTTTAGCATGATCACCTACACATTTTATATTTGTTACCCACAATCTCCTGTTCTCCATCCCAATGCAAATATCATATTAATACAGAAGAACCCATTGAACAGTCTCAATTCAGATTATTCTTACTTCGTAGCTAAATAAATCGCAAATGAGACAGAGATACGGCTGAATCCAGTGATTGCAATAAAGCACAAAATATTCACAAATAAAATTCCATTATGCAAGAAAATCATTGTTTCACAATCCGAATATTGCCAATTGCATTACAAAAAAAAAACTATCAAAATCAGCACCAAAAAGATCATCTTACCAAGATGCATCAGTCGTCTCTGTCTCATTAACACGTTGACTGCCACAGTGAAAAAGGCCGTAGTAGCCAGACGCACTTTATTTCGTTTTTTAAGTCATAAATTGTCGAAAATATTTGAGTTTAGTTATCAGAGACTGTAGGTCTTGTTTTAAATTATACTGCGACATTAATTTCATGCAAACATTTTATAACAGTGTTTAAATAATCCAGACACTTTTCAATGTACGTGTCACCCATATTTGGGTGACGTGGCAGTCAAAGTGTTAAAGACATCTCCGCCCAGAGCCCAAAACTAAATCGAACCTCGTAATGTTCCAGACAATCTAGAACAATTCAAGCTAGTACTCTACGGCACGGAGACATCCCTAGAGTTCGAAGACGACCTGGACCGGGACAAGCCTGGACCGCCGGTGAACCATCAGGAGGCGATACAGGACAACTCGGCGATCGGCGCCAGGCACAATGCGGTGGAGACGGAGGGGGATCCGTGGATGGGCAGCCAGCAGGTAGATCGGGTGTCTCATCCAGAGGTACAAAGACCGACGACCGAGAACCAGACGAGCGGTTGCAGTTCCGTGGAAGCTGCTAGTGGCAGGTGCCTAGGTGGGTGCCTAATTCTACTCCTTCTAGCCTACCTGACCGGCGAAGCCAGCTGGGGGAACGTGGTAACCAGCTGGCGGGAGCCATCGAACGTACGTAGTCGTAGCGATCTCGAGGTGTACGACACCACGAATCCTCCAGCCACGATAACGTCGAGCAAAAGAATGTCCTCTCTCGTGTTCAACGTAAGCCCAGCGATCGACAGGTCATCATCGAGGGCTACGCGGTGCTCATGATGACATCCCCGGACGATCGACACGTTCACCTCTCGGGGCACGGTTTAAACCGACCACTTCGCCCGCCCCGTCCCCCCAAAAGGTGTCGACGCGTTCGTTCGAACTGAGTGTGTTGTGATTCCCTGAGACACGAGCCGACTACGGAGAGACACCACCACACACACGTACACACCCGTGCCGCTCGGTGGTCTCCAATCTTCTCCTAGGACGTGTTTTCACGTCCGGAGACGCGGACTCCCGAGAATGTGCTGAACATCGAGCTTAAAAAAAAAATAAAAAAATGAGAGAAGTCCTACAAGGGCCTGTCCGAGTGCTTTTAATCTGGACACGCCCTATCGCTCACCAACGTGTTAGTTATTTGAATGGAATAATTAACGGCGACCTCGCTAGAAAGAAAGTAGAACCGGAATAAGATAGACGACGATCGACCGCGGAGAAAATCGATTTCCATATCGGTGAACGGCTGACCGCGTGCTGGGAGGGAGAACGTTCACAATTGTGTTCGTTTTGAATATGCAGCGGTCTCTTCGTTTTTTATGCCGATGAATTATTCAATATGGATATTGCCTGTGTATCTTCGAGACGATTTTGCCGTGTTATTCCGAAAGAATTGCTCGGCAATTGATCAATCTCGATTGCTACTCGAACCGACGACGTATTCGAGAGTAAGAATAAAATGTCTAGTATCCACGGTTTTCTCTGTGTTCGATCCAGAGAGAGAATGAGTGAAAATACAATTTTTTTTTCGATTGATGGGGCTTCCAGGCGAATGGCTAGCCACGTTTGATAACGCGCCGTTCCGCATCATTCGGAAACATCTCGCGACACTTTTTCTACGAAACGTAAATGGTGCCACCCGCGATACTGCCAGTACGAGGATCACGCTCATCGAAGGATCGCGTCCGAGCACGAGGATCCCGAAGAAATTGCCTCGCGTAACTTTAATATAATACCGTCACCGGTAAAACATCGGGAACCGTTTCGTTGACTCGCTACGTGATCGTTCCGCCGAGACGCTACTTTCACATCGAATGTCCTGAAAATAACCAGAATCTCTGTTTGCCAGAAGATACTCGATTGCACCAGTCCAGAATCATGAAAGATCACATCGTCGCCGCTTAAATCGCATAGCACAAGTACAGTGTTCCACGGTTATTTGATAAACATTGGACATGATCGTTGCCAAATTATTGTAAAAAAGAAAATAGTGGAATATTTCATACGCACGAAGAAGGTGATATTTTAAGAGCCAGAGACTACTGAACGAGACTCTGCGTAAGAACATTAATTTAAATATTGCGACTATATTTTGTTGCGAGTATTACTAATCGATTGACAAAAGTTTTCAGCTGAGAATGATTTCTAAACTCGGTCGCATTATAACCCTTTCTACTCGTGTGATTCCGTTTGGAATCATTTAACTTAGCGCTTACAAATCATATCGTTAGCCTGAACATTCTATGTGATATAACTAATTAATTATTTGATTAATTATTTAAATTATGTGGCTTACCGAGTAAGTCAGGGCAGAAAGAGTTAATGAATTTTCTCACGTACCTCCTCGATATACAGCCATAAAAAATTACACAAACTACCTTTTAATTTCAACCAAGATGGTAATATTTTTCTAAAATCACAAAATAACAAGGAAATTTCTAAAAAGTAATGATTATATCCTTCCGTAAATCATCCACAGAAGTTGTTCTCCAATCACGGAACACTGTATAGTTCGTCCATTTGTCACCCGTTTACGCAACCATTAACGATTCGAACAATGCTCAGCCAGCCTGTACACCTTGTACAGTGATGTTCCAGAAGAATTCACGGTTAAAAGAGAAACAAATATTTTAATAAATCCCGCGAACTATACATCCGCGTCTGAACTTCGATAGTTATTCACCGCGTATTGATTGACGAAACGAGCCAAACGTATACTCACGAGTATCTCTCTCATCCTTCATCTCTTTCATGCCCGCCGCTTCCACTCCACCCGTCCCCCTCGACTTTTCACTTTTATCTGCTCGTTCTTCTTCCTTTATGCAGCGCATTCCCTCTGTCTCTTTGCTTCCGCGTTCTTTTCGCCGAACTTTCTCCGCCAGCTTTCCCTCTTCCCCGTCATCCCACCACCCCGTATAACTTTACTTTGCCCGGAAGGGTAACATCAGCCGGGCTATCAGCACTGCCGAAATAAAGAGAGAGAGAGAGAGAGAGAGAGAGAGAGAGAGAGAGAGAGAGAGAAGTAGAAAAGCGAAACGAGGAAAGAGGTAAGCCCCGGCCCGTTCACGAGCCAGGCTGATGCAAACAGCCACGAAAGAAGATACATTGGATCCCCGATGTCGGAGCTTTAAAGGATACATTTACGTAACTGGGCGCAGGAGCCCAGGTTACTCTTGAACCCGCTTCGTTCCCGACCTTTAAACGGACCGCGGGACCATCTAGCAAAGTGCTCGCAATTTCGAGCGATGCCTGATGGGGAGACGTAGTTACGAAAGAATCTGGAATGAATTGCACAGTCGATTCGACCGGGTCCCGCGGAATTATAGATCGATGGAGTTCGGTGGTTTTGCGGCTTGACTGCGTCGCGGTTAGAGGGCAAACATCGTTTTAATGTTCAGTCGATTTCGACGGTCTCTTCGTTGGTCAATCTGGACCCGATTGCCTGTCGCTTCCACGCGGTTGTTTCATATGCAGGGTGTCGGGGGAAATGTGAAATGTGCTTTCATAGAGTGGATTCTAGAAGCAAAACTAACAAGGGAAGTTCGATAACCCAAAAGTTCCGAGTTTTTTTAAAACTTTGCAGGTTTGTTGGGGAGCTCAAGAGAAGTACAGTGCAATTCTGGTTTTTTATCTAATTTCAATTCTTTAGAGTGAAAACATCCCTTGAAGGTAGACAGGTGTTTCCATATTTCCCTGTATGTCTTTAAAACTATCGTAGATATAAAAAAATGGTTATAATAAAAATTGAATGGCTTTTTATGATCTATAGGACGATGCAATTAAATTGATAATTCATAAAATTGGGGGGGGATGTTTTTATTTAAACACATAATTTTTATCAATTTAATTGCATCGTTTTATAGGGCATAAAAAACCATTCAATTTTTATTCTAATCGTTTTTTTATATCTACGATAGTTTTAAAGATATACGGGAAATAATACCCAGTATATTCACGTTCAATATTTTCTTATCTGTATACCAGAAATGATATTTTACGTACATTTTCATATGGTGGATTTGATTCTCGAATAATTTTCATTTCGAACGGCAATACCTACTAATTAATCATTGAGAGAAATCGATGAGTAGAAATTAATGGAACACAGATATTTTCATATATTCACCCCATATTTAAAAATGATCGGCGATTGTACAAATTTTAATCCAACATTGAAGAACTTTGAAGCTCGTCGGGAACTCCATTAAAAAAATGAATAAATTTCATTATGATGCAATATGTCGAATTGAGCAGTGCAATTTATTAAAGCAATTTTCCGCTAGAACGAGTGCAATCAACAATTCCTGAATTAATTTATTGCAAATCAGGCATTTACTTTAGATAAACGAAATCATTTTTGTATCTGAAAATAAAAACTGTTATTTATTGAAGAACACCAATTATTATCGAGCCGTCGAAAAATATATGTTTGTCGAAGAGGTCGAAGCTGAATTTACTGGCGTGTGAAGAACAGTTTGATAACGGGAAAATTATAAAGTGAAAAATCAAATGAAACGCGATCAAAGTGTGACCCACCTGTTCATTGATAAACTATTCGTGCGGCGAACGAAATTAGACTATCTTTAAACGGAAGTTGTCGCATGAATGCCCGTACAATCCCATTAATTGGAAATACTGGTTCCCTTGTTTACTAGGTGATAACATTTAGGATTATGGAAATAGTTTGCAATTTAACAGAACATCAGGCATTGCGTGTAGTTGAAAACTTCTTGATTGTTATTTCTTATGTATCTTTATTCAGAGAGAGTATGTTTTGGAAAAGAATCGTCTAAACAATTTAATCAGTGAAAATATGACATTCTAGAATAATATTAGACAGAAAAAATAAACTTCTGATTATCTTCAATTTGTATTTTTGAAAATTCTATATAATTTTCTTGGCGTTCTCTTTTTCTTAACTCTAAATTATGTCACGATACTTTATTACAAAATTATGAATAACAAAAGACAGCCATCACGGAACACTGATACAAATACAAGTAACTGAAATATAATTTGACTAAAGACATTGAGTTTTATGAAAATTTAAGATTCAACGCATACCTATTGATTTTTTTACTCATATAGTTACTTATTCTTTGTTAAGTTTGCCGATACTAAATTTTCATTACTAAATTCAAAATCTTTTCATGAAAATTACATTCACGAAAGAATTCAACCAGTATTTAAGGGAGCCCTCGCCTGTAACCAAACAAAATTGCGATTACGGATCTGCATTTAAATAAGCAGTATTCAAGTGTCATTTACCGAATCACATTAAATTACGGAAGCAACGAAGGGAATATCCTTGGGTCTGAAGTGTCCTCATAAATTGACGGATAGAGTACGCACGAAGTACGCATAAAAGGCTTAAAGTATTTAGTTAAACCGTCGTCAAATGGATCGAGTAACCCAATTCATTGACAAGGGGGGGCATCGTTTATGTTCCTCGGTTCGACCTGCTATTTCGTCGTCCGTAAAGGATCGTGGGTACGAGGTAACCACAGGCATGGGCCTTTCTCATTCAAGTAGCTCCTGGATTCAAACCGCCGATCGGAAGGAGGAGCCAGTTCAACCGTCGATGTATTGAACGAAAACACGAGTCCCCGAGTGAGGCAAACGTGACCAAATATCGAGCTGTCCTCGTACTCTGTTCATTTCCATGGAATCACGGTTTCTCTGAAACAAACAAATGCATTCGAAGATTTGATGTTTCGATCATATCGAACATCACATAAACACTTAATCGTTTCTAACGATCTGGATCGATGCAAATGAAAAAAAAAAAAAATACTTTCATTGGTATGCTTGGATAGTGGAGATTTGAACTGGAGGCAATACAATTTAAATTATATGTGTATTATATTATGTATGTATTGAGTAGCGTAACGTAATTTTATGTGATTTTCTGTATGTGAACTTTTCCAAGTTCGTTAAGATTACTTCAGCTGCATTGATTTGGTGAACCCACGATATGCTTTTATAAATCATGCGGAGACTCAACGAAAGACATGAAAGATTCCTAATGAAATAAGGAATGCAATATGGGAAATAAATTCTTTTTCCTGAAAGCAAAGCCCTAAATATTATTGGAGTATGAAAAACTAAATTGATTAGTTTTGGTGTTCAAGAGTTACGTGTTTGATGAACTTTGCCAAAGGAGAATAATGTGGTGAATGACATATCTAAAAGTTTGTTTAAAGAATCCCACGGCAAATGAGATACCATACGCGTCACGTAAGAACGAAAAGTGGACGCTGAACTGATGGAAACAAAATGAAAAACCAGGCCAACGATGTTTGAACGACCCAGTTCGTTGTTAATTGGTATCATTGGTGGTCAACCACAAAGAGGAGTCGAACGGAAGGTACTAATGACCTCTCTCCTTGAAGGGAACTCTACAACGGGAAGGTTTAATTGTTCCTACTTCGATTAACATTCGTGTCGACATATGATACATGGAAATTGGTTTGCATTAATGCACCGATTTATTATATTACATCATTATATTAAACGCATCGATCGTAATCTGAACTTATGTTCTATTTCTCAGATTTTGCGAAATAAAGGACAAAATTCTTAATAAATCCGACCGTTGGGTTAGCCTTTGCAATCGAATGATTTAGCTGAACTGTTAAATATCTACCGTGAACGACAGAACATAGAAATATGGAAATAGAAAGTGACGGAAATGTTATTTCTTCGTTATACAATGGACTCGATCCATCATCGAATGGGAATTAAATAGAACTGAACACGTTGTAAATTACAGAATCATAGGTCTTCCTTTCTAGCTACGGAAATAGCAGTGATTTCCGTGCTTTTAGTTTATGGTTAAACGCGCAGATCGCGTGACGCCGAGCTATATTTTTCGTATTTTATCATCGTCTGTGATCGAAACATGTTTAATGCGTTTCTAATACCTTGCTTCCTGTGAATTCACGCTTTACCTCCTCTCGCCTGCTTCTCACTCTTCTTAACCACTTAACTGTCTACCGATCATTGGAAAAATATCGTTTGTCATTGAATATATAAATAAATAACCACCTTGTGGCTCACGACAACGAAAAAACAATAAGACCAGTGCAATAATAAATTGTTCCCACGTTTTCAGGAAACGATGTTATTCCACATTATAGCGTCTCGCAGATTTGTTCACGTACTGATTATAAAAATTATCTTGTCTTCTCTTTATTCTTCTGATTTTGAATATTCTATTAAACACTGTAGTCCAGCAAATGATTACAGTGTGCATATACTTTGAACAGATCTCAAGTTATAACAGATGAAATGTTGACTTCTGTGATTTGTCTATGATCATGTATAAGTGTATAGATTTATACCCTCGAAATTGTAAGAAATTGGTAACAGTTAATCTATTATATTCATATTGACATTAAGATTTCGAAGGATTAATAGAAAGATTTAAAAAATAGTTTCTTTCGTTCTGGATGGTTGTAATGGTATTTTGTTGAACACATAACAATCATGATTACTGGTTCTCAATATACATCAGCAAGTGTATAATTAATTTTTTCCATCAACTTTCCTAATAGTTGATACAATAATATTTTTCACCTTCATTAATTACGGTTCAGACAAGAATTAGGTGGAGACTCTTTTCTTCTATTGAAGACTAATATGTTGTTAAAGTCTACTATAATCAATCAGGTTTCAAAAATAGCCTAATACAATATTGAACAAATTTCTGAGCCGTTCTTTTTCTCAATATATTTTTTCATTTACCTCTTAGCAAGTGCTTCCTTCCTCCTCAACCACTCAACATCCACAATGGTTTCTCCATTCCCTCATTCCTTTGTTCGGACTACCCCGAAACAGTTAATGTGATTTCTCTATAGCAAATACACGTCTCCGGGTCAAGTGTCGCGGTTGTTATCGTTCGTTTTGCCGTCTATTTGTTGCTCGTTGTTATTACATCGCGAATATCATATCAATGTAACCGGAGGCCGAGCAATAATGCCGTCGAAAACAACCCGATATTGTCGTTTTCACGTGACGCGTACCACTGGACGCGATTCGGCCGGCTATGTTATCTAGCTACATATCATTTTCAACGTGAGGGTGCTTCTACATTGAATTCAAGCGTTGCCTTTCATTCCACCGATCTATACCATCTGGCCGGCTAACGAGACGACCATGAATGCTCATCCGATCCCCCGCATTCACACTCGGCCGATCACATTGGCCGACTTAAACTTAGATCCGTTTCACCTAGCGATTGGCCATCAAGTCGTTCAAACGTGTTCCAACATCTGGAGAGGAGTTTAAAGGGTCCTAGCCCAGTGTGATTTTAATGAGGCGATGAAATTGAAACTTGCGTGTAAAAACTTTTAAAACAGTCTGATGAAACGTTTCAACCTTCGAGTTCGAGCCGTCAGTCTTTAATATTCGATGTTTGAATGGTTTCGTCAAACTGTTTGAAGAATTTTCAGTTTTATCGTCTCGCCAAGATCAGACTCGGGTTGGACGGTTCGAACTCCTCGTATTTATAGAAGACCAAACATGTTTGACACTGTTTGTTCTAGAGACCAATCACTAGTGGGGTATTGGAGACTTGACAGTCATTTTTCGACTTGAAACCTTTGAAGTTTAAAATGTTTAAGGTTTGAAACGTTTAAAGTTTCAAAGGTTTGAGGTTTGAAAGGTTTGAGGTTTGAAGGGTTTGAGGTTTGAAACGTTTGAGGTTTGAAAGGTTTGAAAGGTTTGAGGTTTGAAACGTTTGAAGTTTGAAACGTGTGAATTTGTAAACGTTTGAAGTTTGAAACCTGTGAATTTGTAACCGTTTGAAGTTTGAAACGTTTGAATTTGCAAACGTTTGAAGCTTAAAACGTTTCAACGAGCCGTTAGGAAAGTTCACACACGACTTTCAGTCTGGTCGTCTGTCCAGAATCAAACTGAACCTAGGACAGTGAAACTCCTCGTATTCATAAAAGATCAAACATGTTTGGAATGGTATGTTCACGGCCCTACAACCAAATTCACCTGACCTATCCTCTCAAACCTCTATCGTCGAAACTCTCCAGCCTCTATCCAGCTACTCCCATACCAGGAAACACGATAATTCCCTAGAACTCGCAACGACATGAAGTTGAACGAAGTGTAGAAACCAGCACGGTCTTTTTTTCAGCCCAAGGTTATAGCCCTACGGGCCTGGACTACGCGAGCGTTATCACGCGTTGCATGCAAAACGCGTTCGATGCCCCTCAGTTCTATTGACTGCAGCCACGTTCTCAGCGATACGCGTCACACGCTGCGCGCAAACGGACCTGCGTTTTTTTTTTTGTCGAATCGAACGCGTTCAGCGTGTAACAGCCGAACCGACTGCACGAGCAGCATTTGCCATGCTGCCTTCAGTGTGTATGGAGACAGAAACAAAATGCAGCTCGTACCTGGTCACGTTTTCAACGTACAGTATCTCGTTTACGAGGCGCTGTATGTCCGTTGCGCGTCGACTCGTTCCATCCGAGCAACTAAAGCTGCGTATTCATCTTTGTGAGCCCCCTAACAAGTACCGAATGAGCGCCGGTGTGTTTGCTGCGAATGCTCATTCGGGGATAGTACAGGCTCCATTCAGAGCCCACATGAACACCAATCCGTGGAATGTTTAAATGCTTTCGGGTCTACAGAAACGATCGAATACGTCAACATTGAGCGTGCATCCGATCACGTGATCATTTTGATCTATCGATATCGAGTAGATCGAGCAGCTCGACGTATCCTCGGTTTACCATCTACAACAACGATTGTTCAATGCTCATAGGATGCTTATTCGAAGGCGAATGTTCAGGTGACTACGTGGCTTCAGATAGAAATTGCGTGACGCGAAAGCAACGCTTGTCTATGGATCGATTACGTGTGGCAGAGTAACAGAAACGGCGCGTAAACCGCTCGTATGTTTCAGGCCTAATTAACTTTTAACTACAGACGACTCATCTGAGAAATTAGTCATCCAGTTAGAGCCAGTTTGCAACATTGTTGACCCTCGGAGCACTGACGGTTTAGCTGTCCCACGGAAGCTCGTAATGGGTTAATATTGACCCACACATGTCCCCTTTTTCTTTTATCACTTAGGTACGAGTATGTTATCTTTGATTATAAAAACTGATATTCCCAACTTTGAAGATTGTCTTTTTTAGCACGTTGATTGTCACAGTGGAAACAACCGTGCGTAACCAGACACGCTTTATTTTTGTTTTTTAAAATTATTATCGAAATTGTATGCGTTTAGTTAGTAAAGCTTGTTGGTTTTATTTTAAATTATACCGCAGATATTAAATTTACTGCACTATTTTCAATTTCTTATAAAATTACTAAATGCTTCGTAACTATTTCTTGATTGATTCTTCGAGACTGTGAAATAAAAATGATATGAATACAAAATAGAAACTAATGCTCAGTTTTATATGATACTCAAGGAAATCTTACTGGTAAATAACAAATGAAATCAGTATTTTCAAACGGAGCGAGTACGTCTTTTCTTCGAAATACAGAACTGAATACTGATCTAATATAAACAGTCGTCGGTCTCGAACAGTCATTGTAAGCTGAAGTGTTTCGACGAAGCTTCCAAAAAATGTGGGTTTTAATAGACCTGACAGAGGCGTCCGAGGATTAAATAACCAACCGAATGTTATTTTCGGTTACTGTTATGGAAATATTTTGGCACTCATTGTCAGTTGAAGGTATTGAAACATTAGAGCTTCCAAAACTGTTCACTAGACAGATGGTGTTAATGATATAAAAATTCAGACTCTTCTCTGAGACGAGTTGTCTGTATTATTTAAAGGTTAAAGCGGCACGGTTTCGTCGTTACTTTCGTGTCTAATGGTATATAGGTGACGACACACGAATATAATTATAATTGTTATTCTATCTATAGTTTCGTGTTGCTATATATGTTCATAGTTAGACAATTTTTAGCGTTATCAGTCGACCACGAGCTAGCGAATGTACCCCCTCGTGGATGTTTTCGGTGCGTGATGTGAGCCGCGGGAACATACTTACGAGAACTTTGATTGATTTCACCTAATTACCATACGCACAAAACAGTTCCTGGGAATTTATTCAGTGCCCAGAATTCGAGACATTCACGGTACTCGCACGTCGTTCGTTTACGATGAGGTTCGTGTATGTTTAAGTTAATCGAAGGAGTAAGAAAATACGCTTCCATGTATCGGGCGTCCCGAAATATAGTAAATCCTCGATGAGTGTTTAAAGGCTCCTCGACATTGAACATTAAATATTTCATAAACTAATGGCCATGTGTGACTGAAACAAATATCATTGGCTTCAGAATTCCAAGCTGTGCTAAACCTCACTTAACCCTCAGAGTACTGGACTCGCGAGACGTCCTAGGCCGGATCATTTTTGACTCACATCGATAGCTTACTAACACAAAGTCGTGGTGACTCGAGCTCGAGGCCCTTATCGACACTGTAAAATTTTTGTCGATTAGAAGAAGGGATAGTGATTAAAAGGAAATAGGGTGAGCCGAAGACGTAAGACAATACTTCTGCGGTATCCTAGCCCGGCCGTTTTCATACAATGTCACAAGTCGATCCGTTCCCGAATTACGCGGACAGATCCATCATTGTTGCGTATCGTTCTCGCGAGCGCATGAGTGTAACTCCGGCACCGTCCACGGAGGGTTATAAGCGAGCGTTACACCTGCGGACCTCTCCTTGTCAGTGCTGAGGAACCTTCGAACACTCATCCAGGATTTACTGTATGTGACAAAATTTTCGCTAAATGATACACTGGGAATATAGAATGGAATTTTTCTTGAATAGATGAAATTTTGGCTTAAAAATGATATTTTATTTTGGGGGGAATACTAATAATTTGATGGATTTGGAAAGACGATATAGTATTTTGTAATACGTGGAGTAGGTCCAGTACACGCTTTCTTCCGAGAGATATTGCATTTACAAAGATATTGGGTCATTATATAGAATGTTAAAGGAATCAAATATATTTGAAAAAAAGTTCCTGTAAACTGGTATCCACAAATGTTCTTGCGTCTATATCATTTCTAAAAGAATTTCTCTGGATTAACCCTAGAAGCCTTCTGTAGTGAGCGTTGAAATCAATCGTTGAAACGACGAACGAATATTTCATACTATTTTTATAAAACGCCATTTATTGCTCTAGCTACTACTATTATTAATATACTATAAAAGAATATATATTTCGAAGGAAATAAAAATTAATAATAATCTAAAAACTAATATATAATGTGAGGAATTTACATATTCGTCGAGTTTCAGTGTTAGAGAAGGTAATAATAGTATTTCTAGGGTTAATTGCTGTTCAGTATGAGGATTCTATTCAGTATAGAATTCTTGATGTAAAAATCTCAAAATCAGAAATTCGATTCTTAAGACTTCTACTTTAATTGATCTAGTAATTCTTTTCATTCTTGTTTTGATAAAATTATCTGTGAAATGTAAGTCTATAGTTTACATATAAGGAAGAAATAATGTATATTTGTGACAAATATCTGTCATTTAACTATATTTTTAAACGCATTATTCTATATTTTTAGACATCACGTGGGACGCCCTGTATTAATAGTTAACGCTTCGGAAGAAATCGTTCTGTTCGTCGAGCTTTCATTCGTGTGTACTTAGACACGACTTAGAAACGGGTGATCTATTTCAGATACTATCGTTTATCGTACGTGATAATTTCGTTTACTAGAATACAGCTCCGCTTATTGTATATTGAGCTTTTTAGTTATCAGTTCCGTGGATGGCGCAAACCAACGGTTTCGCAGCGATTCAGATTGAAAAATGAAAGGGCCATACGTAACGCGCATGAAAAAGTGGAATACAAATGTGTTCAAAGAGTAATGGGCGTTGGTGCGTTTATTGTCAAGAAATCCAGGCAAAAAATTTCACTTGAAGTTTTATTTTTTTGTAATAAAAACAATCTGATTGAACGTCAGCTTTCTCGTAAATAGATAATTCAACTGCACATGGTTTCTATATCGCGAATCATAATACTGTACCAAAATTTTTCAAAAACTTCAGTGCTCAAGAGAGTTCAAAATTTTTGGAAGTTCCATGAACAAAAAAATATTAATAAAAAAGAACCCGTTACTGCCAAGTAATATAATTATTAGAGTTCCGGATTCTTATGTTACAATTACTTGGTTATTGAAATTGACTCGAATTCGTAAACACATATTGAACTTGATCCCATCCCTAATAATAATTGCAAAAGTGAGAAACAATATTTCATAATAATAGAAGGAAACCGTTATACTATCTGAATAAAATGTTACAGACAAAACTATGTTTCTGTGAAAATTCGCACTAGTGTAGTGTCTGAGGGTTAACGATTGAATTCTATCTACCTGGAACGATAACAGAGTATGGAAAACCCTAGATGAGCTGAGACCGAGGGAGATAGTTGTTTCGAAGGTATCTCTCAGTACCTCTCCTTTTCTTCACTTACTATCCTGTAGAAAATTTGGGTTTAGGCAGATATAGATGCGACTGTACGTTCAGAAAATATTTCTGTAAGAATGAAATAGGGATACCTCTCACACAGCGTTTCTTATCTAACAGACCGGCGTCACCTCCAATAGTCACAGTTATCGTTGCAGGTAGGTATAGAGTTCAATAGGGTTAACGTATCCGCAGTCTAGTAGCGACTAAAGTCGATCGCCGGTTCAACGATTAATTCAAACCATGAGAGTAATAGAAATCTTGAGAAACAATTGCGCGTCGTGTGTTCATCGCGAAACAATGTCCACAAAGATTTCGGGGGACTCGATTAAATTTCGAATTTTGCGAGAGCACGCCAGTGGGAAACGTGCTCGGAATTGGCGAGTGTCGGCCGAGAACAGCTTCAGGCCGGTCACGGGACATTTTCACGGGTGAAAAGGAAGCTCTAGGACGCGGAATGGCGGCGATGATCTCCGATATTTTTCGAATACTCGATTGACTTGAAGGTCCTCTTCCCATCAACGAGCAAACGGCGAGACGAATGGGCTAGAAAGATGGGAGATAAATTCCGAATGGATTCGAGGTCGTCTCGAAACGAATAAGAAAAGATGGAAGAAATGAAACAAATACGAAAGTACACACCGATTATTACGTGTATATTGGGTTCTAACAATAAGAGTCAATTATTCTAATCAGCGTGGAGAGTGGTAGTCCAGTGTGAGGGGAACGGAACATTGTAAACGTGGATCGATATCTACGTAGTAAAGGATTTTTTGGATGTGTTAAAAATTCGTTCAGGTGTGAAGTATCTTCCAAGATGTACAAATACGTCGGACGACACGGCTGGACAGTCGAATTACCTTGCGCCTCTGTTGGAACACACTGTTTCCGTGGAACGATATCGTACCTTTTTAACACATTGATCGTACCGTGTCACTGTTATACGACTGCACTATTGTTCGTTTAATAGTTAACCACTTATGGTTTTCGATACATATCGGTTACAGATAATTTGTACATATTGTTATAGTAATTAATCGATTGTTTTCTTCTATGAATTACTCTTTAAGGAATGACTTTAACTGTTGATTAGTAATATTTAATTCTTATAAGTATTGTTACTGTGTATTAATATTTAATAATCTTCTCCCAATTCTCGTCATATTCATCGGAATATGAAGTAATAGTCATTGAAGAAACGTGATTGTATTTTCTGAATATAGACGCTGCCACGAAGAAGTTAAAGGAGCCGCTATGATAAAGCGATTTAATGATCGATGATTTGAAATTTCCAATTCTGACGATCGATACAAATGGATAACTCAAGAGACAATTAGTTCCTCTATTAATAATATTCATATATTAACAGTAAAACAATAACCGTGCTACCTGTTAGTAAAAGTTTATCCCAATTGCATAAAATCCGTTGTTTAATATTGGTGTTATCATAACTCCGTTACTATACAAAGATAAATTATTTTTCACGCTTTATAACGCTGAGTAAATCACAATGAAATAGAAATTTCACGAAAATGTGGCAAAACTTAACTTTACTTTTGACATAATATAATTGTTAATAGAGGAAATAAGATTGTGTTTATTTTCATATTTTGAAATTACTCGACGCAAAATTCTATGAACCTCCCACAGCCTTCTCATAATGTATTCTAAAATATTTTTTTTTCACAATCTCATCTCTTTGATATCGTAATATCGTATACATGAGAAGAGCCTTTCCTCGAAATGAACAGTATTAAATTTCCTCATTTACAGCCGCAATCGTAAACGCGTATTTTTAATAAGAACCTGAAATCCGACTTCCCTTGGATGTAAAATTGAAAAACAGAAATTTTCATATATCTCGAAATTCTGTTTCAATTTTATCGGGTCCGTGTAAAAGTTTCGATTCATTTTCCGCAGGTGATTTGATCCTCACGGATTTCTGGAAACAACGAACAGTTATGTCAATGTATTTTTCGTCGATATCAATGCAATAAAAATTGTTGTTCCGAACAAACATTGACACGATTGGGTGCGTTTTAATATTTAAAACAAAATTGGAATTGTACCTCTAAAAAGAAATAAAGAAATGAAAGGAATAAACATTACAAACACCGCAAAAAACGTTGATCTGTTATGTCAATCCCATTCTGTGGTGAACTGTAGATTTATTAATACAATTCAATTATAAAAACCCACACAATAATACTAATCCATTAAGTAATAATTTCTTTTGAAAATACGTATGTTATAAAGGAATCATTACGTGTATCAATTATTATTATGTTATAATTAAATTTATTACCAGTCCACTGTTTTAGAGGAAAACCCATCGAAACTTGTGCACTGACCCGAAATCCTATAATAGAATCTCTAACCGCGTAAAAATAGTACAGTGTTATGGTTTCCAATGGTCTCGACTACTTTACGAAACGGAGTGACAGTTTCCAACGAGTTCGAATGTTCGTCACTGTCCAGCTGCGTACCGGTCCGCCATATTGTTAATGTATCTATTGTAAATGTTTGTATGTAATTGTAAAATGTATCTTTGCTTGGAAAGAGCGACATATCCTAAGTTATAGAGTTCTGCGAGCGACAAGGGAAACGAGAGAGATGTAAGGTGCGTATAGCCCCGACGTGTTCACGCCTTCACACCGCTTTCTTCGACCTCGTGTCTCGGTTCCTTCTCGTCTCGATGAGTCCTGCCAGAAAACCGAGGTTGGACAGGTGGAGAGGTAGACAGAAGTGTGCTGCTCCCCCTGGTCCCGAGATTCTTTCGTGCAATTAGCAAAAGCCTCGGCGGAGCGACGAGAAGGGAGGAAAAATAGGGAGGAAAGGTTGTCAGGGCATGCCACGTACGTTTATGTACACATATACATAATATATTGTATAAGTAATTGCAACTACTATGAACCATTATATGCGACATTGAAATTTGTATATCATGGATGAATTAAAAGAGGAGAATATCCTGAACAAGAATACCCGTCGGGCATACGTTATTGATTCACGAAACTGAAAAGATTGGTATTAATCGAATCGTGTCAAGAACTGATTAGAATATTTATTCGATCAGATCTTGATTAAACGCGCACACACCTGGCCTCTGTTTGATTTTTGGGAGACAGGTACGTGCCACTAAAGCATGATTTCGTCGAATTTTACGTGGTTATGGCAAACATCGGGTCATTCGGGTTGCATGTTCAGCAGATTATTCTGGTTGTGTGTATATGTATCTGTATTTGTCGCATGACTGATCGCTCAATTTAGAACGGATAGTGGTGTTTCTATGGTAAACTATTATTTAATTGAATTGTTACTCGAACAACGAAAATTTTATTCGCTGTTCTAGGCATCATGGGATAGTGACGTTCGCTTTTAATTATTTGTTAATTGGGTGGTGACTCGGAACCTTTCATTCGCAAAGTCTTAATTTAACAAGTGCTTCTTCGATTAATTAAAGAGTACTTAAAAAAAACAATCGTGACAAAAACACGGGATGATGCGAAATGAAGCTTTTAAAATACATATTACAATGCCAGAGAATGAACTGTTACTTTGCTGGAAAAAATTGTTAGTCGTTGATCTAATCGATTTCAAACATTTTTTAAATAGTAAGAGATGTACAGGTTGCTGCATAATTAGAAGTTTAACCACGGACGATGTGATTCTACCTGAAAAAAATACATTACAGAATGAAAATTATTTGAATGAAACTTCATTTTCGAGAAAGTAGAATTTCCAAACTTTTATTAAACTTATTATTACGCTATCTCTATTTGTAATAAACAAAATCTAAGTGGTGCTCGAATACGAATTACACGAATCTTTAGACTCTGTTTTGTCTAATATAACAAATTTAATTCCACCAATTCGAAATTTTTTTCCTTGTAGAATTACCTCGTATGTTGCATCACTGTTTTTTTTACAATTTTGTTATTCTTATTACATTCTTTTTTTTTAATTACCAATGCCCTGTGTCTTGTAACTTTGGAAACCGTTATATCAATCGGTCGCTGCTACTGTCAAGATTATGTCGTCTAGCGGCGTTGAAATTTAAAAAAATGAACCGAACTACTACACACTTCGAGAAGTCAGATAATGAGATAAATGTTAATGAAGGGATTTAGAAAGATTTGAAAACAAGGTTGGGGAGGCGGTCGCCACGGCCGGGGGACACTGTTAAAAGTTAACATAGGAATAGATTTTAATTTAACTTTTGTGTATACGGAAAGTTTTCTGCTTGCGTTTCATGAATAATTCAGTGAACTTTCACGTGAACTCTGGCGAAGGGTCCTGTATTACCTGTATTTGAATAATGAAAATACTTAACAGTTTGCCTAGTTAAGCAATGTCGGCTAATAGCTCCAGCTCGCGAGACCGTGTATGCCCGTAATGACTCTCGTCAATTTTTAATTGTTCGACCGTGTAACGATTTGACGACGGGGCTATATTTCGAAATGTGTAAGTTCCGAGTAATCTTCAAATATCATATTTTATCTAAAATATATATTGATCTTTAATTATCGAACTTTCTTTTCCTGCAATTTTCGAATACCTTAATATTATGCTTCCACTGCTTGGTTTGTTGTTACTAATACGTTCAATATTTTGCATGGGATATTTGTTTAATAGAACGAATGTTACTGATTCGTCCTGTTTTTGTCCCGTTTTGTTGACGAGGTTGTTGCATGGATTCTGAAGACTGTAACGTGTACACTATACAACGTAATTCTGAATATCCAAAATTTTTTACTTTGATATAATAGATATATGTAGCTTATTTATGTACTTGCACTATACTGGATGATTCTGAAGACTGGGCTGTATTATAGCTCTTTTCGGAGCAAGTATTCGAACGAGTTTTAGAAGTGTTACATTTTTAAAATAGTTTCTACCAGGATTGTTACTAGACAGTAATTGAATATATTGAATTATATATTTATGCATAAGTAATAATATACTTATATATTATTAATTATATATTTAATTATCGTATACTTATATATAATTAAACATAGTACATGTTAGGATGTTTTACTCGTGTGTAGTACCTATATCTCGTTCAATGTTTCTTACTTTTCAACCTCAATAGATCATACATTAATGATCTACGCAGAATGAAAATGAACATAGATTGGTTTCGAATAGTTTATAATGTAATATTAACGCGGAAGCTCGAAACTGGATCAATTTTGACCTACATAACATTGAACTTCCGATCATACGTATTTTTCAATCAGCTTCTGAAGTACTAAAAGTCATACATATAAATAATCCGTTTAAAAATATATATATATATATATATACAATGTGCTTCGAATATATAAATATTTCACTCTTTATATTATTTATATACATAGGGTACATAAAATGTTACTACACATTTTGCAATGTATTCATTTAAACTCGTAGAGGCGGATTAAAAGTGGCCCAGTTTCGCTTCGACTGCAGTTGTAGGTTTCAGGTTCAATAGTGCATATTTTGGAAAAAATATGATTACAAAATTTTACAGTTTTGTCATAGAAAAAAGCTATTTTACTGTCCAGTGCTTTTAAGCATCCTGTATACAGAATTTACACACAAAGTAGAAATTTTGTTAAATTTATTTATAAACAACTGACCCTAAGGAAGATGGCAATTGTTGTGATGTGAAAAGCTTATTTCTCGTATTAACCTTTTTTATCGTAATGCTATTACCAACAATGTTCCAGATAATTATTAATGATACTATATTCTAGTACATTAGTTATAATAAGTTACACATCAACAGTTTATATTGGTATATTGACAATTGCTTACTTTATGTAGCAGTACATATTTACATGTCTGAAATTATTAAAAAATTCTGATTATAATCGCGTTTCTAGAGACCCAAACATTTTTATACAAAATTTTGATAACAGCGTATCGAAAGCTACAACTTGTTCTTTTTACTGTACATCTATGCAGCTTCGATTTTCGATTTCATGTGTTTGTCTGCTTTCCTCGATTGAACGAAAAATTCTCAAGCAATATCTTCTTTATCAGATAAATCTTTCAATGTCCTACAAATAAAACTCGTATTGACTTAGATTAAGAAATTGTATGTCTCATGATATCTATAAATGTCAACTCTCATTGCCCTATATAGGATGTCTCAAAATAGCTTCGACTCCTAGAAGTGACGGGTTCCCAGGATGATTTGAAACAACTTTTTCCTTAGCAAAAATGTTATCCGAGGCTTTGTTAACGAGATATTTACGAAAAACCCCGACCAATCAGAGCGCGAGTCTGCCGGCCGAGCTTCCATGGTAGCGTTGGTTACGCGCTGCGATTGGTAGCCAACGCTACCGCGGAAGCTCGGCCGGCAGACTCGCCCTCTGATTGGCCGGGGTTTTTCGTAAATATCTCGTTAACAAAGCCTCGGATAACATTTTTGCGAAGGAAAAAGTTGTTTCAAATCGTTCCAGGAACCCCTCAATTCCGGGAGTCGAAGCTATTTTAGGCCACCTTGTATAATCACTGTATGTCATGAACGCTTGATAAAATCGATAAACAGTGGAGCTACCACGGCCTATCCGTCGGCTAAACTACCTCACTGTCACGTGTAGCCTGTACGAAAAGAAATTTGGCGGAAAAAATTGACAGCACTTTCCGACGCGACAGATCGAATTTCCCGCGAAAAGAGCCCTGGAACATTTCGCGCGAGGAAAGAAAGGGGAAAAGAAAAAAAAATCATCGCTCGCGCCGTTTATTTGGAAGATCAAAATTGAATTCGCACCTCGGTCGCCCAGTGGGGCAAAAGAACAAAAGAATGGGCTACTTGCTGCACCTGAAGTGTCACGTGTGTCTGCTTTATCCTCTCTACTCCATAGCAGGTTCTGAAAACGTATTTAGGTACTTGGGGCTCTCCGGAGTTGCGGTGCGGATTTTCTCAGACCAGCCAACCACCACCACCACCACCATCACCAACTACCATCACCACAACCACATCCACATCCACAACCAATCAAAAACACCTATCCCCCTGATCGCTTCACCAGCACGGTGAGTCTTACTTCTCTTTCGTTCTGTTAATGCTCCTGCGTGTGTCCTCTCGCTGAATGCTGCTTCGAGTAACTTGAATCGTGGACAATGGTCAGGTCGTTAATAAGTTATTGATTACCTTTTTGTAGATAAGCTGTGACTTTTACGTAGTAAGACTCGAAAGTATCCGACCTAAGGCTGACTTACAGGACAAAATGATACGTTACTTGTTCATTTAGTAATACAATTTGACTGTATATTAATATATGTATATAAATAGTATATAATGAAAGATACGAATATTTTGTTAGTTTTTTTTTAATTGAAGTTGAACATTATTCCTTTAATGATTACTGATCGATGTTCTACGTTATTGAATTATCATTTAGACATTTGACATTAAGTCATTTTTATACATTTGATGATACACTATTAATTTGATTTTCGGTGATTACAAATTTATCATGGAATAATGTAAATGTAGCATCGACCTCGGTTCTAGTTACTCCGACACAACAAGTTCTGTTTATTCCGCTGGGGGCGTTACCGTCTTTTATCTAACACATGTTGATTTTGCTTCTTTTTCATGGTTTATTTGTATTTGTATAGTGCCTGGAGTAATAAATGTAATACATGTTCTGTTTTGCAGTTGGGACGATAGTTCTGGTACAGTATTCTTCTTTTCCTTGCTTTAATGCTTGTTGTATTCATAAAAATGAATTAACTGCATCGTATGACATTTTTACTTTTTCATACCAATCACGGCACGTTCTTTGGAATTCTGTAATTTTTAAATATTAAAATACGAATTCCTTCGTAAATATACCTAGATACAAGTTTAAAGTATATTGTACATATTTGAATGTTATAAAAGGTAACTAGATTAAAATCATTTATATGCATATTCATAACTTTTAAAAATTATATTTCTATAGTGAACTTTTTGACGTGAATAAAGCTGTTGTAAAAGTTTTCCTATTAATTTGAAAGTTGATCAATATGCATTCAGTTCAATCATGTGTCATAATTAACCAAAGATTATGATAACGAATACAATTCCGCATGCAGAGTAGTTGTGTCATAGTTGTTGTAATTAGTGGCTAGCAAGGTGTACATTCCATAGTTATTTCATACTTGCTTAATTTTTTTGTGTCAATATAGCCTCCATAGTAATCTATAGTTACTTGTAAAATCGGGATATTCTTATATTAGGGCTGGGCGAATAAAACTTCGAGACCTTCTTTCGAATGTATATCGAACAATTCAAGGATCCAATGAAAATACGAAATGCAATATATTGTCAATTCACCAAGGCCTAATTAACGCAAGAATATTTTTATTTATATTTATTTATTATTAAGTCGTAATGCAACGTTATCACGTAAATGTATGTCTAGTTGTAAACAATAATTTATGTTAATCTAGAGTACAGACCTTTCGTCACGTAAGCTATGGTTAAAATATCATATTTTTAAAACGAACACATAAAAACACAAACCATCGAACATGAAAATAATTACTAGACTTCGGATGTTCATGGAAATTTTTATCTATTGTTTCGTAAAAACCCGAAAGGTGAATGTTTTCCTTTGAGAAAGTAAAAAATATATTTGCCTGTAACATTGTACATACATTCATATGGATTTAAGGAAGACCTATTAATTTTCGTATTAAATGAAACGCAATATTTTAGAAGTTGCAAGCTGAAACACGACCCTTGACTATTTTCATGGTTGTAATTGAAAACCCTCCTGGTGGTTCCAAACGAAACATTGTAAATTATAATATTGTTTATTAAAAAGGGTACAAATTATAATTTATACAGTTATCTTAACACGACCGCCATTAATAACAAGATAAATAAAATAAGATAAAGTTGAATACAGATACTGATTTGTCAACCAATTAATTCATTATTGTAAAAAAAGTATCAGAGACATTTCTATAATTCTTGCACGAACTATTATAAAAGTATAGTGTATGTCATTTAAAAGCAAGTATTTGATCACTGTAAAAGATATGTAATAGCAGATTAAATTTTCAGCTGATTTCTTCTTCAATATTAAATTTTATTTGAATATAACAATTCGTAACACTTCCTTAATCGTACATAAATGTATGAACAAAATTAAAAATCGAAATACGCTTTAGTTTTCTAAATAAAGTCACTCGTTTTTAAATTTGTAAGAAACGAATATCTCCTGGAGTGAAAACTAGAGTAAAACTTCGATTGGTTTTCGGTAGAATTTTGATTTCCTTTGATTCTACGCACTTCAATGTCTCACGGTTGCATAAAATCCGCAATCTAGTAATCAAATATGGATGACATTCCCGTCAAAGCTTTCCACTGATATTCGATATGGATTGAAATATCAGGAACGCTACAGTTACCAGGCAATTACTTGTCCCTGGTTTCTATGACCATTAATTCGAGCCGTGATTTGGGTTCCCCGATTGTTCTGCGTTGAGCATAGGTTTGCCAACATTTGTATTAACTGCATCAAGTAGCTCTAAACATACCTTGTGTCTCAGGAGTGTTCCAAACTTAATCTCGACGCGGATATTACTTGAAAATCAAACTTACCGTATCGCTTGGGGATCTGCAAACTCTGTACGCCATCCGAGAAACACATAATTGTTCAATACTTATCTCTACAACAGTTTAACAAATTTTACCAATCACTGAGTTTTGTTCGATTCAAAACAAGACGAAGTATTTTTGTCTTATAAATTACATGAATAATAATCAAATAATAAAATAAACCTATCAATTTTGTATAAAATCAAATTAATGAAAGATAATAAATTCATTAGCAAAACAATCGTTGCTCAATTAGTGTATACGAATATATGCATGAAAATTTAATTTATTTCAGTTCATATATGACTAAAAGAATTGATTTTATAGTTTCTAACTGAAAATTTTATTGTTCACGTATAAATAAGATGGTGGTCAGTCTACTAGTCCACGTATTAAGGCACAATTTTTACCTCGGAGTAGTATTATATTTGCAGATTCTTTGGAAAGAGTTATTTTTCATATTTCAAATTTTACATTCTTCGTATAAATATTTCCAGTGGAATGAAATTAGTTTTCCGGAAAGAATTGAGTTCATATACGATTTCATTGAAACCTGTTTTAATTTCACTAGATATTCCCTTCGTTCAAATTACGTACAATAAAAAATTATCGAAATGAAATTAAATTTCAGTTTTAAACAGAAAAACCTTGCTGATTCATTATTAACACACTCGAGAATATTTTTGAACAATTGCCTGATATAAATAAAAATCAAGCACAAACAATACCCCGATTCCTTCAGCCTAGATCAGGAACATTTCTTAGATAAAACAAAGATTCGTGCAGAACGATTAAATCAGAGCATCGTGTACAAATATTTCCTCTGCAAATACGCGACGAACTTACCCAAGAATTATTGTTCAAAAGAACGCACGAAAGATAACCGCATCAATTCGAGATCTTTAAATTGACGACGAACAATGGAATCTATCCAGACGAATAAATCCCTTAGTGTCATCCGTATGCCTTCAGAAGCCACTCGACACGCTCACAACATTACACAAAAACTACCAACAAGACACACCCACGAGACGTAACACGGCGACAGACGAGGACCATCAAAAATGTATGTAATTTTTCAGAGTGTAAGCCGAACTGGTACCATCTAAACGGCCTCTGCGTGTACCAGTGCCCAGCCAAAACATACGGTGTATCCGACGAGAGAAAGTCAGCCTGCGTCCCCTGCCACTACTCCTGCCTGACTTGTTCAGGACCATCGGACACCGAATGCACAAGCTGCTACGAGGACGCAGACCTATCCAGCGTCAACGATTTCCAGTGTGTTCTGAAGGATCTATCCTGGACGATGCAGTCGACCATCTGGTTCTATAGGATGTCGATCCTGTTCTCGATTAACCTGGCCGTCCTCATAGCCGCTCCCCCGGTCTACATGGCAGTTAACTGGTATTCGCGGAGAAAGAACTCGTTAATGTATCGCTACAGCAAAGTCTCTTATTCGGGCAATGGGGACGCTCACAAGGACGTCGATAGGCTGCAGGAGAACCAATGCTTCTCCGACAGCGAATAAAAGAAAGGGACTCGGAAACGATCGATGCGAGCCATGTGGTTTTTTAAGATTATTCGTAATGGACTGTTGAGATGAGGAACGAGCAAAGGATTTGGAAGGCTAAATACTTTCATTGAACAGATAGGATTCTGGGCCTTGTAGGATTCTGAGCCTTCTATGATTCTGGGTCTTCTAGGATTCTGAGCCTTCTAAGATTTTGGGCCTTCTAAGACCCTGGGCTTTTTAGGATTCTGGGCCTTGTAGGATTCTGAGTCTTCTAAGACCCCGGGCTTTTTAGGATTCTGGGCCTTGTAGGATTCTGAGTCTTCTAGGACTCTGGGCTTTTTAGGATTCTGGGTCTTCTATGATCCTGGACCTCCTATGACTCTGGGCCTTCTAAGATTCTTAGCTTCTTAGGATTCTGGGCTCTCTAAGATTGTGGTCTTCTAAGATTCTGGGCTCTCTGGAACTCTCGACATCTATTTCGATTGTGGAAGTAGATACGAGTGAACTTACGAAGAGATTGTGCTGTCCTATGTAATTAGTTTCAAGACTCAGGTACTAGTTGCGAGAGGATTGGAAGATCACAGACTTGCATTACCGAGGTTCTAAAGTGACGCCACCCTCTAGAAAATACATTCCAAATGCAATCACAACTTAAGTTAATAACTGTTAACCGGTGAATATTCCAGGTGCATAAGAACCGTGTGAATTATTGTGGCCAAACGTGAGAGGCCCAGTGTGACGTTCCTTGTAAACAGAATTTTGATGTTATCGGCGTGTGGTTCTGTAAGAAAGTGACTATATACTTGGTTTACTTATAGTCGAACTAATTAGTCAGATTGTCGATTGTTCAAAATGCTATCGCGTATTCAAGAAGCTCACATTAACTTATAGCGATTGAAACGTGGAAATGCTCGTTTTATAGTTAACGACTAAATTGTCAGAATTAAGAATGGTTGTGATGCAAGCGACTGCTTCGCGATACAAATACGCTTACTAAGTATCCATTCCCTATTGACTAACAATTAGTAAGTTTAGCCCATCACCAACGGACGCTGGGTCCCGTGTGACCCATGCTTTAAGGTTGCTTTAAGATATCATCGAGACTATACTCCTCGAAGAAGACTATTCACGGTATAATACATGCAGGGTTTGTAATGCAATAAATATCGTTTCCATATAATTTATAAATATTTAAAAATTACCAATAAAATAAATTCTTGTGTAGATGCTTATTTTGAAATACGTATGAAAGAAGCTTTGTTACAGACTCAGCGTCTACCGTGCGTGTGATTCTAACGCCGTCCGCTCTCCGAGAGTTAATTATCGATGTAAAAAAGTGTATGCCTTGAGTATCCCGTACACTTCGATAATCAAAATTAGATTAATTTTGCTCGCCGTGACTGTTCATAACGTTCTACATTCGTATTCCTAGCTATGTCAAGCACAGTGTAATTAATACACCAGTGAAACTATTGTGTGATACTATTTATGCGATGAATTCCTTGAACGCGTGACATGCAATAAGGTGTAGCAACAATTCCAGACAGCCAAAGACATTTAAAGTTACGAGACTGTAGACGTACATGCTAAGGACCATGAAATGTTTATATTCAGAGTAATAATTACCAATTGTTGTTCCTTCTTGTTGAAAAAAAAATGTCTGTAAGAATTTATCACTATATATGTTAATAATTAGATATTCATAAAATAGTAACTACGAAAAAGTTCGAAAGTATTGAATCTTTTTATCATTGCTAAGTAGGTGTAAAGATTCCTGTAATTTAATGATGTACATGTTACTGTAAGATTGAAGTAATAGTTTAAACAAATGATGTGACAGCTATCTACAATGTTAATCACTCCAAATATTGTGAACGTTGTAATGAAAAGATCATTAAACGACAGATAAATTAATTGCAGTTGATTTTTTTCACTACCTTCAACCAAATAAAACAACAATAGTACTTACATGAAATACAAATTCATTGAGATAATAGTGCCTAATTTTATATACTATCAGTATTTTTAATTTCCTTAAATTTATTCCCTTTTACAATCATTTGTTGTTATAAATTTAATTTTAATTTACAGCATAGAATCGCGTTACGAGGCAACCAATATCCAACAACGTACCAATAACGACGACAACACAACAGTTACACAATGGTATTATACACATATTCCAATTAATGCAACATAATTACACCAATTTAAAATTAGTATTTTTAATTCTATATAGTATTTTGCAGCACTTGTGTTTAAAAAAAAATATTATTGTACATAATTAGTTAAAGTAATAGCGTGTTTCTTTCACAAGAAACGACTTAAATTACACATAATACACTTGTCTAATAGTAAAAAGTTAATAAAACAATTTGCAAGTAAAAAAAAGTCATTTCTGTCGAGTTACATCAAACTACATATTACATTTTTTATTAACAATCATTTTTACAGTAACTTTTTTTCACTTTACTCATTCACACATATTATTTTAAACATTACCTTTCCTCAAAATATTTTAAACTCTACTTGTGAATCAAATTTGTTGTTACTATTTGTATATATTATAGTATCCTAAATCTTTGTTTCTGTATAAAATTAAATATATCATAAATTCGTAACAATAATTGATAAAACAAACGTCCAGTACGTGTTACACGTTGCAATTCTCAAAATTGTACGTTAGCAAAACATAAATACGGCAAAGACCATGATATTTTTAAATAGATTAACGAATATGTACAAAATTTTCTCATTAAATGATTTCTTTTTGTGTGTAATCTAATTAACGGCGGAAACCTATCGAGTTTCTCATATCCCCAATGTTCTGACGTTCCGTGGTCGAATTGTCAATAACGAATGAGATTAGCAGGAAACGCGTCGTTATCCTATCCGTATGTTACAACGCTACAGTGGACGCATAGACACTGCACGGTCAAATTAATTGTCGATAATTAACAAACTGTTACGAGCGACCTTCTCAGTTTGACCAAGCTCTCGTCTGCACATCGAAAACCGCATTAGCAGCATTGCCCCATCGTGCATAAATTATCGCGGGGGGATCGTTGATCGCGATCGTGCTTATGCAACCTGCGGTTACACTGAAAAACTTAATGAATAAAGTTGTAAAAAGCTACAATTTCGTCCACATGGTTCTTCACGTGCTTATTCATTTCTTAATCGTTTGACTGCGGACGTAATTTGATCGAGCTGTGCCAAATTTGCAACGGTGACTGTCTGGAGGTCTTTGATACTATTCACAGGGTGTTCCCTCTATTATGAGCCAGCGTTTTTTTTGCAAATAGTAAATATGGGATAAAAATGAAAGAGGAAAAAGTAGGACTGTTTTTTGCAAGCAACGTAGTGGCCTATGTAATTTTTTTGTTTTGCACTGTTTTCTTTAGAAATAAAGATGACCGTCAATTTTTTAAATATGTATCTAGAGGGTCTCTCTTGTTGAACGAGACCACCTAATTATTTCCTTCCTGCTTAATGGTATGAGAAATGTTTAAAACACAATTTGAAAGGTCTCGAAAGAGGAATACTGTTGAAAAGTAAAATTCTTTTAAGGTTATTTTTTCCGTGTTTTTTCAAAGGTTACCAATATTTTTTTGCAAAACAGCATTCTTCTAATTTATCTTGTAACAGACGAAAAAATGCATTCGAGAATGCCTGAGTTATGATCTTCAGATGACCCTGAACACCTAAAAAGTGATCGGATTCTAAGGCAATGTTATTAGTCAGACTTAAATTCCTATGTACCATATTCACACTCCCGAACTGGAAAGAAAGGAAAAATGAGTCTTATAGATTTGAGATACTTAACTTGCTTACAGCCGATTATGGACATTGAAACAGTATGTTATAAAATCAATCAGGCTAAAACTAGTCTTCTTACTTTGACAAAACAAATTCTCTGTCCTTAATTAAATAAACAAATAAAACAGGATAAACCATGAATATAACGTAAATAAAAGGAATCGTATACCATCTCCTAATCATCATTCTAAATATACTCGAAGAAATCTGTGAATCGCTGCGTACTGACAATGAAGAGTGTCTGACCAGGCATAGAATTACTCCACTACATCTGATGACGTCTGACTATATACTGGACTCTTCCACTCGTGGCAACTGAGGTTGATCCTCTGTATACAATTCAAGGTTAGTACCGCTGTAATATACTTTATTATTATATTTTAACATACCAATTTACAGGAAAAGTCAAATTAGAATTTCTTCAGTCTACTTGCCGTTCTATCAGGTTCGGATATAAATAAAATCCTCATTGGTAGACTGCGGATGTTTACGCATTTATAACAACTGACTTGTGAAATGCAGCAACACAAAGAATTTAGTAAAAGCTAATAGCATTTATGTATTATTATTAACATTAAAAATCCCTAGTATAGAAAACAAAATTCTGTGTAATTTGGTTTTTCATATTATTAGTGCTCAAAATCATAAAGTTGCATAAACATCCGCAGTTTACTCATTAGTAAGCTTCAGGTATATTAAACTCAAGGTAATCATTTATGCAACAAGTGCAAATAATACGCAGATAGGATAAACGAATAAATGAACATTTAAGAGACTTTGTAAGTACTGAAATCGAATTTTACAAGATAATAATATCAATAAATACTCGGTAGATGAAAACTAGATTTTTTAATATCTGTACCTTTTTATTACGTATAGAGTTCAATTTCAGCAAACTGCAAAAGTATAGTTAATTAAATTAAGAAGAAAAGATTGCAGATTTCACCAGTGATTGAAAAATATTAATTAAATGAATATTTCTAACCAGTGGCGCTAAAATTGTTTGATTATGAAACAAAGAACTGAAAAACATCGATATTTAATCATTTGCTTATTTTAATAACTTAATTACTCCTCTTTATATACTATAATGTTCATTCACTGGGCGAATGTACATTCAGTGGACAAGTCACATTATTACCGATCCCATAATTTTCACTAATCGTTAATCAACAAGGTGTACAGTTACAAACGTGCTACGATTAACTCGACAATTACAACTAGTTCCAACAAAGCGGGACCAGTTTCGCGTAACAATAGGGTCGGTTCAAACGACTTCTAACCCACGGCGACTTCTATCGGGCCACCAATCTCGACGGGAATTAAAGTCTTTTCGGCACGGGTTACCGTCCCTCTCTCGCAAACAAACGTTCCTCCGGCGGACTCATTAAGGCCGTAGTACCTTCTAAGCAACCTAGCAACGTAACCCCGTTCCATTTTCATTTTCAATTATCCCCCGGACGATTTACGATTCTCGACATTCGTGCCGAGTGCACCGCAAAAAGAGGCGCGTGTGCACGTCTACTCGAAAGAAAAAGAAAACAGTTAGCCTTGCGCCCAGGTTCTCACGTAACGCTGAATGAAACACGGGTTTAAAGGGTCGGCCGCGACGGGTTTTCACGCGAATATTTATGGGTATCGACGTAAGTTCCCGCGGATTAAGGCTAGACGCTGGGCTCACAACATACCTCGCGAAACATTTCCCTTCGACTCGTATACGAAGTCCCCTATAACTAATTGCACAACCTGAAAGCGAGTGGATTTACATGAAAAATATACAGGGTGAGTCAATAAGAACTACTATGTAAAATAACTCGTTGAATCATGTAGCATTTTAAGGGATGCTCCGGGTGGATAAAATTTGATTTCATTACATCTGATGTTTTTTTAGATGTTAACACTACGAAAGTACGATACTAACCATTTTTTGATAATAACTTTTTTACAAATGGTGCCCCCCAACTAAAGCCTTCACAATACTACTCAGAATCATGACCTTGACAACATCTTAAAAAATCATCGAAATAGTACGTGACTCCGTTATTGTAAACATTCACTAATTTCTTCAAAGAGATTACTTAGCAAAACTATCGAAGTAAGCAAGACAGGCGTTGCTTACTCAATATAACATCAATTGTATCCACAATACAAATACTGCAGCAAAAGGTGTCCATACGAAAACATTTGTCCGGTACTGTAGGCTGTCAAGGTGGAACCAGGACATGTGTCTAAAGCTAAAATAGATCACAGCGCACATACCCCTCCCCCCTCCTTTCTGTCCACCGAAAGAACCTAATTGGAAAGTAAAATAGCAGCCGGTCGCGTGGCCTAGTTCGTCCCGACGTGGCCGCTTTCAGCGAAAAATCTCGTTATCGTCATCGCTTCGAAATAAGCTACGAGAATGATTTCAAAGGGGAACACTGTGTATATACTTGTTCACTTTCCAGGGATGATATACCTCCTGCCTGGTGGAATTTGGTTTTGTGCCAAACGTCCATGTACTCGGGGACGACTCAGAGTATTTACTCTCTTCTTATTTCATGTCGAGATTCCGGATCGTGGAAGGACAGACGAAAAGGGTGAGCTATAGGTAGGGCGCACGGGCAAAAGGAACGACGAGGGGGTGGGGGGTGGGTGGGGAGAAAAGAGAAAGAAAAGAGGCGGCTGTGATGCCGAAACTTCTCGCCGGATTGCGGAGCTTTAAACCTGCGAAGACACAAAACACTCATTTGTTTCACCCAGCGGCGAGTAACTTTCTTCTACGTGCGAAAATTTCCCGAGCAGCGGGATATCGTGCACCTACACGATCATCCGGGATGACTGTGAACACGGCCATGAAGTCAGCCTGCTGGAGACTTTGGCCGATACAGACTTTCTCAACCCTTTTCTTTGGCAGTTTTAAAATTCTTTCACGTCATTGCCGCTTATACGCGATTCTTGGACGATTTGCGGAAGTCCTAAGCGTATCTTACAGGCTCGACTGTCTTTTGCCTAAGTTTTCTCGTTGAGGGATCTTCTATCCCAGAAGGCAATTTTTTAGGCTTTCTTTACACTTTTCTCTTTTACAAAGAAACTATAACACTTGTTGCTATCTGCCTATGACATACTTGCTTATTTATATTTAAAGAATATTTATTATTGTCTCAAAGTTTAAATAATTAAAATGAACCGAATTGCAAGTCATTTAGTACCGTCCTTTAAAATAAATGTGGTCTACTGGCTGACACGATTCCGGGCAGTCTGCTTATCCGAAACATATATGAAGGATAAATGTGACAAAATTAACAAGTTTTATATGTGGTGCTGACTATATTTCCGATCGTTTGCCTTTCAAAACTGTCCAGCATCCAATCCATTTTACCACTGTTCGAGATAAGAAATTAAAGGAACAGTATTTTTTCGAGACACTCATATTTTGAAGCAGTTCCATTCTGCCAACATCTAATCAAAGCAAACGAATCTACGATACTAACGGTAAAAAAGCAAACAAAGAATAAAAAGCAGCGAGCAATTCAACATTAATCATTGATAAATTTTCTGAAACGTCGAAGCGCGTAATAAACGTTCTCCATTTTATCTTTCGCGCTTCCTTTCCTACCGTCTGGTCCATAAAACTTATCAGCCGCCATTAAATGCATCGTACCTTACCATTCGTAAAAACACACAGCAGGGATGAATTCTGAAAATTGAGAATTCGATGTGAGAACGAATGAGTAAGTTTTATCTGTATAGGCACAATGTAATAAATTCTGTGCAATTAATTTAATCTAGATAGATTTACGGATTATAATCTAACGGATAACATTTCTATAATTCTATACTGGAAACAGAAAATAAAAACCATTTGTTATTTGTTAAGCGAAATTAGCCCAATGTAGGTACATATGTATATACATATACACGTTTCTAAATATTAAAATCACGAATTCTGCGAATGTCCCATTTCATTTTCTTAGTTTCCCTACTCCCTTCATCTTCGTAGTAGTCTTTATCTATAATATTATCCATTTTGGCATAAAACGGTTAAAGTTAAAAGACTTCGTTTTATCTGTGAATAAAATACCTGTGCAATTTGTAAAAGATCAAGAAAATTAATTCCTTCGCAAGGGAAGGCGTAACACTTAAAGCATAACTTCGCTTGCGGCCAGTGAATATTCTTTTCTGGAGAATAACAATGGGAAGTACTCGGAGCGTGGAGTCCGAAAATTAGTGGAAATGGCGGTACACCGCAAACTGGAAAGGTTGTAGAACATTAACTTAGTCGGAAAGAGAAATAAAGGGAACCATTTCTATTCTACCAGATGTAATGATAACTGCTTTGGCTAACGAGGAACAAATACAAGGACAAATACACTGTAAAATTGTAGCGGTCTGTATACAACAAACTTTCAATTAATATTCAGTTGAGGCGAGCTATAAATTCTAATATGAAAATAAATGCTTGCAAACTTTTGAGATGTTATCTTAACCCTTTACCCTCTAGAGCAAACGAAATTTTCCAACGACATTCTAACCCAGAATAATAAGATTATTTACATGGTAAGTACAATAAATGCACCTAATATAATTAATTTTCAAAATAATTGGAATTCAACAATGTACATACATATAGGTGAAATTTAATATGTCTACCTTTCTGAGATTTACGTTTACTTTTAGTGACTTTTCTTACTCTTAGAATCATTTCGATTCTATAACTATAACGAACAAAACAGACCACATGCAACTATTAATATGGAAAAGTAGTCAATATTATATGAAAATGATATTCCTATATTCTCATATCTATACAGACTAAAAATTACGTCTAAATAAACATTATATTTCTGAAGGTGTATAATTCGTATCACTGTAGTATTCAGTTCCCTCCGGAATTTTATTGTTTAACCTACTATTGTACCATGCAGAATCTGAACCTGCTTCAGCGGAAGGATTAAGAGGGATAGCTTGCTTGCTCATCCCCTCATAAATTCATGATACTAGTTACTTCATACTCGTACTAATTTAAAATTCTGAGATTTGTATTTGCTGTTGTATACCTAAGCTATGCATATATAAAGGTAGACTTTACTGCATCTACATAATCAATACATGGTGTTCAATTACTAATGTAAAAAACTTTAGGGTGTGATTCCACATGTCAAAATGAAACGAAAATCATGAATGACGAAATTGTGTTGGTGATTTCATGTTTAAGTCATTAATAGTTAAAAATTTAGGGTAGAAACGTATGAAACCAGGCAATCTTCGTACAAGCGACAAACGTATCGCACAAACACTGGCGTAGCCTTAAAAAAATACACTGTTACCTTGTAGCCAAAAAAGTAATGTGTAACGCAGGCACTCGTGGCTGGATTATCTTCTTGTAACACTTCATAAAAAACCACAGACACAAATTGTTGCTCGACATTCAAACTGGTTATTCTTAAAAAATCCATAAGGTGTCCACGATACATGTACACACACGGAACAAACACTAAATAACCTAGCTTAATTTAAACTAAAAATAAATAAACACAGATACTCTTCTTCGAGGGTTATTTCAGTTAGAGTCAGGAAATACACCAAAACAATGCCAAACCTAGCTATTGGTTGGTAACTGTCTCTCTGTGCCCCCTAAATTGTCTTTGTTTATAGTTACTGATTCATTTCACTGGATAAGGTATAGATGCGTTCGTGCTGACGACTGGGACCGAACTAAGTGGGGGGGGGGGGTGGGCAACTGAAAATAGTGAGGGACATGACACAATCCAAACACCGAGTTCTTTCTTAAATAATGGCGTATTTTTTTTTCAGGTGACGCCACAGTATACGCGCCATGACCGTCACGCTCTTCGCTCACCGCTTGTACGCAGATTGCCTGCTTCGGGCGTTTCCGGCCCAATTGTGTTACTGTTAATAACTCGAAAACGGAGCCTCCAACACGATTTCACCATTCTTTATATTCCCTTCATTTTCCTATGTAGAATCTACTACAGTTTACAGTACTAACTAAAAACTTTCAAAATCACTGAAATTCTATATCGCAAAATTCAAAGTACCTCACAAGACTTGTACCGTTGTCTGACAATCCTATACTATCAACACATTGTTAATAGCAGCAGTTTCACGCCTCATGCCAGACACTGGAAACTTCCTCGAAGACCACTAAACTCCCCCGCACGGCCCGATCCTCCTACCATGGCCCGTGTGCTCGATTCTTAAGGCGTCGCGGGCGCCGAATAGAAGACACCGTGGAAACAAAGTAACGTCCTGGAAGTTATCCGACTGGTAAAGGAAGAGGCTGCGGAGAGTGTAGTCTGATAAACGGGTGGAATAAGGATGGACCGACGGTAATAGAACAATAGGAGTTTCAAGCGTAGAACGGAGGCTGTTCGAGCATTTGCATTCGAAGTGTATGTATATGCGTTACCGGCGGTGAATGCAGCCAAATAACTGCACATTTATGCGAGTCTGTATATGGAAGTGCACTCTCTCTCGTCTGTCCCGATTCTCCCATCGAGCATCGGACAACGTTACAACGGAAATGGAAACGAAGTTAGCTACCGGTGCAGCAACCGGAACTCTCGCAGTTTCGCAGCACCCCTGCGAAGCCGCGAAACTAGAAGCCTGCCGGGATCCTTATGCGACGAGACGATAATTTAGTAGATCGAACGTTTGTACGGGATCCTTGGCCCTCCCCCCACCCCCTCTTCTGGGTTTGATACTCGTACCCGTATGAATTATGCACGGTCTACTGGAACTAATAATTGCTTCGTATTCTGGTCGGTTGTCGAGGAATTAATGTTGCATCGCGTCAAGGCTCGCTTAAATTCCTGGGAAATTCTGGAGAGAACGACGGATGGGATCCTTTGTGTTACACGGTCTGCTCGTGTTACGTATGGAGTCTGTTATCGATTTGTGAGTCGGAATTGTTTTGGGTAAGAATTATGTTTAGGGGATGCAGCTCCGATGACCTTGACCTTGACGTATGTTGTTATGGACACTCTTCTGAATAACCCCCGGAAGTTTTAGCCATCGCTCATATTTTATTTTAAAATTTGCAACATGTACCACGTATTCCAACTAGTTACTCTACCTAGAGTTGGGTAGAATTTTATTCGAATAATGCACAGTGAAAAGCAGCAGTATCTAAGGGTGTCGTTTTGAGCTTTAAACAGTTAATGAGATTAAACAATTGTTTGACAAGTGTCGATTCGTTCATGAAGAAATATTATTTTATTATAAAAATTGTGAAAAATAAGAACTGAAGTTGGGCCGAAAACAAAAATTGCGCTATACTTCTCTTGAGGTCCCCTACAAACCTGCAAAGTTTCAAATAAAATCGGAATTTTCGGGTTACCGAACTTCCCTTCTAAGTGGCTTTTAGAAGATTTTAGCCGTCGGTTGTTGTTTGTTAAAAAGGTATTAAAAAGAAAAGATTTGTCCGTATATTCATACTGGGAATAAGTCGAAATGGAATGCAATAAGCAAACGTGTGAGCTAAGTCACCACCCAGTGTTGAGCACGCACCCAAAACAGGAAAATAGTGGTATCGACAGTTCTTTACGAATATCTCGGAAACTAGGACCGACCGACATTTTCGTGATAGGAAAAAGTTGTTCAGAATGTTGATTTCTATAACATATTCAAAAATCGTCGAAATTGGTCAGAAAATAGTTCATCGGCAAGTTCACCTTTTTTAATAAATATTTGATAACTGAAACTTTCTGAAGGTCCCTCAGGAGGGTGAACAAATTGTCCGTATAAAAGTTTTTTGGTATCAAATAACCCATTATATGGTCATGATGAATTTCTGATGTATTACAATTATATTAATGAGAAAATTGCGAATGTGATCCGATACAGCGAATGTTAACACAATAATTTTTCTCCCGTGAATCATATAAATTAACATGAGAAATTTGGTAAACAAATTGTGTAATTTAGTTTACGCAGATACACTTCCATATTGAACATTTCCGTAATCGACGAGAAAATTACTCGTGATTTGAATCAGATTGTGCGTGCCTGTATGAAATTGTTTTCCGAATAATTGATTTCATTATTCATACGAGATTAATTGATGCAATTTTCTCTCGTTAACGACAATTGCTAGTATGTTTATTTCAATTTTCGGAAACATTATTTGTACGATGAACTATTACCAAAGTGAAATATAAGAACAAATTTTTCATGAAGAATTCAAGTATGTAAACGGCACAGGCTACATGTATGTAGATGTATTAAAAAATTAAAGGTGACGGATGTCGATAATCATTTACAATGATATCTTCTCAGATAATAATAATAATTGCAAAATTTTACTTCAAATCTAAAACTACCTACGACTACGGGCCAGCAAGTACTTAAATAGTTTTCATTGAAAAGCTTGGAAAATTAGAATTTCTTTAGGGATGCAAGATATTGATAAAATCCATATTCAATATGTGGTAAAGGCAAAAAACGTGTTAAGAAGGTAAAATCAATATTTGACTACTTCAAAGTTAAACTTATTTGTATCATAAAATTGTCCAAAATCACTTTAATCCTACCAAATCTCGATAAAATTAAATATATGATGGCTTAAATAGTGTCATTTGATTATTATGACATTTTAAGCAACCAAAATTAGTCTACAAGGGAATAACAGCTTCCAAAGATAATCTTTCAATTAATTATGTAAATAAGGGTAAAGCGTAAGATCTGATACACTTGGATATCTCAGACGTACCTGATCCAATCTTAATCCAGTTTTAATCTGGCCCTAACGTAAGGCTGATGGGTCAGACCTATTCTAAACCAAATCCACCCTGGTTCAGCGTTGATGTTTATCAAATCTCGGCCGAATGCAAATGTTGCAGATCCCAGCATTTACATTACTAACGAAACTAATACCAGATTCTAAACTAGATAACGTTGATCTCAGTTATGTTTAATATAACAATGGCAATATGAAACTCTTGTTACCGTAGGTCGCATGAAAATTAATCTAAACGTTAAAACACAAAATAGTGCATCATTTATTTTGTAATTTATTGCAACCTACTGTCACATATACAGAACTGTTACTCTTTAACAGAATATCTGTCACTGATTTTCATTTTAATAGAACAATCCACCTTTTAATATGCACCAAATAATATAATAGTTTACAAGTAGGTATTGCAACAACAATTTATACTATTAAGTACTCCCCAGGTGGGTGCTTTAAGCCAGAATCGAGAAAAATTTTTTTCTACCTTTCTTTTTACCTATCAATACTACTAAAATAGGATACTAACCTTTCTTCTTGATAATAACTTTTTTACAAACTACGAACCTCAACTAAAACCTTCACAATACTACTCACAGTGATGGTCCTGCTAACATATGAAACAATCATCGAAATGGTGGCACCCTTATTGTAAATATTTACCTTATTTTCTTCGAGTAAACATATTCGCGCGCGAGCGTACGTCTTGTGTACACGTGCAAGAGTACGAGTGTTTTTCCATCGATCCCCTCCATTTTCCGGGTGCTTTTGCTTCCGATATTCCCCAAATGGCAGAGGGTGAAAACTATCGTCGGCGAAGAGGCGGGGCTGATGGTAACGCTGTTATTCAATAAGACGACGCGGGGAACGTTGGAATATATCTTCGGTGGGGGGACGGTTCCCGTGGGATTCGTATCGTTACATCCCGTTCCCTCAGGTTCCCCGGCTAGGTTGCATTGTGACCCTGGAACGTAATTCGCGAATTTCCCGCCGAGATATCTGTACCTGTCGAATATTCGAGTCATCCCGCGATGCCTCCGGTGGATGTCGAGGCGCATTTGGCCGCCGGGACACACGCGTGTCTGGCAGGGAACCGAGTAATCTTATACGAGGATCATACACGGTTGACAATTTTATTTTCGTCCCCGAGTTGTTCCAACGTATTTGAAAGGAAAGAATAGGGATGATACAAAAGACGAACAGAATACAACACAGTTGAAAAGAACAGGGATAATGTAACGACGATTGTTTTCTTTAAATTACATTCTTCAGATTCCTTTGAAGCAGTGATGGTAAGTGGTAGTAGATATTTGGACGAGTTGTAATTCTTAGACCGAGTGAAGAGGGGGAAAGCAATTTAGAGACACTTTGAACGGTTTTTGAAAGATCATCTGGCTGTAATGGAAAGTTTAATCGCTTCAGCACCGAATTTTCTTTGAAGAGGAACAAAATATTTGATTGCAGATTTTAACTCAGTTGACTGTTTAGATATTTTGTTTAAAAAAGATTTGTTATGCAATTCTGAATTCACTAGATCTACTAAACAAAATTCAGAACTTGAAAGAAGTCAAAATAAGGAAAATGTGGATGTATAACACACTGTACCTAAGACTTTGTGTGAAATTGTAAGAAACATCGTGTACGCAAATGTGACCACCAGGTCTGATAGGGTTAAGGGATGATTAAAATAAACGGTTTCTTTTGGGTTAGATGGAAGAGCGACTGGTTATTAAAATCATTCGTACGTTTTACAGTTCCTTGCTGTGTATACGAGACATGTTTTAAAACCAAAAAATTACAATAAATTTATTTATAGTTCAGATTCTGTAACTTACATTTAGTCTATAAAAATCTATATTGATATAAACATCCGCAGTCTAACGATAATAAATAACTGATAATAGTAGATTTCTCCTTAATGCTGAGACACGATACTAAAATTACGCGTTATTAATCTAGTATAAATGAAACAATTGAAGACTGAAATCCAAGAAATTATTTTGCACAAAAGAATTGAAACAATCTCTTGAATAGCAATCTAATAAATGCATGGTTCCGTCTTTAGTAAGACCCTCTCTATGAAACAATATTCGCCCATTTCCATTAGCTTCCCTTAAACTAAACCCCCAATGGTGTTCACGGAACTGACGTTATAGGAGCACGTCAGATCGCCGACGGCGAAAATCCGATGCCGACGTTTCCCAAGAAATACGAATGCAGCCTCAGGTGAGCTACAATGAATAGAAGGGAGTCTGAAGCGAAGTAAGGTCAAAAGGGTCCTCTCGAGCTAACTGAGCACATATAAATAAGTAAGAGATTCTACACTCGAACCGACGACGGCCCCCACCTGCGTTACCGTCCCTCGTCTGACACACGCAGACGACGTACCTCAAAGCCTCCAAAAAATCCACGGTGGCTCGCAGTAACTCGTATAATTGGAAAGCAGACTATTCTATGTACGATCAAAAATTGAAGGAGTCGACAGAATTTTGTCTACGTAGGGTAAATGCCCCAATGAATGAACTCTTAAGAGATTTTGTAACTATTTCCAAGATAGCACCTGACGCTCCGTGACGCCTTGAAGATGGCTTAAAGACGCCTTAGACATAAAATAGCCGTGAAATTGCAAGTCGGTAAAGTGAGGTCTCTCCAAAATCTTGTAGGAGAGATGCCACACCCATGACATAAGATGTTACATGCACTAATTTCTCTTTCTTATATTTCTTTCATTTATATTTTATTTCCCACAGTTGTTGCATTATAAGAACCATTTTTGACACGAGCAGTATTTGATCCAGTCAATTTACTTCTTGGTAATAAATAATTTTCTCCACACTGTACGCAATATTATGTTTCTAAGTGAATATTCTAATTACAATTTAATATTGTAATTCGATCATTACCAAGCCGGCAAGAGCACCTACCACTTTATCTCTCTTCATTTTGTGGGTGAGATGCCACATGTCCAAAAAACAAACTGAAAATATATAACATCAAAACCACTGTGTTTACTAATTAATAAAAAACCATATTAAACAATAAAATAGATATATACTGACTGAGGGTGATCTTGAGAACGTACGTCAAGGTTAAGGTCATCGGTCATTTTACTTATCAATACTACTAAAGTACTAAACTTTTTTTTTATAGTAAAACTCTTTTTCCAACAGCAATCCCTAACTAAAACCATCACAGTACTACTCAGGGAGAGTCATAACATTGACATCATATTAAAAAATCACCGAAATCAGAGGTGGCTCCTTTATTGTAAATATTAAATTTAAAAATTACCTTATCTTTTTTCAATCGTAAAATATTACAAGTGTTGCGACCCTCCCCATGTGGCGTCTCTCCTGAATTTACCCTATACACAAAGCAGATAACTGATGCTCGCGTTGAATTACATTCGTTCATGCTTAACCAAGCTGCATAACTCACAGGATAATCTAATACAAAATTGCATAATTATCCGCGGCTCTATCGATTAGAGTCAGTTCCGTAATATTCGCCAGATCTGAAAGTCCGGATCGACAGGATTCTGTTTAGTAATTCATCGCGGATCCAAAGTCATTACAAACTCGTCACATTAATATTGTAATCCCATACGTCTCGCAAACTGTCACGGGACTAATTCGCTCGTAAAATAATAATTCCATCGCGTTTCATAGCCTGTTCAAACATTAACGGACGTCGTGAAGCCTCGAGAGCCGCCCCTCGCGACACTTCTCCGATCGGTCACTTCGTTGAATAAAGAAAGTTTCGGATAACGTGTCGTCGGGAACAGCTAGAGGACAGGACGAATAAATAAGTGAAGATGGAACGTGGGGTTAAGTGAGTATAAGAAGAAGAGGCGAAGGAGAATCGAGCCAGGGACCTAATGGTTTTTTAGCTTCTACTTCCTCGAGGCTGGGATTAAACGATCCGACTTCCTTCTAAGACGAAATGCCAGAAAACTGGGAGAAACGCGATTACAGGAAAAATAAATCGTGACAGTATCATATCTCATTTCGGTGATTCTAAGATTTCTACTCGTTCTTAACCCTTAAGTAGACGCGTTCAGAAAATCACACAAATGGTCACATGGGGTCTCAGGATACCACAATTTAGTATAAAGTTTTTGTTCACTTTCTTTTAAGGACAATGAAATAATACTATGGCTATTAATCAAGTATTTTATTATTACTAAAATTTGTAAAGACGCAACTTGAGCTAAAACCTAAACGTAAAATATTATGAAACAAAACAAAAGTCCTCTAAAGTAATCGTATGTTGGCATACGACGAGATGTATTGTTAAAGAAAGGAACGAATGAAATGAACATGATGAATCATTGTCTTCGCATTCTTTTCAGTAAAGAGTGAAGTGTTTATCGCAAAAAAAGTTTTTACATTTGTTACATTTAGTCATTACTTTTTTATCTAAGTTCGTCTTTTTACTTATTATTAGATTGCGGATTTTTATGGTTTGATTTACTGAACTGTAATTACGCCAACGATTTTTTCTTTCTATCGAAAGTTTTGTCTGATTCAAAATAAAGTAAATTGCGAATCTTTACGAATATCTGTCCTTACAGTTTTGAACCCTTTTTTAACTACTCTGTACATAAATGGTAATGTTTCCAATCGACAGAACACGTACCAATGTAACATACTTTTTCTATGTTCAACAGCAAACTGTTGTGTGCCCTTTTGATTAATTTTCTTTTACGAATCATATGTCTATAATTTAATAGAATACATGTAAATCAATAAACTATTTTCCACAGAACAATGGTAATAGGAATCCATGCTAATGTCGAACAATAACAGAATTTGCCCATTTTGTGCTCAACAGCATTACTTATTCTCATCAGAATTCTGTTAGGTCCGCGTAGTTTACACGTTCGAGAAATTACACAGTCACGACCCATTTGCTAATTTTCCCTCTCGTTAACCAATTACATCCTGGCCGGTCATCTAGTATAAAATACATTTTTCGGAGCCGATTAACCACTGTCGGGCGCAGGGAAATTCGTAGAGGGAGTTGATAATTATCCGATTCAAACCGAGGCGAATGAAAAATTCGTCGTAATAGTTCTCGTAATTTCGAAAGTTTCGAGGTAAGTGGATATGCAACCATGAGATACCAAGTAATTTCGGTAATAGCACTGCAGTCCAGTGTACAGCGTTTCGAACAAAAAAATTGAACTTCTAGGCTGTGAGCCAACGGGTTTTCGTCCGATAGGGTTTCATTTGTAACGAAAACCTTTTCCTTTCTGCTGATACGATTTTCGGCAAAATCCTCTTTTCTTGTTTCGATGACTAGCTTTTCCCTTTTTTTTGGTCTTGTTATTCTTTTACTTTCAGGTTACCCCATCAAGTCCCCCTTTCCCTATGTTGCTACTAATCTGTAGCTGAAATTAATCCAAGTTTTAGGAAAATAAAAGCGTACTTGTACAGTATACTACGTATTACATAATTGTAGAGAGTGCGACAGGAAGGGTGGTACAACCGAAAGGAGGTCATTCTACATGAAAAAATAAGTCGAAAATGTAGAATACAATTTTTTCGTATGATGCTTTGTTTTTTATATAATTGCATTAGACGTTTCATCAAACATATGTGAAGTCGTGCTGACAATAAATAGAAACGGAATGTAATGAACGCATTAGCCAAGTCATATTCAATTGCACAGATATCCAGCAGATTTTGGAATTTAATTATTATATGATATATTATATGATATATTATATTATATAATGATTTATTTTCGTATGTAAAATGATCTCTTCTTCGCTTATACTACCTGTCTTATCCCACCGTGTATGTGCTAGGATACTCACTGTTCGTCGCATTTACCACAAATTTTGTCATTTCTTACGTTTTATTTTATTCTGTTATCCCCATCAGAAAGGTTTTGTTTTATGTATCTTGAAATTAAATCGAATCATATTTATGCAATGGCAGTATCGTCTAGTCTCAAGATGTAAGATCATCGAAAGGAATGTAATTGCACCTATAAACTTTTGAATCTACATCGCATAAAACGACACTAGGATAAGTCGATATCATTTTTACGGTCCGTTACGTTTACGAGTATTTTACGTAGATGTTTGAACTGTAACTGCAGGCACAGCAATCGTTCTATTGGCACTAAATTCTCAAGGAGGGACTTCATTTTTCCGCTTACGATCATTCTACTGCCATACCGTATTCAGTATTACATACGGTAGTATAATTTACTGTACACTACTCTAATTTATAACATACTAGAAATACTATACTCTTATTATTTGAAATGTGACTAAACAACTGGTTTTGTAATTTATCTGAAACGATAATGAACGAGTTATCAACACATATTAAATAAGCAAATATAATAAAAATTTTGGCGTGTTTAATATCAAATTTGGACGTCCGTCTCAAGTTTTTTTTTTCAAATTTTGTTCTAAACAACAATTTATTGTGTAACATTCACATTAATACATAATATAAAACATAATTATATCGAAACTAAACAATTTGATTGATAGGTTTGGATTACGTAGAAGGTCAAAGTGGGCTTTAACTCGTTGTCGCATGGTTGTCAATTCCTTCTTCACGTGTGCAGAAAATGTTAGGTGACAATCCAGCGTGATACCCAAGTAGTGGATATTATTCGAAAAGGGTGCATTCTCGATCGTTTTTAATCAATACACCAAGTAACAATTAGACACGCCGTCAGTTCTGACGAAGGGCAATCTGATATCGAATCAAAGATGACGGGCGAAAGCATGACCGGTACGGCGCGGTGCGGCCTGATATCGAATATGTTAATCACGGGGCCAACATGCAAATGAGGAATAAGATCCGTATCGGTGGCAGGAACTTAAGGAACGACTTGTAATTGACCTCGAAAGCATCCCCGAGATCCTCCATCGATGCATCGATTATATATGTACGTATATGTGCACATCACTTTGCATTATGAAGTACAGGCCGTGACCGTATTCTTTGGCGCCCCTCGAAGCACCCCTAGGAAGACTCTGAATGGAGAAAAACTTAAAAATCAGTACTCCTTTTTTGCGATGATCTGTATTGTGAACGTACTCTAGAGCCTTTATTTGGATACAAATACTTTGAAGGAAAACAAAATAACAATCGTCAACACACAAAAAACACGTTAGTGTTGACAGAATCTATTTAAGGTGGTATCCGGAAATGTTTAATAATTACAAATTTAGTTGAAAATTTAACAGAAGATTCTTAAAAGCTTCAATTTCATACCAAAAAATTGTGAGGTGTAAAATGCTTTTTATTTTGATTGACACGGTTTTTTTAATTACTTTAAATTCAGTTTTATTATCGCGAAAGTACATTAAATTGCTGAATTGTATGTTTTTTATACTTCAACCGAACTTTTCTCGAGAAAGGTAAAATCTGTATTGAAATTTCTGTTGGAAACTATTGCTAGAACAGTTCTTGACATTATTGTAGAAAATTTGTTTGCACAAGTCTGCACCTTTAATTGTAGTAATTTTCTTTAGAAACGCTTGCAACGCGGATAAAACAAGAAATTTTTGAACAGTGGCTTTGTTCAGCACCAAGAGAGAAAAAGAAATTGGCACTTCTTCGTTTAATTCAAAACTTATTTCAATTAAATGATTGCACGGAAGATGTTCATAACAATTAAATGTCAGAAACGAACATTGATTCTTGTTCTGACACAGATAATGCTATATTATGGTACTTATAATTAATTTGAAATACAAATGTTTCAAACATAAGTTAATCAATATTTAGTAACAAATTACAATAGTAAATATTGATAAAAAACTTACTCAATAAAAAAAACAAGATCACATCACTTTTTTCAATGAAACTGAATATTTTTTTATAATCCAATTGATGCATCTTTGTATTTTCTTTGAAACAGTATTAGAATACCTTGATTGAAAATGGGTTACAGCAGAAGTTATGATTTTTGCCCCGAATAACCATATATTCGACGCATTGTGCGGCGTCGGAAAGACAATCAAGCAGTCGGTTCGCTGCAAAACCTACACCCGTGGAAACGCAACGTGAATTTAAACGATTACTTCCCGGATAATACCGGGTGGAAGTTCTCTTAGCCGTTGTCCCGGAACTTCTTATTCATGCCTAATCTCGATGTCTGTTACTTTATCACTTTCATCCGCATGCAGCCGGAGCCAGACACCATCTCTTCGAACTCCATTAACTTCCATCGTGCTCGCGCCGCGTTTCCGCTGGCAAAATATTTTTATAGCCCCCCCTCCCGCTGATACGTCCGGACGTATGTATTATCGATCATATCGCCTCTTGAATAATACATTTCTTAACCTTCTTACGCCACATTTGCAATATTCAATGACCGTGTCACGACGATGCTCGCGCGGCTGTCGCGCATTTCCACGTAAGACAGATTCTATTAAGTTGTTACCTTAAGGGATAACTATAACAGACTAGTGCGATGGGCACAAGAACAAGATTTTTTGCAGACACGGATTTTGAAAGAAGTAAAAGTGATGCTAACACTAGAACAACCGATGATAATCGCATGTCTAATTTGATCGATCGATAAACATGGAAAACTGTTGAAAATTTACGAACTTATAAATTAACTAATTTCTTCACTTTTATATCGTAATAAAAGTTCCAAAGATGTTAGAAAATTCATTTGTATAACATTTTAATCATTGTTATAGCACCCCCCCTATATAAACGTTTAATGAAAATTTAATGATTAATAAATTTAATAGAAAAGTTATTCGATACAACTAGCTCGTAAAAGGTTAAAAGTGTTCCTCTTTAAACTTTTATTTATCAACTGTAATTTATCTTTAGATACAGTTTACATGCGAATTTCCTAGTTGCATAGAGTAGGATTAATTTCAGATCCATGCACCAATGATGTGAAGCAATTTATGTATAATCCCATTAGAGAGATTTCAATGATCTGCAAAATGGTTGCAATTTGGTATATTCCTAGGATTAATTAACAACCGCATCATCAGTGGCGAGTGTGACAAGGTTTGAGTAAGCATTGGATATATCGAAATCAAAACCGTCAATTAGACATACATTTACATTGGGGGTTGGGAAGGGAGGACAGAAGAGTGTAATTATATTTAGGTGGTAAACAAATGGAATTACTTGCATTTAACGTTATTAATATGCAGGTTCTGCTACGCAGTTTTACGAATAACTTATTCATTGGTATGGCGACAATTTCGAACAAAAATTAGTTCCATTTTGTTCAAGCGAAATTGAACACGCCCGAAACATCGTTCGTTCATTGAGTGGTTAACAAGTTACGACGTAAACGGTCATAAATATTTGAAGTGCACGTCAATGTTGGTATCCTGTAACATTGATAAAAATGTTCCCAGACAGTTTCGCACAACGTATCATTAATTTATTTGATTTTCAAAACTAAAGTCGCTTTACTAATCATTCCCCAGATGTTAGATTTAAAACTAACTTCGACAAAGTCTTGTAGAAGATTAAACAAATTGTGTTCTTCTATTTTTTTATTCAACTGAAAAATATATTCACGTGATATACATTGTTGAGAATTTTATTGTAATAAGTTTAACAAACAAACTGTCGGAAAGAATGACAGTACAATGGTAAAGATAGATAATATTAATAACCTCTCCCCCCTCCCGATTGATAACTTGGCTACACCTAGACTCCAACGTTCGATTTTTTTGGACAGCATGTTTTTATTATCAATTATGAACAAATTAGTAGAGCAGAATTCAAAGTACAAGAACTTCAACACATTAATAATTATTAATTCCTGTCTCGTCAAACTCCATCCAAGTTCCTACAAAATTTTAATCACAATTGGTCCGAAATTCCAAACTTTTCCTCGGCAGCATAAATTAATTTCGGAGGTAGTGATACGTATGGACACCAAAGACCATCTTCCAGCCAAGAAAATAGGCTAAGAAAGTTTTAGAATCGCATTATGATTTACTAGTGCATCAGGGAATGCTTGCGTTCGATAGAAGCCAACCCCTCTTCCCCATTAATTCCACCTTCATCGACATGGTGAGAGAAGGCACGCCTGTGCGTGTGTGTATGGGTTAAAAGAAAAGGCCTTTTATAAGCATCTCGTGGAAACCACTTACGACATCTTAGGTTCAAGAAAAGCCGGTAACTTATGCTGGCATGCGTGCACAAAGACGGAAAAATAAGATTCAAGAATCTGTAAGCCACTGAGCACATAAAAGCCATATCAACTAACAGCAGCATAAAGTTGTTTTTCATTTTTATTTTCTATCCACAGTTCCTGGCCAAAAGATTAGGACCAAAGTGTCGTACCACTTCGTTAAATTCTTTTATCCTAGCATTTCACACAAACTTTTCACGATGTTATTAATGTTTGGTACACTACCTACTATAACTCGTAGGTAATTGTAGTACAAATGAATTTCTTGTGTTATAATGCCAATGGTACACACATATATCAATAAGATCATGAAGGAAATAAGAAGAGCCATCGAAATTTCAATGGATTTGAAATATTTTAACCATAATATAGACCATTCTCTTCTGTAATACTTTCAACTTATCGAATGTGACTTATCTCGATTTGATTTTGATTGATTTTATCAAATAATTGATTTTATTTGAAAACATTTTCACATATTCGTTTTCCATATTTCTGCACGCACACCTTTTCGTCTATTTGCACGGATATCCTGTTAGCAGCCGATAGTGTAATTTCTATGAGTTCCGAGTAAGAGTTCCGTTCGCTCATCCGGAATATCTCGTCTTCTTGCATCACCGCTTTGAACCAACCGAGCGCTTGAATAATGTTTATACGACACTGATTGCCCATAAAGATATTCTAGGAGAGCTGAACTTTTTGATTCATTACCCAACGGAACTTTCTTTCGAATTTAAATGTAGGTACCTCTGCCGCGCGTTCAGTTTGTCAACTCTATCGTGAACATTATACTAACGAATAAATTCCTACATTAATTCACAATAACAGCAATCTTGTCAACTATCTGTGTTGACAATTTGCCCCCACATAGAAGTGTGCATTGATCGTTCTTTTCTTTCATGTAAAGAATTTATTTTGATACAATTTTTCACTGTTAATTCAATTAAAGACAGAAATTTTACTCAAGTCTTTAAAAAAAATGTTTATTTTACTCTGTTTTGTATCTTTGTATATGTTAGAAATTTCTGGTTCAACGAAGAAGTGTTTCAGTGAAGCAGAATTAGATGACGATGACAGGAAGATTTACGAGTATAAAATTGTAAAAACCGGGAACTCCTGAACGCAAATTTGCATAAATCTCCAGTGAGAACTGAAAGCCTCCGTCTTCGCGGAATCGTTCCGCAGGAAAGTCGATACTTCGTACGATATCGATGACACTTCCAATTCCATTACTAGTTTATATATTCTTATACCTTCACACGGTGTGAATGTTTTTCATTTCTTTTTCTTTAATCGCGGTAGAACTGTGTACTGAGATTCTCTTAAAAAAAAAAACTATTCCATATTACACTTTATAAATGTAAAATAATTATTTTGTTTCAATATATTAAATTTTACTGTAATTTATTACCAGCTTGCGAATTTTCATACAAATTCCCACCCTTTTAGGATATCTTTGAGAAATCAGATTCAGAAGAAAGTTTATTCCACCAATTTTAAATGGCTCATTACCTTCTGTTAACTGTATTTTCTTATACTTCAAGTTACACTGTGTATTAATTTTGATGATGATTGCATAGATATCATAGATTTCTTCTAAAAGTTTCAAGGACAAAGCAATTACAGATCCTTCGTAAAAAAAACTATTAACTTCTCGTCTAGAATATGATTCATATCGCAGGTTGTATCGTACTTAACTAAGAATATTCAATAGACGAAAGCATTCGTTGAAAAAAAAAAATTAAAAACAAGTCCACGTGTCATCGACAATTCTATACTACAGGAAAAGAATATAATCCAGGTCGTAGACTTCGAATTAACTTAAAACATCCCGTAATAATCAGTGTAATCCTCAAAGTGTCGACGATTTATCAGTCGTTATTGGAATTTCACATCTTACAAAAAAGCTCCTGCACTATCATGGAATCATATTATCGTGGAATGTGGTTATATCGCAGTTACATTATACGATCGATCAAACGTACGACTTCGTGTACCTTGCAATCGCATCTCCAAAAGCGACACTATCCACGGTTTCGCTGACATTTTCACTACTATACAGGGTGGGACGAAATACGTGATTCAAGCAAAAAAGGAACACTGTTCCACAGCCTCCTCCCTCCCCCAGCGCCTGGACAATAATCGTGTAGGACAAGTCAGACGATAATCGAGAGGAGTCTGTATTATATCCTAGCGATAGGTAAATACTTTAATTCAATTTTAATTCACGGACTGGTAATGCAATAGTTTATTGAACAGTGCGCGAATGATTAATAGTAAAAATACTCAGCACTAGACGGACTAGTATTCGAAATTTCAAATAGTATTTCCTGGAAAATTAAGTCTCAGATGGAAAGTCATTCATTTTGTTTTTAAATTCAAAATCAACTCCTTTTAGGTTTTACCAAAAACTGTTTGTCACCCTGTATAGCAGATACAGCGACTGTTTCATATCCCCTTGGCGTCCCTCGAGCATTTTATTACTAGGTTTTCATCGTGGTGCCTCGACCAGGACTGCGCGCATTTCCGGCTTCTTTTATCGGTGACTCTAACCGTGCATCCTATCGTATCCGGTTGGTCGTAGATCAAACTCTGGACTCCCGTACAAGCTCAGCCACTGTGTGTCCTCTGCACCGTTCTGATCTCAAGTTTGCTCCTGAAGTCGTTTGTGTGCCTCGCACACAACGTTGTGTAAATTTGAACCAGTGTATTGCAACGTGCCCACGTGAAAGGTACTCTTTAGTCTGTGCCCAGTTGAGAGCTTTCTGCTGGGAAATTTACTCTCGAGAGTGCGTGCAACGTGCATCGGAGAATAATATCTGTCGTTCAGTTTTTGCATACATATTTTGCTCTTCGGAATAATACTCTCAAGTGGATACATAGCCTTATGGTGAATTACGGATGATAGGTATTACGTATGACATTCGAGTTGTCGCATGATTAACATGTACTTAATCCTCAGTCACATAGGACCTTTGTTGATTCATCTTCGTGATTCTAATGTTACGAATTCTCTAAATTAGAACTGGTGGATATATATATATAGAAAGAGAAACTTACTGACAGGTTATTTCTAAATATCTATATCACCTATTCTAGAAAGTAAAATTCGTAAAAACCTACTCTGAATTTAACGTAGAGTTACTCAGACAATATGTAGGTATTCATAAACTTACTGAAAGGTTATTTTCTAATGTCTATATCTCCTATTCTAGAAAGTAAAATTCGTAAAAATCTACTCCGAATTTAACGTAGAGTTACTCAGACGATATGTGGGTATTCAGAAACTTACTGAAAGGTTATTTTCTAATATCTACACCTTCTATTCTAGAAATTAAAATTCGCAAAAATCTACTCCGAATTGAACGTAGAGTTACTCAGACGATATGTAAGTATTCAGACACTTACTGAAAGGTTATTTTCTAATATCTATACCTTCTATTCTAGAAAGTAAAATTCGTAAAAGTCTACTCTGAATTGAACGTAGAGTTACTCAGAAGAGTAATTCGTCGTGTACACACAGTGTAAAGTTGTTTTGTCAACAGACTTGTTAACATCAACGAGTTTTATGTGAAGTCGAAAGTGAATGACTAATTGCTTATCGGCTCTTGGATGATGTATGATGGAGTTTTAGAATGTGTGCTGTCATGAAAGAGGGTGCATGAAACTAAACAGACCAGGCGTCCCCTGGTGGTAGAAGACCACGTTGGGACCTTCGTCTATCGGTGGCGTAGTCCTGTTTCTGTGAAACAGGTGAGAGAAAATTAGAGATGACAAGCAACCCAGCGTTGTTTTGCCTTAAGAATAAGGACATTTTTCTTGGATGATCTGGCCACTGACTGGGAAACGCAAGGATGCCCTCTTGGGAAAAAACTGGTGATGGCCCGTAAAACATTTACCCCAGAACCTCTTAGGAATATGATTCTTAGGAAAAATCAAGGTATCCATCTAATATTTCTAGACACTTCTTTGTCACATCTCGGATATTAAGGTACGATATTGAAAACGTAATAGTATACGACTAATTTGCTGTTTTCTTTTGCAATGGCAGTCGCAATCCGTGCTCAAAAATATTCCTCTCCTATCATTCAACCTGCATATGTCGCATTATTCAAATTCCATTTTCTCGAACACGAAGCCTCAAACGAAAAAACTTTATTTCTTATTTTCGACTTATTTTTATATATAGATACCTTGTATGAATCCATAAACATCTGCAATCCAGTGATTTGTTCAAATTGCCTGACGTACGTTTTCCATAATGTCGAAAATGGCCTAGCAAATGTTATGATGATTTCGGCAACGAATGTCTGATTTTTCAGCTCGTTCACAGCGGTGCGTTGTATATCGTTTACGGTGCAAATGCGTTCACTGCATTAGCACGTGTTTAAAGCGGAGATGGTAGAGGCCAGCATTATTCAGCCTCGCGGATTACCGTGAACTGCGTGAAACTGCAGGCGAAGCTCAAGCAGCGCGACGCAGATGGTATAAGCGAGTAGAGTTTGCTGTCTTCCGTTAACAGCCACCTGCCAAAGAGGTTTTCTGTGCTTCAAAAGTCAGCTGGCGGAAGCACGGAACGCGGAAATATACACGGCCAGCAATGCGGAGCGCTTTTGTGCTACTCATTTTTTGTTTTCAACTACATAGACGGAGTACCTGCGGTGAGTGGACCTGCGAGCAAAGACTATTATAATGGGTGATCAAATCATTAGAACCACCTGCATGAATCGACGACTTTACGATTTTAATTGTATTTTTAATGGTTACGTGTAAAGTTTAATCTTTGTGTATATTGTAAACAGTTGTTAATTAAGAACTATGTAATGTAAAAATATTGCTATTTTGATTTTATTTCTATAGGGTAAGAGGCCCTAACTTTCGCACCCCCTACGGTTTTGTTCTTACGGTACTGTTCTTGTTCGAAAACTATGATCTACATTATAGTCTGACAAAAATTGTAGTCACTTTGAAACCTATTAGTACTTTTTTATAAAAGTTCGTACAAGCAAAATGAAAAGTATTAGATCTAGTCTTAAGGATATTACCACAAAGTTTGATCCAAACTGGTTCAGTAGTCTTTTAAATATTTCTGGTACCGATTTTGAAAACAGCATTTCGAGTAAAACGCTTTTAAATAGCAGCCGTTTCCTTCTGTTGATAGATACATAGCTCAGTTTTGCTGAAATTACTAAGGAAATAACATATAATAAGATATAGGTATATATTGAATTTTTAATAAAAAATAATTCTGCAAATATACAAACAAATTTGATAATTTTCCCTCTTATTTAATAGCTCAAAGGTAAGTAATCCCTTAAATCACTTTGAATATGTGAACAAGTTCAAGAAATTCATCGCGTTGTTACGATGTATCCGCGTACAATTCCAGTAGTAGAATCCCATTAAATCGGTATCAAACGGAACACTTTGGAGCAAAATCGCCTCTCCCCCAAAGCATGAAAGTACAACGCGTTGATGCGTTAATGAAGTCGTTACTTCTGCCTCGTGTAACCAGTTTACCATGCATTGTGATTCCGCTGACACAGCCAATTATCGAGCGTTGCAATTATACCGAATCGATAATTTCAACCAGCCGACGGTTCATCGGTGCACTCCCGAAACGCAAAGTTCCCCAGCGTCCGACCAAAAAGGCTGCCCAACGGTTTAGTAAATCCAAATTGATCTCTCACTTTCTAACAGTCACGTCTGCGCCAACTTTCGGACCTTGGTATAATTAAACCGAATTGATTGAAGGCTACGTCAATTAGATCTTTCACCGCAAAATCACGTCTTCCGATGCACCCGACCCAAATTCTCCCTAAACGTGCATTTAGTTTGTAGACCTGCATTACCTCCCAGTTCCAGATGGAATAATTAGTACGCGGAGTGGTCACAGTTACACGCGTAAGATGATGACACAAGAAATGTAAGTATAAATTCCTGTCAGTTACTTGTTTAACCCTTTAATGCCCAAACTCGTAAATCGTTATTTCAGAATTATAAAGCTGATATCAGTGTGACTTAACGGTACACTTTATGAAAATTTTGTGGCATAGAAATTGAATGGCATTAAGGGACTTTCCAGAGATTTCCAGGTCACCTTGATTCTTTTTGACAAATTTTTCAATTAACATCTGCCGAAAGTATACCATAGGTTTCGGTCTCTTGCTTTCCATTGACTAACCACGTTAAAAAACAGACTTAAAAAAAAACACCACTTAATTCAATAACATTTTAGTTTAAATCTATTAAAATCCGTAGTAATGAAATAAGCTTCTATTTCATTATGCTCTCTGTGCATTACTCCATCGAAATATGATTTCACATCGAGTCTAGTAATAAGTACAGAAATTTCGATTTCCGTTGCAGAAATTAGATAAGAACAAAGTGAAAATTGTTTCAGTGAATGAAACCTTTATTCGATCTTCACTGGCACGTGCAGCAAATGCACAAACTCTTTAGTTCGGACATGACATATAATCGGATGAGAAAACCGTAAAAGTAGCTATTCCTTCGTGGCAAAAAGAAAAGAAACGAAAACACTCATGTGAACCGTACCCGAGGACTAGTTCGAGTCGAATCAACACGGGAACGGCTCGCGCGAGTATTGGAGGCCACAAAGCTTTGTGAGACGAGAATACAAAATGACCAACGAAATTGCTTTAATCTCGTATCCCTTCATCATTTTTTTTTTTTTTTTTTTACCTCCACTGACGCGACGCGATGCGACATCCAAGTTTTAGTCCCTTCTATGAGCCACCGAGCGCATTCGTTCATTCAGAACAAAAGAGTTTTAAGGCATATCATTGATGGATACCATTTCCTACGTAGAGATGCCATTAGAATGTCTGAGCACGGAAAACATTTTAGCGATTTATTTTAGCAACGAGAACTTTTCATCCTGTTAGCTTCAAACAGAAGTAGTAAAAATGTTACACATTTAAATCTTTAGAATAATTAAAAGAGAATTGCAAGAACAACAATATACAGAATAGAATTCCAGCTTAAAAATTGATTACCTTTTGCTCGTTTTACGTTTCTTGAAAATTTTATTGTGAACATAATCCACGTTCCTTCATAGAATTTCGGTTAGAAACATTAATAGAGTTTCTTTGTGACTCGATTTATTGTACAGTAGAGTTTTCCGTATCCAAACACCAATTACCCTAAAAACCTAATATTCGAGCGTTCTACTATCCGAACCTTCTGTTATCCGAACAGTGTCCCCAGTAACAAACGCCTTCTTCTGTGGCAAATATGTAATGATTACATACAATTATAACAATAAAGCTAACACATACACTATAAAAATAACAATACTCATGTGTTGTAACATTTAAGTAGACACTTATGTTGAAAAATTTCGGAAATTTATCAGCCACAAAGGTACGTAATCTATTAACATTTATAAGAACTTTCAATTTTATTAAACTCTAGTTAAATAAATCAAATTTCGTATGGGAAAAGTGAATACTTTGCTTACGTAGTGAAATCAAGGTTACTTTGGTTCACCTAAATAGGATCATATTACTTGATATTTTTATTAATTCAGTACTAAGTTTACAGTAATGGAAATAATATTTCATTTTGGAACAGTGGTAATTTAAACTAAAAAAAGTCCACTCTAAAGTTGATCCTGAGTTAATAGAAATATCAAGTAATATGTTTTTTGAATTTGTCATGAAGTCCCCTGAAACCTCACGAAAAAGAACATACGCTCCAATTTATGTTAACCAAGGTGACCTTAGTTTCGTAGTCACGCTATGTAAATAAAATATTTTCATTAAACATAAATTTCATTAAACAACGGTTCAAAACATTTTTTGTTGTATGGCCGTAAATGGCTGAAAAATATTGAGCAGCGTTATGACGGACAACCTATATGTATAACATGTCTGAAAAGTAGATTGCGATTACGGTCGTGATCTCACCAGTATAATCCCACGAATTTCGAAGTGCAGGGAAATGTCTCGGCGTAACAAGTAGCCTACATAATCGGCTCCAAGTTCATGGTTTAGCGGTAAAGTCCTAACCAAGTAAATTGGGACAGTGGTATCCATATTCGAACTTGGAAAGTTACCATTACAAACTTCGGAGGAGCTTGGAATCATCCGAAATCCACTGTATATCGTATAGCAATTAGACTCAGTCGAATCACTTATGAATTGCGCGAATTCAAAGGGAAAATTATTTCTCTTCGTTTCGAAATTGGAACATGCATATGGATTAAATTCATCATTAAGTTCTGCTTTGTTTCACAATACATATTTTAACGACAACGTGTATTAACAACACCTAGGAATGTGAAACATGTAAGTTAAAAATAATAATTCATGTTCCAGATTAATTTAAAAATAATTAAAAATTACCACAAATGAAATAAGATTTCGAAAAATATATTGTAAGGTACACAGTTACATTCTTATCAATCCTCTTAAATGTTTATACATAAATGTCTTCTAGTTTTAATAATTAGGAGACACGATTCCATATGTTTAGCTAGTAATATACTAACAACTTCCTATATTATAATAATAAAACTGTGAATGATTGGAAAAAACTTGAATGAAGTTTAATAAACTTGTAATTCTATTATCAACTTAACTAACTTATAATAAAAAAGAAATCATTGTGTAGTTCCCAACTCGAGACAGTTACCCATAAAAATTTGTATTCGCGAAAATATCCGCAGTTCCATTATGAGCTTTTCCGCTAAATTGAAAAAAGTTCAAGATAAAAAAGAAATCCTGTAACGTACATTGCTGAAACGTCGAAGCACGATTAATCCGTTTCTCTGATTGAATAAAAAAAAAAATTGTGACATCGTTAAAAATTAGCAAAAATTGATACAGGATGACCCATGAATTGTGTTATCATTTACACATTGAATAACTTTTTTTCTAACGTATGTTTTAAAATTTTTTTTTCGGAATTGTGAAGATTCGTTCCTTGAAAATTTAATGTGGACAAACTTATGGCGGAGCAACGTATGAAAATAATTGAATTCTATTTCCTAAATCAGTGCTACATTGTTTTAACAGGAGGGAGACGATACACTCGCTATTTTCAGGTCAGGCCATCCGCCCACGAAACCAGCGATACGTCACTGGGTTCAACGTTTCCTACAACATGGGTCTGTTGTGTTGTTGCTGAGCGATTTGCTACGAGCGGGTAGACCACGTTCAGTACGCAGTAACATATTGAACGTGTGCAACAGAGCATTCAAGAAGAACCAGGACCATCCCCTCGAAGACGTTTTCGCGAACTCGAAATCTTACAGACTTCATTGTAGCGAATGGTAGACACATTTGAACATGTACCCACGTAAGGTCCAAGTGGTGCATGAAGTAAAGCCGACCACAATGCAGCTGCTGAAGCAAATTTTCGAAAATCGAATAATTTCTCGAGCTTGAAACTTCAATTGACCTATCCCATTTGCTTGATTTGACAGTACCAGACTTTCTTCCTTGGGGATATTTGTAGTGGCTGGTATGGATATCATTAAGCCTGGGAAAATTCAGCAGCTTAAAGACAATATTCGAGAAGAAATTCAAGCTCTTGGAGCTGGACAGATTAACCTGGTCAAACCAAATGCATATTGCAACACAGGGATAGTCAATAAGAACTACTGTCTAAAATAACTTATCACGTTAAGAACTGTTATGGGAAATGCCATCGAAAGAATCAGTGCTTGCGAGACGGAGAGGGGGTCATTTATATGACATGATTTGTCCAACCTAGTTGTAAAAAATGTCCATTTTTTATCCATAATTAGTTCATTTAAATTAATTAAGTAGTCTATTAGTGATAGAAATAGTAATTTAATTAAGAGATTGTTTTCTATATTAATTAAAAAACAAAAGGTTTAGTCAAGTTTTAAATGGAAAATGGACTTGTGGACCACCCTGTACAACATGCATTCTAACAGAATCGTATTTCCCAATAAACCTCAGAAACTTGATAAAGCGGGAATGAATTTAATTGCGCGTACGATCGATTGCTACAATTATCCGTTGATCAGTTGGTGCTTTACTGAATGCTTTGTCTTTCTATTAACAATATTAATATCTGAGTATAAAGTACCAAGTTTTATGCGGCCGATAAATTATTTTGATTTACTATTTTTAATCTGTAAATCGCTATTTGTACATAATAACATACGCGTACAGAAAGAAATTAAATTGAAATGACGTTCAACATATAAATACCATTTAAATTATATATAGAAATTTAATAAATTGAGCCTTATGCATTGGGAAATTACTACAGGTTTCAAAGTGACAGTTATTACTTCAGTGAGATCTCTATTTAATTTTGTTAAAAAGATGACATTAGTTTTTCACACACTCCTTCAGTTATTTATTTATACATATATCATGTAGATAACATGAACATGTCATCCGCTGATGGTTATTACTTATTTCCGTTTTTGGAATTCATCGATAATATTGTCAACTGTTATTCTTCTACCATGATCACTAATTTCTTTATTCGTGTAATGCAATAATACTTTTCGAAAAACTCAGAAAATTCATCGCTGTTACATTCAGTATAAATTTTTATAAGATTTTACGAACTATCGTTTTGATTGCATCGGTAGTTCCAGTATTAATATTTCTCTTTCACGAAAATCGAGATGAAAGAATAGAGATTGCACCTCTCAACCGCGTATCGATTTTGCCCTCGCAAAATATTGTTCGGCAACCTGCACAGACTATCGACCACAAGACCGTTATAAACCGACTGCGATCATTTACCAGGATAATTGCTTTCGCTGGCATATTCACAGTCGACTGACCGTTTCCGAGGAAGAAGATTAACTTTCAATGGCTCGGTGACAAAATCGGCAAGGGGTGGAGTCCCTATTTGGGGCCTCCCCCCTCGTAATTAAGGGTACGATATGTAGGTCGTCGAGTTGTCTAACGCCAACCACGGGACCATGTAACCTCGCTTTGGTACATCCACTCCCACACGTGTAAACATAAACATGTGTATCAGGTATGTATATGCATGTACCCTGTATTACACATTACTGTCCGTTTAAATATATATCTGATTAAGGAGTTACACACCTGTCAGCTGTTGAATAATAGGGAAAATTAAACAATTTTTTTTGTATATGCTGAATGATTGTTTATTAAAAATTCAACATATACATCTTATTAGATATGATTTCCTTAGTAGTTTCTGAAAAATTGAGCTATATATCTATCAACAGTAGAAGATTGCTACTATTTAAAACCGTTTGATTCGAAATGCAGTCTTCAAAATCGTTACCAGAAATATTTAAAAGATTACTGAAACAATTTGGATGAAACTTTGTGGTGATATTCTTAAGACTAAAACCTAGCATCACAAGGAATTTTCGATTCGACGAGGCAAATGAATTCGTGTCTAACGGAACAACCTTTTTCTCTGACACGAAATCGGGGGAATATGACTATTCATAAAGTAACGCCACGAAATTCCGTGGGAATTTGATTTCACATATGTCCACGTGTACACGACACTTCCGAGAGTATGTGTTACACCGATGTGCGTATGTGTCCGCATGAAATCATAAATACATGCATGGAGATACGTGTGTACGCTTTACGTTCATACATACAAATGTAGTCAAGTTGGTCCTCGAGAGTTCATTACAAGCGTCAACCAACCAGCCACCTTCTCTTAATTCAGCGACTCACTTCACAGCCGCTAGGTAGGCACTGCCGCACCTCATTTCCCTCCCACCCCAGGATTGCTAAATAAGAAAAATTATTTAATTTCTCGACGGGGCCAGAGACCGCTGCAAACATGAAATTTCACGCGGCGTAAATCTTTTCTCTTCTCTCACGGTTACCCTGAATTTCTAGTGCCAGCTTTTCTGATCTCGAGGTTCATTCCGGTTTCGCGTAACCTACATAAATATAATTTTTAACATTCTTCCTTGCAGAATCTGAATTTTTTTTAATAATGATAATGTCCATTGTATCGAGTCTTTGTTTAAATGATTATTAAAGAACTAGTTCTATATAAGATGATCAGAAAAAGGGACCATTCATATATATGGTGTCCCACGTAACGCTACTCACTATTTTTCGGCAATTTACGGCCATGCAACAAAGTGTGCTCTTGTGACGATAAAAGAATCCGAAAATATTTTGTTTACATAACGAAACCAAGGCACCTTGATTAACATAAGTAGGACCGTATGTTTTCGTTCATGAGATTGTAGGGGACTTCACGACAAGCTCAAAAAGTTTACAATTCTCATTTTAAAGTTTACAATTTACATTTCTCAAACATGTTACGCGTTCACATATTTCAGTTTGGAACAGTGTAAACTGTCAACATACCGAGGCTGACTGTAAGTAAATTCTACTATAAACTTGGTACTGACAATGAGTTAATAAAAATATCAAGTAATATGCTTTTTGAATTTGTGAAGTCCCCTACAATTTCATGAAAAAAACCTACGGTCCTATTTACGTTAACCTCTATATATATATATATAATTATAAACTATCATTATATAAACCAGGTATTTTCGGACTCTTTATCGTCATTTTTAGAGCACTCGACACCATTAAAGTACAGTTCAAACCACCTTTTGTTGCATGGCTGTAAATGGCCGAAAAATAGTGAGTAACGTTACGAGGGATACCATGTAGATTCATGAAATTGGTCGTCCAAACGCAGAAAGAAGGTCAATAAGTGATACCAACGAAAATAATACTTTGGCATATAAACAAGCAAGTATTCGTTTTATAGAAAAAATATCAATATAAGTGTAATGCTGTAGAAAGATAAAGTTTCATTTCTCTCCACTTTTTCATTCCATTCGTCTAGTCATCTATTGACGATAGCAGTAGTAACGTAACCTTTAAAAGATTGATACTTCGTTACAGAAAGGCGATAAAAATCTCTGTGATATACCCTATTAATTGCTTAATACACAACCCACACCATTATCTACTGTATGAGCCCCGTAATGTCACGATGAAACTGGGAAATGGCAGCGTGTGCCGTTATTCAAGTTAAACCATAGAACCTTTTGACGTACATTGTTAGTGGCGATATTGGGTAGACCTTGTTCCACATTATGAGCCAAGATAATTATCCCCCCGTTTCAACAAATCCGACGAGATACTTGCTCGTGTCAACCGCCTCGACATATTCGCCCAACTAAGGTTAATCGATAACGTCTTTCTTTGATTTACTTCATCGTCAATATCTCAGCAATATTTCGATCATCTCATTGATAATTCAACACGTGAATTAAAATAACAAATAATTATCGATTAAGCAAAAAATAAACAAAAGTAATAATTCGACGCGTTACTTTAATTTATTGAACGGAATTGCATTACTCGTTTTAATAAATTGCTCATTTATATCACACTGTAATATCTGTATATAGTAAATACGTTTCATTTGTATATTTTCTATCCCAATTTTACTGTCTTTTCACAACAGCAGTGACTTTTCTGTTAAATTTCAGTTACGTTTATTTTTTCATACTGTTACAGTTTGAAAAAAAGTAATATCTGAGAATTCAGTCAAAATAAAAATAGTTACGTTTATTTTTTCATACTGTTACAGTTTGAAAAAAAGTAATATCTGAGAATTCAGTCAAAATAAAAATACTATGTCCTAGAAAATTACAGTAATCGTTAATTACTAATGATTGAGTCAATTAGTAATAAATTTTCTATAGCTCAATTCCGTATGAGTTTTTAATGAATATTGTTCTATATGTAGCGTACGTAATTCAGGGTCAAATGGTTATTGCAGTAAAATAACGATCATGAATATTCATCACAACGTATTATCTCTAATTTGCACATCATGGTTCACAAACAACGTGAAAAAAAATTCCTACCCTCTTATTTCCATAAATAGATATTGTTACAAGCGCATCTAAGTTTTAATGAAGGTAATCCTAAACGTATTCTGAATTAATTTCGCGCAAGTTAAATGATGTTTTTCCACCTAAACATTGTGCAAACGAGTTTGGTATCTTTACAGAATTATTTTATAAAAATCAGTATCAGTCGGTAGCCAATGCGGCACAATTATTATTTAGTAAACGTTACATAACGAACGACCAATGGGAAGCTTCGATAGCTCTTTGTGCAAATTCATTATAATTATGTAGGATAGTTCGAAAGCCTTGTTCACGATGTATAGAACTCGGTTTCAGGTCCATTAAAGGGCATCATGGAAACTGTACGTTGGTTGTGTCGTTTTTGTTGCCATATTGTCCCGGAAACTTTTTCCATTAATATTGTGCGAACCCCCCCGTATATTGTCCTCGACGCCAATAAGTCGACCCTCGCGTACGAATTTGGGGGATGTCCGGACAATGAATGGGGGTGCGAAGGCGAGCACAATTGATCTTTGCGCGTGTACCACATGATTGCATGACTGCACGCTGCAGACCATTGTAAGGGTTGCAATAACAATGAATTATTACGGTAATTCGAGTCGCGCCACCAGCATACCGATACGCGAACGGTATGTAAAAATTTCAACGTTCGACCTTGCATACAGCGAGAGCAATATTGACGTTTCGAGCAACAATCGCTTAAAAAGGGAGAGCAAAAGATGCCTCATTTATAACATTACCACATTGCAATGAACATATTATAAACATTGTAATGCGATTTAAAAATGTATTGCAAATATTTAGTAATTTTAACGTCATTAAAGTCGTATTAAATACGCTATTGTAAATGGAAAGCAAAAATCAGTGGTATATTAATATATTTTACTGCAGGCAAACTTCAAAATATCAGAATACAAAACCATCTCAAATTCAGAACTAATAATGAACAAACGACAATCAGGATTCGACGGTTATCATCGACGCTCTACAGAAGTTTACCTCCTGTTTACTCGTTACGGATTACCGTTCGTTAGCCCGGTTGTTCTCAAGAGAATAACCGGGTGCCCAGGCGTGATCTCAATTAATATCGCCGTAGCAGAAATGTTGTTAATGTAAACGGAACGTATACATGACGTTCAGTCAGACGTCGCTACCTAATACCGAACACCGTCGCCTCGGGTCGCGCCGTTTAGACAACCCAACTTGTACAGATACCATAAACGCTAATACAAGTACCTGCATACGTGGAAACCTGGTTGAGAGAAGGGGCGTAAGTACAACACCACAATTCCATGCACAATCAACGCACATATGAAACCAAACAGAAGTTACGTTCTTTAACACGTTGACTGCCACAGTGAAAAAGGCCGTACGTAGCCAGACACACTTTATTTCGTTTTTTAAGTTATAAATTGTCGAAAATATTTGTGTTTAGTTAATAGAGACTGCAGGTCTTGTTTTAAATTATACTGCGATATTAATTCCATGCAAACATTTTATAACAGTGTTTAAATAATCCAAACACTTTTCAATGTACGTGTCACCCATATTTGGGTGACGTGGCAGTCAAAGTGTTAATAATAACATTTTGCAAACGACGAGCCTTAACTAAAACCTTCACAACACTACTCAGGGTGCTGACTTTAACATAATGAAAAATCATCGAAATCGAAGGTGGCTCCCTTATTGTAAATATTTACCTTTATTAACACTTTAATTCACGACAAACAGAATAATTTATATCAAATACTGTTAGTAATTGTGAAGATTTAAAATGAACGATACTTACACCAGAGCGTTCAAAAACAGAAAATATCACAGCTCTGGTAAACACACGTGTATCGCGATCGACGTTTGTTGATGAACTGATGCTAATGGCAGTGATGTACATATGGCTGCAACGACCTGAAAACATTGTGAACCATTTGAAAAATGGTTTTGCCCAGGTATGTACCCCGTTTTAGGCGGGTCTGACCCAATGTTACTACCGGTCGAAACGGTCACGGAATCTCGTAACAAGCAATTACACGTGTGGAGAATTGCAATCAATAGTAACTCATGTGTATAGTACTCCGTAATCATCGGCATGTTGTGTACCGTTCTGAAAAGTTTTACCATTTGCAATATTGAATATACATAATTACGACTAAGCATTCTAAATCATTGAATTCAGCGCGCACTGGTATTATTGGGAACATGCATGAAGCTCTGCATTGAAGTTAAATACGAGATTGGATGGTGGTTACCGACTCGAAATTCAAAATCTGTTTACTGGCGGAAACTACTAGCGCTCGGGCTTGTAAATTATCGTGTGATGTTACTCTTGTGTGTTCTTATAAATTGCATTGCCCCTAGTGATTTGTATCCTTTTAAAATATATCACTTCGGAACGGAATGTTGCATAGTTCACCTAAGAAATAAATGGGCAAAGGGTAAATATGTCACATTACTCGTTAATTTGTTAAGAATAATTCTAAGAGTAATATTTCCAGTGTAATATTGACCATACCTAAAAACTTCTTTACAGAAGACTATTCAGTAATTGAAAGATAAGTAATTACAGAAAAATCTAATGTTAATGGCTTCTGACATTTTAACATCTGGAATTCATAAGATTTCTAAAATCATGGACTACATAGTTTTCATTTAATTAAAAAAAGAATTTTATCCCCGTGGAAATGTTTTTTGCATCAGTCTCCTGTTCAACGTATTAGCTTACCGTTACGCTACAGTGGGTAATCATTTTATGAGAGCCACAGTACGAAAAATATACTTTCTTTCGTTTATGTAGAAATAAAATCACAATACCAAGCCTTCTACGGTGGATGATTTTTAATTAACAATTATCCCCTACAAATATACACCAAAAATTGAACTTAGTTTACGTAATTATAAAAAATACAGTTACAATCGTAACATCGTCAATTTATGCAGTTGTCTAATAATTTGATCACCCACTGTAAAACAATGTATTGTCAGTAGAAAGCAATGGTCAGCAACGTACGAATACCCTTTCTGTCCCATTGCACCGTTTTACCATGTTTTTTCCATACTACAACCGTGAAATAAACAAACAAACACCATAACATCCGTTTTGCAACGCAAATAACCATAACCATTGGCAAGCTCACGCGAACGTCCAACCAACGGGGCAGAATTGAAACGGCACCAAGTTGCAAACGAAATGTTGAAATACTGTTTGGCCGTGTCACGGGGGATGAAAGGGATGAATGAAACTAGGGGGAAGTAGAGAAGGGAGTCCATGGCGGTAATTAATTCCATGTCGTCGACATATGGTGCTCACGGGGATGCTATTTCGAATTACCATACGTAAGCTATATTGTTCACAGCAGCGGATGGTTGCGAGCTGTCGCAAACAGACAAGGCGTTTAATTGACTGAGTTAATTCGAGCTAGACAATGATTAAAATTGAAATTGAACACTTAGCTTCGGCAAGCGTGACGGCGAGAATGATTCCACAATGTTGTAATCTGTTGTTACGGTACTGTTTATCGCGACAACCGTTTCAAACCACGTTATTCCATTTTCTAGTGCAGGACATTATGTGATTAAGGGTTTACACCCTTCAGCTACTTCACGCCACTACGCGGTGGCTTCTCGTGAAGCGATTGTTTACGACAAAGTGTCATTGTCGTTATACTGACTCTGTTGTATAAATTATATTAACATTTCAACTGCCAGGGTAGCACTTGCCAAACTTTCACAAGGGTGGAATCCTCTTTTTAATAAAAGATATATAATGGGAGAGAACATTTATTGTATTCCTCATTTCTTCTAACCTTCTAGAACCACATGGACCTTGACCAGATTCATTTCGTTTGATATTTTACTATACGTATTCTTTTTTAGCTTCAGGCCAAATGATCTTTCACCCGTATATCTGGGCCCCAGAGCTAGAGTGTATTAAAACGAACTTTTCAACTTTGGAGGAGAGAAAATCAAAAGTACAAAAACCTGGTAACTTTGGAACCGCTGGGATATATAGGTAATTTTTTAAACGTAGATAAAGAATGTATCATTTTATTCTTTAAAAGTGAAATTGTGTACTAGACATTGTTGCTTTTTCAAATAAAAATAAATTGCATTTGATATTGTCTGGCTCTGACGATGGACTTAATATTTCAGAGACTTAATATGAACATCTCTTGACTTAATACTGTCTGGTTTCAATTTTGTATCTTCTCTTGTGTGACTTAATATCATAAATCTGGACATAGTGTTGTATGACTCTGACGTACCTTTTGAAGCAGGTATGACGTCCGAAATTATCTTAATCTAAAACTGGACTTAAAATTGTCTGGCCCTGAAACCTTTTACAAGTTAGCATCAAGTTCAGAATTGTCTTGAAATGTGTAGGGTATATTTTTATAATAATCATAACAATAGTTCATAGATAATAGGTATTATTATTATGTATAATAATAAAAAAATATACTTTAATAATTTCCATCTCAGAACAAAACAAATTAAATTATGATTTATATAAAATTAAACTATGAATTTAATACAAAATCATGAAATGTTTGTGAAAAAAACATTATTTACCTATTGTATTTTAATACCCTTGTGTGATATTTATCTGTCTATAAAGTGGAGTCGATTAAAGCCGATTAAAATAAATTATCCCTGTTCACTTATCTTCATCACCTTGATGTTATGAACATTATTAATGACGACTGCTCGACGTAAAGTGAAAATGGTTATTACGCTATCCAGCTTACTTCAGCCGATCTTAATAAAATCAGAGAAATAAAACGGATTCTGTGATATCAAACAGCTTCCTGGCTGCTATCTTCTCAATTCACAGTAAAAACATTTTATCTTCATAATCCCCGTAACGATCTAATCTTTATGAATACTACAGGTAAGTGTTAATGAATTTAAGCGTAAAATTTGTATCTTTACATAAATAGACATTTGTTTTGGTAAAAGAAGGATCGCATGCGAAAGTCTATCTCGTTAAAATCTGACTCTAACGTTAAAAAATGAAAGAACATCTTCCATAAAGTTTCATAGAATTCTTTCGAGTTACACGGCCAGAGAAGAAGTGTAGTTTATACGAGTTTCGATTGCACGTTTCATGGCAGCACGGTGTAATGGTGAATTCAGCGACATCACGGCTGTTTGCGTCATATGGAAAGCCGGAATCGCATTTTAATAATTGAACGTTCTAGTCCCGTTTTGGCGTTTGTCGTCGAGGCAAGATTTTTCGCGTGTTTGCTCGCAGACGTAATTAAAACTGGTTGTTTCCGAATAAAATTTCGGGCGCAACAGCGCGTGGCAACAACGAGTTAACCGTCGTTGTATCGAATATACGATACGAATGGTTAACGAGCACTGGAAAAAATTCACGCATATTAAATATTCAGTAGGAACGATTCGAAGTTAATTGAATCACGTGTCCGTATGCATGAATTTGAAAACATCCGATGTGTAATCTAATAAGCTTGATGGAATAAATTGAAAATGACGCCAGCTTTGTCGCGATCAAAAATATCTTCTTATATGAATATTAATATTTACAATTACCCTTTAATCCCTTAACGTGCAGATTCGAATTAACTCGAGCAAGCTGCATAACAGTGCGAAAAAATAGTTTAAGGGGTTAAATATTATTGTATCCAACACTTCCGACTTTCTGTACGAAATTCTTACCCTCACTAATTTCATTCAAGTTTTCACTCTACAATTTATATTATTTCTGAAAAACATTTTTTTTAAATTTTTTATTGTTATTCTAACCATTCGTTTCATTCAAGTATAGTTTACTCTTTAAGTTTAATATAAATTGATGCTAGTGTCTGTTGATTAAATGGATCACTTTCATCTGACTGTAACAACAAATTGGTGATTGTTTAGTTTGTTTTTAATTTTTTACATTTCTGCTATCTCATATAGGGATTGTTACCTACAACTGTAACAAGTTTATTATCCCTTTTTGACTTTATCCTTACAATCATCGTATTTAAATGTTATTTTTCTAGTCCAGTCACTTTAACCCAATCTATTCTTCCAAAGGTAATAAGAACTAGTCGGGGCTTTTTTTTATTTTTTCCACTACATTAATAATATTTTATACACGCATCTCGTGTATGTCATTAAATAGATTCATGAACAGTAAATGAAACTGATAAAGCGCGTAAAACGAACATGATACAAATGTAATGATAGAATGTAACATTACAGGGAAACCAAGTTCGACTGAAATTTCAATTGAACATCACGGATACTGGCGCATGTTGCTCAAATTTTTTATACATCGCGCCCAATGTAATCACAGTTTCATGCATCGATGTGATAAAATTTTCGTGGTGGAAGGTTCGATAACTAATGGAATATTGGACTGCGCACATTGATGCTCGTTAGGTTTGATTACCATCGTTTTTCAAAGAACCGATAGCTAAAAATCGCAACGATAAACCGGAAATATTACAATCGTTCAATTTTTGGGGTATCAGCGGAACGTTGAAAAGAAAATTATTTTACTGAAGTGATTGGAACAACAATATGAAATAATAGAGAATATGCTAATAATCTACGTTAAGGTATTCTCTATTTATACTGATTTTCTTGTAACACGTAAATATAGTTTATACTCCTTAAAGTAAAAAAAAATCCACAAACATAAGTTTTAAACGAGTTAAATACGCTGTTATTGCAACAAGTTAATATTCTTATTAAGTGAAAAATTATAAACTTAAAAAGTTAATATTATTTTGGACTATTACAAATAATAACTCAACAATAATAGACTAAATCGCATACGCAGAAATCTATAAAAACCGCTAATAACATATTTAAAAATATAGTACCAGGGAATTTTATATGAAACCTTGACCTAAGTTAATCCTCAGAACCATGCAAACTAGTTCAGCACATACTTAAACTAATCCTCGTGAGAATTTTCGCACTTCAGAAGATTTTTTGCACAGTCGGAATAATTTATATTACGTAGGATATTTTTAATAATGCAGAATGTATTCATGAAACGCGTCAGAAAAGAGAACACTCTATAAAACCATTGATTCGGAAAAGCTATTGTATAATTCTATACTCGGCGGTCTTTAACCCCAACATATATTTACTGTAAGTACCCTATAACGAGATGAAGTTTTAATTAATCAATGCAGTCCTCTTTTTCCAATGTCAAAATTTTCATTCTCCCTTGACGCAATATGAAATACATTACAAATAAAATTCTATACTCAACAGTCTTTATCCTTAATATATATTCACAATGCTCTGTAACGAGATGAAATTTTAATAACTTTTATTTCTACGTACAAATTTTTATTATCCCTTAAGGCAATATGAAATGTTATTTTATCGTAAAACTGCGAATAGGAACAGCAACTCGTATACACAACAATTGGATTCCATCATGGAACAACCACCAACTACGAAATTAAAAAAAAAAACATTATTCTGTAAATATTCCATCGCTCTGTTCTTTCAAATATTTTCATCTTCAAACAAAACTGTGCCTCTTCAATGTATACAATTTCCAAGTATTTCCGCACGTTTGTTAGCACTCGTTAACAATAGATAAAGGCATGCCAATATTTTATAAACCTGGAAACGAACCTTTGATCGACTTTAATTGTCCTGTACGTGTTTTTCAGCTGTCCAAGAATCCCAAGTCTTCATTACATTGTGGGCTGACTGGTAATTCTGGGTGAAAAAATTAGTCGAAAAGAAGAACATTTTTTTATTTAAGGTTGCGTTATTCGAAAAAATTAAGTCTGAATGGCCTGCAATTAACAGACGCGTTAACCAAATCGTGTTCATTTGCACGAGTATCCAAACCATTTGAAAATTCGAGTATCTCAAAAATGATGCCTCAAATGATAAAATATTATTTTTCCTTTTCGACTTATTTTTGCATGTAGAGTCACCACCCGAACAATAGTACAACGATTTTGGGGACACTGTATTGAATAGATAAAATCTTGGACATCATTCGAACTTAAAAGCTATGTGCGAATAATGTACCGAGAGCCACTATTAAATATTACTAAGGTAAAATAATAATAAATGATTGTGGTATTAAATTCAACGCAGTTAATAGTCTCCTGCGTAATATTGCATTGCACGCAACACCACTCGTATCTCATCTCCAGTAACAGTTTATTGATCCACGGAGCATCATTACTTAAAGAAAGAGGAAAGTAGGAAACGTCGAGTTTCCTTTCAAGGATATATCTTTCACATCGAAATTGTATTCAGTGATTTTTGTATGAAACTTGCGTAATCAAAGATTTCCTGTAATATTGCCTATCGCACAATATGTTGTGCTTTCGTCTCGTCTCGTCCGCCATTGAATAAGGTTGTATAATAAACTCCAGTCTGGAGCCTCTGCACAAAGTTGCTAGTATAAAATGCTGTTCAACTTTGAAAGAAATTACCGTTCTGCGTAGTTTCGTTACAATTGCTCCTTCATGGGAGTAAATTCTTGTATTATAGGGGAGACAAGGGACGTACGTAACAATTTGTGTTTTTGAGTCTGTAATTTTTAAATTCTGTAGAATTTTTCAACAATTCATAGACGACGAGAAACCTGGATTATTTGATAACATAATCAAACCTTAAAATTTAAAACATATTATACTATTTTAACATCACTCATTTGTTACTTCTGTCCCTACCCCTAGGGACGACTGTACCAACGTATCTAAATTGAAAAAAAAGAACAATTAAAAGGAAAGCTTTTTATAAATGATATTTTTCGTTAGTCTATAGATGGACATAAACATAAATATAAAGATTGATAACAGAGTGTCATATATTTTCTGTAAAAATATCGTTGGTTCTGTTGTCGAGGTAAATAATTAGAATGATTTCGACTCTACGATTTTATATTCTTCAAAGTGATGCTGCAATTTACAGAAAGAATGCTTATGTCGCAATGAAAGGCAATCGCGAAGTAGTTTGCGTTTCTTTTATTCAACACCTACTTGAGTCCGCTCTTTTAAGCTACAATTTGCATGTTCTTTCTATAACGTTCGTAAGATTCGGTGACAGCTTTATCCTTTCCACGGATTTAGAATACCACAGTTAAACCTTTACGCAAAGCCCCCGACTTGCAATGCCAAAGGTTCCCGTAAAGAATAACGTGGCGAATTACGGTATTTTGTGACAAGCTGCATTATGCAAACGTTTCGGTGAGGCATTATGCAAATCGCTAACGAGTTTGCTTTGTTCAGTCAACAGCAATAATTGATCAGTGCACGATCAATACGATAACATCGTTTTTATTTCACACCGACGATTAGTCCCAATCAGTAATGTGACCGTTTTGCAACTGGTAATTGCAACATTTTCCTACCGGGTGGTAGCAAGTTTCAATTATTGTACAATTCGATGATGTTATATTCATAAATGAGTACATTCAAACATACTTCATTCATATTATAATCTCGGACAACTAACGAATGTGTGAATAACAGAAAGAATGCATTACGTAAAAACAAAATCCTTAACAGTCGATTAATTCAACATATATGGAAGTACCAAGTAACGATTAGAATTTGGAAATTTCTTGTCCACAAAATGAAAAAAATAATGTAAACAAAGTAAGCGAGTTACCAATATAAAAAAATACCGAAAAACTCTTATTCGTGTTATAAATATTTTTTAGAAAAATAATATATACACTTCGTAATGTGTCATTTTTATATCGTCGAAAATGTCATTCTAAAAGCACCGAACTCAATAGAATATTCAACGATTATTTAGTTTTATTTAAACGTACGGTTCGTTAATTCGTACGGTATGTTTTCGAAGAAATGCAAGTCTGCAACTTGCAAATGAGGAATCGAAGATCACCGTGGAATGGCAGTCCGCTCGAAGTTCTTGGAGTGTAAGAGGAAACAATTTGGCACGTAAACCAGCAACGCCAAGTCACACCGATACATCGAGGACGCAATTTTGCCGTCACGTCCTGTCGTCGATTGTTTCTGAAAGAAAACTTCGTTTCACGCCCGGAAGGATGGATAATTGCTCCGAACTATCGTCGTCGGGAGCTATGCTCAGAATCTCTTTGAAGACTTACGGGAAACTGGGTTGGTGCACCAGTTACGTAAACATTCTATAGATTTGCAGCGAAAGTTTCAATCAAGACTACCCCAGATGAAAATCATTTCTCTTGTTGCAATATTATAAAACAGATCATTTTCAGTTGCAATAAATTTCATGGAATAATTTTTAAATATCGAGATATTCCTCGATGTTAAACGAAATTTGACAAAATTTTGGAAATTGTTGTTTGAAAATATAAAACGTACTTTTTTATGACAAAAGTTATTGGGTTTACTAGTAAATATTGCAATACTGTTTGTTACAGTTAATATTCATTCTTGCGGTAAAGGAAAGTGAATTCTTTATCGACTTTAACAGTAGGTATCCATTTTCAGCAAACTCATCGTTACTCTCATAATTCTTTTCAACCTCTCATTAGTACATCTAACGAAATAGGTTGCTGTTGCCATTTTTAAATCTTATCAAACAAACAATTTTCAAAATTTTAGTTAACAAATATTTATAGACTTCGTTGGAAAAAATTAGTTTTATTCTCATTTTAAACTGCAGAGACAACTATTATTATAATTGGAAATTCACTATTATAATACGAGGATTATCATAACAAAGAAAAATGAGATCTGTTTCATCAACCCTTTCAGACCTGTTAGGCAAATTTGTATACATGAAGTTTCTTACAATTTCACATAAAGCCAGGTAGGTAAATTTAGGTACAGTGTGTTTCAGATCCATATTTTTCTTATAAATTTGAATTTATTCGTGTTCTGAATGTTTTTACTAGGTCTAGTGAATTCAGGATTGAAGAACATTGATTATACACTGTGCAGCGGCAGCTAATAGTTCTTCAATTTTAAGTGTTAATATGTACATTGTTATTAAATGTTATAAACTGCTGTGTGTATTTTTTTCCTCATTTGTGCTCACTTATGTGTCATGGGATACTCAAGTCCTAATATACACGTGTGTGTATATTTAATATCTACAAAACTATGGGACATATAAATATTTTTTTTAAACAAAATATCATCTAAACAATCTACTGACTTAAAAAGTGTAATCAAATTTTTTTGTTACTCTTAAAAGAAAATTCTGGTCTGAAAGGGTGAAGTATTTCGGAAACTAGGTAGAGATGATCCTAATACAGTAAATATTCTAAGCAAGAGTCAGATCGTGCATTCATCGAAATCATCTCAACGGTGTCATTTAAATTACACAAGTCACCTCTACATACTTTTTCATTTTCTCATGGATGAACGTCACAGAACGAATTAAGCACGATATCGAAAGGCGAACTACGTCTGGCCACAAAGGAAGGGAGGGAAACGAACGGACAACGATACACGGGGAATGCTCGGCCTGGAAAGGAATGAAGAACGTAAGAGAAAATGGAAATAGTAGAGTGAAGTGAGAGACTGTGGAGGTGAGTCAGACACGTCTGGAGATAAAAGAAACTCGACGAGGGATTCACTTCGTTGGAAACTGAGTCAGCGAGATTGGATGGAGTGCATATTAACCTCCCAGTAGACCTGCGATGAGGTCAGATAGTCTCAACTTATTTATTTGTTTCTTGGAGACGGGTGGGCAAAGGGGGCAAAAAGAGAGAGAAAGAATCCGGGAGTTGAAAGAGCCATTCGAGGGCCGACAGATTGAATTCGCGCGCTGGAGGGTGAAGCGTTTCAGCGAAAAAACTTGGGAATTAGAAAATTGCTCGTGGAGAAATAAAATTTTTACGTTCGTTAAGCTTCAAAGAGCAACAAATTTTTAGTACAAAGGAAGATGCATCTAAACGTATAATAAAATTGAATTTCGCCTGTAAATGGATGCAAAAATATTCTGAATTACGACAAATAAAATGTAGAAGTAGAACTCGACGGTTAATAAATTTTAAAAAACTCTGAGTGCTATATGGACGTTATTTCTTTCTCTTTCTAATATTATCGGGGAAACAATTTCAAGCGATACTGTAGAAATTAAAAAGAAAAGTTCGAAACAAAGAGGGTCTATTGTTAGGTTAGTGGTAAATAATTAACCGATCATTAGTGTTTCAATTTTTTTGGTTGCAGATGTCCATCATAATACCGTTCATTTGAATTCGTTTGAATTCTATTGCAGAAATTGCATGTAGTTTGAAATTACAACAGAGTTAAGAGTAACCTTAACATGTTCTTCTCTTAATACGTTTCCTTCTACAATTGCAGGGTAATTCTGTAACAGTGTTCCTTGTATCACTTTGAAAGTGGGCACAAACTTATATACTAATATAAATTATACACGTTCAATAATTAAACATTTGTGGTCTAAGGTACACAATTATCAACAAAATTCTTAAATCGCTATCTCCCCAAATTGCAAGCAAATGTCAATAAAATAAGAGGTCCCCAGGTGTAACGCTGGCTTTCTAATGAGGTATATCACAATGATAAAGTTTGGAATACTGAAGCCAATGATATTTATTTCAGTCGCATGTTGCCATTAGTTTATGAAATATTTAATGTTCAGTGCCAAGGATCCTTCGAGCACTCATCGGAGATATACCGTATTTTATAATTTTACGTTAAAACTGGAGGAGTTGATGACTCAAGCCCAGGTATTTTCCAGTTATTACTAATTATTACTAAAGCTACTAATTGTTACTAGCAGTCGTTACCAGTGACTAATATGGAAGAAAACGCGATAGACAACAAAGAAACAGTCCGAGTCAATATAAACAAACATTTCCGACAACAAATCACTATGTACAGTCTCTCGATCCTGAATCAAAAATTTCTTCTTCGAACGTCTTCGAACGTCTTTCTCGAGTCCCGCCATTAATTTCGACTTCAGCACGGAATGCGCCGGTCAATGGACGATAAATCGAGAACCACTGACGAGGACGTGGAAGCAGGCACGTGAATAATGATCGCGACGATATGCCACCCGTAGTTTTCGCGTGAAAATTTCCCTCGAAAATCCCCGTAACGTTCACCAATGGAAATACGCAGTTTAAACAGCCATCCGGATGCAGAGTGCGTTGAATTGCATTCGGCGGGGATTGCTTCCGGTTGGCCGGCTGCGTTTCTTCGCGGACTATCCGGCGCGAATTCAGTTATTCTTGTCCGCCAGGAGGTTGCAGCTTGTTCCTCCATCGAAATCCCCGTAACGGAGACGACGTTACGCCACAATTTTTCGTATGGCGTCGGATTACCGCGAAAAAGATTCCGTCTCGAGCTCGGGGAATTGGAAATTGTTTCGGATATCTCGCCCACCGAATCTACGAGGGAACTGTTCAACCCATTCTCGTGAATTAATTTAATCCCGAGCGAAGTAGCAGTGAGAAAAATCAAACATTTATTCGACTGAGCTGTCACGACTATACGAGTATTATTGTAAACCAAGGATATTTTTCTGTTGTCAACATTGAAATATTGGATCTTTCCAATAGCTTTAATCATTCCGTTGATACTTTAGACAGTGATTTATCTTTACGAAATAGGAAGTTCGTCGTCTGTGTTGCGATATACAGGGTGTTCACGTTATTGTCAGTGTTTTTTTCTTGTAAATAATAAGTATTAGAAAAATTCAATAATTCTTGTTCAACATAAAAATTTTTGTTAGAAAATTCCTGTATTTTTATAACAGTTTTGGTTTCACTTGTTTCTCATCGTCGATCTATGGCGAAAGTTATTTTTTACTCAACGTAACATCTTAGGAATCGTGTGAACAATATTAGCAAAAATTTGACTTTACAGATTTACAATATTAGCAAAAGTCTGTGGTTACAAGTTATATATCGTTTATGTTATCTTCATAAGACAAATGGTCGCTAATGACTTTACAGTTAATGTAACCACACCAAATAAACCATTAATAAATAAATAAATAAATATTAGCAACATACTAGCAAAATATAAATAAAACGTTTGGAAAAAATATTCTTAAATGAATACATTCAAGAATAGCTGACGTCGGAGTACTTTCGTTATTTACTGAATGTCTGACCACTAATGGTTAGTTCTACTTGCCTTAATATTTAAAAGCGTCATCAGTGCTATTGTAATATTTGTCCTTGATGACAATTAACAAACAAATAGTAATGTAATGAAGAGGAGACAGTATAGTATACTACTATGGACGTTCACGCCAAGTAGAAAGGGTAAGTAATAGTCAGACACACGATGCGCTTGATCCCAGAAATACACGACCTCGACGAATTTGCAGATTCGTTCCTCTCAAACACAATATTACAGACAAAAATATTATATTCTACAGTTTGTATTTCTTTTTTCTTGTAGAATTTGTCTCAACCCTTTTAGGCCTGAATTTTCTTTTAAGAATAAAAAAAGTATTTGATAACACATTCTAACCCGGTAGACTGTTCAGATATTTTGTTTAATAAAATTTTTTTGATTTTTTTATGAAAAGGTTTATTACTCAATTCTGAATTCACTAGACCTATTAAAAATATTCAGAACATGAAAAAAATCAAATTCATAAGAAAAATATGGATGTACAACATAGTGTATCAAAGGCATTGTGTGAAATTGTAAGAAACTTCATGTACACAAATGTGACCACCCGGTTTAAAAGGGTTAATATCGATTATTCACATGTGTATTAAAAAAAATCGAATCTATGCCTAGTTTTAATTGTATTCTTCATATATGATTTAAATTTATAACCACACAGTCAAATGACACCCCTGAATTCGACCATTTAATAACATGACAAGTTGATATTCATTAATATATTATAATTTCAGAAAGATTCTTTGCAATTCAGAATAACAGAAATGTTAATTGTCGTTCTTGTGCATTACTGATTTTTAAGGCTAATCGTCGAAGGTTTGCCGAACAAGCTTAAAAAACCAACTCGACTGGAAACAATGTGTACACAGTGGTGTAATGAAATTTAGGTCAGCCTTGTTTCAGAGTGTGTTTTAACCCGCTTTCACGGGTATCCCCGCAGTTTTCCAATCCTCCACCTTCGCGAAATCGTGTCACAGTTTCCAATCCAACCGAAGGGAAGAAACTTTCCATTGTAGCCAACGCTTGAACACAGCCAGCGTAACAAGTTAAATAAATCACGACTGAATTTTATGTCGATGTTCATATTATATGCAAGTACTCATTTAAGTTGTAATGATTCGAACGGGCTCTGCAGATTGAAACGGTCATGGATTTTGTTATGGTGTAGCGATGAAACCACGGTATTATTCCCTATCGAAGAATTGTTGAAAGTAGTTTTGTCCAGTAGACGTATCATTTACAAATATCATTCATTTCGTAAAATCAAGTCTTTTGGCTCATGGTGGCATCGGTGGCAAAACGTACAACCTGCTAGAAAAACTATACCGACCGATGGAAACAAATACGGACGAGTGATAGCACAGACGAAATGACGAATTTACAAAAATGCAAATCGAGGATAATGCCGAGCTAATGGCTGCAAACCCATTGTAAAATAATTGTAATGCATACCGAGTAGTTATTACTTTAATAATAAATAAATGGAAACCCTGTATCGGCATATTGTTTTTTAGGCTATCAAATACCACACGGAGTCTTTTAGGAAGTTATAAAATCTTTTACACAAATTCAATGAAATACTTTCAGGTACCCAGTTTAGGGCTATGAAATTAGAATGTTCAAGAAGAGGTAATGAAGTTCCATATTTGCAATTACTTTGTGATACTGTAATAGAAATCGGTATCCTGTGAGAAAAATCATATTTAACGATAGCTAATGAATAATAAATAGCGGTCTTAGGGATTTATAGTGGAGAGCTAAATCTTTAAAAGGAACATGTCGCTTAAACAAATTAGTTAAAAATGATATTTATTTGGGGAATATGAACATCATAAATAAAAGAGAGCGGTAGAGCGAACCGCGCTATTAGTGCTCTCCGTCGGTGCCGACGCGTGCCGAACAGTGCCGGAGATGGCCGGAGCGGACGAATGGGAGAGAGTGAGAACGGTAGAGCGAGCCGCGATGTCGGTGCTCTTTGTCGGGGTTGACGCGTGCCGAGGAATTTCAGTGGCCTATGGGGGGAGGTGTGCGAGCGAGAGAGTACGGTAGAGCGTGCCGCGGTATCGGTGCTCTCCGTCGGTCCAAAGCGCTAGAGACGTTGCGTCACACAGTTTATTGAAATACTATTGTAATTGTATATTTTATTACAAAATACTATTGTAATTGTTATATCTCTACTCCTATTCCTATCAATTAACCAAAAAGGTAATAAGAAATAATAAATAATAACAAAATAATTAATTCTAAAACTTATAAGTTTTGGAAAAAGTTCTGGAATTAGTTCCAATTTTCGCCACCAAAGTGGTGGGGTTTCATAAAAATGACTGAAAGTTTTGTGGTGTCTCCACGGGACATGAATTTACCCGTCATGGAAACGCTAAAAAATATAATAGAACTTTCCCTTTATCGACTATTAAACACCAGCTTACCTTACAAATCTCAAAAGAAACTAATTGTACCGGATATCAATGGAACACGAACCGAACTCTGGATACAATTATTTATTTCCAATGTCCAATACATGTGATACTTGATACATAATGATTCAATAATGTTCATTAAATACGAAGTACGAAACCTATCCAATGCTAAACTTCTTCTACGATCGATACTTCTCTTTATATCGTCATACAAATGAAACGTTTGGTAAAGAAACTACCGAACAGGTAGGCAAGCGTTTTGTTAATCGTCCCAGCCCCGATCGGGTCGGGGCTAGGGCGTGAGTGTCAAGCGTGTCGGACCTGCCTCGGTTAAACGAACGTTCTCAAAAAGTTCTCGTACGAATCACGCCGTCGCGGCTGTTTCTCTCACGCTCGAGTCGTTAGAAACGTGTTTTGTAACTGGGAAACGTTACGCATCGATGGGAAGACTCTGTGAAGCACAATAGCGCATCGAATTCGAGCGGAAATCGCACGATTAATACTCTCGCAGCCATCAATTTTACAGTGCACTTAACTGGTAACACGTTTAACCTGTTAACCAGACTCGACATTTCTATTTGACTTCACCTTTTTGTGACTCCTTCTTCTGCTATTTATTCAACACATTCACCGTTACGTCGGTTATCAGGGACTGAGAAATACTTTCGGTTCACGTCGCGTCGGTCACCGGTGACCGACATGTAATACGAGTTCAAATGTAACACAATAGGGTAAACGCACCAGTGCATGAGCACATTTCGTAACTATTAAAGTCGAATTTTATGTAATAATAATATTAATAAATACTTGGCACATGAAAATTAAATTGTTTTCATATCTATAACTATAACGTAATATCTATAACGTATGTATTTCAATTTGAACATTTGGAACAATGTAATTAATTAAATTAACAAGAAAAAATATTAATTTCTCCAGTGAATGACCAATATTACGTAAATGAATATTCCTAACCAGTGGCGCGAAAATTGTTTGAATATGAAACTAAGAATTGAAAGAAATCAATACTTAATCGTTTGTTTATTTTAATAACTTAATTTATTCGTTTTTATATATAATGTTCATTCTCTAGTATGTGTTCTTTTACTGATGCATCCATCTGAGTGCCAGTGTAAACTACTGATTTTTCTAATGTAACCGAATCATACCTGCATTTGTCAAACTATTTCAAACTGTCAAATTACCTTCTTATTTATTTACCGAAAGATTTCTGCATTACCTTGTATTATTATTATTATATCTGTATCTGTTTCAATTACATGAGTGTTCGTTATCGGAACTTCATACGGTTAACAGGTTAATCGTGTTTACATAGATTGTTATGTGCTACAACAGTTAAAAGACAGAAAAAATATTATTAAAAAATACAGATCATTGACCATTTGATTTAAAAGGACTATAGAATACATTTTTCCCGCGTTTTACTATAATTGCTAGTTAATCACGATGATGTAATATATCATCGTATCTCAGTTTAACATTTCAAAAGATGCAATATTGCATTATTAGCTTCTAACTTTAAATTTAATAAGATATAGTAGTAATTTATCGGTCGTGAAAGTGTTAATCGCCGTTCTCTCGCTCAACTTCTATTGATTCACAGCGAAGGGGCAACCGCGAAACAAGCACGTCTACTTAAACCATGGATTTGAATCTAAACTTCCGGCGCCATTTTGGTAATGGCAGCGCGTGCTAGTCGACGATCACAACTTCCTGTTTGGGCGTCGGTTGAAGGGAATGAAACTCACGACTGATTTCAATTCGTCGTCGACAATGTTGCCCCATCGACTACGAAATCTTTGAAAAAAAAAAAAAAAAAGAAAATTGCTTTCTGTCGATACCGTTAACGTTTCGCAAGTACTGCCGGATACTCAACTCTATTCTTAAGTCGATCATTTAACGAGCATCGAAGCGAGTTTTACGGCTTACATGCTATAGTAGATCATGATGGGAGCTTGGGAAGAACTGACCATCAATTGTATGTTTTTTCTCATCGACGGTTAGTCGTAGGCCAATGCTGTTTCACTAATGATTTCGACTTAAGGGACCTTTCTCCGCTCTATCCTTGCTAGATATTGCGACAAAACTGTGCACTGTACGTACAAACGCAATAATCACGGACAGAGAGGAACAAAGTCGTGTACCAACTTGACTACTCTGGATTATCGCAGACTATACAAACTGGAAATTAATCCCTAATCATTCCTAACAGCATCACCAACCCTCTGTTACCAGGTTTTCTGTTAATTGGTAGATTAATTTACTCTGTTTAGATTTGTATCGTAATATAAAGTACAAAATTGGAGATTAATCTTGTTTTCAGGAATTAACGATTAGGTGTACAGTTATGGTATTCAGTATTTAATATAATATGAAAGTTACGTGTGACTGGTAATAGAGGGTTAAATGATGCGGGTACAGAATCAGTCTAGAGAACGATTAACAGTTAACAATAGTAGCAGTAGACTAATGTAGTAAATCTTATGAAATGATTAATGTCTGACGAACAGTTGTAATCAGTTGTGTATGTATAAGTTCAGCGTTCGCAATTCATCTAGATTTAAGACCAGGTTGCATTTGACAAGCAGCGAATAACTGGTTCTCGTGATTGCAACATTCGCACCATGAAATGAGACTTTCCTAAGCTATTGCTTAAATCTATATTTTTATGTACACCGGGTATTTAATTATCTCTAGCGAGGACATTTCATTTAAAAAAAAAACTATTAACTGCCTGTCAACTGAAACGCGTCTTTCATCGGTTCCATGATTTCTTATCCAAGATTGCTCGTGCGCTTATAGACAAGAATTCGTTACTTAAACGTTTTATGTGAACAAGCATTCAGTTGGCAAATTACCAGGTTCAAATAGAATAATATATAAAATATGCTTTGTCGATAATTCACATTTTACAAGGTTCCATTCTCAAATGACGCTCGAAGATACGTAAACATCTAATTGCAAGAGAACAATCACACTTGCAAATAATTGCCAACTGTTTACGGAATGGTCAATTCTTCCAAGCAGCGTTAGCTCGTCAGTTATTAACACATCATGCTTGCTCAAACTGCATCAGTTTGTTGTTTCGTGACGTGTAACATCGATTTCGTGATTTTCCCCAATTTCTTTTTAAGCGATCTAACCGAATGCCCGTGAAAAATTCGCTTCGTCGGTGTCGTAAGGCTGGAAAAATCGATTCGTGAGACACGCATACATAGGACTAGGACAGTTTTGCATGGAACATGTACACAACACGTTCATATCGAGGGAGCAAAACGCTTGTGTTTCCTTCGTCATTGAAAAATCGTCTAAACGTAATTCGGTCGATCTTCGTACGCGAAATGGAAGATTCGCCGTCGCGATCGGGGGGTGAAAACAAGAACGTGCCCCATCCACCACGCTCGATCCTTTTCGATATACGCGATACTCCGCGATAGTGAGAAAAAAAAAAAAATGCTCGCACGGAATAGCAAACCGTTCGTCGTCACGTGAACGTTCGTATTCGATTGTCGTACAATTCGTTCAAAGTGTACGGATTACTTTCAATCGCTTATCAGCTAGTTCGCTCGTACGAGTGCCCTTCCGATCTCGTGATCGCGTAGAAAACTTCAATGATAAGACCCGTAAGATACGAACATATTATGCGACTAACGGATCCCCGAAAATTGTATTCTATCCGAGAGCCCCGGAATTGCTTTTTAAAAAAAGGAACTTTCATCGTTGTGCAACGAATGGCGGGAGTAACGAATTTGTCGAAAATTCTCAAAACGCCCCAGAAGGAATATATTTGAAAGTATTCGAAGCAAACCGATTCCTTTTGTTGGGAGAAAAATTGATTTCAAAAGGATCTGGTATTTTTGTTGCGAATATTTAAGACACATCCGACGAAAAGTAACTTCATCGTTGATTGAATTATTTTACAAGATATTTATATCAGCATAGAATAAGAAACTGATCGATTAATTTAGGAATAAATTATTAATATTTTTGAGAAATTAATGTATAATTACAGTGTTCCCTCCTTATAATTTCGTTTTGTCCATTTTTACAATCACACCCACCATTCTTATGATTTCACGAGGATAACGATGGACAAGTGAGAAAGAAGAAGACAAATACCAGTCGCCAATTACTAATGTAAGATGATCACAGAGTCATATGTTCTTTATAATTCCATCGTTCCAACCAGCGCGTTAATAGGGAGGTAATACTGTATTTTGTGAATTACTCGCGGTCTGTTTCTCTCGTTATTCGTGTAATTAAGCTCTATTATAAAAATAATACAGTTGTCTTCTGTTTTGGTAATTGTTACAGTAGAATTCCATACAAATATCGGCCAGGTTATGTAAGGAAAGAAAATCGAAAAGTTCTACGCTTCGTTCTTTCATCAAAAGTGTTCACAAGAGAAATTTATGAAGCAACTATTTTTCACGTAATTGTTATCACCGCTCATCGCGTTTTCATTTCTATACAATTTACGCGTCGAATGCTCATGAGGCTTCAAGTAAACACGTGACGTTAGTAAGAAAACGATTAGGCAAATGTTCGAAAACTCTGAGAAACCGTCACGACTCATTTTTAATCAGTTTTATAAATAGGGAATAAATTACTCTACGGCTATGCTCGTGGACATTTTACGTGGTGTTCAATTGACCGTCTAGTGGATACCGGTTTCCGTCAGTCCCGACAAAGACATTTGTAAACGATCGAGTGTACCTTAACCGGCGTAAATCGCAGTCCTTCAGTCGCAAAATGTAGAAAAATCTTTAGCTTAACTCCGTTTTTCGCACGAACTCCGTTAATTTCTATGGCGTGAGATGAAGCATATACGCGGCTTTTATTTTCTTAACGTTTAAAAATTAAATTTCGTCAAACACAAGCTCCGTTAATGGACTTCTTATCCGACGTAGTATAAGCTCGTGTACGAGTTATCGATGGATTAGCTAAATTTTCGGTACAAAGTGATTCTATTTGGAACGAGATTGCTTGAAAATTCGCGGTAGCTCGATTTCATTAGTTTAAACAATTATCCCAGTTAAACTTATAATTGTCTTATGTATTTTTAATTATAGCATACCATATATTTCGTAATACTGTGAGATATTCGTAATAAGCTCCAAGAAAAATGAAATTCATTTCAAAATGACGATAAAGTTAGTGTTCACAGAATGACGTTAATTTGTTCGTTAGAAAACGAAATAATTATACACGTATCATTAAAATGGCTGTAATGCGTACAATGATTAATTTTATAATAAGTTAATACATACTTACAATTAGAATTATTTTAAATTACACAGACGAAGAAATATTTTACGACTCTTTTTTTTTTACGTATAGTTAGTGTTACACTTATGGTTATCTCAGTTATAATACCTAGTTGCAAAATATTACTGAAAATTAAAACACCATAAGGTATTCCAATACATTCTTCCATTGAAAATACAATTTACAACGCGGTTTACCGGTTCCTTAAAAAAATAAGCTACGTCGGCAATTAACACTAACTTCATTTCCACGTGACAGCATGTAATTCACTAATTAATTATTATACTCAATAAATCCGTTTCACCGGCTAGTTGCCCCGAACTCAATAAAGATTGAATTAAATTACTTAATAAATGTGAATTAAACGAAACTTATGCGTTACAATTAAAAGTTTGACTAATTCAAGACAAAAAATGGTATTCAGTATATCGGAACGACGATGTACGAAGCGAAATGCCTATGATCCACTAGACTAGACCATTAAAAAAGATGGAGATTATTAATCTACGATCGTAGAATCTATTCAGATCGCGTCTCAACGCGATTGTCCAACGAATAACGATTTTCCCTACTACGGACATTTGTTCAGATTTCTTATCCGTTACATTTTTTCCCCTTTCGCAATTAAGATCCGAAAAACAATGAAATATCGAATGTCAACGATCCGACAATACGTCACCACAGGCACGAAGTAGTCCAGCTAACAGCGGTCGTCACTATACAATATCAGTTAACGGTAATGCTTGTATATTAATATTAAAATTTGAACTATATCTCGACCGTTAATACTAACGTCGGGTCTCTGGAGTCAGAGCGCAATGAGCCACAAGTGAACCGTGCGTCACGCAGACGTTTCAGCGTATACAGGGGGTTTTCATTGTAAACGTATTGTTTCTTCCTTGATTTTTTTCTTTTTCCGAAACCGTTCCGAAGAAACAGGCACAACCGATTGCAACAACGATACCCACGGTTAAACTGTGTATGTATATCGCGACGATTGCGCAGGGATCTTTAAAGAAATTTTCGATCGACAGAACACTCAGTTTTTTCATCTCTACAGCTTCTCACTAAATTATTTCTCACGTGGAATTTTTTTCGTTCTAATTCCCCCCCCCCTCCCTCAGTCGATTCATTTTCTATACGCCCGAAGTCTTCGCGAGACTCTAATAATCGATCTCGTTTTACGTATTTCGAAAAGGATTTTTAATTCTGACGCGGGAATCTAGCGAGTATCTAAGCATCGCTCGAACGACGACGAAAATTGTTTCAAGGTGTCTATGCTACGGATTGAGGTAGAATTACACACCATGGTTAATTCGGGACCAATGTACATGCGAGGAGACTACCGGATACGTTCACGATTTCGTGATTCCATCTCGATGGCGGTAAAGGAACCGAAAACATCAGTTCCTCCGCGCCATCGCTCCTGATTGATTCGTAACGTCAAGACCGTGTGAATGCTAGCCTGTTTGCTCGTGTCCTTATTTGTTGCTGTTCATTCATTGTACAGCCTAACGATATTTAACGATACACGTTACACTTACGTACTGACTAGTCTATGCAAACGACTTGGAACCGTGATGTGATCTACGCGTACTATCACCGTTTTGGTTTACGCTATATGATGAGATCCACTCGATAGGACACAACGAAGTTGATCCTGGGGAACGATGTATCGACGGATCTGGATCCGTCGAATGTGTTATCGAAAATTGATACGTTATTATTGAAAACGGGGCCTATGAGAGCCGAGGTAAGGTTGATCCTTTGATACTTGATTTTTTGGGGAATACTAAAGATTAAAATTCTCGTCGATATGAAATTCGGTTAGTAATTGTGATTTAGTACCTTAAGATTGTTTATCCTAAAATTCAATTGGGTTGAATAACAATAGTATTAGCAAGCGAAAGCTGAAGTGCGCTAGAAATTGTGGATCATTCATAGATCATTTATAGTTATCGTAATAAACATTCCCCAGGAGTAATGTCTTGCAACTTAATCAGACATAATTAAAGGCAAAATTTCCTAGAAATTTTGTAATTTTCGAATTTGCAAACCTTCCATCAACTCGTCTTTCCAAAGGTTGCGTTTTGTAGTAACGTACCAATATTCGATAATACTTTCTACAGTCGATTGCTCGAAGATCCGACGATAGATCACCAAGGATCGTATCTAGTTGATTTCTAGCTGACCCACTCTACAGACGCGATCGGATGAAACGAAAGAAAAACAAAACTTCAACTCGTTCGTCGAGTTCGCTCCCTTAGAAAATATTTTGTGCAGTTTTATACAAACGGAAAAACTTAAGCTTAACCTCTTAACTGACGAACCATCTATACACTAAAGACCATCGGCACAAGGTATGATACAGAGTTTTGTACGAACGCGTCGCGGAGCGCGCGTTGTTTACAACTTATAAACAGACTGTCGGTTAATTATTACATTCCTTGCGAGGTTACGCGTACGCTTCACAGGACGCGGATCCGCGTAATTATACTCTAGGAACATCACGGGAGGGACGTCAATTCGACTCGTTTTAACATCCCCTCAATAAGAGGCCCTAGTATCCGTTTTCGGCGCCTCGATGATCTACGGTTAATCTCAACTTTGTCGATTCCAAAGTACCATTTATCGATCGAAGACACCGATCCAGCGAACCATCGACGAGAAAGAGCTAAATTTCGCAAACGAAAGAGTGCATCACTCTATCGATTAACAGTGTCGATTTAAACGATTTGTCTCAGCATCGTCGATGAATATAGATCGATCGTCTTCGACGGAATCCACAGTAGCCGGTACACAATCTTTTGTGCCAACTCTGTATTATACATACAGAATCGATCTTCTATATACTTGTTAAGTACGAGAAATGCATGACTGGTCGACATTATACTCGCGTGAACTTAATTCTCTTATGTACAAACGCGTCTTCCCGTTCATGTCGTCGCATGTCGACACGAACGTTCAGTTTTAGAATAAATAAGAAACTATGGCATCAGGAAGAACGATCGGGTTCGCTCGGGAGCACGGTTCCGACCGTCGTTCCGCCATTTTCTACGAAGCTTCGTCGAGCTTGTCGCTTCGTGGATTCAAGATCACGGGATATCGCTCTTAAATTAGGTTAACAAGGTTCTCGCGGTCGTACAAAGTGGTTTTGGCTGAAATCTGCAGGACTCCGGATAGGAACGGTCTATCCACACGGAGAACGTCTCGATTGTTATTTATACATTAGTTGTCCCTTAGAATCATTAAACACGTAACGCTATGCCACTTAACGCTATGTATATACTTGACGCGGTCACAAATCGTGTCGAGTACTGTCTAAAATAGAAAAGTGACGAGAGTTCTTCGTGCACGACCGTTCTCTACGAGTCCCGAGCGACGCCAACCGAGTTCGTCGGAGTTGGTTTCGCGTCTGATTGGAAGATAGTTCGTTTCGTCAGCGGTCTCAAAGACGTATTACGATATACGATCGTGATTCTTTTGTGGCATATGGAACGAATATTACGAAAGGGAGTAGCTGGTCGATTAGACGTTGATGGATAATCGAGAGTTTCAGTGGTATCTTGGTGGTGAGAGATAGTCGTTTTATAGAATCGACGTCGAGTCGACCAGCTTGGTCCGCTTTGAATCTAAGTGTGCTCGAACCACGAGATCACGGGTAGTGAATCATGTGGTGTGTCTTTGCCACAAAGTACGTCCCTGACCGCCCTGCTGCCGCCCTCAGGTCACCCCCAACGTCCATCTCCTGCCCCATCTGTTTTTAAGCTGTGCACGGTGTGTGATTCAATTAAATCGCAAACAATTGCAGCGCCCCCTCTCGAATTGCGGTGCTCGAGTGCAGAAAGCGAATGTCTGGCCGTGAAACGAACAGTATCGTTAGCAGTTTCCCTTTTGTTTTTAGGGGTACACGTGGAATCTGATGGTTCTCAGTGAACTAGGTCGATTGTAGGGAGCTGCGAGAATTTTCGTGGAAAACAGACATTTTGGACTTCTTAACGTAGAATTATAAAGATGAGTTTATTACAGTCAGACTGCCATTGCTTGGGAAGACGTCTTCTTTTAGCTCACTTTAAATCTCGTCGACACTTTGTTCTGGGTAAATCGTACCAAATGCAAAATCGAATTTTAGTGTATATTAAACTCTAGTCGGGTTTAATAAATAGAAGAAAACACAGATAAGTTTTTCTGTGTATTACCATACAACCCCTGTTTTATATTATATTTCATTTAATACAAGTGAAGCAAGGAGTAATTCTCTATGTTTCAACGAAGTAAGAATATAGTTCTAGCAGTCGAATCACGATGGAATAATGATTATGAAGAATATCTTTGTGATTCTTGAGTACGCAAATAACAAAATTCCTAATCTTGAATTAAGTACTTTCTTTTGCAGCTAACGTTGATCAATGTACCAGCAAGTTCCTGTATAATTAATCAATAGTGAACTATTTAGACTCACGAAAGAAGTGTCAGTTCCATAATAGCAACCTCGCCATTAACCCAAAAAGCATCTTCTGTCTTACCCCACAAAAGTTCGCGAGAATTTTTATTTCGTAAACAATTAATTGGGCGATTTATCACGAAAATAGGAAATATGTACCAAACTGAGACCTTCAAATTCCACACTGTACCGTGACACACGTAAGCATAACTGCTGCACTATCCAAGTGTACATCCTGCCAAAATGCTAGTCAGCGGAACATCGATTCGACGTAGCTAGGTATACAAAGCAAATTACTCGGCAAGCGCTACGTTTCGCGGCACGTTCCGTTAACGACGATTCATCGTTCAAACGAATCGAGGATTCGTTGCTCGCTCTGCGCCCGTAAGGAATCCTTTAAAGATTGAAGTTGGTGTGACGCGTAAGTGGAAGTTGGCCTCTAATATGTCACCTCTAAAAGGCACTCCGATCGACAGTCCAAATTATTGTCGTTGCACCAACTTGCCTAAGTGGAAGAACGATCCCCTCCGTGCAGAGCTCGCGTCGAAGTGAAATTCTGATAGTCATTGCAGTCCAACCACGTCGTTAATGATGGAACGTGCCGCGAATTACGTTCGATTCTCTTTCACTGGCCGCTCAAGCCATTGCGTTTTGCTCGTCGAATTGTCAACTAAAACAATTGCTCACAGTGATACGCTAATTACAGCCTTGACCCTTCGAGTAGCAGCGAAACATTACATCAGAGCGGCTTACACAGTCGACGAAACAACTAGTTGCGCTGATTATATTGCCCCGACTAAAACGGCTTCAGTGAAAGCAGCGTAAAGCGATTCCTCGCGAGGACATTAATTATTCGAAGCTGTTACACCCTAATCGCACCGTATTTTTCTTTGATATGGCTGTATTATTGCCGTCGAAATCGTCGAATTTCATCGTGCACTTCTGATCATCGCCGAATACACGATCGCTTTTCAGAGTCTTCGTGACATTGTGCACGGTGAAATTCAAATGTCGGAAAGTATTCGCTGAATCCTTTGCCGCTCGTGTAGTCATTGATCGATAGTGTTTAATTTTGATCTTTAAGAAACAATTCATTGGAGAATACTCGTTCATTCAGTGCGTCAACTATTCGAGAATTTGACGTGAACGGTAATAATTTCGGGATTTCAGGTTTTCGCGATTTTGTATCATACAATCATCGCGTGTTGAGGTTTTAGGTTTTAAGCTTTGTCATTTTAGAAATTATATCTTAATGGGCGTGTTATCCGGTTCTTGACGAAGACAGTTACAATAGTGACGGAAAAGTTGTGACAATACTTTGAAAAGGACACGGCTTACACCCAAACATCGTCGACACTGACAACTGTAAGGATGAGAATTTAGTTGTAAGAGGAAGTCTCGCAATTTGTTTCGAGAATACCAGCAAGTAAGAAAAATCAATTTGGCCTCGACAGCCAAAGATTCATCGAATTAATGATAGCTTTCAAGAGCGCGTACGTTTTCGCGTGAATAGCGTGCCTACATTCCTCGTCGATTTTCTTCTCATTGTGTCAACATGGCAGTTTAGACAATTTCGATGTCGCGTCTCGTACGCGGTGTAATTCGAGCGAAAAGCCCACGGCTTTTTTTCTTTTCTATATTGAGCAACGCAGGAACGTGTACTAATCGCTGGAATATAGCTTGTGCTCGAAGCAGTTACAATTTGAAACGTACACGTCGACAATCTAACGGCCGTTTCGGAGAGAAGGCGAGAACATTCATGAAGATCAATCGTTACGTACTTCGAATATCCTTCGAACAGTTCCACGCGGGCAGCTTATACTCGTAAATAATTAATTTGTTAATCACGGGGGACCAGGCGACTGGTCGTGTAGCACTGACGGCGTTAACGAAAACTTGAAATCGATATTTTTGTTTATCACTTGAACGAACGACGTAGGTTCGTCCACGAGGATGTCGAGTACTTAACAAAGATTATAGAATTTGTGCTCTTTCAACGATGTTCTTCGGAGCAAATTGGTTTTAGTTGTGACAACAGAGATTGCTTTTTCGGAGAGACTTCTCGTATTCGATTACGGTTCTGGTGCTTGTAATTATTTGTTGTATTAGTACACATTAGGTAAGTGGAAACCATAACCTGTTTCTTGTATTTAAATGAAAAGAAATGTAGAATACTGTCAGTGTCAGTAGTATTATATTTTAAGTTTAACTACCTGTTCATGCATAAAGTGTACTATGGTACAAACGAACTCTTGTAATTCAGCGCGTGACTTTTTCGAACAGATAGTTTTATAAAATATGCAATTAGAATGATTGTATGAGTTTGAAAAAATTATATGCACACATAAATTATAAAAAGTGAGAACTTTGTTAATATAATACGATATGTTTGTTGTGCATGATGCACTAATTACTCGATAAAAGCTCCAATAAGCAAATAAAGAAATATATAAAGGAATAGATATTGCGTGGATAGAAATATCGTTATAATGTACTTTATCCCAACGTCTCACCCGAGTGACTCCTTTAGTAGCTACTACTGCTCAACACTTATTTGACAACTGAACTCAATTATTTTAAATTTTTAGAATATTTGTAATTTAAATAATTATTGAAAAAAGTACCAACATAATTGGTCAATATAGTAAACCGAAACGTAAACGGTGGGATACTCTACAAGCGATATGATGAGATACTCTGAGATACCCTAAATGAGATACCCCAAAACCTTGAAAGTCTCAAATAAAACTAACCACCACATTATAACCACTAGCAACATTAGGTGTGTGTAGAAGTATAGTCCTCCTCTAGATATAGCGCAGTCGTAATATCGGTAAAGCAGAAAAAAACACACGTTTCCAGCGTCAGGATATCTATTTAAGGGATCAAAGAAACGATAAAATATTTCTGACCATTTTTTTGTTGAAAAGAGCCTACGAAAAACTAAAGTTCCATTAAATATTGCAAAAATGAAATAGAATTCATAGTTACCCTCGTAATAAATGAGCTCCATTTAGTCAAAATCCAATTTTTTTCTTGTAGGTTGGGGCAAAAGCCACTTTTTTCCGTCCAGGGGGGGGGGGCAAATGCTCCTCCCTCTGCCGCCCGTGGCTACGCCCACGGCTACAGTTAAAATCCAATTTTTTTCTTGTAGGTTGGGGCAAAAGCCACTTTTTTCCGTCCAGGGGGGGGGGGGCAAATGCTCCTCCCTCTGCCGCCCGTGGCTACGCCCACGGCTACAGGGAGAAGCCGCACACGGCTCCGGGTGTGGCTACACGACAATTTACAACCGCGCTAAATCTTGGCGTGGACTGTAACAGCAGTTTCTCCCTTTAAAATCTTAACGAACATCGAATAATTGCTACAACATCCGTTACTCCAAACAGATCCCTCAATATGTCTACGATTCTGTCACATTCCTAGCAAAAAATAAATTCCCTCTAGATAAACTACAGTAAAACCTTGATATGAAATCCTGCTGTCTTCTTTTCCACACACCTAATAAACCATTTTTGTCGATCCATTAACGCCGAATTACATATTCCGATTTCTATTGTACCAGTTTAATAACCTCGCGAATCGTTATGTCGAGCAGACCATAGACGCGAGAAGTCCATCGGAAAAATGGTAAATGTCTGTTGAACGAGCACCGGCGGATCTTTTCGTGGTATCCGCGATAGCCCGACGTGTACGCTTCGCTGGGGCAGGCGTGGTTTTTCCTAGAAAAGCAGAAAGGAAACCCGAGTGCGGCGAGCGTCCCCCTTGGCCCGTCGGGCCATCCCAAACTGTCAGACGGACGGGTCGCTGCCGGGGGCGGAGCCCGTCTTGCTGCCGTCGACACCAGCGCCGCCACCGTCGCCGTCGGCGCCCGCACCCTCTCCGCCCCTGTACGGCGAGCCGCCGGCCCCACGCGCCGACAGACCTCGGAAATCCAGGTTGTACTGAAAAACAGAGGCCAGAAAGTATTAACGAATGCACATTGCCGATCTTACGTTGTCACTGTACAAAAAATATTATTATTATGTTGTTCGTGGTTAATAGACTGACTTATACATGTTGTAAAGATATTTTATAAAATAGTAATTAAATATTTTAACGTAGGCTGGAAAGTATACTTATAAATTGTTTGCTTCATTTTTAGGTTGAAAATTATTAAATTAATGCAATGGTATTGAAAAATTCAATTTGATGGAGCTGTTTTTTTTTTTAAATAATAACAATAAATAATGTCCTTTGTTTAAAATCCGGAAAATTGTTTCATTACAAAATTGTATTACACTTTGATATGTCCAAGAGAAATTTATATGGTGTTTCGATTAGAAAGTACTTAAACATTTCACGTAACGAAGGAAATATAAACTCAAATACTGGTTAATAATTGTTTTATGTTCCGAAACGATTCAATTCTATTGCAAAATATTTTCCCTTGACGCTATTAATTTCTTGTTAAAAATTAAGTGCACGGGTATTATGTTTATTTCATTGTGTAAATGCAACTTCGGAAAATCGAAGAAATATAATATTGTTATTTTAAAACTTGGTGATTAAAACATTAATGTACAATCAACATTTCAATATGCAAGCTAAGCGTTATTCTCGACAGTACTTTGGATGTCAGAATGCGGCACCAAGAAAAATAAAAAAGAAAAATTGTGAGTTCTGTTACGAAACATCGTGTTACGACCATTCCTGAAAAAGATAGCTGAAAACAATAAAGCAGATTGGTTATCTATTCATCTGCGATGCTGTGGATTGTGTCGTACACTGCCACGCAGTGTAGCTTGTTCATCGAAGCGAAGCTGTTGCAACGGAAAAAAAAAACGTCTGTAAAAATACAGTAAAAAAAGATCCAAGCAAGTTCATACACTACTGCGACAGATATGCCTAAGCGTAAAAATGCGCGATGAAAATAGCACCCGATAAAAAACGATGGAAAAATCATTCGACGAACGCGAATGCCCGAAAACGATCGATCGATATCCACGACAGGAATAGACAGTTCAGCGATTAATTAAGGACAAATTGCTTAGCACTGGACAGTCAGTCGATTATCGAATCTCGTTGAAGTTAAAAATTGAACTGAAATTTCGATGGTCCTGCTATTCAGTTACACTAAATTATTCAGACACATTTCTATATTAATTATTTCGTATAACGTATTCCAGTTTTTAGCAGACTTAACGAATTGCTAATATGGTTTTTCCAGAAAAAATTTGGTAGGCAGTGTGGCTTTTTAGTGAAATTAAAAAGGTGAATATGAATCATATTAGAATACACGTGGTATTATGTCTGCGGTAAACTGTAAATTTATTAATGTAATTGAATTATTGAACGAGCGAAGTAAGTCCTGAATAGGCCACTTCTTGCACTATTATGATGAGTACTACTCTTTTCACGTTTGACATTCAGAAATAATATTTCGTTCGTGTATTCTACATCACCTGCAGATATGCACAATCTATAAATAAGTTTACCCGTTCAAAAAAAAATTAATCCCTCAATTTCTCACTGGCTATTATGCATTTTCCCATCTGTGATTCGATCTGTGTAATAATTGTTAGTAAAAAGTTCCACTGACATAAATTAATAATACTTGAAATGAACGATAAACAACTTTAACTTAACTGTCTCTTAATTATGCGAGTTCTATAAGGCATCCGCTTCTTAGCTAGTATAAATTTACTGTATAATAATATTCCGAAAATCTGTTCCTTAGAATACAAATTTTTATTGAAACTGTATATGTTATGAAACAATTATCACGTATTAAATTCGTTATTAGTCTACTCTCTCAGAAGCAAGCCCATTAAAATTTTTACACCGACCCAAATACGTTGTAGTCGTTGGGAGAATTAGTAATTACCCAATAAATTTTTCTACCCATAAAAATGTAAAATCAAAAAAGACTCGCACCCTTCGGAACAATCATAAAATACCATATCTCATACCCAACAACGTCCATAAAAGAAACTAGTTCACATACTACATAGTCCATTCAACCAGACTACCTTTTCCCCTCACACGAAAATACTACATCACACGAATCTACTTAATCCCGCAAAATCCCCCAGGAGTATCCATCGATCGATCGTAATCCGATGATTCGCGTTCGACGGGTCGCGCAGTTCGCCCGAAGAACGAAAATAAAACAGAAAAAGAGAGAGAACTGAACGAGAACCAACGAGATCCGTAGAAGCATCGTCAGAAGCGACAAAATCAAACTTGAAACGAAAGAAAAAAAAAACCAAAAGAGAAAAGATGATGAAACCAAAGTCGAACCTGTGCAAAACAAAGGAGAGCGGTTGTACATGCGCGCCTGGGCATCGTGGCAGCGCACGTGAACACATGCGACCTTCACGGTGCAACGAAACTCTGTGTTATCTCGGTAGAGTGGCGTGTCTTAGGTGCTGCAGCTGTGCGTGATGCAGCTGCAGCTGGAGTAGCTGTAGATTCTGCAGGCAATTTGGTGCCTGAGGTCCGCAACCGGACGTTGCATTGTTGCTAGACGAGTAGGGTAGGACAGAGGGATGAACGAAGGAAGCGGAGTTACGTGGACCGGTATTGATTGCGGAATTGGTGGTGATCGGCAAGGTGTTGTAATTGAAGGACGAGAAATTCAGGCTGGGCGTTCTTAAAATGTTGTGCAACTGGACGGAGGTCAAGGGATGGGGCTGCACATAGGGACTGGTCGATGGTAGCAATTGGGGGCTAACTGGGTACAAGCATTCCTCTTCGCTTAGGCCGTGCATCGTCGACGGACTGAGCTCCACGTACTGCGGCATGGTGAGATTGTGCTAGTCGATGAATACATGGAAGGACACGTAGACACTTTAGGCGTGATATGACGGCGTGTTTATGCGATTTCGTATGATGTCTGTCGTTCTGTGCGAATATTTGACCGTAAGGTGTATCGGTCTGATTAGAACGAACAGAGACATGCGATCGATACGATACGATTAGGTTTAGTCGTCAGAGTAGAGGACTTGGATTTTTTTTGTAAGTGAACCATTACTTTGAATTATTAGAAGACCGACGAGAGAGAAATGAGTGTTTAGGTATGTTAAGATTAGCATACATTATTGTCCCTGGTAGGATTGTAAAGTATGTAGAATTTTTTCCGTGCTAAAGATCAGATTCTGTAGAATTAAATGTCCATATGACAACTATGCTTACATATGAAATTTCCGTTGAAACTTATTAATATTGATCAGTTGCTACAGCATCTGCCGTTTGAAATGGTTACCCTCCGTTCCTACACTTTGTTGTCATTTATTTGCGCAGAAGTTAAATTTCCTATGAGTAATAAGTCCTAAATACTATGAGTACTATTTTTGCGTATACATATTCAATTATAATGCTTTATTTTTCGTGTTCTATTTAAATATATAATGAAGAGATGTTATTATTAATATTAGGTGTAATTCTTGAATGAAGTTTGCAATAGTTATTACAGAAATGCCTGTGGTGGACAGTTCACAATTATTGTCTACTATTTTTACTTACATATTGTGTGTGATATTTAACAAAAAGAAATACGCAAATGTTTTGTTATAAATATATAGCAAAAGTGAAATAATGAATATTTGTTACTGATTTTAAACTTATATACTGCATAATTGTATTGTGCAATAAGAATGTTTGTCCTAAGTGTAATATCCTCAAATGATGTCAGACGTGACACATCACGAACGTAACATCAAAATACGTACAGTAATTTAAACACTATATTCTCTCCAATTTGCCTTTCTTCGTCTCATTGACTAAGACTCGCATTACAGAACACCAAATATTCGCACAGAATTAATCACGATTTCAACGATTTTACGCACAGCTATACGTTTATAAAAAATTAAAATACATTTTCTGCTGACACAAAGCTAGCTACCATCAAAACAAAGTATCGTTCAATCTTTCCTCGCTTACCGTATAATTCCACTGAATTACTGTATTCATCGAACTTAGTATTACCATTTAACAAATGATCTGTAATTACAATCAAATTGAAAGGAACATCGATAATTATTAATAAAGAGAAAGCTAAGTATTTTTTAGAGCAAAGACTGAACGTTTTCCTGTTCTCGAGCAGAAAAAAAAAACGGTAAGACTCAAAAATACCGAAGAAAAGACAAAAGTACAAGGTGAACAAAATAATATACTGCGCCATCTGTGCTTGACTTTTTCGCGTTTAACACAGAGAAATGATCCATTTGGATCGACATGTTCAAACGGTCTTACCTTTGTGGCGCAGTCGAAGCATGCGGTGACCACTTTCGAAATCACGTACATTAGATTCTTTGTTTCGTGGATTACTTTATCGACTTTCCTAAAGGTGGCGGCTTTCCCGACGGTTGGGTCCATCACGGCGAACTGTATCATCTGGACGTACATCGGCACACGGTCGAGGTCTGTCAGGAGTTCTGTCTTGTGCGGGCCCCCTGGTACCTGTGCCCATGCAACATCGTATAAAATCTTACGTCTTCATTCGTGTCGCAAGGCAAACGTGCTCGTTTATCATTTACAACGATTTGGTACAGAATTCTTTGTTAAATATCATATTATCCAAATTCTATTATTTTATTTCATTTGAGTTCCATTTTATTAAAATTCAGTATTTCTTTTAATTGCTTCGATTTTATAGTTATTATTCATTGAAACGAATATTACTTTTAATAAAGGATAAGAGACAAACTTTTTATCGATACAATATCGATCATAAGATTTAAGTTTATTTAATAAAGAAAAGGTCTTGAACGTAAGTTTCCTTATTAGGACTTCAATAATAAAAGAACATGACGAAATCTGCAAAAATTTTCTTGTTTTTAAAATTATATAGATATGTATAATATTTTTTAAGGTATTAGAAGTTTTAGTATTTTTCATACAGTGTCATTAATTTGTCTAGTTTCACCCTCTTATGACGTTTGACGAGATTGTGAGTTCATTTCTACAACTTTATAATTTTCTTTAAATTAAACATTATTGCGAATAATTACCATTATTTTGACGAGTACTTGACGTATAGAACATTAGAAGTATTAGAGAAGACTGCTACTATCATTATCGTCATGATCGAAATGAACTTCTGACAGCAAACACAAGAAAATTCAATATGGCTACACCGAAACTAATGACAGCTTATAACAGATACATAAAACTTAATAGTAAATATGTTGAAATACGGTATGCATTCTCTAAAATATGTATGAATATTTTCAGATTCTTGCAAAGGTTATAAATACTGTTCCTGAGCAGAAAACTTAAATTTTTTATAATCTATACAATTTCATCAAATTACTTTGAAAACAGGGTTTTGTAGGTTCAACTAACTTATTTGTTACTCTATTAATACATTAAAAAGAATTTAAAGACTCGTAATAATACATACCAAATTATTAAATCTGTATGATCAATACTGTATACATATATGTTCGTAATTTCAGCTGTACCGTTCATATCAGACAATTTTTAATTTTAATGAAAATTTAATTGTTTTCTGAAGATTGAATACAATTGCCTGAACGTTTGAAAAATTACGTATTTGAAATAAATCGTTGAGAACCATCGATCACGTTTGCACTGCGATATTAGTCTTCATACATATGTAGCGTCTCTTAAAAACTCTTTAAAGCAATGCCTGATTCTATTCTTTATTCGTCGACTAGTAATATGTAAATACTTTGTAATACGATAGTAATAAATCTTGGATACTTGTAAGTTTGCATATCTAATCAGTTAACAGAGAAATTCTCTAGTCGTCCTAATAGAAACACAATGCAAAAGATTGAACGGAACAGTGTAAGTTGCTTGAGAAGAAGATTAGATAGTGACTGTGTGAATGACAGTGAAATAGTACAGACCTTGTTGTTTTTTGCAAGCTTCACGACTGTTACACAATCGATGCTCGGATTAAATTGCACTTTGCAAGTGATTGCAGCCAAGATGAAATTCGGGGATAATGATTTCATGAATGCAAAAAGCAAAGAAATTGTTCTCATCCAAAATTCTAAAATACTTTCAATTGTTTCAAATAAAATATTTTTAATTCACTTATAATGTTTCTTAAATTATTTAACGAATTTATATTTTTAAACAGAACTAGTACTCACCCGATTTTCGTTTTTTGATACCAGACCATAACTTACAATTAGATTCGTCTTGATCAATATAATAAACAGACTGCGGATTTTATGCATTTGAAATACGAAAAATAGAACATTATACGTAACGTTGAATACCATTACAGTAATATTTTCAATTTAATAGAACTTATAACGTGGGGAATAAATATCTATACTCCTGTTCATAATTATTACGGCACCTGTTGCGTCTGGGGAAATTTCGATAACTTATAAAGATTATAAATTTTGCATCATTATTATTTACTTGCGCAAATATAGTCTATTGAGCTTTAATCACCTATAGAGAATATTCATCCAAGATATTCAATAATTAAATAATGTTCTTCAAAATTTACTTCACATTTGATCGGTACGTTCATAATTACGAACGGGAATTTGTATTCATCATATTTAGCTTGATCAATCATCCAATTCATCAAAATTATAACTACTTTGCAGCAGTATTTTGCATAAATATTTGCAGTCTAACGACGAACATACACTGAAATATTTTCATCTTAGCTGATTAATGTGAACGTTTGTGATAAATCGAATCGGAAGCTGGCAAAAACTGAGACATAATAGTCATGCCCCAGATAGTGGAAGGAGGGGGACCACAATGCACATAGACGTCGTCCACAGACGGAAGCATTCCCGTAGCATCTAAAACACACCTTTCTAATCGTACACAAAAAATTCATAAATGTACGCACAGAAAATAGATTTACCAACAAAATAATGATCGTAGTCGATTCGATGCCGTGACAGGGGTGACAATTCAATAATAATAATAACTCGTCTAATCGTTGAAACAAGAGTCACGTTCCTGCGAAATCTACAGATTCCAAAAATACTCTTGCGTTCGCATTCGTAAATACAAATAAAACACGGAAAATGTTGTACGCACGGAAACACAATCGAATCGTTCCATCTCAAATAATATATACTCGGAATAAACAAAAACTCTTCGTCGTTTTCGAGTTTCAATTATATAAAACTTGACATGCGAAGAATAATTGCTTATGTGAATTAACGTATGTTTCTACATATATACATATATACAGGGTGTTAACAAAAATGTGGAAAATTTTCACAGAGGGTGTATTCTACATACCAAACTGACACATAAATAAAAAATGACGAAATTGCGTTCGAGGCGTTGTTTCTGAAGTATTAATTGTTGAAAATACGGGAAAAATATACAGAGAATCCCAAAAAGAGGGGACAATCCGCAACATGCGTATTCCTCATACAAACACACATCGAAAAGTCCTTTGCTCGTCGGATCGGGCGCTTTTTGACTGTGCTGCGCGTGCGTGTGAGTTCGTTTAACTGCTAATATCTTGAAAAGGGAGCTTCAGATTACAAAACGGTAAAGGACTTTTCGATTTGTATTTGCATGAAGAATATGCATGTTGCGGTTTGTCCTATATTTTTGGGACACCCTGTATATTATACTATGTAAATATTCGATTTTCAGCTGAAACACGGTCTCGATTGATTACCTAGAAATTAATGAATGAAATAAAAGGAAATATATGAGAGCAATTCCTGAAACAGTTAGACAACACAGCTCTCAAGTAGTGTCAGAAGAATTTTACGCGTATTTCGCTCGTATTTTCAACACTAATAACTGAAATGAAGCCTCGAATGAAATTTCGTCATTCATGTTTTTCGTTTTAGTTTTGAATGCAAAATCCACCTCCTGTGAAAGTATTCAACATTTTCCTTAACACCCTGTATATCATATTCCAACGATTCAAATCATACGTGTAATTCTCGATTGGATGGGTTGATTTGTACTTTTACAGCATGAAAAGGCAATTCATGTACTCCTCTACTTAATCGAACGTCTAACGAAAATGATGTGACGGTTTGTGATCGCTAGTGAAATCAGCCGTTCTTTTCAACGTGCTTTTCTCTTCAATGAACAGAAACATAAAACAGGTGTAGTTACGCTACGCCATTCAACAGAAACGAGACAAGTGTTGTCAGGTGGATTATCGTAATTGGTGTTTATGATCTTGCATAGCAGTACTTGCGTATATGTATGGAACAGTAACGTGTAATGATGGTTAGTATGAAATAAATAGAGAAATGACAACATTTAACAGCAACTGGAACAACGTATTCGCAGAATAAACGAGCGATATGTATATAATATATGTAGTAGATATAGTATAGATATATATGTGCACGGCAATGAGAACGATCTGTACAAGGCGAACATGATCTCTATGAGCCCAACAAGGGTCTAAAGTAAAGAGAGAAAGAGTTACCTGGATGGAGGCATTCAAAGAGCGAGGGTCAAAAAAGGGGTTTCATAATACAGAATATATTACAAGGTTAGCGTTTTTTTTTTGTTGATTTTTTTTCAAAAAGAGTATAAAGAGATCAAAATGGTTTCAGGTAACTATATATATTCGGCCTAGCTAGGAGGGTCGAAAGGGCAGCAAACGTGTTAATTCGAACATGTCTAATGCTAATAACTCACGCCTGAGCCACTTCGAATCCACTCATAACATTACTACAATACTTCGATAATAATATCACACCAAAGTATCGACAAATGTCTAACATCCCGAACAGTGCCACACGGCCAATATAAATGATACACACAGAAAACACTCGATATAACTTCAACATCACTGTAATATAAATTCGATCCAATAAAACATCGATTCCCGTTACGAAAACAATTCCAGTGACCAATCGATACGATCGTCAAACAGATTCGAGGTGGCTCCGGCATATCGCAATTACGTAAAAACGAAACTCAACAGCGAAATTCAAGGAAAAAAACGTATCTTCAATATAGCAAGGATCAAAAAACTCGGAGTCAAGTCCAGTATAGAATCCGTATAATAATAAACAGTGGTAAATAGAACGAATGATCAGAAATAAAATGTCGATGCACGTGTTGTACGTGTACGTAGGCTGACAGGCAGGCGTGTGGTTGTGTGCGCCTGTACCGTGCGTACACGTACATACACAAACATCCCAACATCAGTCCAATTAAGAAATGTGTATCGGTTTTTTGCTTTGATAAACTACGCCACCACGACGGATGCCACGTACCTGATAGCTGAATTGTCTCACAACCTTGTACAATCTGTTCGCCTCCTCAGCGAAATACTCAGCTTGGGTGAACAGATCTTGGGTGGTCTTCAGATCGCCTTCGCCCTTCGTGAACTGGTACATCGACAACGCCATCGAGGACATGTTCTTCGCCCGTTTCGCGATGTCGTTGTTCTCCTCCAACGCGCTGCCGCTCTCCTGCCACCTGTCCGTCTCAGCGTCCATCTCCGAGGTGATCAGCTTCATCTCGAGGCCTGCCTTCGCGATCTTCGCTTGCTCCTCGCTGTCCAGTTTCGCCGGTTTCAACGGTTTGCTGGTGGTGCCATGTTTCTGAAAAATCATAGCCAGGTCTCGTTATTCCAGAATTCACCGTTTAGCATTCCTGGCTCTAAGGGATTCAGCGCGGTCTTAAAAAAGTGGACTGGAAGTTAAAGTAGATTCGTGTTACATGCTCTAGGGACACGGAAAAATTAGTGGTAGAAGCGATATGGTATGAGTGGAAACTTTCTTCAAACGGATGGAAACATTGAATTAAGAAAGAAGTTGGCTGTTCGAAGAATGAACCTCATTGGGAAGCTAAACTATATGGGAATTCAACGTTTCTTCTGTTTGAATTCAACGTCAATGGGTATCTAAATGCAGAAAATAATTTAAATATTGTGAATGGTAATCAAGATTTGTAGTTTTTTTGTTAGTAAAAGGACTGTTGTTTGATATGTTGAAGAGAATTTTTTTTGGATATTCCGGATTTTTATTGGATTTTATTGAACGGGCTATAGCTCTTTTTTTAAATGAAAATAGAAAATATTTAAAGAAAGAAATATTGTCTTTACAACGAAATCTTACCAGTTGGACCTCCAGAAAGTATGGTCACATTCTTTTTTTTAAAGTAGAACTACACGTTTCTTGTAAATAAATTATCTTCTTGATTCTGGCTATTGACATAAGGGGTTAAAGGGTACCGTAAATGGGTTCCTTGAATGTCCGTAGGAATATGAAGTGGTTAATGTATCGTCGTGTCTTAAGCAACGCGAGCTGCTAATACAATGGCCCCCATTAATTTTCTGCGCTGTTGAACCTTAATGATCGTCGTTTACTTTGATTACATACGACCCGTGCTGTTCTTAATTTACTTAACAAGGGTAGGATTACCAACTGGAATAATGGGATCCAATTTCTTTTCCTTGCGTAACAGCTACTTAACTATCCCTATTTTATCTTGAATGAAATTGTATTTAATCCATACATTGCACATAAATTAACAAAAAAACAAACCATTATAGCTCCTCGTGTTTATAATTTTCTGCATTTTGATAATCATTTTCGTTATTTCCTTTACCTATACCGTTTTTAGTTAAGAAGTTAAGTATAAAAGTATATAATTAATATATACGCTTTCTAGCATACCCAGCGTTTTATTATACTAATTCGAAGCCAGAAAATTGGTCTTTCAGCATCTACGGTTTTTCTTTCTTTGAATTAAAAAAGTGGCATGATGGAGCGAAGTGGACAGTGTGCGATAGAATATATTGATCAAAAATCTTTAAATACTTTGTAAAATTAAGCTCACGATCGTCCTGATCGTTTCGGGGATTATCGTAAACATGCACTAATTAAGGAAGTGCAAAAGTATGTAGAAGTGCACTTACGCCTGGCCGTGGCAAGGACATGTATACTTGCTTCTCTGGTTGATTCTGATGCCATTCGAGCACATCTTTCGCAGCGGAAGTCACGTCGTTCATGAGCCATTGCCACATATCGGCGAATACTGAAACAAACAAATACCATTCAGCTTATAATTCCTTGGAAACGCAGGTACGGTTTGTACTTTAAATAAATTCGATCGCTCAGATGAATGGGATCACTCGTTCGCTGAGAAGTGTACTTGGACTTTTCTTTAATGGAAAAAGGTGAATGTCATTGTCGAATCTATTTAATTTTTATTTACGATGCCATTCACGAGGGTAACAAGAACTTACGCTCTTGGATACGTTTCAAGTTACCTTCCAAATTCTCTTTGGCGATTTTACTGGTCGGGTGCTTTGCCAACGTGTGCGCAGCTGTCAGCACTTGGGGTCCGTACATCTCCAAATGGATTCCCGTGAACTTCGCTGACACTGAGAGTGTCTCCGTCGGCGCAACGTGCCTGATCATTCTGCACACCTGTTAATGGATGAGTTGATAAATGTCGAATTATACGTACATATATACATATATATGTAGATTTATACCCTATATGGATAAATATGTAGAGGATTTAAATACAACTTCAAAGACACTAAAGCTTAAACTTGTACACCCCAAACATGGCATTTTTAAGAAACAATTTCGATTTTAAATGTATCGTCGATCAGCTGTATTATTAATTTATTTATGTAACGGTCAGGTATCTCTGGCACCCCTGTATGTATAATATTTTTCGAGAGCCATGTGAAGCGTTAGAATAGAGAACACCAGAATTGTCAGCGTCTGTAATGTATTAATAAAATGAAAGTTTTTTTTTCTTACTCTATTTTTACTATCGACTTTTAATCTATGTTTTAGTCACGACCATTCAATAGAAATTGGATTTAAAATACATTTAGTCACAGGTTTACGTGAAGTATCTTTTCTAAAATTTAACAGGAAGACAAATGAAGTTCCAGATAAAACTGTATCTGATTTATTTCATTGGAAACATAACTCTAGAGAGAATACGAATCAGGAATGAAATTTATGTCACATCAAAACATATTTCTAGTATTTATTTTAGATCTATATTTAATTCATAATAACGAAACGTACGTATTCGATTTCAAATGTAGTTAAACTCAGCTATATGCAGAATTTCGTTCTAAAAAGAGATTCATATAATATGAAGTATTAATGTTCGAGATAAAACTGAGTCAAGTTTAAAGTACCAACAATATTCTACATAAAACTGAATCGAGTTTAATTCATTAGAAATATAATAGTAAAGGGAACAACGATTCATCAGTGATTTATTTATTTAACATTGAAATGATAAACTCACTTCGACAATGTGATCGAGGTACTCCTTGAACTTCTTCTCCTCGAAGCTATTGATGTCGTTGGCCAACGCGAGATTCTTGATCGTGGATACAAGTTCTAGGCCCGCTTTGGTCACCTGACCAAGATTCGTCATTTGCTCCATCGCCGTCGTGCAGAGCACCTGGCGGAGTTCTTTGGTGGCTTTGAACACTGCCTGTACAGCTTGTTCCATTTCAGCACTTGGGGAACCACTTCCGCCTTCGTAACTTTGCTACGAGAGATTAATAATAATAATCGTTTCATTCACACATTGCTCTTCCTTTACTACAGCAAGTCTTTCCGCGAGGAATAATATCGCTACCTCTGTTCCATTAATTTTTACTTAACCTTTGAAGTTACACTTTCGAATGAACGATATACAAAAGTAACAAAACATTTCTATGTTCTGAGTTTTTAAATCAATCAAATGTTAGTATAATATATTTATGTTGGTAAGGAGAAAGCTGATCTTAAGACTGCAGATTTTATGCACGTGTGCTCTTGTAACGAAGCGAGACAAAATAAAATTAGTAAGTTATTTCTGTTCTTACGAAACCCTTAACAGAGGAAGGAAATTTCTGTTTAAGTTCGATTATTCGAAAACAATTTAGGAGAATCGAAATTCACATTAGCATCTATAGTCTACTGTTCACTGAACTGCAATAAAATCAAGGAATTCTTACGGTTTATTCTAAAAGGAATCCCACCGAAACAACAAAGTAACATTCATTAGAAAAGTCAGAAATCCTCGTTATATTAAATGTATTCTAGGGTGATTGATAATTGAGATCTCGCCACAGAATCAGTTATCACTATACCTGTACCCATATATATTACTTGTTTTTTTCTGTGTTGCAAATGCCTCAAAAATGGACAAACAAAATAGATTGATAGGTGATATTTATGAATCATTCTAGTAAATAACTTCCCGCGATCAAGTTTAGATGACGGTAACAACGGTGCAGTGAGGTTCACTTATCTAATTGTTTTTTTTGTTTTGTCAGGAAGATTACGAAACACTTTTTAAATCATTTCTAATCGATTGCATGCAATGGAAAAGATCCAAAGGGAAGGAAAGTGGATGCCACATCAGTTAACCGAGGAGCATTGTGCAGAGCGTTTGGGCACTTGTCGCGAGACCGCATCTTGCTGTGGAGATGAAAGAAATACTATTTGATCACGAATGGAAAGTCCTACCTCAACCAGCGTACTCTCCAGACATCGTACCATTCGATTTCGATCACTTCTGGTTAATGCAGCATGGCCCCTCTGATACACGCTTTTGAAATGAAGCGGAAGTCGAAAAATAGGTCGATGACTTTATCGCCTCAAAGGAGGAAGTGAATTTTTTTGCCACGGTATCCGTATGTGGCCTGAGAGATAGCAAAAAGTAGTAGTTTCCGATGGGAAATACTTCGACTGAAAGCACTGGACCGTTCCTTTTATATTAATGAATATACTTTCGAACAAAAGTGCGAGAATTTATTTATACACGTAATACTATTAACACTCGAATTACCAGCGATAAACATTTATGTATTTCAATTTAATTTGCGAAAGTGTAAATTTCATCTACAAAATGGTGACTTTGCTTTACAAACGGGTGAATTGAATTTGTAAACTTGTGAACTTGGAGTGCAAAACCCATAAGTTAACTCATTTCTTTACTTTCATATCGTAATAAAAGTTGCAAAAGGTCTGAGAAAATGTATTGTCATAACATTTTAATCATCGCCATAAGAGTGTATTATCAAGTCATTTCCACTTGCTGAGTAGTTCTAGTGTTAAGAAACTGTTGTGATTGTCAGTAGAAAAAGATTCTACTCCGACTTCCCGTGGCGGTTCTTATATTTTCGTTTGCGTTTTTTAAAAGAGTGAACGGCTCGCCGCTGTCGTCTATTCACTGGCAGCATGCTCTTCTAACTGATTCAGTTTAGTCTGCCCATTCATTGGGATTTACGACAGAATGTCAGCTCTTTTCAACGCGGATCAAGCCAACTCGGATTATCCCGCCGCTTATAATCCGGTATTATATGAATTTTTTTGCAGCCCAATTTTCCACACCGTCCGAGAAAATTGGTTCGTTCGAGCGTGGACAGTATCGACATGGCGACTTTCCCGTTAGTTGAGCGTCTCTAATCAACAAACTTCTATGAAAAGCTACGACTTTCCAATTTTCTTGATGAAGTATTCGACTGGTACGAGTTTGTGCGAGTGAAATTAAATTTTTCGCTCATTTTCTCATGGTTGTGCATTTTTATTTCTGATCTTATAATCAATTTAAGCGGATGGTTGTGGGGGATTGAACACTATTGCATAGTTTCTGTATATGGAAAACAGAAAAGGACAAGTATAAGCAGTAAATTGTAAATGTTAATAGCAGTATGAATTTCTGTGGATTAATTTACGAAAATTGAAATCTAACAGAAATTTGCTTCCCCTATTAAAGGTTCCATCAGTTCTCCATGGAACTTATCACATGAAAATGTCCCATTATCCTATTAATATTCACTATTACTTTTGAAATATTCTTTAGCTAATTCCTAGTCTTAAATTCAAAATATCCAGTGCCACATTATTATTATTATTATTATTATTATCATTTTATTTAAATCAACAGGATATAATCTCCTTAGTGACAGATGGCATTAACATTCATTACATAAGTAACTGGTGTCATAATCGAAGGTTTCATTGTATAATACCGTAATTACGCAAGTTCATTTACTGTGTCTTTAAAGGATGCAAATCAGATCCCGAATATAGGTCTACTGCATCAATGTACTTATACCCTACGCTACAGAGACAATTTACTGGCTCGCAGAAGCCTGTATTACATTAGTATAAACTAATATAAAAAGTCTAAATTGAGGTTTGGCAAGGATATAAAAAGTTTGACTTATTTAACATTCGAGTGCAGCATTTGATAATTCCGTTAATTATTTTGAACACGAAAGCTAGGTCCAAGGTAGTTTTACGTGTTAAAAAGTATTCTTACCGTGGTGTTACCGACTCGTAGCAGGTAGTTCAGCTCCAGCTGCACTCGGTCGCACAGCAAAAGGATGTTTTCTCTGTGTTCATGGCTGGTGTACGCGCTGTCAGTGAAATCCTGTGTCCTGTCAATGACGTTATTGAACGCGTCTAGCAGGGTACTTCGGCTCTCCGGTCCTAGTAGGGTCATCCTCGTTGTTTCCACGAGTCCCTCGAAGTGTTGCAATGAGAACAATGCTGTCTTGCGTTCCCAATCCAGTTCCGTTGTCTCCTGAAATCATATGGGTCTCTATTATGGGGGTCTGTAACTTCTCCAATCGATTCAAGTTTCGCAGAACATGCCAGTGGTGCATTCTGAAGTCACTGAACGGGTAAAATCAGAAACTTTCGTCTGAACCCAACATCTTTTAACCCCCTTTTTACGGGTAAGAAGAGGTAGTTTCTTAGATATATAATACATATAAATTAAGGATAATTCTGATACGGGTATTATTTTCCAGTGTCGTTATCGCAAAAGAAGCTTCAAATGTAGGTCTTTTCTATACCATTAATAAAAAAATAAATGAATTCTTCCCAACAGATGATTTAAACGAAAATAATAGTTAGAAGTTGTGGTTGGTAATAGAATGCAATTGCTAAGCTTAAACTCTCATTTTACCAGCACTGTAAATTACAGCAAGAAGAGAAGAATGAAAGAAGGTTAGTCAATTCCCTTTCTAAATTCAGTTCCTATAATGAATATATTTTTTAACACATTGACTACCACAGTGAAAATGGCCGTACGTAACCAGACACACTTTATCTCGTTTCTTACGTCATAAATTGTCGAAGTATGCGTATAGTTAATAGAGGCTATTGGTCTTGTTTTATATTATACTGCGATCTTAATTTTACGCAAAAATTTTATAACAATATTTAGATAGTCCAGCTTCTTTGCAATGTACGTGTCACACATATTTTGGTGACGTGGAAGTCAAAGTGTGAATCTATATGTATTTTTTACTAAAATTTCCAGTCTACTTTTTGTTTTTAATAAAGAAGTTTTGCGGCAGGGCACACTACGAATTTTTGTAATCCCAGTAATATATTTCCCCGGAAGTTTATGCTCCTAACTCAAAACCGCGGCACATACGTTATAAAACGTTATTATGTTTACACAGTAAACACGATCTAGGATCAGTATAGGGAACGTTAATGACAGGCTGCATCTAAATATATTCTGTCCTAAGGTCAGCATATACACATGCAGTTCAACCAACTGCATTGAACCAAGAGTTAGAAGGCATCCAACTATAAAATACCCGAGCGATACGGCGATTGAGTGTCTACATTTTCCAATGCAACTATCCGCGCGAGAATCTCGAACATAATCGAGCAACTTCAGTTACTTTTTCCATTTAATCTTATTGAATATCGGTTAATCAGCTCGTTATAAATTTTTCGCCACTTGATAATTCCTTTTAAATTAGTCGGTCATACCTTCAATCTTTATCGATTCAATATCATTTAATATCGTTAATTTTTAAACCGAGAGTCTTTTAGCTGTTTGAATTTTTAATATAAATTTATAATATGAAACAACTTCGGTACTTTGTCCAGTTCCAGCAGAGAATTTTAGAAATCGAGTCTTCGAACCCCATCCCTGACTTTACAAATAAAAATAAAATATCTTTAATTCTTGGCCTTATCACATCGAGTCAGACTGATGGCAACAATTTAAATAGATCCAACAAACATAAATATTATTCATTTTCTTTGAGTCAAAGTGAATTACTACTTTGCTGACAGGATGTAATATTTAACATGTAGAATGACTGTACCGTTGCGATAAGTAAAAGAATTCCTTTTGCTTCTGGGAAACTATTGACAATAAAGTAATCCTAGGGACTGCAGATATCAAGAAAATCGTAACGCAAGGGGTTAAGCTCCAAAATACAGGGGACAACAAAAGCCTATTAAAGAGATAAATTCAACAAAAGCGGAGCTGAGGACAATGTCCTGAAATTTCACTATACACATCGCGTTAACAATTACCCCGTTGCGTCTCACAATTCAATTATCCGAATTGTTTGTAATAATGTGGAGGCTTGCCACTGTATTCGTCAGGCTTAATTCACACGACTCCGTATTACACATCTGTCTCCTGAGGGAGCGAGGCGTTTAGGGTCATTTAAACGAAATAATTTCCCAGTATCTGGCCCATTGTTCTTCCGTGAGATTTGGCCGGCCTCCCAGTCCCTGGCTGGCAAGAAATTTAAATAATGTGTCGGTGCATTAATGCGCCGGAATCTCGACGCCGCAATTTGGCACGTGTGACGGAAGAACGCTCAGCTAATGTCGTAGACATTCATCGGGAGAGGGCGTCGTTTGCTATGCATCCGACCTGTCCGTGGTACGATATCAATTTCCCCCGCTGTCGATACGTCGTCGTCGGAAGATGTGTCGAAAATTTTCGAAATGTCCGCCCGGAATCGTGTTCCAAGTCGCCGAGACGGTGTTGGTATCCTGGATTATAGTATGGAATATACAGGGTGTCCCAAAATAGCTTCGACTCCCGGAAATGAGAGGTTCCTGGGGTGATTTGAAACAACTTTTTCCTTAGCGAAAATGTTATCCGAGGCTTTGTTAACGAGATATTAATGAAAAACCCCGACCAATCAGAGCGCGAGTTTGTCGTTGCGTTGGTTATGCGCTGCGATTGGTAGCCAATGCTACCTTGGGGTTTTTCGTTAATATCTCGTTAACAAAGCCTCGGATAATATTTTTCCCAAGGAAAAAGTTATTTTAAATGATCCCAGGAACCGTTTATTTTTGGGTGTCGAAGCTATTTTGGGACACCCTGTATATTGCAAGATTTCAGATACTTCGTCTCGCGTGTGTATCGGATAGGAGAGTGTCGTGGATGTTCTATCGAACGTCGATGAGCGCGAAGGGATGCATCGGCGATGATTCACGTTTTCCACGATAATGCTATATTTTGAACTGGGACACAGTGAAATAGTATTGTCGTTTTTATGGTATTTTGTGTTTTTCTTGGTAGTTTGCCCATGAAGACAGCCATCGTAAAGCGATATTCAGAAAAGAAATTAGTTAATTAATCTACGTGAATCTGATTGGTCCAAAGAATACAAATTTATCATAATATAAAGGAAATTCAACCCTTGAAAACAACAAATGTTCTTTTAAGTCCTAACTTCGACACTTTGAAAGTTTTTATTTCTTTAATCTATTTAGTATCTAATTTTAATATCTAATTTTAGTACCTCCAAAAACTGACAACAATTAAAAATGTATGTTGATACTAAGATAAAATTTTGTTAAATGTTGAAATAAATAGCTATACAGTAGATGATATTATAGTCTGTTTGATTATTATACTACTTTCCTGTTGTATAATATGTATTAAAATTCCTAAACTTTAAACTCAGTTTTCTCAGTTTAAAAACTAGTGGAGATAGCACAATTAAGAACTAGAGTAAGTAGAAAAATTAAGTACTGTGTAATTAAAAATTATGTCCAAAATTTAATGTATTCTTCTTATCTGCATTTCTAGCATCTTACAATGTAATATATTTTCCTTCATTTTCAATATACAATTTGCGATTCCGTATATTATTTGTTCAAACGAATTTTTCAGTTTTCTACGAATAAAGTGAGTCGTTGCACTATATAATATGTACGCATGATTCTTAACTCGAAATATTCAGCTTCGTAATTTTTCCACTCTCTACTCGATCGATCGAACAAGCAGTTATAAAAACCGTGGCCACTTTTTATGGTTTTGCAAACGATTACACCAACTTCACCTCTTTGATATCACCTTCTGCAAGGCAGCCAATGCAGCTCAAGGTCAACGAGATTGTGTGTTAGCGGCAAACCACGCGTCATAATTTAACCAACGAAAGCTCTTTGGACTACTTCCAAAATTTCTTACGTATTTCATCGTGAACACCATTCTTTCTCTTCTCCGACGATTTCGAGGAGGAACGCGTGACTATGTTTGCCGGTCATACAAGAAGACAATAAACAACGTCGAATGGCGCCAAAAGTCTGTGTCAACGTACCGTAAGAGAAACATTTAAACCGTATCTAGTACGAGATTGCATCAAGGACACAGGATACTTCAGATTTTCAGTGAGTGGTTCGAATAGAACTATGTATCCAGATCTTTGGATTACTTTCCAGTTGCAATGCAATTCTGAAATTGCTATTTTTTTATATGACGAGTTTTGTTCGCAGTGGAAAGTTAAAAGATTACAAACAACATATTGAGGCGATGTCTCGCACGTAGTAAAGTCCAAACGTTCAGCATATGCATATACAATCATCGTTTCTTAGTAATTAAAAATGTTAAAAAATAGGAAATTATAGATATTTAAATAATAGCTTTTATTCATTTTCATCAAGTAAATCAAACTTTTGGTTTTTATTGCGTAGGTACTCAGGTTTTGTATTACCAAGAAATTATTGCCAGGCAATTGTGATCTGTTACATTTTCTTAGAAAATTTATCGAAACATAAAAATATCTCCGATATGTTATTATTAAATTATTAGCAATATCTATACAAATTTTACACTGATGTAATTATTTTGTGAATGATGAAACGATCAACCCATTATACTATTATTAAAATTTATGCAATGATCAGCCCATTATACTGTTATTAAATTTATTTATGAAACGATGAGCCCATTATACTGTTATGAAATAGAGATTTTATCGACATTTCCTGTAACGCATATATTCTCGATAATATCTGCCACCAGCCAATCTTTGACAAATTTCTACAAACCATCGCTATTTGCAGAGAGAACAAAATCCAATAAAACACCTGAACATGGCTTTCATTTTACAGCTGAATGTATCGTTGCACACGACGTTTATATTTATCCTCAACGATATATGACGATTCATTCAGTTGGCAACGAATTTCGGTGTTGATAGGACTTTCGATTGACTTCGTTCACTTTTCAAACGTAACTTTAAAATAGGTATACACACGTGTAAGCACACGTATTATTCTTTAAGTATTAATTTTCTGTATTTTTACCATTAAAAGTATTAAAATAATGTATGTTAAACAAAACTTTATTTTAAAAAATTGTGGCACTTTATAATTCCCATGTGAATGTATTAGATTAGAGCTTTTTCTCTTTGCCGATTTCTCTCAAATGTGTCGATACTGTCATATCAGTCGCATCAATTTGTACCATGAATTCTGCAAGTTAACTAACTACACCTTCAAACCTTTCATTACTCACATTTTCTATTGTAATAGAATATACAATAGCGAACAAAAAGTTACCACTTTTTCGATTTGTATTATTTTGATTATTTTGTTAACATTAATTTAAAACTTTAGTATGTGTTTAATATATATTCTGGTAGGGCATTCAAAATTTTATAAAACACAGTATGTTACAGTTTTTTAAGTAGACATTAAGAAATAATAGAAATATAAAGAATCAGAGAAGTGGTAATCTTTTTATCCGTTACTGTTTGCAAATGATCTAAGAGTACTCAAAGGTTCGAGCGATAAAGTATATCCACAAAAATCATTAATATTATGCTTTCCTTCGAGATTATATCTAATTCCTAATAAGTTCAAATATATAAACAATAGCAATTATTGATGAGAATGCAGCATAATAAATAATGGCAAAAATATAATAAAATTATAGAATTGATTACCAACCTTTAAATATTTCCTCATGTGGCGGTACACCACACCGTCTTTAACAATGAAGTGTATCATGTCCATGGCTCTTCTCATCTGACAGAACACAGTGTCCCGATTCTCCTTGGCAGCCGGACATTCCGGATGCCTCAGGTAGGTTTTGCTGGATGTTAACAGCATCATGGTGCTCCTTTCCAAAATCTGCCGGCACACTGCCATCTGTGCCCTTCGTCGCTCGTCTATCAGGTCGATCTGGAATTTCATTAGGACACTTTCGTTTAACGAACCGTAATAAATGATTTATAATTCCGTCAGTTTTTGTTGTTTTCCCTTGATACCAAAAACTCATAGTTTGTGTAAAAAAAATCCCCAAAGAACCTCAAAAAATGACAAACTAAACTAAAATACCCGTTTAAGAAAAATCGTTTAACGACTCACTTGGCGATCACCTGTCAGGTGGGCCAGGTCCACCATTTCTGTCCCAAACTGGCTAAATGCTTTCACGAATTCGGTGAAGTTCGAGACGTCCTCCAACCGGTCAAGGATGCTGGCCACCTTGTCCTTCGCGCTAAGGAGTCGATTGACCACGACGACGTCGGCCACGAGGAGGACTCTCGTTATCCAACCCAGAAGACTTTTGGATGCCTTGATCAGCGCGCTCCTGTCGGCTAGGTTGTCATCCATCATACACTCGCACAATTTCTCGATCGCCGAGCCTGGAACATAATTGATATTCTATTAATCACTAATTTCGTGTGTGTTCTTCGAACGACAATAAATATAGAGATAAGAAAGAATACAGCATCATTGACATTTTCACATATTTATTCATTTATTTCAATGGATTTTCCAACTTTATTTTATGAAATGTACCTAATAGGTCCTTGGAAAATATTATAAATGGCCGTTTAAATATGGTGTAGTTACTGTGGTTCATCCTACAAAGGAATGTGTAGAATTTCCTCTAACAGGTAATGCAGGAAATTTAAATTATAAAGAAAGTAGATGCTTTTTTTACGAATCGTATTTATTTTGGCGAGTGCTCAAAAAGTTACAGACCTGTCAGTGATTTATCGAATGTCGAAGTTAAAAATACGTTTTCAGTTCTTTTGTACGTCATTGAATTTGTAAACACGAAAATTCCTCTAAATATTGACGTCAACTTGAAATCATTATGAACTAATTGTAAGATCAAGATTTAGCATTCTCGATATATAAATATATTTAGCAAATGTATGGAACGTAAGACCCTGAGTTACATTTACATGCGGCCGGTATTATATGCAAACTGGTCCATGTAAATCTATCTCCTACACGTAGGCATTACGATCTCGCTCTTCTGGCTGTCTCTACTATGCACCAGCTTCGTCTCCAATATCGTCCTTTGCCGACAATCGAATTTCATTTCATCCCATCCGATGAATATTCATCATCTTATGAAATGCGTCGAACGTGTGACCAAGAATATCGAATATATTACAGTTTTTCTCGCTTTCTTCGTGGGAAATCACAATGGACGAGTTCCTTTTTAATAAGAAAATCCAATCAATTTTTTTGATCAGAATATTCATTGTCGTTTTTCGTCCTCGTTTCCACGGTGAGAATATCTTTATCAGAAATCAATGCCATTGATGGCTTTATGTATAAATACTTAAAATTTTCGTGGTAGAGTTTGTTGTACACAATATTATTTCTGATATACTGTGTTTTGATTCTGTACGTAAATCCATGCGAAAATCCATCGGATGGATTATTTAGGGTTAAAAAACTTTGGACCAGTGCAACAGTTTTCGATGGGTTTTGCTCTAGAAGAGTAGACTCATAATAAATTTAATTACAATTTAATAATATTTTAATGAAATAAATAATGATTCTTTAATAACATATAAATTTTTAATAGAAATACTCATTTTAATAAACAAATTTTTGGAATACTATTATTTAGTAAATTTATATAATTAAATTATGTTAATAAATTTACAGTGTCCCACAGAGTGAGGTGACCGTAAAAGCTTCTCCAACCAGATCACTAATTTTTTCTTTTTTGGTGTTTGTAACGTTTACTCCTTTCAATAACTCAATTTCAATTTCATTTTAAACAGTAAAACACACTCAATTGGGTCAATTTTTGTGTTACGTGATTTATTGTACCTTGATAAACGATCACAGACTGTAATCGTCCTTTAAGAGTTTATTGGTACTTCAATAATGCACATATGTTTAGATATTGCGTAGCGGTTTCCATCTCTTAATAATGTAAACTTCAAACTGCAAATGGCGATTGAACTCCCTTATTTTACTGTTCCATTACATGGAATATGGAATATGGAAAGTGGGTACAGGTGTTCCTCTATAACAGCGTGTCAAAGCTCTGTTCGTAAACTGCTTGTTTCGATGACCATAATATTCTACGTCCCCAGAGACACTCACTTCGTCCATTTATCCCTTGTACATTTCCATGAACACATTTCTGAAGAAGAAAAAAGAAGAAGATATTTCTCGAAGGTGTGGTAAATAATCTGACCATCAACGAAATCACTTTATCAAGACACTTCGAATTTTAACGTGGAAGTATTTCGATTAAAAAGTAGGGTGAGCTACAATTTTTGAGAATTTTATCAAATAAGCAACATCAACGTGTTCAATAAATTTCTTTAAAAAAGTAATTCTCGAACTTTTGCCGTATAAACGCTCGTTAGTTTGTATTATCCTATATATCAACAATATTGCATTTTTTAAATGTAACATTGAAGTGTTCAATTTTCTGCGAGGATTAAATAATCTCGAACAAAGCAGACGCTGGAAAATTTTCTTTTTACTTCACGCCAAAATATTCGAAGCTCGTGCTCTCTAATTAAGCAATTAAGCCACGTCGTAAAGCAACTACACGGGGTGCGGGGGCTTATCAACATTAAATTATGTTCCCTTAACATACATTTTCATCGGAGATGCTTCATAAATTGCATACTTCCGGTATTATATAATCGTTACGTGAATGACGAAGCATTTCCTCAATTTGACGAGAATTCCAGAACCTTTCTGCTTTAAAACTACAATTAATTGATCGCAATTATTTCGTATGATAAGCCTTTTCTTGTATTAATCTTCGTTTTCCATGGAATTTTGCCTTTTTTAAATAACAGCTGCTTCATTATCATTCTACTGTATTCCTACCTGTAACTATTAAGTTTAGGTTTTGCTTTTGTTCTTCGTCTTTTAAATTCTTTTTTAAACACTTTTAAGCACTTTATTTGTAACGAACATATCTTTCCAAAATAATATACGTTCCAGTGGTATTAATTGCGTTCACGGTTTCCACGGACTCGCGGAAATTCAGATTTGCTACACGTACCCGTAACTTTGGTGATAAATAAGCCCCGAAAACTCATATCCATATGACACGAGAACACCATAAATCGTCTGATTTTGATCTCCGCCGGATCTTCCCTTCTGGAAACCACGAGCATTCAGATACACCCTATATCTTCCCTCGTGTCAGATTTTTTTAGTTCCATACTCAGTCACTTAAAATAGATTTGCTTAATCCATTTTATCGAAATTCCATTTTTCTTTGGTACGCTGGTGTCGATGGCATCGATAAGAATTTTTATCCCGGTACATTTTTCGAATATTAGCGTACGTGATTAATCGAAAATTTATCGACGTATTTTCATTCAATTTTACAAGAGATAAAAACGAATTCACTTAAATTGTGAGTTCTAAATTCACTTGTTCCAATGATACTGCCATATCGATTTACTGTAGGAATTAGGCCAGATTTTATTAAAAAAACGATGCGTAATAGATAAAAATAAAGATAACTGAAATATGAAAGCCTTTGAAATTTATCATTCTATATATATTTCACACACTCATATTAAAATTGCGTTCTATCTGATGTCTGTTATTAATTAAAAACGAATTTAGTCTGAATTAAAAACGAAATTTAGTTACATTGTTGGTGGTTCTGACAGGTAAAAAATTAAGTGAAAGTAAAATGAGTTTTAGATTATTATTAGGTACATATAAACACATAAGATCTGCGGTCCAATGACAATACCAAAATAATTACAGAAAAGACCTTTTATATATTTCTCACAAATATTACTGTCTCTAGTTTCACAGATGGTATAAGAATCGAATAGATCTTCGACAGTGTATTCTGTACATTTGCAATGGATAACGAACAACATCTAGTCCGAACTTCGATTTTCTACCTATTACAAAGTTTCATTCGGTCGTACAAGTTTCGAAGTTCATACATCGCTTGTTCGTACATTTTCACGACTGTCGGTAGTGAAAAATAAAGTTCGTGGACTTCCTATAGGTACTCGATGGAAGAAGCAGGAAGTTACCACGACGACGAACCGAACTTTTATGGGTTCTAAAATTCCTTAATGGAGATACTTCTGTGTTGTGCGACATTTTTGTTCCACCTTTTTCTTTTTAGTTTAACCTCTGTAACTTGATTTCTCAGTTATCGAGCATTTACTATAGTTGTTGCATTATTCATTGTTCAGACGAGTCGTCTGTGGTTAAAGATAAACATGAAATAAAAAGTTTCCTGAATGTTCATGAAATTTTCCACATTTCTACGTTCCAAAGTATCCTTTAAACGCCACAGTACAATTTGAAATATTAACGCAAAATTCCCTATCCAAACTGGAAAGGAACTCGATGGAAGCGCTGCAACGAAAATTCGTGCAAGCACTTTCACAGGGAGATAAGATTCATATCTGACAATGAGCTTGAACGAGATTCATTGAGTTATCGATTAATGGTTGAATAAAACGCGAGACCCCCTCCTCCTCGGATTAATAATACCGAGAAAGTTTAACGAAGCGTTACCAGATAGCGTTTTTGTACTCGACTATTGTGCCGAACGCCCAGGGAACGGGAAGTAAATGACGTAGAAGGGATGATACGGTATGTCGAACGCGACTAAATTATCTTGTTTTCTTTCCTCGTTATTTCTTATTTTTCGCGATCGAGTAACAAGTTTCCCATTTTTCCGTACATTTTTAAACTCCTCTTGAAGGAAACTTAAGTTTAATTGCAGTACTTCTTTTTTAGCGTTCTGGATTACTGAAAGAATTCAAGTGACAAAAATATGAGTAATGAAACGGGGATAATTTTTTTTAGTGATTGTTAAAAATACGTTTATTGCGTGATCTCGATTCTGTGGAAGAAATAAAATGTTGGTGATTAATATGGTATTATGTATGAAAACTACGAAACCAAGAAAATAGAAAATAAAAGTGAATCTGGTTTTTTTGTTCTGTATGGTGGATGCATTTGAAATTAAATAGATGTGTGCCGGAGATGATGAAAGTAATGTAACACTTATCTACACACGAAGTAAATTTGAAAAGGAGGTCTCGTATATTCCAATTTCATATAAATCTCAAAATAACTCCTACAACGATCATGTTTGATTAAACGTTTCCTGCCAAGGATAATAAAATTTGACTTTATAATTTCCACGAATACATACATGTGCCATTGCATACGTTTACGTTCACCCGTTATATGGACCCTCCGTTTATGTTCAATAAGAGATACTGGCGGATCGGTATTATGTTACCGTAAAAAATTTCAGATATCACTCAGACGGTGCCATTTTTACGATTTTCCATTTGGCATTTTACACTTAGATAGTAACCCAGCAGGGATGACTGCGTAACGTAATCAGTTCAGCCGCCTTGATAGCGAAACCTTACGATGCTTTATGCAGATTGAGTATCAAGTACGCCATGCAATCCCCTTGACCCAATTTAACAATCGCAGAAGTGCATTGCTTTGTCCTGATCCAATATCTTTCCCCCCTCCTGTTACATATTTTTCTATCGTGTCCGACGAATAAACTGATCGTTCGATGAAAGTGAACGTCTTTCTCACGATTGATATTTCAGCATGAAAAAGTTTATCATAGTAACCTGATGAAAATTTAGTTATATTATTAGCTTCGCTTATGCTGCAGTCGACAGGTATTCTTTTAAGATTTCCTAATAAAAATAGAGAAATAGTGTTTCAATAGTCTATGATTCCATTTTGAAGATCTTTTAAACCCACGAATTTAGTACAAATTTGTAAAAAAATATCACAGATCGTAAGAGTCTTATGAAATAGTAATAAAAACTAAATACAATTTTTGTTTATTAGTGGTTGCAAAAATAGGTTGTTAGGGGGTACACTATCTTAAAACGTTAAAAAATGAATAAAGTCTCGGAAAAGTATCATATTTTCGAAGGATATAAACGTAGCTTTTACCTTTATTCTCCGATTTTTTACAAATAAAAATGTTACAAAGTGGCAAAGTTATTCAATAATTTCGAAGCTTCTTCTGCTGGAACATCGATCGCTGGCCGCCTTCACCGACAAGGACTGGAACGTTCGAAATTAAAAGTGCTTTTTGATTTACAAATAAGAATGTATTATCTACAAGGTAGTGTAAAATCTTTCAAATTTTTTTAATAAAATATAAAAATGGCCACAGTTTGAAGAGGAAAATCCTCTTTCTACAAAGATCATATTTAAACGTTTCTAAATAATTAAATACTTGAAATATCGAAAAAAACCCTATACTATATTGTAAGCAATACATTCTTATTTATAGATCAAACATCACTTTTTATTTCGAATATTCTAGTCCTTGCTGACGATGGTAGTCAGCAATCGATGTTCTAGTAGAAAAGGTCTCGGAATTACCCAATAACTCAACCATTTTGTAACATTTTTAGTTTTAAAGAATTGAAGAATAAAATCGAAAACTACATTTATATCCTTTTAAAATTTGAAACTTTTTATTTTAATTCAACTACCTATGTATGAACAAAATTCCTAAAATTTACCTATTTTTAAACGCCTCGGGGTGGTATACTCCCTTACCAACCATTTTTTACAACCACTAACAAAAAATTATGTATTTAAAAGAAATCGTAATTTTCCACAGCCAAAAAAATTAAAAAATTGCTGTGCTGTAAAACTAGGAGAATTACATATGTATATAACATAGTGCCAACTGACCACGAAAGAATTAATCATCGGGGTTAATTAGATTTTGTCGATGTACTTGTTCTCGAATCCACCGGAATGGCGAAACTATTGCGAAACCTTTGATGCCGGTAAGCCTGTCGGTGGTATACGCAAACTGGCACGTGATGTTTCACCCGGAGGAGCACATTCGTGTTTATCTTGGAGCCAAGTAGTTTCTTCGATATCGGCGTTTGTGTTACGATGCGCCGCGTCGATCGCAATTCGCAAGATTAAACGAGAAGAAGGGAGAAATCCACGGGAGAAGCTCGCTTCCGCGAACAATTCCCATGAATGAGAGCCAAAGGACCTGGACTAGCGACAATCGAAAGCAATCAACATCCGCAAGTTCTCTCTGTACTTTGAAAGGATATTTAATCCGTCATGAATTTCCTTTAAGGTGGTTATTAAACGGTTAAAATGAACGGTTTCTGGTGGGTTCGATTGAAGAGCGACTAATAAATCATTCTACAATTCTTCACTGTGGATATAACACGTATTTTGAAAACCTTTCAAAATATTAAAAATTAAGTGAAATGCAAAGCGTCAATGAAATTCGATGAAATGAAAAACAAACTTTAGAGAAAAAGTAACTTTTTCTTCAAGATCTTTCTGTGTAAGATTTTGTTTATTACAAACTTAGTGAAAGGCTTTGGGTACAATTTTTGGAAAATTTACTCCTTTTCGAAATTTTATCAGATGTAACGTACACTTGAACTCCCATTATTTGAACCATATGAAATACATACACTGTTATGGAATATATTACTATTAATTTAAAATTGCGAAGTCCCAGATTACCTGAACATCGACAAATTCACATCTTCATACTGTATTTGTCAGCAAATGGGAAGAAAAAATGTATCTTCTCTATTCAATCTATCGTTACATTCACAATAAAACGACGTTTTCCGTTAAGTCAATCTGAAATTTTACTTTTACTATTTTCCATATCTGTACACTCTCAACCCATGCATCAAATTCGTGATGTATTTAAAATTCGTTGATGAAATTTCTTTATATAAAAATTTGTATATTCGTAAACATTTACAAAATTTTATCCAGTATCCGCGAAAAGATTAATTTACCAAAGAATTATATCAACGCAGGTTCCAATCGTTTTTCGGTAAAAATGATGAAAATTGTACAATGACCGAAATTGTGTTCGGGCGAAAATTGAAATTCCACACATGCAACAGAACGAATTATTTTATCGCGTACCAACACCGGAGAGCAAATAATTCGTTGTAATAGCAGTGCAAGAGGATCAAGCTCCTACAGTTTCTCATGTAAATTCGAGAGCACGGGATTAGAGATATCGCAGCACCACAATATAGGCGCACTGCGTATAACCCAGTTCACTGATTGGTAGCTTGGTACCATTGATCCTTTGTCATGACAAATGAAAGCAGACAAATCACGCCGAAATACGCGGTCAACTGCTAAGTCTCATCGACAATAAATCATAGCTGACGCGTGATATTATAATGCATCGTAATTCTCGCAGCATTTACATAAAAATATATTACTTACTGGATAATATGTACATTTTCATGAAAATTCGCAATTCTTGTGGATTAATTTATAAAAATTCAGTTAGAATAAAATATGTAGAATTGAACTTCTTAAATCTTCCTTTCTTTATTGAATTTTGTAGACTCGAGTGTACTACAAATCTATAAAATTGTGATCTACTTATTTCGTTTTTTCTGCAACAAGAAGTTTTTCAGAATACTAAATTCAACAATATAATTATTCATCAATTTTTAACGAAAGTACGCAATCGTTACACCAATTCGACTCTGCTACCGATCTTTCAGATCGATAACAATTTTCTGGCATATTTCACAAAGCAGAGTTGATTTCTGAAGAGAAGAGATTACGAGTAAGTCGAAAAAGTCTGTAATATCGTAATAGCGTTAAAGAAACGAAAACGTGATTGCATCGAGATAGACCGGAAGACCGTGGCAGGGTTAAATACAAAATCTCTATCATTGCGATGGCTCGGCGGAAGCTGAAATTGCAAAATGTTCCGGGCGTGGGTTTATAAATGTAATTTTCCAACTTTTTCAATTTTCCTAAAAACTTGCGCGGCGTTTCGAATTACCAATTATCGTAAAAACGGGAATTTGTCGCGTAGACGTGTCGTGAATATCGACGGCGAGGATTCGAGCAGAGATCTATTGAATGTTCCAGGAATAGCCAACCAGGACCTATATTCCCGATCAGGGAACGGAACACGCTCGGAAGTACCAACAATTTCCATCTGGAATACTAACGTCCCTTCCGGTTGTCTGATTAATCCTTTGGGAACGGGCGTCACACGTGGTGCAATATGAAATGCGCTGCCAATCGAGTTCATGTCGGACTCCCGACACCGATATTAAAGCCGTGCTAGGTCGTCGAGATTTATTTTTCCATTCGAAACGTAATCCTGTTCACCAACTTTTTCAAACACGGCTCGTCTGACAGCAGTTGTTTAGTTCGTGTTAATTGTCGTGCGGTGAATTGATGAGTCGATGGTGACATTTTCATTGTTATTTCTTCAGTTTTCGACCTTATAACTGGTGGTATAAGTGGAAAATATAGAATTAAACTTTTCCATTGGAGACTTCGTTTACGAGAAAATCGACTTTAAAAATATTAATCTGAAATTCGTGCATTCGCGTTGTAGTAAGTAGAAACAGAATGCAATGATCAGACACGGTAGCCGTGTTCTATTTAATTGTACGCTTTATCCAGCAGATTTTCAAAATCGATTTTCTCAAAAATGAAGTCTCAAATGGACAAATTTTACTGTATATTTTCGACTCATTTTTGTTCACGTAGAATCATAGACTACCCGATTGTACCACCAGTTATATGACACCCTGTATACTCAAATTAGCATTTTCAGAATATTCGAAATAAAACTCAGTGAATAGTGTCCCGCGGGTATTTAAACAGCTGACAAAATAATGCACTCGGCCTCGTTCTTCGATGGAAAATGGCCGGAGGTTAATAAATGTTTTGCACGTTGACTTGACCCCATCTTAAAAGGTAGTTGGGATAAAAATAGCTGAGTGCCGTCTATCGTAAGGGTACACAGACTGTGGAAGAAGTTACTGTTCGCCGGTGATCGATGCAGTTATTAGTGGACCGACAACACAGCCGCCGCTCTCTTCGAGAAAAAGCCAACACATCGGGACATCCGACTATGCGCGGTGATCGACGATGCTTTTCGATTAATCCACGACTCGAATTCCCTCCCGTTTTCGAGTGAAATCCGTCCAGTTCTCCTCTGCAAATATTGAACATCAGGGAACGTTGATTCATTTTTTAACCGTGTTGTTGGTTAAATCGATCTATTAGTTGAAATCTGTCTCGGTGATATGCTTTCTTGCCTTTTCGAAGCAAAATTTCAATACGGTATTTCAAATGCACGTTTTATTCCCGAAGTTTTGCATATCTGGAATCTGTAGGAAATTGATTAATTTTTAGCAGGTAGTAAACTCATGTACGATGTAGGGTAAATGTCAAAATTACTGTCAGTGTCCCTAATACTGCCACTTTATTTATTTTATTTAATAAAAACGTAACGTATAAAGAATTGCGTACAAAAAGTTTGGTTATTAAATTGGGACTCTGCTTTACATAAAAACAAAGAGATAGATGTATGTCTTGATATTTAAAAAGGAATGTTCAGAAATGCAAGTGCAATTTGAGCGTTAAAAACGCATGTATGTATGTAGGAAGTGATGGCGAAATCATATTGAAGAAAGAGCTGCAATTTTACTGTTAAATCTATACCTATTGTAGAAAATGAATTGTTAAAGTATATAAGAATTACTTTCATTTTTGAGGTAACAGTAATAGGGATACTGGGATTGCTCGCAGATTTTAATTAATTATTAATTCATTCTTCACATTTAATGAATAAAATTCTTTTTTGTAATGACAGAAATTCTAAACAATATTACGTTCGTAACCGAGAGGGTTTTTAGGTTAAACAACACGTAATATGATTAAATGATGTTATGCTACAATCCTAAGGTGGCCTGATTGGGACATCTAGCCTATTATTGTCACGTCCCGGATGTCACATTATGCATATTACATTAGGTTAGTAGCGTATTTGATTGATTGTACGGGAACTAGGGTGTTCTAGTCAAAAGTCTTTACTAAAATATTTGTTCAAACTTTTATGACATACGCAATATAAAATCAGATTTTTAGTCACTTCGATAGAATCAATAGATTGATGATATTACCAATGAGTTTTTTCACTCGTTCAATTTTTTCACCTCCATTAATAACTACTTCTATTATGTTAATGTTTATGGACACTAATAGTGATATGGTATTACTCGTTTCTCACAGCAACTTAGCACAAAAAAACTTGTGCAAGATACCTAACGGCAATAAAAAAAAATATAACATCGCACTTCAATCTATATTCATGTAAGTAGAAATGGTGAGTAATGGACAGACACCTTAATAAATCATTTCAAGGTGAACTCCTGCTTGATATTCGAAGACAATATCCTAAAAAACGAAGCATCGTACGAAAAAATTCTATTCCACATACTCGATTTCTCTCTGTAAAGAGAATTTGCTTCCCTTTATCTATTATGAATTACAATGTGACACTCTAAATAACTGAGAAGTTTACTGAGACAAAAACGATCCTATTCCATGCACCATCTGTCAGCAATCTCTTGATGCGCGAAAGGATAATAAAAACGATTGCTAAAGGAGTCCAAAGCCAGAGAGCACCTCAGCCGACTCCTCAGTGTTCACCAAAAAGAACAAGGAGGGATTATAAGATAGCTTTATTTTGGAACTTATGCGGACTGTTCCCGATGGTATATCGCTTGGCATGTCGCCACTCTCTCTCTCTCTGTCCCCCGACTGCGTAGCTTGCTTCGCCTTACTTGCTTCCCACTTTCCTCGGCTTTGTCCGCTAAGCACTCCAAGATTACGGAACATTTGAACCCGTTCTGTTTCACGGTAAGAAATCTCGACATTCGGAAGCGGAACTGCCTCGACAGTCAGAATAATTGAGATCGGTATAAAAAAATTGACCACCATCTAAAACAGATCGCTGAGGAAGTCTAAGGTCAATGTCCCTATTTCTAATCACGCCCCGATTTCTGTTCAGTACGCATATCCTTTATTTAATGTAAAAAGTTAAATAAAAAATTAGTTATACAACAAATTATTTCAATTAGTTCAGTGTTTCCGTACAAAATGCTACAGCCCGCTGTTCAATGGATGGCAGCATTTTAATAGAAATAAAATTTAATATGTGTGTCCGTTGCGAAGAAAGGTGATTTGAGCGGTTTCGTTGCTATCGTGAGTTACAGAGCACTTTATAAAACTTAATTATAATAATGTATTACCACTTTAAACGGAAGAAGAAAAGGTTCAATATTTATCTTTCAGCTACGTTATTCATTTCTGAATTCACTGGATCTACTAAAAACATTCAGACCATGAAAAAATTCAAATTTATAAGAAAAATGTGAATCTGCAGGACACTGTACCTAAGGTTTTGTTGTGAAATTGTAAGAAACTTCGTGTACACAAATGTGACGACCAGGTCCGAAAGGATTAAAACAGGGTCAACGATTATAGAGAAATCATATTAACCGTGACGGCTGATTTCATTTTAATCTATTCTTCATGATCATTCACGGTATAAACATCAATTCAGATTCTCTTGAATATATCAGCATTTGCGTGATCTTAAAACGAAGTGAATGCGCTTAGAAGTCTGACCTTTTCACTTTTATCCCCTTCAATCCTCTCGCTATGGTTCCTCAACATTATTCTCTTAACTATTGTCATCCGCCTCTTGGCTTTTGACCTCGTACTACATTGTCTCGAGTCACTCGCCTCTTCCAACTGTCTATTGACTTTCCTTTGCTATCCCTGAATTGTGTCGTAGTGCCCGATTCTTGTTTCAGAGCGATGCCATTAGATAAAACTGTATCTTTATTGTTATATTATACAAACATTCGACATTATTTGAAATTTCGATGTTCGTTGTTCTATACTAAGGTGAACATAATAAAAACATCGAAATGGAAATTTAAAATGAAAAAACAATTCCTTGTTCATGCCAAACTTTTTCTTATTTTTTTATTATTTATTTAAAGATTAGACTTAACGAATTCCACTAAACACACTTTATAGGTATGTATGTTAGCCTCTGAACGGATATCGGAAGTAAATATCCATTTGTTTAAATTTGTATTCATCACTTGTTTATTTGTTTGAATAATTTTCGATCACCGATCATTCCAGAATTTTACCAAGCAATCTGACAAAGGTGTAAGTGCAAATGCACTACGAATATATAATTCCATAGAAATATTGAATATAGTTTTCTAACGATTCAATCAATTTCATCGGGGGTGAATCGCGAAAGAGTAGCGCAAAGCTATTGTGTCAGGACGATTAAATCGTTGCCTTTCCAATTTGGAGTGTTTGTGTCGCGGGTAATTTAGTCGAGCTCAGAGAAAACTCACTTTGCTCATGCACGACACCGCTCGTAAATACACGTTGTAACGCGGGAGAGGCAGTTGTGTATAGTGAGTCGAATTTATCGTGAATTTTCGAGTCTGTGTATCGTAAATTATCGTCCACCGCAGACACAATCGTTCTTGCGGGCGAATTCGCCGCAATTTCCAGCGAATCCGGGTCCAGATTCGCCTGCTTCGCATTAACGTTCCAATCAGCAATTAATCGCGGGCTAATTGCCGTTGCGGTCTTTATTAAATTTCTATTTTCTGAACGATTGACCCGATTCAATATTCACGTGGCGTCATTCAATAATCCACTAATCTACACGTTTTCGAATACTCTACATTTTTTTATTCCAAATGAAATGTATTTATTTTAACAATTATTGAACTTGATTTTAACCTTTTCAGATCTGGTGGTCGCATTTGCATACATTAAGTTTCTTACAATTTCACACAAAGCCTTATGTACAATGTGTTGCAGATTCATATTTGTGTATTAAATTTGAATTTTTTCATGTTCTGAATGTTTTTAGTAGGTCTAATGAATTCAGAATTGAATAACATTGATTACATACTGTGCTGTGACAACTAATAGTAGGAACCTGGAAGCAGTATAATTTTACACAGGTCTTCTTCAGTTTCAAGTGTTAATACATTACTATTATATTTGGTATCTTCAAAACTATGGGCCATATAAACAATTTTTTAAAACAAAATATCATCTGCACAGTCTACTGAGGTGAAATGTGTAATCCAATATTTTTGTACCCTTAAAAGAAAATTCTGGTCTGAAAGGATTAAATACACCAGGCTCTTTCATTTTTCACTCACTGTTTTTTTTTTGTGTGTGGAGCGGTTTACTTTCGAATTTTTGCAGGTTCAATCGAATTTCACTGTGGACGGATCCCAAAGAATTCAATTACAGAATCTGTGGCGTACACATGGATCAGTGAAACTCTTTTTAGTTTTTTTAAATTCTTTCATAGAATATGTAAAACTGAATGTGAAAATGAGAATGTAGAATGTGTAAAACTGAACAAATTCTTTTATCTATGAAAGAATTTCGATTTCATTTTTGATACACGAGAAAATAACTTGTAACGCTTTGTGCGACCCACCTTTTGTATAACGTAATAAATCGGAAATTAGGGATCTTATAAGAGACAATGAAGCAGAAGTAGAGAAGGAAATTTTTTAATAAATAGCTTTGTTTTTGAGAAATTGAGTTTGAGTATTGATCGAGTATGCGTGCACTGAGGTAAGAGGGAACTAGTACTGGTACTATAAGCGGCGTACGGAGGCCACAGAAGTGTCCAAGAGTGACTTGAGTGCACGAGTACTTGACTAATATTTAAACTTCATTTTTATAACGCCTGGCTTCTTAACAAAATCACTGTTTTTTTAATCATTAGTTCATTTATTATCACTAGTCTATAGATTTGTATATAAGCTGATATTTTCATAGCCAGCTTTATCGAACTGGGAATCAATTTAGACGTTTATTTACCATATTGAAAAATTTTACACTTGCCAAACGAGACAAAGAGCTATTCCAAATTTTCATTGTATTTCAGTCATTCGCATAGTGTTCAGTGTATTAGACATCCTACTGTAATTTTATTTAAATTATTAACTTCGTATATAAATTGCATTTTAAAATTACTATCTGCGTAAGTATTTTAAACTTATTATTAGTGAAAATTCGACTTTAATAGTTACAACCGTTCGTTGGTGCATTTACTCTAAGCCCGAAAAAGAAACAGTAGAAATTTCAATGGATCTACGTAGTTGAGCAAAATTATAGTTAAATCAATTTTTTACCACAAGATGTCAAGAACTTTTTTCTGGTACTGAATAGTTGGTCAATGTGGTTGCAAATACTTAAGAGTATTTTTAGCGCGAGATTAAACCGTAAATACTGAATAAAAGTAACTTTTACGGTCGTAACGATTTATTCAGATGCATTGCATGCTGCATCGCCGTGAATTTACCACACAATGATATCAGAGCACTCGGATTTGTTACGATAGGAATCGCCCTTATAAAGATGGTATTCTTGAACTGACCTTTGCGAATTCTACCACTGCTGCCCTTTTAAACCAAACGCAAGAAAATCGTTGTTACACCTAAATAAAGATAGTCTACATTTCGTTCTTCTTGTCCTCAATTCGCCTCTTTATCAATTTTCAATCTCTTAATCTATACGTCATAGATCGATTGTGAAATACACACTGTCCAATTCCATTTTTCTCGACAGTCAGTTACTAGGAATAAATAATTACACGATACAGTACCGCTGCAGCTGGTCGCACGTCCCTAAAATTATGTTTGGAATATCTTTGTTGCCTGACGAGACAATCTTAATTTAACTGAATAGAAACGAATATTTAAATAATAAGATATCTTCAAAAATAACACTGTATTCAATTTGATATAACGTTTCGACTGACGAGATAATATTAGTCCAAGTGTCCTCAATTTGCTGCTTTTAAAACGTTTCTGTCCCTACGTCAATACTTCGTGGACCAATCACGAAACATTTCGCAATTTTATGCAATTTTGTACTGCAAGACTGCAGATACTTATATGAAGCTTCATATTCATAAATGACCTCATCCCAACAAGAGTAAAAAAAAAATTGTTTCGTCAATTAAGAATTTGGTTGGCTTGAAAATACCTAATACAACTAACGAAATGAACTAACATAAAATTATGTATTCTATTACATTCTAAACATTTCCATATTACTGGCTAATTGTTCCACAAATCACATTCTAGTCTTTTATTTTGATGATCAAATTCAAATTGAAAAGAAATCCTTCTTGCATCGCAGGAGAACATAATTCATTTTCGTTTCATATTTACAAGTATTGTTAACCTGACGGCAAGCGAATTCAGTATTTTAAAATAACATTACGCCTGGATTATTCAGAGATTCGATACGATTCATCGAGTGTGGTCGCAGAAAAGATGGATAACCGGAAAAGAAACGCTTTCGACGTCTCCTTGTTGGTTCGCTTCTATCTGAAGGAGACACTGCTCAAGGCTACGCTCGCGATGGCGAAAAATGTCTCAAGGAGTTCCCGAATATGGGTCATAACGCATCCACGTTTGGCAATCGCGATATTTTTTGGCGTTCGTTTCAACACGGAGGTGGCACGAGGACAAACACATTTCGAAGTAAACAATTTATGAAAACGACTCGATAAATCTGCTTAATCTTTCGGAACGAAATAGAACAACACGTTGGAAACGTCCCCCTGGATAACCTTTATGATATAGTAGAGTGTTGATCATCCGAAATCATGGGGAGAGAGAATATTTTCCGAAGAATCCGAAGAACCAGAAATAGTTACGAAGATATATCCAAAGTAACAAGTCCGAATGGAACTCGTTGATTACGTAAATATTTCACTTTCATCACAATAGATACAATGATGTAACAGTTTCTCATTGTTAAATGAAGAAAATTCATTTCGAGTTTAGATGTACAGCTTTCGAGTTCAAATGCATATAATAAAATTATAAGATTATATATTACCTATACTTAAGATACGAAATAATCATGAAACCATATTTCAAAATGAATAATGACTTACACATTTTGTTTCTATTTAATTTAAAAATAGATAAAAAATTAATACAATACAAAAACTTTTACTTTAGATAACTTATTAAATAGAAATGTAGCAATTAGGCTGTGGTTCTTTGTGTTTAATATAGCATATTTTTCATGTTCAAATATTAGTAACATTCTACCTTTTACGTTTACCACTAAACTGCAAGTATTCTGTGCGTTTACAACTATAAACAGAAGAATGTAATGACTAGACTGCAGATTTCATGCATTTATAGCCTCTAAGTGTTTGTAAAATACAATAAAGGACAATACTTCCATCAGATTCAATAAGATTTTTGGTTTATTCAGAACCGAATATGATCATTGAGAAAAGAAAGATATTCCTACATTTGCTCTTCTCTGTATGAACTGCTTTAGAAGATATCATTTTGCATAAAAATCTGCAGTCTAGTGATGACTAACACGCGAATGTTTTTGTTATTGTAATCGATATCTTTCAATTTAACAGAACTGTTGTAATATAACGCAAACCTTCCATCTTATTTTATCTGTAATGGAATTCTCAATCAGTACAGAAAATTTTTCTCTTACATTGTATTTTATAGAATAGAAAATATTTTTACTATCACCTTATGAAACTTATATGGATAAATTAATAAGAGTCCCACGTGGAACTTTCGCTATTACCGTTAGATTGAAGTATGTATGTGTGTTTGTGTGTCATAGAATACTTCTGCAACACTGTTTCCAGAAGTACCACCCAGCGTACCGACTTTTTCCTCCAGTTTGCGTATTCTTGCCGACGCTTTCTGCGGAACGGTATACGAGAGTTTGCATTTATATCCTTTGGGCGACGGTGTACAGAGCTTTTAGCCGGAAGCATTTCTTCGTGCGTCACGGATATGGATCTACGTCGAATGTTTCTGTTCGAGGGCGACCAGCGTGATTGGAAAAAAAAACGAGAAATCGGGTCTGGGTGGAAGCGCAAGAGAATTAAACAAGAGCGTATCACCCACGATTTAAAAAAAAATCGATTTCTGTTGTTTCATTCCCCAGATGTTTATCTATCTAAAAATATACAGAGTATGGTTGTCTAGAATTGTTTGCAAGTAAAGTGTCTAGTTTATTCGTCGTATATTCAACTTCACGAATTCGTGTGGGAGTTAACAGTTGCGAATATAAAATTTTCGTCTGTAACAAACATAGCGTGGGTTTTCCAAAAGGTACTAAAACAAATTCTAACCAATTTCCATTTAATTCTACATAAATTCGTAACTCGATGTAATTTTAAACCTTGTATTACGTGTACGAAATTTAGTAAAAGGACATGCGCAAACAGATGTACCGTTTTCTGATTAAATTGTCAATTCGAATTGTGTGAAACAGACATATGAACATTTCTGTCATGCCAACTGAAAAATACCAGAAGAAACTATTATATGATATAAATGTTATAATAGTTTATATGATATAAACTATTATATGATATGATACCAATCTTTCATTTTCCAATTTAAAATACATTGTCATATAGCTACATTATGAACGAAAGGGTTAACGTTAATTCATGCCCTTTTTCCACTGTAGAAACGACTTAATATGCAACATAATCAAATGCTCATGTATTTCAGGCTTTCACTCTTCAATTCCAAGTGATGATACACTATAGTCCTCTGATCCGCTAAATGCAACGAAAACGTGTTTGCACGTCTCTCTGTATCTGGCGAATACACTACAAAAAGGGGGTAAAAAAGGAGATATTCCAGCCGCAGGTGAAGCTACGAGAGAGCACGTACCGTTTTACCAGGGATTTCACTCCCACCGGTGGAAACGTCCAAAGTATTGATACCGTGGGTCTAACTGTCAAGAGAGCAGAGTGCAGAGCAGTCAGCTCGCTGTAAAAGTTGTTGGATATACAATGACTGCATATTCTCTTACATTCGTGTCGACACGAGCGTGAATACGTCCGCTGAGAGACATACCTTTTTAGCTTTCAGGCGGGACAATCCGCGACAAACGTCTTTATATAGCCGCGACCGGGCTTAGAATCTTTCGCGCGGCTTTTTCAGCAGCAGACTATTTGGCTAACAAGCTTTGACGATGAATCCCGAGCGGTCAACTATTCGGCGCGCAGTGGCGGCCATAAGAAACACTCTCAAAGAGGAGTCTGACAGCAGCACCAGGTGCAAGTATTTTGCGGGTACTCACGATGAGACTAGACTTGTGACTGTCCTCAAGGGAGGTCGTAAATCTCCGCTACGAATTTATTCGATACCGCTAATGTATTAGGGTATCCGGGCTCTTAATACGAAGGAACGTAATGAGGATATTAGATGTGAAGTAAAATAACGGAAACAGTGTACAGTAAATCGTCGAGACATTTTAGACATTATAACTAAAAAAAATTTAGCCTCGTTGGACTCGTATGTTTCCGAACTTTTTTCAATATTTTACATTACAATAGGTGTACCTATATGAAATCAGTTGCTGCAATCAAGTTGCAGTTATGGTTGCATTTCATTTTGGCCGAGGGAGTAGTCAAGTTTTCGAAGAAAAATAGCAACAAATTCTAAGAAATGAAAACTCTTACGAATTACAAATGATGTAGCTATTGTTCAATCGGAAAATAATTTACGACGGAAAAACGTCCACTTTTGCTGTTTATTATTTCCTTATATATTTTATTAATAAATAAAAGTTTACTGAATGAGTCATTCCGAGGCGTGTCTGTTGCACGAAAATAATGTTTACAAGTTTATATATTGGCTTGTTAGGAAAGTTGATAATATTTCGAGCACAGTCTTCGTAACCTTTTTACTGGACGAAGGAAAAGTCGTTTGATCTGATGAACAGGTACTATTTTCCGTCAGTCAACGTTCTTTGTGTTTTCTGTGAGAAATACCGACGAAACGTACGAACCAGCACAAAGCCCATGTCAGTTACGTTTTATAAAACTTGTAAAAAAATCACACTAGTACGACTGGAAAGATTTTCTAGCATCTACCTAAATAATTACACTTTGCCCCATCATGTATATCCTTTTAGATCGCCGGAATATTCTGTATCTAAAAAGAAATTTGAAAATACATTCCATCCAGAAGCATGTTAAAGAGCTTTTTAAGCCAATACAATCGAAGTTGTGCATAACTAATACAATGAAATTGATTGAAAAATAGAAAGTTATTGTAAAAAACGTAGCGAATAAAATTATAATGTAAATTGAAAATGTAGGTTGTAACTTTGCCTTTATAAACGCAACGAACTTTCAGAACAGCCCAATATTATAAGCAATATAAGTGATGTATAGAAATAAAAAATTTCAAATTTTCTTCCAATTGGTATTGCGGGATAATGGAACGTTCCGTGTGAAAACTAATTTCTCGTCAGAATTCTGTTATTCATTCAGGTATTTCAAGGTGAAAGAATTACTCACCGCACACTCTCGCCTCCTCACATGCATGGTACATGTCGACCTTAATTTCCGGATTGTTATCTGCGATCGTTTCGCCGACAGTGACGAACCTCTCGACCGCCAGATTCACTGCTTGACCGATTCGGTCGACCGCACGGTAACTTCTGCACGAACATTGCGAACGTTCTTTGTACGACACTAACGTGGAGATCTGAAAGAAACAAACGAAAGGGAATTTTTTAATATCTGAACATATGTCAAGGTCAAGGTCATAGGAGCTGCCTCCCCAATTCTAAATATTTACCAAATAAATGTCTATGCAGCAATTTACTGTAATTGGTGTCGAATAAAAAATTTGTCATCTGTATTAAAAATTCTATTAAGTTCGAAATCAAGTGAAAACGTCATTGTTAATCTTATTTGTTAATCGTTAGACTTATTTTGTTAATCCTTTAATTCAGTAAATAGTTCGTAAAAGACCGCTGAATTTAATTCGTACCAAAGATTGAAAAAAACGAACAATTCGGAATTAAGCATACATATATTCCGTTAATAACGAGGATTTCACGGCTGGAATAAATGGTAAAAATTTATGCTCCACGGACATGCAGTAACGGGGCGAAAATTAGGGTACGTCTTTATCTGGCAATGCTCCAAGTTACCGTCCCAACTGTGAATGAGGTAGCCATTTAAAAAGTATCAATTCGAACAGATTAAGTCCAGCAAGCCGGTTTATTGTCACGAATATTTCATATAGAGCATCTCAATAGTTTTCACTCGAGTTTTGTCACAATAGATTCGTAAAAGATTAGAAAAGAATAAATTACAATATAAACCCCAACGCAAGAAGATTAGATTAAAAATATCCATCATAACTTCGATTAATAATGTAGCTACTTCGCTTCAAAATGTGGGAAGTTTACGATACTGTTTACGATCCTATATTATTGATGTTTCCTTTCCAACTTCTAATAAAATCTTTCCTAAGTGAACGCTTATAAAACATTCTTTTTCTTATCACGGTTCAGAACTAAGTTTAATGAAACTATGTACATTCATTTTCATACTTATAGACAGTTTTCCTTGCCATTTAACTCTCTAATGATCCCGTAATCATTAGACTGCGGATTTTATATATTTATGGCAGAAGTGAATGTACAGAACTGAATAAAATACTTTTCTCAAATTTATTTACAAAAAATTGAATTTGCACAAACATCCGCAGTCTAGTAATCCCTTCACATGTTTATGCACATCGTATAATAATATGTAATAAAGTGAAAATATTATTGCTACTATTATTATTGTACCGATGCACACACGAAAGCGGCATTTTATCGATGAATTAATGCACTAATTGATTACATTAATGCAACACCCCTAAGCGACACACTCGCAAAATGTCAGTTCTCAAAAAACAACTTATTCACACAATCTTTGTAGATATATCCAAATACATTTTTTTTATATTGTCACACTGTCATTATCTTCTATCGTTATTATCACTATAAAACACAAAATTAACACAATAACTCCGTAGCACAGTATTAAAAACTCAAAATGAACAAAGTGGAGTATCAACGAATAATTAACCGAGTTTAAGACGGGTTTAATTAACACCAGCACTATCAAAGCAGTCAAAATGGTTGGTACACTCTTGTAACGACGATCAAAATATTACAGCAATGCATTTTCTCGAGTCTTTTACAACTTTTATACCAATACGTAAGCGCAGAAATTAATCGATTTATAAATTTGTATGTTTTCAAAAGTTTGTAGTGTTTATCAATCCGATCGACATCGATATTTACGTTTACCGTCGATAGTTCTAGTGTTAATGTCGCATACCAATGTGCACCGTTCCGAAAAATAGGTTCGACTGATGCACGCGAAACTTTCCTCCAGGTTAAATGGAGAAACCAGCCACGCTTGAATTGTTTTGTCTGTCGGGTAACGACCAGACAGACCTCACCACCCACCCTCCCCTTCCCCTCAGTCCTCCTCGTAAATGCCGAACGTGTATTCAAGAAAGATGCACGAGAGTAACCCCATTACCTGGCCTGTGGCTGCAGGTCCCACTAGGTCGACTCTAAATATTTCGTTTTCCCTCGTAATTAGACAATGCATTTAGCCGCCGTCCCTATTAAACTATTCCCTACGAGCGGGTCGGGCGCGAGCAGATAAAACGACGAGGAACGAGAAAGCTACAGACGGAGTCTCCAGGATGGGAGGGAGAAAAGCGGAAGCAGAAATAGGTCGTGGAAAGAGGAAAAGAAATCGAGGCAAAGGGTAGACATAAGACAGATCCGTATATACCATGCCTGCAAAGAGTAAATATATAAATATTGCGGTGAACCAGAAATTCCGTCTGTTTAGTTACTGAGGAATGTCTTCTCCGGAGTTTGAGAAAAAGTCGTAGACATTGGGGTAATCCTGCTGTTCCCATTTATTTTTCACGTTTGTATTCCCGAAACAAAACGGAAATGTATCGCAATAATCAAAACACTAAATTTCCAAAATTTCGTGGAACCAACGCGCCCTACGGTATTACACCAATGTTTGCGTTACAAGATTGAGAAAACAAAAGCAATAACAATAAAATGTCGCGTCGCAATAATTTCCCGCAATGTATCAAAGAGCATCAGAGCGTAGAATCGCCGAGATAAGAGCGAGCGAGCTAACAGAGGGGAGCGAAAATAAAGCAACGCTCTCTCAAGCTTTTTAAGCCAATACAATCCAAGTTGTAGATAACTAGTTCAATGAAACTGTTTAAAAAATGGAAAGTTATTGTAAAGAACGTAGCGAATGAAAATATGATTAAGAGCTTTATTACAATTTTAATCAGATTAATATGATAAAAGCTCAAAGCGGACGACTACCTGGCCGCAAGACAGGAAGACAGAAAGCAATGCTGACCCAAGCTTTTTAAGTAAATAAAATCGAAGTTGTACATAACTAGTTCAATGAAACTTCTTAAACAATGGAAAGTTATTGTAAAGAACGTAGCGAACGAAAATATGATTAAAAGCTTTATCAAAATTTTCATCATATTAATATGATAAAAGCTCAAAGCAGACGACTACCTGGCCGCAAGACAGGAAGACAGAAAGCAACGGGGATTGGAACGCAGGAAGAAATAGGAGAATAATTGACAGAGAGAAACGGACAGAGGGACAGGGGTAGGGAATATCGAGAAAGGGACGCACCCGGGGGCATTGTTTCGTCGACGTGAATGCGTACAATCGAATGAACACAGGTGCGGGGGTGGGGCCATGTATGTGTATGTTTGTGTATATGTGTGTCCACGAACCAGAGGCGATCTTTACACCCACTCTCGGCTCATGGTTCGCGGGTTCGCGTTCAACCATTGTCAAGTGTCGCGGATCCAGACAAGAACAACGGGGCGTTACGTGGCGGATACGAGAACGCGTGTAGGCTCGTTTTTCCTAGTCGGCGCGGCATTGTGGCCCCCGCGGAATATTTTTTTTTTGTGTTTTCTTTTTCGTTTTAGTCCAGACTTATCCTCGTTTGTCACTCATCACCGCGAGCACATGGAAAATTTTAATATCGCCCGGCAGCAGAGAAACGAGGTCGGGCAGGTTTACGCGTTTCCCTCTCGTTAGTTTCACCTTTCGGCGTGAACGATCCCCACGGGACGCACGTTTTCCCGTCACACAGCGTTTCGAAACAGCCGTCTGACCGCGAAAGACTATACTTCGACTTAAAACTGTATAGATCGTTGAAAAGAAGTAGGACAATTAAAGATTACGGCTGCCTTACGCTTCTTTTCTCCATAAACTCAGAATAGTTCAAAACGTTCACTGGACTATTTTACTGAAAAAACAATGATTTTGAAATTGTACTGTAACTATTTTATGATTGTAATTGTTTCAATTTTAGATTAAATTATGATTCGAATGTATCTTAATTGCTCTACCTATGTAACATTTTTAATTATTGTATTGGCGTAGTAACTTAATTAGATTCGTCGAAAGAATTATTAGTATCGATATTAATGTAAGTACTTTGTATATCTATATTTTTCTGGAAGCCTAATACTTCTTTTGGAAAATGTCCACTTTGTTTCGTTATTTAAGCCACAAAGTGTTTAATGAAGGATTTCATGACACCAGAAGGTGATATTAAAATATAAACATCGCGGGCAGCCTACAAACTTAAATATTAAGTTCTAAAGGAAGTTGCAAAAAGGTGTAGCATATGATTTTTACAAAAAACCAAAGCACTGAACCCGAATAACAAGATAGTGATAAAGATTGCACCACGAATATTGGCATAACCGGTATGTATTAATGTAATACAAAAATTGCAACATAAAAGCAGCAGAAAGTAACGAGGGTAAAACTGATATATTGTGATTATACATATACGTACTTTGTGTAACCATAAATAATGTTTGTTGCCTGCATTAATTTAAACCGATTTCAGACACTTTATACTTAACACGAAAGTACTGTATAATAATGTTATTCATTATGCTCAGCAATTGATATTTAGTTAAAAATTGTTACGAACTAAATTTTTTAATAACTGTTGCTTAGTGAATTTTCGAAATCTCACGATTAAATAATAATATTTCTCTATGAAATTAGAATCCTTATCTTTATTCCATAAATACCTGATAATCAGATTGTATATTTCAATCATTATTGAACACTTTATATCCGGATAATAAGTTCATGCAATTCTAATGAAATGTTAAGACCATCCTGATATATCGACAGGCTAAATAAAAACAGGCGAAATAAAATTAATATAAGAATTCCCCGAAGCTAAATACACCTGGACACTGACAGATTTGATATCGGAAAATTCCTTCAATACGGGTCCCACCTGGGAAATATCACGCTTGGAATAACTTTCAATCATTCATGTGTCGTGACACGTCGATGAAAACTTGCTGCCGTAACTCCGGTGGCCGGAAAGGAGCTCGTAAATTCATTAAGTTCAATGTAAGGAGGCCACACATCGTAGCGACAGTATATACAGAACAAATTCCTTGCATAAGTTCATCCTTCTTGCGACAGGAAAGTTATTACGAGACATTACATGAACCAACCACACATGGGCTTGTTTGCTCCATCTGAAATTCCATAGATTCAGGGCAATTAATCCAAGAACTGATAAACTTTTACAACTTGAACGACCAAGTGGTCGTGGTTCTTGTGACGTGGACCGCCAAAAAATTCCATGGAAGACGCTCAGATTATGACCTCGTATCTCATAATACAAATTACACCACGGATAGGATATAAAAAACGAAACGATATAAATGCAAAGCTGTATGCAGAGCAATGGTAATACCTGAGTTATCGTATAAATTTGTTTTAAGAATTTATGTGGAGATAAAAAATAATCACGTAGAATGGGTTTGTATGGTTTAATGAACTTTATATTCATGTACATTTTCAGCGTATAATTGGACTTTCTGTAAATCTGCCGTATAATTCGTTTTTAATCCTAGGACGGCCACGCCGTTGCTCTCGTTGTCACTGTCGTAATCGTGAGTTTTTAAAGGTTTAAAAAAGCCTGCTGAGGCGAGAGCTACCATCACGGATTCTCAATTGTTCATATTACATTTTATATAATAAATACATTTGTACATTTGAAATACGTTTGTTTGGCCTGATACTGCAACGTTGTGTGCAATAAATATTCAAAAAGGTATTATTAATAAATAAATAGATTCCGAAATTTATCTTGTGTATATACAGGGTACACGAATAGGATCACAGAAAATTTAATACATCATGTAATATTCTATATTATTACTTGAATATGTATTATGTATCCTGTCGCGCTATTGCAACAAAGTTATAATCTACTTAGTCAGTAGAATCACCTCGTATATTCAATTCTGAAAAGATCAATACTGGCATGAAACAAAATATTATTAAATAGAAGTTTTCACTAATTTGGCAATTTCAACTGACGACGAATTTCGGCGGAGAAGTTCGCCGAGCAAAATCACGGAAATGACGGAGCGCCGCACAGAAAAGTTTTAACGAGCAATTTTGCAATATAATTAGGATAAGTCGTGTATACCGTTTGCAGAATATGCGGTATTTGTCCATTTTATTCCTAGCAGCGAATTTCGAAGTACGGCGTGACGATCTAATGGTAAAATTAGCGCGGCACATTTGTCAGTAACTATACTAACGGTATTAATCCGAATTAAAGTCGAACAATGGGAGGAGCACGGTCGAGGTGGCGCAAATTACCTGGGAACAGGGCGAACCCTAGGCACTTGAATTCGAAAAGCACAAATTATGCGAAGCCTGACATTAACTACGAGTTTAATCACCTTCTCCCATCTCGGTTCACTTCTTTATCTAACGAGGCAAGTTTACGAATTAACAGAGTTTTCTCAGCCAGGCAGTGTCATTCATTGATGTATTCCGATCACGTCAATTAAACCCCTTGCCTTACAACATCGAGTCAGACACGTGAAAACGATTTCAAACTGAATTTAGTGAACATTTATATTATTCGTTTTCTTTAAGTCAACGTGAAATATTGGTTCGCTCGTTTTCACTTTTAAGATTTAGAATAAATAAAACATTTGCTATAAGAATAGAATTCCTTTTGTATCTGGGAAAATATTATATCGGAAACAATGTTTACTTATTTTCGGAAGGAATATCAGCGTCGAGTTCTAATTGTCGTCATATTTTTTCGATATACAATATAAACGTAATATAAAACACTAACATAATAATAATATAAACAATAATAAATAAGTGACTGGTAAACATATCACTACCAAACAAGAATTACCACGAAAATTCAAGTTTGCATTTTTTTAATTAAATACAGGGTGTGTCAATGAAAACTACTATCTAAAATAACTCTCATTACCTAATAATTGTATCAGAAAACGTTTTAATAAATTACGTAGCATTTTAAGGAAGACGTCGGTTAGATACAATTTCATTTCTTTACTTTAATTTTTTTTTATACCAAGGTGACCTTAAGTTGACTCAAGGTCAATGCATCTTTTTTTCTAATACCACGTCATTGTTGATGCAAGAATAAATTTAAGGATCTATAGCATAATGGTACTAAAAAAATGAATTGACCTTGAAAAAACTCAAGGTCACCATGGTATCTGAAATAAAATACGACGTAAAAAAATCAAATTATATCCAACCGTCCCTTAAAATGCTACATAATTCATTAAAACGTTTTTCGATACTACCAATAGGTAATTTTAGATAGTAGCTTTTATTGACTCACCCTGTACATTCATTAAAATTCTGTTAATGTATTATTTGTTTGTATGCTATCTGATCTATCGTTACATCCTGGACTCATTTTTATAATATGTAAATATTATCAGTTAATAGAAAAATTCGAAATTTATCACGGAACATATCAAAGTTTACCCTACACGTCCGTTAATTAATCTGCACCACATGTAAGTCCGATAGTGATCTAAATTGAGCAATTTTGCGTGCTGAGAGATAAACGCTGCGTGATATTGTCAATTGCTGTCAGCCCCCATTAAATTTATAAACGCTGACTTCGAGGGGATATATGAACCCAACCTAAAAGTGATTATTTGTTTAGAACAGAAATTAGAATTAGTGATTCTCATAGTGCTGCATATAATTCTCGATGATAAATACGGGAATATGAAATTCTTGTCCGACCAAAAAGCAGTTTCTTGTATGTGGTTCTTGGACCACCAGAGGCCAACTGGCACGAGTGTAATTTAACCTTAGTGTGCAGATTGTTGAATCATACTCGCCAATTTTAGAGCCATAACGCAGACAATGTTCATACTGTTTGTGTTAGCGATGGAGTAACGATCGTCTTAGCAACCCAATTCGTATGAGATCAAAAGCAATTTGCGTAGGAAGCCGACAATAGCAGATGAAATTTTATGGCGAGTCTGTTCACATTAACAGTATACAACTGCAATGGCTGTTTCCTATCAAAGTTGTTTATTAATATTGAATAACGGCTACAGCATTCGATATTCAAGGTATAATAGTTTCCATTATTTTCTATATCTATTTGCCTCTATTTTTGTAGGAGTTGAATTCGTAACTGACAATAGTAACATACTACAAATTCAAATTCGACTGCCATATTTTCTGCATACACCTAATAGAAATTCGTCGTTTTGATATGCTATAATAATAGTTATTATTATTATACACGTGAACAATCTTGGACCCAGTGAAAAATATAATAATACAGATGTGCTAATTACTAGTAGGTATCGATACTAACCAAAATTCGGAGTAAATGGTACTAAGTTTACATATTTAACTCAACAAAATTAACATATTTTGATCTATATTGAATTATACCCTGATAAGAATTCTCATTAATTAATTAGGTATAAGGATTTGTTGCATAGCACAATATTATAGCGGTATAATAGCGAAATTTCACCTGTGTGATTAATTGAACGTAATCGTATGCAATAGGAAGCGGAGGAAACAAAGGTTAGAGAGAATATGGTGTGCCCACCCGCAGTGGCTGTGTGAGACCGCTAGAATTTATCGTGGAAAGACGGAGTTTGTCGTGACGGTTAGTTGAAAAAGGTCGTGAATATTCAATTCGGTGTTAATTAGAGGCGTAGAGCCCTTCAAAGCGAGAGCCCATATGTATGTAAACAATTTAACGTCTACTATTTACTCTTCACGTGCCCGTTTTTTCCTCGTTAAACACGTCCCTGAATTCTTTTATCATATATTACTCATCGAAACACGATTCCTTGTCACCCTTCAATGAATTTTTCATAATATTTTCAGTAATGTAATTGACATTGATAGTTAATTTGTCTGTTTCGAAAGAACTGTGCTAACAGTTTTTAAACATATGGAAATTTTATTTCCATGCGACAACATTCTTTATATTTATATAAACATACACTGCGTGGCATAACTATGAAACCACCCTAAAATTTACAATCCTCGTGTATTGTGATTAAAATAAAAACGAACTACTTCTTTTTAGGAAATATAATCTATCCTTTTCTGGAGAAACATTATTCCTCAACACGACTTCGGGCATTGCACACTTGGTTTGTTTTTATTTTAACCACAATACATAAGAATTGAAAATTGTAAAGTGGTTTTACAGTTATGCCACGCAGTGTATAGGTATAATAATTGTAAGAATTTTATGGTAAAATATTTCAACACGATAAGCTCTTCAAATTAATATCGCAATTAAGATGAAAATTATTAGGTACAACGTTAATTGGATGGTAAAAACTCTCCGCTCTGTAGCGAGGTAAATGTGATGTAATTTCGCAAACTGGTACTTATCTTACCAATTTGTTGTTTGCTTTACTAATTACTCATTCTCACGACTTACAATTAATAGATAACGTAGTCTCTAATATTAATAAGCCAAAAGTTTCATTTACAATTCTTTCTGTACAATTATTCGCTACGGGTTCCACCAAGAACAGTTCTGTAAATTAAAAAGTATGGAGACCCAGCTGGATACAACACCAAACGCGGAAGCTACCTTAAATACTAGTATATTTGTATTCGTTCTCTCTACTGTTAATACAAATATTTAAGTGTTGAATTGTGTACTTATTGTTTGGATCACTACTGCTAGTTGCTAGTAGAGGAACCGTTTTTAAACGCGTCACGATTATCCCTTATTTTTTACTCTTCATTCCTAATAACAAATTATTAGCAACTCAGTAAACCTCATTTGTCATAATATAACTTTTAGAGTAGTCTTTATAATTACCTGACACAAACGTTGAACGTGGTTAAAATAATAAAATGCGTATTGAAAGGAAGAAACAAACGGTATTTTTACCGTTACACAATATTTTTCATAAACCAACAGATATTTAATACCAGAATAATGCGACGACACATTCCGATGTCACGTTAATTACACCGTTTAAGCCTGCCCAATTAATTTCTTTTGTTTAATGGAGTTTAATATCTCATCAACTGCTCGAATTGGTTATTAGCGACAGTCTGGAACGAGCAGGCTATTGTAATTTACATTACTTTGTCCATTAGCTTCGTTCGAACCTGCGAAACAGAATAATCGAACGAAATATATTCCGAAAGCACCCGTTAATTATAGGATTCGAGCCTCTCAAAGTGAATGTTTATTAGCGTTCGCGTGATCTAACCTTCGTCGTTTCCCCTTGACTCTTCTGTGTCCCGTCCCTTTTCCCAGGCTTCGACGTATCATGCGATTACTAGCGACGTCGCTGGGGATATCCACCCCCTTGGTTTCTGCTCTTATAAAAGATGCATGAACCGTGCCTTTTACGCCGTTCACGCTATCCTTCACAGAGCCTCCGCATTTTCGCCATTTCCCTCCCCGTCGTCTAATGTCCAACTTGTCTCTACGATGTGGCCTGTCTATCACTTTCTGACTTGCTTTTGTTGCTACTGTTTTATTTACCTACATGCGGATGTTTTTGTTTGTGAAGTAACGAGACACCGTAACAATGGCTTATTATAGTTTGAATACCCCCTTAAGTCATTGTTTTCCGTACGTGGTAAGGAGAATCGCCTCTGGATACTTGGTAGAAGTGACTGTTAAATATAGTAGACCCTCCCATATACGAACGTTCTGTTATTCGAACAGATTGTCCGCTGGCAAGAGATGCCTTCTCCTGTTGCTAATACAATATAGTGCTTATATACAACATATAAATAGATACTTTCTTCTGTACGATCGAAACGAATCTGATCTTCTGATCAGAATGATTAATAGTAGTATGAACCTAATACTGTGTTTGTTACCTCTAATGTTAATAAAGTCAGTTTGTTCGTATTGAAAAAAGAGTGAATTATATCACAGGAATTTAATGAATTTGAAAATAGAACTGTTTGTTGTATAGTGAATGAAAATTGCACTGTTATTTTCAGACAGGTTCAGATTTCTGTAATAATAATGTAAATGTATTTCTACAGTATTGAGAAAAATGCATCGAATTTATTGGATCCCTTTGGGTTAGGAATTGTGCAGTAAAATAATTTTAATTTGGGTAAATATTCTCACCCCATCTAAAGAAAGTTAATTAAAGGAAGATAATATCGTATTAAATGCAAATACTAATGACGATAAACAGGATACTATTCTTCTTAAAGACCTCAGTAGCCTAACAAATTTTTTAATGGTTCATTCGTCATCATCCATCACCACCGTTGAATGTACTTTTATTTCCCTGGTGTTATATGAACAAAACATTTAAGTCGTTTGAAATTCTGATTTAGTCTCTCGAGCGATCGTCAGTCTCCACCCCATACAATCCATTATGCAGGTACACGTTGTATTAAATACAAATTTCCACTATAATTTTCTTAGGTATAACAAATGATCAACTGTTAGGTACGATTTTATAGGTTTTAAGATAATTCTCTAGATTTTTAAACTTCAAACTTCCTTAAATGAACACAAAGGAAGGTTATAGTTACATAGACTACTAAAAAAACTATAAATTTCTAAATATAAATACCAGAACCTTTCGAAAATATTCAAATTTATAAATCAACTATTTTTTTTATTTTTATACTGTAACAAAAGTTGTGGAAGATATGAGAAAATGCGTTGTTCTAACAGTTTAATAATTGCTATAACAGCGTATTAATCAGTGAATTTGACTGCTGTAGTATATTCAGTTTTAAATTATAAACGTAGTCGATGTGTTAGCGCAATTATGAAATAAAGAACAAAATGATAAACCGATTTCAGCACAGGAGCACTCGAAAAGGGAAGTAACAAGCTTTCGCAACAAGCTCTAATCGCATAAGAATTTGTGTAATTCTTCGTAATTGTGAAGACTCGTCTTTGTGCAGAAGCTTGCGACTGAAGTAGAAAAACTAATGTAATTGCCAGTGGAAAAACGGAAACCTAATTACTCAGTAGCAATTAAGTTTCGAGAAACCGACTTCTAAGGAAGACATAAACTTTTCTGCAGAAAATTTCCATGGTGATAATGACTTTCTTACAATATCTATTTAAATAATTAGAAATGGTTAATTAAAAATGAAACTTCATATTACTCTTATATTGAACTTCTAAGAAATACAGAATTTCCTTTGGGTTATTTTCCCTATTACGTATTCACAGATATCAAATAGAGGTAAGAAAAGTGGAGAGCAGTCTTCACGGACATATATTTTGACCTAATTTCACTGGGTAGCGAGTATTATAAATTCAAGGGAAGGAATACCTTTTACAGAAGATCTGAAGGAAAATATTAAATTATTCCTACGAAACTAACGGAAAATTGAGGGAATTTTTAAAAAAGATGGTGCAATAATTTTTATTTAACCTGCTAGGCTACACATTTGATGTTACGCTATTACCCCAAATGATTTCCACTTTCTTTAACGAGGAAAAGAAAATTCTTTCAAATACTCCAGGAAGGTTTATTGATCCAAGTTAAGAAAAATTAAGTTTTATTATGTATAATAACATTATAATGGAAATCATTATATGTATACATGACTGTAGTAAAAGTAAAAAAGTTGTCAAATGACAACGAATGACAAATGACATTAGACGGTTCCAAAATGTTAAAATGTTCTTGTGAATCATTTATATGTTATCTAATATACACAAAAAAAACAAATTATTTCTTCGGTAATTTTTAAATAACTTGAGAATGAAAGGGTTGAGACAAATAATTCCACAGTGTTCCAAATAATTGAGGCATTATACCCGCGAAGAAACATAATAAGAAATTATTACTTATCGTATTTTCTGTGCAGTAGCATAGTAAAAAAATATGAAAGTGGACAAAGATTGTGATTTTTATCGAAGTAAGATTGAAGTGCAAATGATTTCTCGTAATATTATTCAGATTTATGCCTATAAATGGATAACATTTTCATTGAACGTGTCGATAGAGGCCAATTTTCGCGGGAACGAACGGAAGCACTACACTCGTGGCCCATTAAGTCGCTCGAATGGAAAGATTCCGACGGTCTTGAATCTCTCGAAAAGATTCCAAGCATGGGATTCGCTCGTACACGGATCCACGAGTGATTTCATTGTCCCGAGACGAAAGTTCGTGGACGACGGGTGAAAATGAATTATTCGGGTAATTTGCTGTCCCTGTGTTTCGTAGCCTATCACGCCGCGCCCGTTGTCGTTCGTCTCCCGCATCGATAACGTTCGAGGATGAAGGAACTGAGAGGAACAAAAGGACAGTTCCCAAACTTTACCTAGCCTCCTAACTAGTCCACCAACTAATTCCGCTTTCATAAAGTTAAGGCACGAAAAAGATGAGCTGCCATCGAGAAACTTGTTCTTTCGTTTTGTACGCGAGATATATGTATACAGCACCGCTGATTTCTATTATTCGAACGGTGGAGGATGAAGACTCGAGAAAATATTGTGACAGATTTGTTCGCAGAATAAATGTTATGTTTCGTGTTGAAATTGGGAAAAAATTGAGAAATGTATCGAAGAAAAGGAAACTGGAATAACGTCATATGTTTCATGATTAATTATTAGTAGACTGCGGATGTTTATGTAAATATAAACTAACCGGATAAATTAACAGAAACTGGAATCGAAAAGATTAAAATTTACTGTACTAAATTGCAGGCACCTGAGTAAGAAGTCATCCTGTGCTACAAATGCATAAAATTCGCAGTCTAGTTATTCGAGCGGGATCTCCATCATTGGAATTATGGAAAAGATATAATTATACATACGAGGATCGACATTTGTTAAATAATAAAAATAAATAAAATTAAATTTTATGTTTATTGATTTTTTTTGCGTATTTAAAAATAAAAAATTTATATTCGTTATTAGAAATTCTTTTAAATGAAAATTGAATGTTTCCATTATTGCCAATTTCATCGGTTTGCGTGGACAATTTACTTAATTCCTGTCTCCCGAAATTTATCGGTGTTTGAAACAAATAATTCCATAGTATTTTAAATAATTAATGGACTATTTTGTGAGAACACTATAAAAAGAGATGACTTATATCATGTTCTCGGATGTGTAATACATGTTATTATGTATTTTGCAAGTATTTAACTCATAATTCAAAGTAGAGATAATAATTGCATAGTATAGGTACACGTAGAATCGCAATTTCTGATTGTAATGCATTTGCATGTGAAAATAATCAGATGACTATAAGAGAAACTACAAATCCATTATTATGACGTGACTATTTCCCAGTTGGAAGGAGTTGGTTGCATGTAACAAGTAAACTGTCGTGGAATGTGACAGACTGTTAATGACAATATCAGCATTTACACTGAATCTTGATAAAATCATCGATTAATGTTCGAGGAATAACGTTGGCCAGGCTACTGCATGCTATGCTTGTTCTGTGTGAGTGATTTACATGTATCATAAATGCCACGTGCTACTATACACGGTAGAAAATATCGATTATGGACAGCCAACCGGCGTTTTCTAATCGTCTTACAAGAACACCGTCTACTTGAGTAAGCAGATATTTGTAGCTATTAACTTCTACATTGGTGCTTCTGACACAGTATGAAAACTATTTTATAATCGTTATAAGTTATTATTTATTTGCAAACCAATTATATCATAGATATTAAATTATAATTATAAGAAGGATAGGTGGTCAATAATAATTATGACAAGCAGTATAATAAGTGAGTAGTAACCTTCTACAAAGGTGAGAGAAAACCTTCAACAAAACTGTCATGTTGAGTGACCACGAATAAGATATCGTTTAACACTATATCTACGATGGACTTCGAGATTTCAATTTCTTGCTTAACAAAGATTCACAGCAACAAAATGTTCAAACTCGTTAAATAAAATGCAGATAGTAAACAGTAACCGATAATAAACACTGTTCGAATACCGCAGAATAGACACAGCAAAAAAATGAAAGGGAAAAACAGAATTTCTTTTTGAAAACTCCATTCTTTATTTTATATTTTCTCGTAAGGGTGATTGAGATTCGTCATAATATTACATGATATGAAAAATCAAACATCAGCTTTATTTCCCTAACGGAAACGTTCCTACGCGTGAAATCACGATCAAACAGTAATAAAAAAAATATCTTCCTAGTACCATACACGAACCAAAAAAAAGTGTTCATTATAAAATTCATCAAAAGACGAATAATGAAATCTAAAGCGAACGTTCGACGGAGTATAATATAAATGTATGCAAAATTAACGACACTCCGTGCTCCCATCAACTAATTCGCAGCCGCTGAACGTATTCCGTCGAGTTATTAGTTCCGAGATTCGCAGGATTAAGATAATCCGTTAATTAAAATTCCCTTTGGATAGGAGACCAGCCTGATTTCGTATGCATGAACGTACCCCGCCCTCCGTGACGTTCCCGCGGCCAGGAAAACTGCTTTGTCACACGGATGAAGATTTTCGCGTGGCGCACAGGTACGCGATATCGCTATGTAAACAAAGATACAACCAGCGCCGGGGATTAGCGTAATCCGTTTATCCGTGATTGGATTCCAAGTGATTCCATAGATATGCCGCGGGAAGACGCGAGACTACCACTCTTGCGACTGTAATGACTCCGGCCACCCGACAGACATCAATGCCTCCGGACGATACGATGAAATCATACACGAACCAATATATTCATTACCGTTTGACAGCTAATCCCAGAGGAAATAATTCTGAAAATCATGCGACGGCTGAGCCTTCTCCGACCCCTGGTGCCACGAATTCATCGATCTAATGTCATTCAGTATCTCCGTCCTGTATTCCACTTTTAAAACGTCTCTAGGATTACTAGAAATTATTTCGTTTGTTGTATGTATACACAAGAGTAATGTTTTACTTTGTGTATAAATGTTTATTAACCCTTTAATTCCCAGTGTGTGTTAATATACTATAATAAAAAGTGTATAAGAAATTAGAGGTTAACATAAATTCCGATGAAAGTATCTCTAGGATTTCAGTAATTGTAGAATAAAGAATCTGGAATCCGTCATTTTGACGGGTTCGGTGGTTCGAGTTTGCAATTCTGAATCCAATGATATTTGTTTCATCCACATATGGCTAGTTATACTATATTTAATGTTGCCGAGGAATATATATATTGTGTACTATATGATATATCTATACTGCTGAGAATATAATATAATTAATAGTTCCTTTAAAATGAGATCGAAAAGGAGCATTCTCAGGTTGGATTTCTGTTATTACTTTAGCAAAGGAACAATTATAAATATTATAAACAGTCCACGTTAGGTTATGTCCTGAGAAAATAGCGCCTCACTGACGAGTTAATTATTTTCTTAAGTATTACGAACAATTAGCTAAAATGAAAGTAATAATCACGAAAGATATCTATATCTGCTCAAAGACGAGGTCCAAGTGTTGCAGAACAATGGAAAAGAGCTACTGAATAAAAGGATTAAATCATTTTGTATATAGTAGCACCATCAATTCGTCGAAAAGACCCTTCTGTAGCCACCCAATACTATCCACAATCAACACTACTTTCTTACAAACACAATACACTGCAACGTGTCTTCATTGCACGCTTATTTTCTATTCGAATTCCCTATTGTTCCTTGTGCAACGAATAGCAACCGCAAGCAAATGTAAATAATAATCGGCCGTAAAACGTCTCCTAACGTCGCTGTGGACTATTTTATTATCTCGAAATAAAGGGACGACAGACAGTCTGCTCGAAGTGCCACTCGAACGCAGATTTATTGCCGTGCGAATGGCATGTAAACTCATCTGTTCGACTCGCTTTCAGACTTCACGACACACACTCTACAGCGACGGTTTACTTTAGCGCACTGTCTGGTCCCGCTATAATTTTCTCGATCCACGACCTGCTGCATGTTTCTATGGCCGGCGTAAACAATGTTTATCGGTGTAGTTAGAGGAACACGGCCGCGTGTGTGTCGATCGTTGCGGAAAGATTAGTTAAGCGTTAAGCTTGACACGTGTGTTAATCAGCCTTGCGTGACCGTTATTCTGCTACATTGTGAATTTATTGCCGGTTCTTGGTTCTGTGATGTTTTAGCGTCAGAACGGTGTAATTTTCCGCTCTCTGGGTGCACGAAGCAATAAATAAAGGCAAATTCATCTGGTTATACTGAGCGAAGCAGTACTAATTTTACAAATACACCACCGGCCAAATGTATGTGACCAGAGTTCATGATTGATAGAACAGTAACTTATTATTATCTAATTATGTAATGAATGTTACGGAATCAGTATATTTGGAAATCATTTCTAATCAGGTTTAGCACATTATTTTTATCAGATCTTTGTAGATTAAGACATTTCCTCTTTTTTTTTTTAATTATCAAACCTCGTCCCACACTTTTGGCCGGTAGTGTATGTACACATAAGATGATTCTTCGTGGGAAAATATGTTAAAATTACAGAATAAAGTTTTCTTGGAAGTTTAGTTTTTGGGAAACCGACTTCGAAAATTCATTTGATACACATGCAACCGACTCCCTAAGTATTTCTTAGAATAACTAGAATCAATATAAAATATAATAATCAAACACGAATTCAATGATTTTTCAAAGTTCATTTTCTTGAAAAAGAAATATATTGATTAACACTATTACTTGTATGAAAGTGTGTAATTAATTATAATCTGGAAGAATGGACTATAGAATTGTAAGTAACACATAAAGTTCCGTTGAAAAAGATATTGTTAAAATGCACGTGCAAACATGGATAAAGAACGTGTAATAAAATTGCACGGAGGAGACTTAGTTTTCGAATGAATCGATATTAAAAGTTCATCGGGTACAAGTGCACTTGACCGCCGTTTAGCTGTGTCTGACTACTTCTGCTTGCTTTCACTTATGTATATTACACAGTAACAGTATATAAAAATATTCATTATATGAAAATTCAGTAACGTTCCATAAAATTATATATTTCATAATTAATAATAAGCAAATAGTATAGTATTATTTATTTTCCACCGATCATTTGATACAAATTATTAATTACGATCTAGTAAATCTTTTTGGAAACATTATATTATTATCAATGTTTACAACAAGTAAAAACAATCAATAATAAACAGACAGTACAAGCAATATTCGAAGCCACATGCTTTCAACAAATTTTTTCTCGAAATGCAGATGTAAATAAAACACAGTTAGTGTACACAATCGATCTATTTTACCATGCAAAATCACGCTTATTGAATTTACACTAATAGTTCGGTAGAATTTCTACATTTTTAACATCGAGATTCTCAGTCCAAGCATGGTGTTCTCGAAGCATTTACACAAACGCGAGGAAATACGTTGAAACAGGGAAACAGCTTTGAAAGCGTTGGCTACGTGAAAACATTTCCTCGATAAATTCTCGCTGAGTCCTCGATATAGGCCACCAGGAAAGTAGATTGTAACATGCCGTAACGATTGTTGCAAAGCACCACAGAGACACAAGTTTCTCGAATTGAAATATCCTTTTCGAGAAGTTTATAAACACGTTGACTGTTATGGTGGTCACCGATGACCCGCGCCATTAAATTACACACCAAGAAACATAGTCATGTAAAATCCCACAGAGATATATCGACACGTCTTATAATTAAATGGCACCCATTTTTTTCTGTTCATTGATATACATATAGCTCAATTTTTCAGAAATTATCAAGGAAATAACATGTAATAAGATGTATATGTTGAATTTTTAATGAACAATATTTCTGCATGTACAAAAAAATAGTTTCATTTTCCCTCTTATTTAACAGCTCAAAGGTATGCAATCCCTTAATAAGCTACAGATCGGTAAACTGTTAACCTGTTATGTACTTTCAAATTACCACAAATTTTGTAACGTTATTTAATAAAAACAATCTCTTTTCGAATTGTCGCATATATGTATAATCTACCACACGCCTGTGGAAACACATAATAAAAAGTGTCAGAGAAGAAGTAAATGGGATGAAAAGAGGTTGCTCCTCCAGAAATAAGTCTAAAACGTCGGCCGCGTTTCTGTGAAACGACGCCTCCAGGGCACCTTTTGATTGGTGTGACGTTCGAGGAATACGAAATTAAAATGTACAGGCGAAATCATCGGGAAATTCGCTCCCCGAGCCGTGACGGGAAATGGATCGACGCGATTCTTTTCTCGTTTCTCGGTCGTTCGTGGCGGAACAGTTTCTAGGGGTGAAAGTAAGGATTCCATTCGAGTTCGTCACAATTTCCGTTTAATTTCCTCACGCAATATTCATTTTCCACGACGGAGATCACATGCTACAGTGCAACCCTCCGTCTAAAAAATATTCCACTGTTCCCTTCTCGACATGCTTTTCTCCATTCTCCATTTATCGTCGCAGTTAGAAAACAGATAATTTAATACAATCACTCGTTCACTGCACCAGACGGTACCTGTCGTTTTCTAAGTTAATTTCTGTACAGGCTGCAAGTGACAGTGAATTGTACATTTAAATCATGCTACGTTAGACCCCATCAGCCCTGACTTCGTGTTAAATTGCAGTTCTCAGTGTGGTTGATGTCCAGGAGCAAATCAGCAGTAAAATTAAAAACTCATCACCGAGACTAGCCCTCTGTCGTCAGAATATTTCTGTGACTTTATCATAGACTTATTTATCAAACTCTGGACCTTTTACATCTCAAGTTTGACAACGATACCGCCGAAAAGGTCCAAACGAATATAAAAATTAATTAGAGAAGATATAGTTCAACAACCTCGATAGTATTACCTTCTCTACGTTGTTATCAGTTTATTAATTAGAAGATCTTGCCCGTTCCGATAAAAACATTCTCCATTGCTAATTAACTGACAGAGGCTCTCGAAAGAACGGTTTAATTACGGTGAAACGACAACTTTATTTCCCGTTCTTTATTCGATCGTACTTTGTAATTACTCGAGTCATTGGAACAGAGGGATCATCGATCGGGCCCGAGAAGATTCGATGAAACGTTACCCCCCCCCACTCCAGCAAGAATTGTCCCGGGGGCTATAGATTTGCCCGACGCCCTCTTGATTCAACCCTTAAGCCTTTTTGGGGGAGGGAAATTCCCCACGGAGGAAACCACCCTTTCTCCGCCATTCGGCGTCTTCTATACTTAAGAAGGGGCCATCGGGGCTTTGCTCTTCTGGCAAGGTCGTTCCGGACCAAGCGAATCCCCCATTAAAACCGGCTTATTAGTTCCTCCCAAGGAATATCTCGAGCAGATATTTGGTATCGTAAAAAAAAATATTAACTTCGCGTTTTAAAGCTTTTTTCGCGTCCGCTGTATTTTTTTGTTCAGAATGTATTAGCTTGTCTCCTATGTCTTTGCGTATTTTGCGTGCTAACATGAAGTACTTTCACAAGGGTGTTCTAATTATCCTAATCACCTGGTATATTTTTTGTTAAATTGAGAGCTGAAGATATAGAGTATTCCTTTTTATTATCTTATTACGAAATATGCTGAAGTAAATGAAGATCGGCTTAGACGCTTTCAAAGGGAAACTTGTGTATTAAAGCGATACGATTTTGATTTTTTCACTTTTTTTAGAACGTTATTTCGTACATAAGATCATCAGATGGTCATAGCATGTACAAATCGATCTGTCTTTTCATCAGTGATATTATCGTGACAGATAGATCTGTCTTTCCTACGGTGATAATATCGTTACAATGCAAACATGTGGTACACCTTAAAGGAACTTTCTTGACATCGATATTTAAACAAAAACGTATCATGATACAAGAGTGTTTGTAGTCTTAATATTTATCCTGTCAGAAAGAATGTGTTTTGAAACTAGTTTTTCGTATTAAAAGTAACATATTCTAAAGGATCAAGATAAGTGAAACGTCTCACAAATAGAGCGAGTCAATTAAACGACGGTAGAATTCGATTCTGTATGAACAAATCGACTGAAAATATGAAACGATATTCTTTCAGAAGGAAACTTTATTTCCTAGAAATTGAAGTTTGAATATTCGTCCTATACGCGTACATTCCAGTACGATTCGTATCGTGTCTGACTATTATTCGCTAGTTCTACTTGCAGCAACCATCGACGATGGTACAATATTAACCGCTTATCATTGTTTCTGCTATTATGTAACAATCGATTTATATCACTTGACCGTGCAGAACAACAAATACTATACCCCTATCAATGTTTCAAAGTATCGACGCAAGTGGAAATAACCAGTAATGGACAGACACGTTAGCTGAGTGGTACTCAAGTGCACGCGTACTCAATGAATTTTCAACATCGTTTCACATGAAAACGAAGCATCCTGTGACAAATCTTTCTGCACATTTCCATCTTATTTTCTTTTGTAGTCTTACTACCTGTCAGAGTGCACCACCAATTCTGGGAAATCATATACATGGTAGACAATTGAAATTATTCTTTTTTATAGCATATTTTTTATTAGTTACTTGTTGTCAAACTTTTCAAGGTAAAGAAGTTATTTTTTCAAATTGGAACACTATAATTTTTTCCCTCATATTCTTTAGCGGACAAAAAGACAAATTCTGCAAGAACCATAACGTACTTTTTTTGTCATTAGAACGCAAGAAATGGTCGAGCAATCTATTTCTGACAAATCCTGCACCCTACGTATGCGAAAGGTCAGAATCAATTTGATCGCACAATAACGTCGTGTTTATTTATGTATGACAGTGCAGGATTCCTTTGAAATATATTTTTCCACCACTTCTTCCGTTCGAACTAAAAAAACGTAAATTGCGATGCTGTTGAGCTTCTGTTTTTATCCACTACAGGATAGGTGGAAACAAAATTATACGGTACCATTTCCAAAAACTTTGAAGAAAGCGAGTCCCCCTAAACCAGCCAAACAACTATGATTTCAAGAAAGAATAATTTCAATTGGTCTAGTAAATAAGGTGACATTTTCTCGAAATTCATGAATACATTACAACAATTTCTAAAAAGGATTTCTTTAATCGATACATATTGTAGTGTCTTAAATCATGATTTAATTTTCTTACAGGGTAACGTAATTAATTTTTTTATGGGGGATTTAATCAAGCATTGTTAAACTATTCCCCTTCCAAAATTTTATGAAGCAAACATTTATATTATTTACATCATTTTTCAGTTTCAGCTTTTTAACTATTACTATTAATTCAATTTTCCGACATATTTCCGTGTGATATTTTCGGATTTTCACAATCGCGCAGTTTTTACGTACTTCTCGTTATTCTGACTTAAATATATATTAAAAACTGTCGAGAAATGTCACGATTCCCACCAAAGCAACCTACAAATGCACACAATTCAATCGTTCCCCGAGAGAAGGAAATCGGTCTCGGTTCGAGATACCAGAGACTGATAATAATAGTTCCTTTGAAAAGATTAAAGGACGAAAGATTAAAGTAAGACGTGAAATTATCGGGAAACGTACCTTATGTTGCGAGCCATCCAATTGTCGTACATTTCTCTTTCCCTTCGATAGAATGCGGCGGACATGTAGACAATTCTGTGTTAATCAATTCGAACAAATAATCTTCGTCTCTTCTCTTCCTCTCTTCTACTATCAGCTGCTTTTTAATATACACGTATATAGATATCTTTCTCTCTCTCTCTATATATATATTACTATTAGAACTTCAATATTATTGTGCCTGTCGAGATTTGTCAGCTGTACTCCACTTAATTCTTTCCTCTTCTGCCCTTTCTCTCTTTCTTTCACACACACACACAAAGACGTTCTCTCTCTCAGCCTTTCTAACTCTTCCACTATGATCAAAATATACTATGAATCGTCAACATCATTAAGATATGTGCCTCTTATATAGAAATATTTAATCTTCTCTCTCTCTCTCTCTTTCTCTCTCTCTCGGTGCAGGTGATGTCGGTTCGTTAACAAGTGTGCTCCTCCGTTCGAATATAATCACAATTCCTTAACACCGTCTAATTAACCACGGGGCCCGACAGACGAGCCGGGGGGCCAGTTTCGAAGACGGAGAGTGAACAAAAATAGATCCTTGTATATATATTTATATATATTATTTTATATATATATATATTGTATATCTGCAGGAAGAATACTGTTTTCAGGCTGCTGCTACAGGCTCAGAACCTGTCCACCGATCGTGACGGTGCAACGAACCCGGACTTAAAAGTTCGTCGTCGCCCTTCAAACGGGGTGCACGACCCGCGTAGACGGGATATCAGGCTGACTGTTCCACCGGTGATTCTCGTTGCGTGCGTGCCCCCTCCGCCTGCACGCTCACGAGATGAAGCCAATTCAGCGCGAACCGGTTAGTAGAATTTGTCAGGCAAACAGAGAGCAGTGGGGGTCTTGCGTTCCCTTCTGTCACACAACCAACAGACGGAACACGTTCGAGTTCTTAACGATAGTAACAAGTGTGTGTGTGTATGGGCCAGTCTTCTAAAATTCAGCCCCTTCGATCTTGGTGCTCGATAGATCGAATCGGAATATCACTCGTCACAGAGGAAACAATAGACGGTAACTTTCAACTGTCCTTCGGTTATACAGGGTTGAAACCCGTTGTTCGTCGATCAGGATAACAATCCAAGTAATCCTTATACTCGATACGTTCGATCGCTAGCATCCATCGATGGGAGACTGTAATATTTTCATTTCCAGATCGCTGTTACAGATATACTTCTTTTGAGCCGCGAACGGTACAGAGACACGAGGCTTAAGTCCCTTCTCGGGGATAATCTCTCTCGTTCCTTCTCCCTGTCTCTCTATCCACGCAATTCTCAGAGGCTGACTCGACAAACGTGTCCGATCGTTTCACGGCGTACAGACCGGCCACGTTCGTTTTCTCCTGTGACTGTGACACGTAACCGGGATTGACGAGGCGAGGATGACAGTGGCGAACGTGGACGACGAAGAAGAAGAAGAAGAAGACGACGATGACAACTCGTTGCGTGTGTGCGGCTCGCTCTCTCGCGTACGCGTGTACACAGTGTGAGCAGACATGTGGGTGCCTGTGCGTGGGTAACGTGTGTTTGTACGTGTGCGCCCGCGTCTTTCTCTCTCTCTCTCTCTCTCTCTCTTTTTTCTATTATTATCTATATTTCCTTCCGTAGTTCCTCTTCATATATATACATATACATATCATGTATACGGAGACGCACCGTGTGCCTGCGGCTGACGATTCATATACGTGTGTGCATTCGGGAACGCGGTTTTACGTTCGTGTATGCGAGAGCGCGTGTTTGTATATATGTGTGTCTGTTGCTGCGTGTGTATATATGTGTGTGTAAGTGTGTGGATACGAGGACGACAGAGCGCGTGTCGCTTCGAGAAACAGGGACCGGCCTGTCGAGTGCCTAGGGGAAGACTGGACTCGGAGCCGACTCGGTGGCAGGACCACCACGGGAAACGAGGGTGTTTCTCCCTCTTTCGCATTCCCTCTCTGTGCCCTCCTCTCTCCCTCCAACCGATCCATTCTCCGCCCTCGGTGCGCCCCCGCTGCCCGCTGTCGTCCTCTCTCCTCTGTTACTGGCGCGCTTTCCTCTCCTCGTTCTTGCTCCATCTATCTCACTCTCTCTTTCTGTCACCCTCTCTATCTCTCTCTCTCTCTCTCTCTCTCTCGGTCCTCTGCGTGAAACGTCGGAGCAGAGGCGCGCGCGCTGACTCTCTCGCCGCCGCCAACCCCGACAATCAATACGCCGGCAGGCCCGTACTTTCGCCCGCGAAATCGCGATATTCGCGATTCCTTCTCGTTCTTCCCAGCGCCCACACGACGCCAGTCCCAACCCTCCTACTCTTTTCGCCGTTCCCACGATGATGGTGGTGCTTGTGGTCCTCCTCTCCCAGTTTGCTCGCAACCCAAACCAGTCGCACCGATATCCCATCGCGCTCGTCCGTAACAGCAACCACAGAGATTTTCCCCCGTCCAACCGAGAGCATTCATCCGCCACCAACGGTATCGCTCGGCCTAGGGAATTCGTCGGGGTCTTTTTTTCCAGTTTACGCTGACTCCAGCGAAAAAGCGCGGGAATTTCTTGCGCAACCGGTCGGACCCGGGGGGAGGGATAGGTCCGACTGTTCGGTGGCCTTTGTTGGCGGGACGACAATGGGCGAACCGTTGTCGGTCATTTTCCTGTTCACGTCGATTTTCCATCTGTCTGGTCGCTTTATTCTCCTTTTAATCGAGAACTTTCCGACTGGACTTTGAAGTTTGGAAGCTGATTCGATCTGACCTGTCGTTCCGGTTTCAAGAAATTGGTATCATCTTCTTCTGTATTCTTCATCTTCTAATCAAGAGTTTTGAGTTGAACTTTGAAGCTCGGAAGTCGATTCGGCTTTATTCATGTTTTTGGTTTGAGGTAATTGGTATCTTCTTCTTTATCTTTGCTTTCTTTTGATCGAGGGATTCAGGTTCGAGTTTAACGTTTGCAAGCTGTTTCGACCTTATTCATCGTTTCGGTTTGAAGATATTGGTATCTTTTTCTTCTTCTAATCGAGAGTTTTAGGTTGGACTTTAGAAGCTCGAAAGACGATTTGGTTTTATTCATGTTTTCGGTTTGAAAAAGTTGGTATGTTCTTCTTTCTTCTATTCTTCTTTTAATCGAGAGTTCTAGGTTCGACCTTGAAACTCGGAAAACGATTCTGTCTTATTCATATGTATTCTCGGTTTGAAGAAATTGGTACCTTCTTGTTTCTTGTATTTTTTTTTTAATCAAAACTTTTATGTCAGACTTTGAAGCTCGAAAGACGATGCTTATTTGTGTTTGCTTTCAAAAAACAATTAAATATCTTATTCATGTTTTGGGTTTGAAGAAGTTGGTAACTTCGTATTCCGTCTTCTTCTTCTAATCAAGACTTTCGTGTGTGGCAATCAGCAGGTTAAATAGTAGAATATTTCTGCGTATTTCACACATGAAAATTACATTACGATATAATAATTCTAGGGAAATCTATTTCTATGCAACTACAGTCAATTCCATCGCTAAATCTGCCACGAACGGTAACCAAAACATCTTCGCCGAGGGTCGAAGCAACATAGATGCAGTAAATTGCAATTAATCGAGTTCGTGCAGAAGCATATCGTAAATCACCGACAACCTTGACCTGTGTTTACTGAAGGTACTCATAAATCTCGTATCCACACGGAAAATCGCCGATAAAAATTCGATTATCTCACCGTTAAGAACACTTCACACCGCAGATTTGGAAGGATGTACCACGTAAAAACAGTTGGCTCGTGTCAACATGTTTTTGTTAGACCAACACTTCCAAATGTGTGGGGAATATTCGTATTATCGTGATTTCGACACACGTGTAATCGATGCGATCTTCTGTTCCGGATAAAAGAATTGTAAATCGTTCACCAATTATGCCGCAATTCGTTCGTTCCACTTTTATGATGAATTAGGTGAGATCGGAAGCTACTTTACTGGGGCGACGATATAAATGAAGGCTTTGGAGAGTCTCGAGGGCTAATTTGAAGCTTCAACAACTTCGACTTTGATACATTGTAACGATTAAACGGATCTCGAAGAAATATGTATATGAAATTTCCTCTTACGTTTTCACATTCATAACGCATGCCTGAAGGTAATCGAAGAGATGAAGATTGAAGAATGTGAACGATTCAAATATATCGAAATGACAAAAGTAGCCTAAAATACGGAAACGAATAACTTAAAATGAATTCTATGAATATACAATAATTTTTCAAGATATTGTTTTTATCCAAATGCACCTTTATTGGGTAATACTTGAGATTTACTTCAAACATGAAGCGTATTCCGGGAAATTGAATACTTGGGAGATAAATAACTCACGAAATGAAGCTAGAAATTATCGCTACACAGGATATTTGTGCATGGAAACCGAGTACAAACGGATTAATAACTGAAAATTGCAGCAAACAAATTACTGAAATGAATGACACCGGTTGTTTAGACGAAATAACGCAAACTGAAAATAATATCGTTATAAATATAGGTGTTCGATTATACCGTATTTTGAAATATATATTTTCGTGGTTTTGAAGTGATATAAACGTTTTATACACATCGAATGAAATGGTCTAAAGGCACCATCTGAATGGACGTTCTAGGGAACTTCTGACAAACAAGAATTACGATAGCACCGCAGCTACATTATTACAGAAATGAAATAGCAGTACCATCACACGAGTGAAAATGAAATCGTGGGGACAAAGCATGACGAACGAGATTTTCCCAAGGCGAACCACAAAAGGAATGTGGGAAGAACTGTTAGAAAAGCCTTTCGACAGTACAAAAGGGAAAATGTAACATGTAATGTGGAGATAGAGAAGAGGAACACCATGTGGCTAATAAGATCTCTTATTTAATGGAATTAATTATTAAGAGAATAACAAACATCAAAGTACCTACAGAAGTATCATAAACATATTTTAATTTAACCTGCAATCATCATTTTTATTCAGAATTCTAAAGAAAACAAGCAGTTATTATGATCAATGGAATGGAAGTATTATAAAGTCTGAACAGCGATCAGATATCAATACAGGACAACTGCACAACACCGTGATGTAAATTTAAAAAAATTATAATAGTATAACAGATAGAAGAATATCATACGGGTTAGTAAAGTTAAGGAAACATCTATTTATAATACAATTTAAAACAAAATCTTCTTGTATGATGCTTAGTTTTCCAGATAATCAATTTTTAAAAATTCATGTAACACGTGTGCATGTACATCCACGAATAAATTCGGTTTCTCGAGGAGAAAAAGCAATGTAGGGGCCTCCTGCGCTTTATAAATTTATTTCAAATACTAAAATCAATGTTAAACCAAATGTTCATTTGACATAAATTTAAGTAACTCCGAGACCAAATGTCAGGTATCTTTCCGTTTCATCACTTTTTCCCCTAACGGAAGCCGAGTTTGCTCGCGAGGGTCACATAATGCTGACAGTAAGTAGAAACGAACTGTATTGAACAGACACCTTAGCCAAGTCTTATTAATTGTACACGTATCAAGCAGATTTTCAAATTCGATTATCTCGAAAACGAAGACAACATTCCTTATATGATGTGTTGTAAACAAAGTTTAAATAGAGTTTATCAGTGTCTGCGTTGAAAATGTCCAGCTGAGCAACGCAGGCCAGCCTAGCCGTGCATTTAAAAAACATTCCTTAGTTACTTCTACTCCAATCAACTTGTAAGTTTTAGCGCAAATTCTTTCTTGATATTCTACACCTGTCCTTGCTCTAATTAAAGCCACAAGTTTTTAATTCTGTGAATATGGCGCAACCGTGGAATGTGTTACACAATTCTGAGGTAATTAGTCTTTTCAAATTCCTTGGAATAACCCTAAAAGGTGTCGAGTTTTTATTCAGAGTCAGTATATGTATTTCGGAAAACTAATACAGTGTTGCAGGATTGTTCCCTAAATCTGTACCTGTGTATCAACTTGTATATTCTTCTTAATAATCACGTGTCCGGTGATTCTATTTTCAGAAGAAATTAAAGTGAAAATATTATTTCTAAGTAGAAAGTGTAAGTATATGACCAGACATAAAGTTTCATTAACAGAATAGCCCAGACAAGGGGACAGTTGCTATTGTTATAGTAAGATAAAATAGTCTTCCTTAGTATTCGATGCACAATAGAAGGGAATACTGTACAAATCGGACAAGAGAGAAAAATATCCCGGAAAGACACCGCGTCCGGAAGCTTAAAACGAAGAAAAAAGCAGAACTCGAAAATGAGCCGAGAGTAAGAGCGATTTGTGGAAAGCGCACGCCGAGCAGAAAACGTAACTCTTGTACATATTTGCGGTAGCGTTATAGTTCAAAAGGTTTTTTCTGTTGCGAAATACAACACAAGTAGAGGACACTTCCGCGCATATCGAAGTTATAATACAACTCGCTGTCGAGGTGAAACAGCGTATTTTCTGCTTTCACTCCATACGTATCTATCATCAGAATTTATCTTCTTTTATTTTAGACAGAAAATCTAGCTTAGACCAGAAATAGATGAGCATCCTGCACGCTGTGTATGATATGCAGGACGCGAAATACACGTGTGCATTCCACGTTTCGTTTTTGAGTCATATTAGTATAATATAATAACAATTCAATCAAGTACACGAGCATTTTCTACGATGTCGTCGGTGTATACGACCCAAACGCGACCCTTTACGTTGGAAATTATAACATGATAATGTAGAAATATGCATTTAAAATAAGTCGAAAATGTAGTATACAATTTTTTCGTGGGATGCTTCGTTTTGGAGATAATGGAACTTGAAAATCTGCTGGATAGACGTGCAATAAATGTATATGTAATTTTTCTAGAAATTAGGTGTCCCAACACTTATTAATGGAATTACACATGTATGTAGTGTGAAAAAAACACTTGCATATTTCAGACTTCAAACATAAGAAAAGACATGGAAATTTCTCCTTCTGTTCACGAAGAAAAAGTAAATTCTTGGATCACGTAAAAAGAAGGTTTCTGATTCTTTTGGATAAGAAAGCCTGAGAAGAGTTCTGCGGTGAAGTGTTTCAAACGATCATCTTTCGCAGAAAGCAGGAAAATCGGTTTTTACCCAGTGAGATGAGTGTGATCTCTTTGTATCAAGTAGATATGTTCTGCAGTATATACGAAAGGCTGGAAGAAAGAAATACCTCAAACCCAGCCACTGAAATCGCCTTCCAGAAAATCTATATGCAATAGCTTCGTATATATTTAATGCGGCATATGAGACAAAAGGGTGTATTCCCGTAGTGTTACCTTACTGAGGGAACACGATTGTATGAGATATTGAACTTGATATTGTCTCGGAATTGTATTCCAAAAATAGGTTCCAACAGAATTGCACAATAAATAGACTCTGGATTTTTATGTAAATTTATATGTTCATGAGTTAATTTTTCTTATACAATATCTTTTTATTAAATTTCCAATTTGTTTGGAAAAAGCATTCGTTAAATTTTTGTATCGTTTTGATGGATGCATGTAGATATTTTCCCATTGGGTCGTATCGGATATTTGGCCTATTATATTATTACCTATTTAGTTATTATTGGTGTGATATCGGGTCACTTAAATATTCTGTTAATATTTTTTATGAAGAATCATCTTTTTCGATTGCAGTGCAAAAAAGAAATTATTTATTTGTTAACTGCAAATCTGAAGGAAACTCACGTTACAAGTAACTACCACGATCTTTTCCACTTTAGAAAACGTATGGATCTAATAAAAGGAAGACGAATCCATTCCATCCGGAGTGAAATAAAATCGACGAATCTTTCGAGGTTCAGGTGATTTTAAGACCGCAAATAAAGCATTCCAGTTCGTTCTACATTGATTTCGAAGACTCTGCCTCGCCCACCGAATACGCTCACTTTATAGAAGGTCCCTCCATCTTGTATCCAATTCGATGCAACTTCGTGGAATGTACGCGAGGAATGTATGGAAATTCATGGAAATCGAACTCTTCTATTGTCACAATTATTCTCCCATGGAGGTTAAAATAATTAAATTCCTGTACAAAGAATTTCATTTATAGAATACATTAGAAAATTCAGTAATTTCAATACTATGTCTGCAGATTTATAAATGAAAATAATTGAGGATGAGCCTTAGTTTAAATTGAAATTTAAGAACACACCGAGTTCAATTAAAATAGAACATTAAATTAAATACTCCGACTGGAGTTAAATGAAATACACTAACAACTCATGGTTCGATAACGAAATTAATTCCTTTACGTAAATTTCAATTCCAACACTTTAAACTAAATTGAATACTAAACTGCAGACAATATCATTTAACTTTCGAAATATCTTTTACATAAGAATTTACAGCCAGAAATGTTTTCAAACGATTAGACCCAAACACAACGAAGTACTTCAACAATTTTTAAATAATATAACAAAACTATAACATTCGTTTCAGTTGCCACTAGAAAATCCACCATTCCATCCATGGAAAAGAGAATTACTGCGATGGGAGAGTTGAATCCCGTTTCACGGCAAATAAAATGCGATTTAATTTTCAGGAACAGCAGCGAACAACAAACTCGCACTTCTGTTTCGCCATAAAAATTCCTCTGACCCTGCCTCGAATTATTTTTTTTTCTCGCCGTGTAAGCAGTTAACTCGGCTACGCGAAGGGTTTCCGTTTTTCATGGTCCCCCTTCTCCAGCGAGCCAGACGTGTCAGACGCACTCGGGGGTTTTATGCGCCATTAGAAAAATAATTTGCAATGAGTTACGATTGAACGCGCGACTTCGTATCAGTCCCCTTAATGGGCCACTCATTCAAAGGGAAAATGTTCGAGTTAATCCTTCTACGGGCGTCCGTACAACCTTTGCCGTGGTTTTCCGTGCTCCCCTTGCTCTTATTACGCCGCAATGACTAATTTCGAAGAGAAAAGGAAGCACGACGCACAGTGTTTTAACCCGTAGAAGGCACACTTGTGAGAATTCGCACCAGCAAAAATGTCAAGTTTCGAGTACTTTCAAAATCTTATATCCTTCAATTAACATTTATAAAAAACAAAACTTTTCACGATATGTAAGTATCATCAATCGATTCCTGAGAAAATTTTCCAGTAAAAACATACGGTTTATTTAAACATAAGATAGACGTACTCAAGAATAGCCAATTTTTTAATGCATGTATCTTCGGTTTTTGAGTAAAACAATATGGATTGGTACGTACTGATAAAACCTGTAGCACTATCTTGTAGTTCAGATTCAGTTCTTTGGTTCTTTGTAAAAATCATGCATTACTTTAGTCCGCAGACTAACACTGTCTGTTAGTTAACTATTCAAGATTATCTGCTTAAACAACGAGAACAAAGTGGACGAGTTCCAAGAGAAGTGTCAGCTTTACTGAAAAATATAGATATACAAAGTAGTTGCTTTACTTAAATTAATATGTAGTAATACTAGTAATTCTTCCAATGAATCTGGTTAATTTACTGTACCAATATAATACTTCAAAATGTCATGTATAGCAATTAAAGTATATTTCCGCCATAATGTAATACAAACTTGAAACGACAATTATGAGTAAAATACTTATGGTACAGTTTTAGAATCGTCGTTTTCTTCAGTTAAACAATTCAATTTTTGTTTTAAATATTCCAACTGTATAAAGCAAATCATTATAGAAAGTCGTAATCTTAAGGGATTATACTTCTTCCCAAAGATCTATACACTTTTACGACGAAATATAGTTTTACGCGGTTGGACGACTGTTTTAAAGCAATGTACGCCGTCGCCGTTAACGGGAACTCATTTCTATAATGAAATTTTCATCGACGGAAAAATGAAGACTGTGCTTTATGATAATTCGAGGCGACCGTGTTCGGACACGTCGCAGTCTTAATAGAACGTGCATTCTTCCTTTTATTGATCTTATGCCTCCGGTGAACGGGAAACGACTATGGACTGAAGATAGGGATATATTAAATGGTTATGGAAATCGCCGAAGAATAGGCCAAGAATCCTCTAATGCGCGTTTCCATCGATATCAGTCGAAATAGTTCGGATATTCTATTCAACATTTCAAAATTTAACCGAAGATTAATTCACGATTTTTCAGTTTAAATTAAATATTTAATCTCTCACATAACGGTGTATCTGGAATATATACGTACGACAATAAGTGCCATTTACCTTGCAGCTGACTGAAAAAACTAAGCAAATTGTAAATGAAGTGAGTTTGAATTCTAATGCAGCTTTTATCCCCATGAAGAGCAAAATACGATGCACTAAAAAAATTTAACCTTGAATTTCAATTTATATAAAAAAAACTAGATACGATGGAAACAGTAACGAACTTGTGGTTACTGCAATACAATGAGGGAATATATCAGCAATATTTACGTTGATACTCCTTCACAACAGCACTGGCATTGCTATTGCAGAAGGTACTGGCAGAAATTACATTCAAAATCTTTGACGACCTCAGATAATAAACAACCACCTTATTTAGACCCATAGAATATACCAATGAAATTTAGCCGTTAAAATCTGGAATACCCTGTATACATATAGCTGTTTATATTCCTAAAATGATTGAGTGTCTACATTTTATACTAGGCGTATACAAAATTAATGACTAACTTGACTAACAAATTCTGTAACAACTGTTCAATGTTAATAAAGGTTTTGACCGGAAAATCGCCATTACATTTTGCACATACCTGCATTTTATGGATAGTAGCAGACACAGGTACGTAACCATCCAACAAAACTACGTTAAACTCTGGACACAGCGAATTGAATGTTTGCCTTGTAAATTAGTCTAACTAGGTCTGACATTTTGTCTTGCAGGAAACTCCAACGTTATACAATATGAGAAGCTTAGTGTATATTTTCTAAGGAAACTGCGAGATCGGTTCTTCGCCACACAAGTGTTCAGGACACTTTTTCAAGCGTATTCAATCACGTTTCCAAGTGTGTCGTTTAAATCACGCAAGTACCAAGTAAAAAGACATTAACGCCGGAACATCTAGCATTCCACTAGAAAGAAGTTCCACGGAAATTTGCTCGCGGAGAAGTAACTATCCCGGAGTTCTTTTCCGTGGACCCTGGACGACTGAAAACTTCAAAATTTCTTCTCTATCGCTAAACGTAAAACAACGTACCCAGCACAGTAAATCGAAATGCAAACTGAAATCATGCTTCGCCTGCGAAACAAGCTACTGGAACAGAACAGAAAGACGGAAAATGAAACAGAAATGAACGTTCGACAATACGAAAACGAAATGAATTCACGTTCAATTGAGCGACAACAATCCTCCTCTCTCCGCTAATCAAACAACAATCGCTCCGCACAACACCTCTCTACTGAACTTCGTGTCGGTGCAAAATAAACTTTGGCAACCATGTAAGGGCCGATATATACGAGCGGTTCGTGACAATTTATCGCCACGTTAGTGTCAATTCTTTCATGATTGTTGATATTAACATTTTTTATGTGTAAACTTATCCCTCTTTTAGAACCTCTCGGTTCCAAGATGTACCAAACAGTGTCATGTAATTTTTTTTTTGCCTTTTTAAAGGCTGACACGACAGTCATTGATATAACATTTAAGAACTCATTTGATTTTCTGATTTCAGACAATCCTACGTCGTGTAATGTTGATTATCGAGTAAAATTACACGGAGCAGCATCCAAAAAATCGCACCACTACAGGAACTTAAAAGAAAAAATTTATTTCATATATCTGTATAATATATAAATTAAGAGCCACAACATTTTCCACTTATGTTGTATACTTTTGTACAGAAAAAATGACAAAAATTCCCTACCTTTTGAGCGTTTAAATGAGAAAGTCCCCTTAACAAACGAAAATGTGACGCCTAGTCGTATGAATTTATAATCTTCTAAAACGTGGAGGCTAATTGTCGCAAATCGCTGGTCTCAATCGGCCCTAAATCATCGGTCGGTTGTTTTTTTTTTTCTATGATTACATGGATCTATGTAACGCAACGTCTGCAAAAAGCTCTGAATGAAATGTAACTCAATTAGGCGGTCTAGTCATTTCTCTCACACTCTCTCTTTCTCTCTTCAGACAACAAGTAACAACAACACCGGAGTACCGCTACTCAACTATGGAACTCTAAGAGTGTAACACCACATTTACGCAGCGATTACGTGTCCGTGAAACATTGCCCGCTAAAGACTTACCATGGAGGAACCCATTATACCTACGAACTGAATAGTATCGGCTGTCGAAGATGTGCCTAGAACATATCGTACAATCCGTTCAGTGAAAACATCATGAATCCCGTACAACCGTCGCGCGAATATCTTGTTCGTTCTACATTCTATTGTACATAACGACGCTATTCCACACCGTCGAAACGAACCCGGCTACGATTTTGCTTTCCCGAAGAGATTTCGGACTACCTCGAGGAATAACGTTCTATGAAATGTTACCTCCAACGTGTCTACCCAGCCACGACCCCGTCGAATAATATTTGCGATATTATTACGCGTGAATTGAGGGTACGTTACACGTAAAATGAGAGAGATTACGTGTTTGAAGGATTTAGTTTCCTCAGTGTAATTTTGTGAAGGAATATTTCAAGTACCAGAGGAATGAATGAGGGAAACGTTGAGTATTTAACTTCATTATCGAAAGTTTGCGGAATATACAAAATTTCGTTATAATAGAGGGAATAATTAATTCATAATTTTTTTTTCAATCTTAGTACACTGCATTTCGAAACTAGAAAACCGTTCGAAGTTTATAATTTTCACTGAATAGCTGTGAAACAATAACGAAAGTGTGACGTGCACAAATATACCTATATGTAGTGTTTCTCTTTGCAGTGAAATACTAGTTTTCTAATACGCTGAAGTACACGATATACAGTAAATCCTGGATGAGTTTTCGAAAGCTCCTCGGCAGTAAACATTAAATATTTCATAAAGTAATGGCCATATGCGGCTGAAACAAATATGTTTGGCTTCAGAATTCCAGGCTCTATCACTGTGCTAACCCTCATGAAAATGTCAGCGTTACACGTGAGAATCTCTCATTGTCAGTGCCGACGAGCCTTCGAACACTCATCGATGATTGACTGTACTTGATTCAATTGAATACAAGTACAAAATATAAGGATCTAAATTTTAGGATGGTTTTATAGTAGAGTTTGGCAAAATGTAATCTAATTACAAAATCTAAATTGCAATGTAATTACGGGACAATTACAATTACAATTACATTGTAATTTTTATTGTTAATTTAGTATAGTTAATTACAAGGTAAATGTAATTGTAATTGTCTTTCAATTACATGGTAATTGTTATTTGGATTTTGTAATTAAATTACATTTTGCCCAACTCTGTTTATAGTCATGATATGTACTGTATTTAGCTCCTTTAGATTAGGTTGCTGCATACATTTTGTTCGCTAATTATTTTATTAAACTAAACAAAAGAATTGCGTTTATTGCAGGATATTATTTTGATAAATACTATTTAGAAAATGTAGAAACCAGTTGGAAAATATACAGTGGAATTCTTACTATAAAATGTCTTCATGGAATTACATTGCTGTTTTATTTTTGCAATTATCGCAGCAACTTAATATATACCTGACTTCATTTTACGCGGAAAATATACTTGACATTTATGAAATTCTCGTTCGTAAGGGGTTAATACAAGAACGTGTCTGTACATATTAGCACTTTATTTACGTATGGAGCTTCTTTTTACGAATAACGATGAAAAATAATGGAGACGATAGGAGATCATTATTATCGTTTTCTTTCGACGAAGTACACACCGTTAGCTCCATTAGCGAATTATTATTATGACCTTGTTACGCGAAACATAAAAGAGATACAGTAGACACATAAAATAAGTAACAAGGAATAACGTGCAAAGAGCGACCATAGGCTGTTATGTAACCTAACATCAATTAAAATTTGTTTTTAGAGAAACGAAACTTCGAAGAAAAAATGTACTTTGCTGTTTGGATTTATTCAGAAGCATAAAATAATATACAGAAGTTTTTCAGATTTTGTCTTTAGTTCACCGTTCATTCCTTTTTCAGTTTCAATTTTTTTGTTAAGGACAAGCTAACAGTACAATTAAATAATATTGAAAAAATTATTAAATTACAAGATGTGAGTTTTTAGTTCCTTTTTTAACTTCTGTTACCTTGTTGTTACGTAAAATGTTGAAAATTATGAAACATTCTTTCTTGTGAAATTTCATCTTAAAAGTTTCTCTATAAAGTTTTAGCTTGAAGGACACAATTATTGTTTCTCGAAAGGCTGCACCGAAATAATTATAATGCCTTGACCTAAAAGCTCGTGGAATTAGGGTTTGTGAACGTTCTATGGACCCGGAGATTTATGCGATTCCCAAAGTAGAATTATTTCTCCGTTTACGCATTTCGGAACGGGTTCGTTAAGACGGTAACAGCTGACTCCGTGATTTTGGGCTGTTATGAAGGTTTGATATTTCAACGACATTTAATTTAAAATGTGAATTCCACCGATATTTTTCAAATTACTTTCCATAGACCGAGTACGCAACTTCCGCATCAAATGGAATAAATTTTTTCTCGAATTCCAATTAATACTTTCGCCATTCAATTTTCGATATGTATAAAACAATCGTGAGAATATAGTTTAGTATAGTATATGGTTGATCCATGGAGAAAAAGTGCAATGTATACATGTAAAAATAAAATTTAAATGGAATAATAATGTTAATATTAGTAATTTTCAATTCATATGAAATCCGATATAAAAGATATAGTATTTCTTTCGATAAATATATTAGAATTATGTATGAATCATATCAATGAACTCTAAGAGACAGTAAACCCACACAAAAATGAACTTCTTCATTTTCGAAAGACGAAGCAAATCCAATCTACGTTTTATTTCAATTTGTATGTACAATTAAGCAAGCTAAAGGTGACACATATTTCCCCAGGGGGAACGCAAGTGAACGAAGAACGCGTGGAGGAAACAAAATGAAACCCATGGGCAGATATACAGTATCAATGGTGGATTGAAAGTCAAGCAGCTCTGTAACGATTCGTTCGTTCGTACGCAAGTAACGCGAACAGGAAATTAAAATAACAAGGGAATAATGAAGTTTAATATTTCCCAGTTTGCTGCCGTGCAAACAACAGTTGCGATTACTTTTTCTCCCCCCGGAGTCCCTTGTGTATTGGCTGATATTCCACTTCGCTCACCCACCCTTTAATTCTACATGTTTCTTTTCCTCACTGCGTTATTCGTTGTTTTACTGTTTCAATTCCGTCGCCGTCAGGTATCGATCCTTCATTTTATATCCGGCGCCATCGAACGTCGCCACACCCCCCCCCACCCTATTTCTGAAAAATATGACACCGATCGAAGATGAAAAATTTGTTTGGCCAGGATCTGAGATAATACGCGTGAAATGAAAATGAGGCGTCCTGTTAGGGTTCGTCGTGGAAGATAATTCTGTAGGCACTTTTCCCATTAATGTCTATAGAGTCCTTTTGAACCAGAAATTTGTTTCACAAGTCGACGAATCTTTTCACGATATCATTGAGAATCAGAAGAATTTTCTTAGGATGCAGTAAATTGTCGATGAGTGTTCGAAGGCTCATCGGCACTAACGAGGATATTTGTTTTAGTCGCATTTGGCCGTTAGTCTCTGAAATATTTAATGTTCAATACCGAGCAGCCTTCGAGCACTCATCGAGGATTTACTGTAGTTATGTTGAAATGCGCGAAAAAAAGTAAATTTTTGTGAATAACCTGAATATCCCCACTGCCCTGCTATAATGATACATGACCGGTGCCTGTATTTTATTATTTTTTCAAGTTACACACTTGAATGGTGGCACAGGTTGCTAAAAATTACTTAAAAATCACTAAAACGCACACTAAAAATCCAGATGATTCCTGATAAAAATTGTAAAGGATATTCAATGTCATAATGTTATGAAGAAAACTACTTCAAAAAAAAAAGAATTTTTGGCATATCGGGGTTAATTTACCAAAACTAGTAATTAATAGAAATTTGGTTTCTTTAATACTTTGGCTGTACTACTGTAATACTTTTTATACTGTCACTGAAGAAAATGAGACTGAAGAATTTCGTATTTGATCTGCTTAAATTATTCTGCAGTAACATCAGATACTTTTTATACGATACGATCATCAAACAACGTTGGCATTCCAATTAAGTCTCTTTCAGACATTTTCTTTGCTACCTTCAAACGTATTTATTTCAAGCTACCGTTTTCAGTTCCCCAAACAACCGATAAATGAACGTCGTTTAACTCGCGTTATCGTATCGCAGAGCTCAACCCATAGAAAAACATTCCACATGCACCAACCTATGATTATCTTAATGCAGCTGTGCAAACTGCAGGAACCATAACGCAATGTCCGGTAAGTATTTTAGATAAAGGAATAGAACACATAGACTCCCGTTGAATACGAAGTTGGTACCCGAGTATCTGTATCTATTAAATTTTAAGAGACAATTTGTATCTACAATTACGAGAGAAGTTTCATTTTCCTAACAAGTTCCCAACGCAATTAGAATTTTGTTCGCCAAGTTGGAGCTGCAGAATTACAACACAGATGGCATCAATCATTTTTTCGATCTTCAAGAATAAATAATTAAAACTGTAATACATTTAGTAACATATGAGTGTTTGAAAGCATCAATCGTGTAAGTCAATTTTTGATGAATTTTATTTAACATCAGATAGCCTTAATTTCATTTCATTTCGTGTACAAATGATGTATATGTATGTCCACATTCACTAATAAAACAAATCTCGTAACAATAAAACTCCATATAAATTGATATACAAGATTTTTTCTAAACCTCCAAATATCTCAAAAGTATACTTATTGACTTACACTACTAAGCTTTTAAGGGTTCGTGTTTAGGGTGCCTTATAATATATAAATGTCACCTCAGGGATTGATCCAGCTCTTGAAAGTAATAAAGAAAAGTTTTTGTAAATATCTGGTCCTATTTTACTTTACTTAGGAAATACAGCCTTTGCATTCTATCAATTGATATCTGAATACTTTCAGAGCAGATGTTCAAAATGATCATTTTAACGAATGCCTCTAGACCACTTATAAAAAATCTTGTTACTCTTTCAATGCTTCTAGGTTGTCGACTTCGATTGTAACCTTGTTTAATTCAATAACGCAGTATTTCAACATTTATTGTAAGTTCTCTGTAAATAATAGACCTTGAATATCCCAAAGAAAGTAAAAGTGCAATGGATTTAAGTCTGGAAATCGAACGAACCACGTAATAGGACCTCTACATCCAATCCACTTATTGGCCGGAAGAATTATTGCAACACGTAACACGATGACTCGAAAATAAAGTTAAATAAGACATATCCTTACGTAACCTGTTTTTATTATTCCCGAATGCTGAATCAATCCCACATATCAGGGTACAGCCTGTATATTGAGGTTGAAGCTTCGATGAAAATTTAGTTACGCGATTTCCTAAATTCGGAGGCGGATAATAAGCACAATGCTGCAGGAATTACTGTCGAAAGATTTTATCGCCCTCCCGTTTTCACCCCATCCACCTATAATTTATTTAGCCACGAGCCATTAGAAAATAATATACGACACTAGACTCCTCCCACGCGGTTTTTTTTTTCATTTCCTCGCCTCACCCGTCCCATATATTCCCGACCTACGTGGGTCGTTCGAAACGATTCGCGCGTCTGAAACTTCGATCCACAGCCTCCTCGGCGATCTTTTCTTCGAATGGTATAATAAAGCGAATTTCGAACAATGTGAAACCACGCGAATACGCTCGGATTTCCACCGAACGATTTTTCTACGACGTACAAAGAGAATCTTTTTGTTTAGTTAATGTGGCGACGAAGCCTGTATGTACGGTGTATTTGGAAATAAAAAATCCAACGTAGAAAAAATTTTATACATGATTTTGCCTCAAACGTGATGTATATGAAAATGATGCAGCAAAAGTGCTTAAGGAGAAAAGTCATATTTGACTGCAAACCTACTGCAGCATCGTCGTAAAGGAAGATTGTGATGTCTGTATAATTTTTTAATTCCAATATCGTCCATTGTTCGGAGTTATTGAAGATTGAAGATCAGTAGTAGATGTACGAATGAGTACAATGATATTGAAATACCACAAATGCTCATGTTATCATAATACTTTTACTAGAATTTTGTTATACTTTAACCCCTCTCCACTTATACAACAGATCTTGAACAAAACTGTACACTAAACACCGTATGGATTATGTGTCTGATCACCATCCGTTATTTCTACTTGCAGATGACACTTTAACAGGTCGTCTACAACAGTGAAAATGGCCGTACATAGTCAGACACAGAGATAAATCATCGAAAATATATGCATTTAGTTAATAGAGGCTTGTTTTAAGTTATACTGCGATATTAGTTTTATATAACGCTATGTAAATAATCCAGCCCTCTTTGCAATGTTAGTGTCACCCATATTCTTGTGATACGGCAGTCAAAGTGTTAAACACTGTCAATGATATGGAATTCTTCATTTTTTTATATATTGTATTGCTATACTATTTTAGTATATGTATACAATACATAACTAATTTTTAGAAGACGTGGAGATTAATAGAACGTAGACAATGCTATACGTTCATCAATGCTAGTAGAAGTAGTCGATAATATACAGACATCGCTGAAATCTCCGGCCACCAAGATTTTTTAATTCCGTATTTTTACAAAACCGAAGTCTGACAAAAAAAAATATTACTCAACATTTTCAACTACCTTTTTCGTACACAAATATGTCCTTAGGTTGCACAGCCCATAACACTTTGAAACTAATAAGCTATGAACCATATTCAAAATTGCTTGCCCCCAACAAACTTTTTATTTCGAATTCTAAAAAGCAGAAATTTCACGCTAAAAAAATAGTACTCCACGAATTCGATTGATATTTCTATGCAAAACCAATCCCTTCGGGTTATGTCATCAGTTACATTTTCAAATGGACTCAGCGTCAGAACGAATTTGTAACCTCGATTTAAAAGAATAGAAGTCACGGGATAAAAAAATAAATTACTTTACACTATCGGCAAATTTGTTCACGTGGAAATATCTCGCTTAGGTTGCCTTTCTAGTTACGTTCCGAAATGGATTTTCGGCTACATCATCTTGGTAATTTCGCTGTGCGCCGCAGCGAGTCGCGAGTCAGAGTGAATTCCTTGACGGAATGGCCGTCATTGGGGCAGACATTTTCCTAAGAGTGAAAATGCGGCTTCGTTGGGTCTGATACGGACCGCGAGTGCGGCGAAACGTTCTCTCGCGTATTTTCTTTCTTTTCTTTTTTTCAAGCCGAGCCTCTCCGCACTGTTCACGATTTCAGATCGCACGAAACCCGAGGGGCATACAATTTTTACGTGTCACCCACTTAAGGTAGAGCGGAAAACGCGGCTCAGTTTTTTGCTCGCCGCGATGGCCACAGATACCAGCAATTTATCGAGGCGGATTTAACACGTCGGAGAGAGAGGGGTGGGGGGCGCCGATAAAAACTGGACGAACGTTTTCGAGTGAGTTCGCGCGTTCAAGATTGAAATTTTCAGCGTTTGCTGTTAATGGATTAACGCGCTCCACGAAGCGTGTTACAGAGCTTTCAATTTAATTGCCGGGTTATTATGAACCGTTTAAAGTATTTTTCGACGATTATCAATTAGATTTTTACGTAAAAATTCTTTCCCGTCTTTTAATCAGTCAAGAATGATATGCATTTGTACAGTATGAATTTTTTTAATTCTTCCAATATTTTTGAATAATTGTATCAGTGATTAATGCAAGTCGTGTAAATAAAAAAAAAAAGGTTTTTCTCTTATCTTGTGTTACATTGATAAATATTTCAATATTTGGAAAGAATGTACCAAATGCAAAATACATGACTGACACCACATTTGTAATCAGCGACAAAATTTTTCGAAAAAAATTAGTACCTGGAAACATTGAAGGAATTTAATTTTATGAAGTATTTGTGTAAGATTATATTTCGTGAAAACATTCGAATGAAACTCTGCTCCTATTTATATGTATTTTACATCTAATACAATGTATAGATTCTGTTGAAGAAAAACTGTATGTATGCACATGTAAACATGGTTTTCGATTCAATATTCATGATATGAATATTTATAGATGCATACTGTTTTGAATATGAATAATTTGGCGAGTGAATAGCATTAATGTAAATACTGCAATATGTACTGAGTTGTTGAAATTTATGGATTACAAGTAAGAAATTAAGACTCAATTTGGATTCTTACTGTACCTACGTAACTAAAACAATTTTTCTACGGCTATCTAGAAATCAAGCATTTAAAAAAAATATATTTTATAAATTTATAATGAATAACCAAGTACCTTTAGCAAAGTTGATTACATTTAATAGAACACCTAAACAATCTAATTTATTCATTACTGAATAATGTAAATGATGAAAAAAGTTAGTGATGTATTTAAATGACAGTTGTCGTTAGATATAGTGTCACAGCAACGGCGCTAAATATCAAAAGGGAAGTGAACGCATAAATTAATCCAGTGGGCATTCGATTTAGTATAACTAAACTGTCATTAAACTTTCTGTAACTCGAAAGATTGAGGTCGAGTTTCCAGTAGCTGCGACAAATTTCAGTAGAAATTCAATTTCACAAAAGGAAGAGATAGCCTACAAATCGGTACACAGGGAAACACGATTACTGCGGCTGAGTCTACACTTGAGACACAGTAAATAAATGGAATATGAATTCTAAGAAAACATCTTTCCACAATTGCGAATTATTTGAAGGGTTGTAATGGAAACATTGAATAAATTGTTTCGATTAAGTGTTTCTAACAGTTAACAATTTTATCGTAACATAATTATTTAAACGGAACTGAAATTTAATATTTACATTCATTCATGCACTATTTCCTTATTCATTGATTTTATAGTGGTGCAAAACGATTCATAGTAATTTACAAGATATACCGAAAACGTCGAAAACTAAGTACACTATAAACCTAGTAAATAGTAGAAATAGTTTATTATCCTTCAAAGTGATAAATATACATTACTTCTTCTACACATGAAACGTAGATACCAATATTTATTTTTTAATATAGTAAACTGAGAACCTCCTGCATTTGCATAAAATATGCAAAATAGAAACCTTAATAAAATCCAACATAGATCCTACTATATGATTATTAAATAAGCAAAACGTTTTGAGGGAAAAAATATATTGCTATTTTAGTCAACTAACGAAGTATCCACTAAACGCCAAACGTTCTCTTCTAAAAAAACAAAGAGATATCTGAATTAATTTCTTTAATTACATTGTTATGTAATATTCTGTCCCCCTGAAGCAAAGCTTTGTACTCCCATAATAATTCCAATTTGCATAATGAAAACCATATTCCACTAAAGACAGTTTCATCAAGTTTCGGTGGAAAGATTAATTTACTGAACGAGCAAAATATAGTTGTACGTGTATACAACGAGGACTTTATGATTAGAGTGGACTGGATATGAAATGTACTTTTTCTAGTGCATATTGAATGCGAAAACTCTTCATATGTCGACAAAGCAGTATAATGATCGGACTAGGTCTCGCTATCGCTGGTTAGGCCGATGGTCAATATTAGTTTGTTCGATGGCTTCTGACATATATTTACCCCCCATGCAAACGGAAAATACCTCCGTCGCACATATTACATTCGAATTATCTGCTGACGGATGTGTACACGGAACTTCAAAGGTGAAATATATTAAATCCACTAACTTGTAATGAGGAACGCATCTCTCTTTGTTCTTTTCCCCTTTTATTCAAATTTTAATTATAGTAAGAGAGTAATGAATTTTCATTTTCTCGAATGAAACATAAAATTTCATTTTCTCGAAAACAAACTCTCAAATGAAATAATTTTATTGTATATTTTCAATTTATTTTTTCACGTAGAATCACCCCCTACCCGGTTGTACCACCAGTTACGTGACACCCTGAGTATTTCATAAAAATTCACAACAATTTATAAATATTATTACAAATACCCATTTCTTCCAAATTTGACTATTTCATTCGATATTGATAAATATACTTATTATCATTTCTATCCGATCAAAACTGTTACCACATTAATCAAAATTGCAACTTAGAGTTTTCATCGAGATTCTTGCCTTCATGAAACAATTTCCAATTTGACTAACTCGATAGTAGAATTTAATCGAGTTACATCGGGTATATGAAACAGTACGGTATCTACAAACAATCCTGTATTTGGAACCACCATACGCGTTACGGAAATTAATTCGAACAATGTGACACGGATCACTTACAAAGACGTAAACTGCTTGGTGACCTCGTAATGAAACGATGCGTAATTCAATATCCGTCGACTGTCGTCTTTCCCATAGATTACAGCCCTTTATGCAATTTATCGAAAGTGGGTAATTATTCAGTCCGCGGGAACAGAAGGGTTGTTCCGAAATTATCGTCGAGCGTCATTAAACTCCCTTAAACATGAGAACATCCTCGTAAACATTCGCGAAACATTGGAAACCTCGAGCGTAATGAAACCGTGAAAAAGATACACTGGTGAAAATCGCGAAAGGATTTTAATAGACACTTAAACTTTGAGAGTTATCTAAACTGCACTGAAATTAGTCGTTTCAGAAAGTTCCGTACCTAGATATATTTCAACTGTCTCGGGTGTGAGTTTCTTCAAGGAGTGAATTTATACAATGCCTCTTAACTACTCGCAGAAATTAAACTAGTTAATGGAACACTTTGAACGAAACAAAAGAAAATGGTCTTAATACAGTTTCGTTTGCAATTAAACCGTCTTTGAGACATTAAAAGTACCTACTATCCTTATTCTTCGTTCATTGTTAATATTATTCGTGCGAATGATTATTAGTGGACCGTTGATGTTTATGCAAATATAAATTCTTATGCATTACTTCACAGGAAGTGGAACCAGACAAAAATTTATGTATTTTATTAAACTTATTCAGTTTATTTTATACGGTTTGAATTAGGTAAGACAGGTGTTGATTACTTATTGTAACATCAATGCTGTTCCTAATTCAAATAATACAGCAAAAGGTTTTTGTCCGAAAACATTTGTCCGGTACTGTATATATTAACACATAAACGCGAAGACGTGTTTCCTCAAATACTTCATGTATAGTCGAATTAAATTAAACAACCTGTATAGAATGCAAGAATTTTTTTACTTTCATTCGATCGACGTAATTTTTTTTATGAAATATAAAAGGAAGGACTCCTCGAAATCCTTACAAATGGTACATCGCAGATGACATACCTGTTTATAATTAACTATATAGCGTGATTGAAATGATCGGTCAGTCAGAAGTGAAGTTTACAACGTTGGTGGTTAAGAATTTAAAGGATCTGCTGGTTTCGGAACAATTTCATTAAGATCCTTTAATAACGTTCACCCGTCGACTTAAAATTCTTAAGGAGTTCGGGTTTTAGTGACTTTGCCCGGAACGTTAAGGCCGAGCGGTTTTCGGGGTCGTAAATTACAGTTCACTGCACACACTTGTCAGGAAAAGTTCTATCTTTCAGGGCTTTCGGTCGTAGAAACGTCCGAACGATCGAAAACACGACAAGTAATTTCCTAGTAGAAAATGTACGTCAGAGCTCGTTACCTAGACCCTACTCCTAAGTAAACCAACCATATTACCTGGATATAACAGGAAATATCTTCAATAACTGTGCGATAATTTCAATTAGTATATTAATACACTAATTTAGACACAAGCTACTTCAATGTTATTTTAAATAAGAAACTAAATTGTAACTTACAGAAAGATGATAGTTTCAATAACAGCCTTCCTCAGATACCAATGAAAATATGTGTTGCCAGAGTAATAGCATTCTATCTATCATTCTTACGCTCATTCTGCGAAATAAAATTATAGACACATTGATTTAGAATAAAGTTATTTGATAGAAATACTAATTTCCATCATGAGATTTACTAATCCATGAAAAACAATGGATGTGATAATTATTTGCCATAATCTTCGAGAAAGTTCAGAGTGTTAATTATACAAAAACAGTAATATCTTGCTTTTTCGTGTCTATTCATGAAGTTATCTAAAGTTTAGAAAATAACAATTTAAAAGAACTTATTTGATTCAATACAAACAATTATTTATCATTTTCAGCAATCGTTCATTCATAGTTTCAAAACAATAAGATATATTCTGTAAACGTACTAGATTTTAAGATAATTTATTTTATAGTTTACTCAATATTTGCAACTCGACAATACATTCTAACACTCTTCTAACGCGATTATACATGGGGTGTCTCAGATCTGGTAGTACAACCAGGCAGGAGGTAATTCTACAAGACAAAATAGTCGAAAAGAAAACAATAAAATTTCTTCGAGTGATGCTTCATTTTCAATAGAATCAAACTTGAAAATTTGTTCAATACACGGGCAACAGAAGGGGACTTTGTTAACGCGCCTGGTCATTGCAGGTTTTTTCTACTTATTACCTTACATATGTACGAATACACATGTGTTTAAACCCAATTTTCTTGAAAACGAAACATCAAACGAAAAAAGTTTATTCTCTTTTTTCGACTTATTGTTCCTTATAGAAATACCTCCTGTCCGGTTGTGCTGCCCAATCTGAGGCATCCTGTATATGCAAATGATCATACCTATTAGCCAACTGAACCCAACAAACACTAATGTCAGAATAGAAGATGTATCGTAATTAATTTTGAAAAAACGTGTCTTCATTCTAAACAAAACTATCAATCGGTTGATGTAAACTAGATACGAAATATTTAATGATAATTTAACGCTTCGAACCCCCATTTATCCGTCACAGTTACCCATTTATAACCAAGGACAGCCACTGCGGAAGTCTGTGGCCATAGTCAGCGATCGTAACATGCCAGTAATGGATCAGTGTGGGGGGTTAGGTCGAAGATCGAGGTTAATTGAAGTGTTCAAGTGCGCCACTCGAGGAATTCTCAGTAGATATTGCTGGTTTACGAGCGTGTCGCCGTCATCACTGTCGTCATCGCTTGGACCGTCTCTACTAAGGATTCTTTTTTTCTCCAGCCCGAAGCCAGATAATGAAAATTTTCACTCTATCCTCGCCGTGCACATTAAGCATATTCCTCTGAACAAATATAGCACGAAAATTAACTCGAACTGACACGAATATAACTCTGAAAACTGTATAATTCCGAATCTGATTAGTTTCGAGAGTACAATATGTCAGCAAACAGTAATAAAATTGACGAAAATACAAAGATATTATACTATTCAATACTATATACTATCAAATGTAAGTATTCATACTATATTATATTATATTAAAACCAGGTACAAACTTCAAGATTCTCGAAAACAGAAATGGAAAACGGGTAAAATGAAATTATTTTGTAGACGAGAATGTTATCATTAGTGATATGGTGAATACCCAGAATTCTGGTACAGTAACAAAATCAGAAAATATTTCATGATAATAATTTAGTAATAAAAACAGAAAATACTCCGTGATAATAATTTAGTAATAAAAACAGAAAATATGTCATGATAATAATTTAGTAATAAAAACAGAAAAGACTTCGTGATAATAATTTAGTAATAAAAGCAGAAAATATTTCAAGATAATAATTTAGTAATAAAAGCAGAAAATATTTCATGATAATAATTTAGTATCCATACTGATTATCAAATTGTACAAATGTATTCGGATCACGCGTACTGTGGAACTGTCAAGAATATTTCAAACCTACGCAGAGTCGAAATGTCGAAGGGAATTTAAATGCACATAATTTAAAGCACGCTCCTATGTATCGTATCGATTTCCAACCTATCTCGTGAGAAATGCCTTCTCGGGTTTGCATAAGACGCCGCAATATTTACCATTTCAGAAAATATTGCCTTTCGGGGTTACGAAATATATTTAAACTGCGCTTTTTCTAATCTGCAAACGAGTAATGGAAAAAATATAAATATTACGAAAATTCTAAGACTTTAATACTACGTAAAACTATTTAGATAACTCTGAAGTAACTACACTCAAAGTATATTTGAACACTACACACAACGGTAGGTATCTAAGAATGAAGAGACAATCTTTAACGACCTTAATGCTCATACGAATTTTGCAGCAGGAAAATAGGGCGATATCAATACCCCGATTGGTCGATTAGTGCCCAATTTGCATTTACGATTGACAGCGGCTGATGGACGGGCCACAGTCATTAATCTTAACACGCCGATGATATCGGAGTGTGAATTCGAGCGCGAAGCGACGGTTAATTGAAGTGTTTGAAGCTGGTTACGTTTGCTTAGGCTATCACTGTGTGTAAAAACAGGCAGTGCTAATTAAGAGTTCATTCATATCGATTTTGGTAACATTCAAATTGTTTTAGATAGGAAATTAAAGAAAAGTATATACAGTACCCTCCCGATAAATGTGAAAAATTTCGGTTCGTTTTGTAACAGTAATCGAATTAATCGATGAATTTCGAACATCATAAATTTTTGGGCCAGCCCTGATCTTGCCTTCTGTTTTGTCAGCAGTGACTGTCGTAAAAAAGGACAGCAAGTGCAATGGTTTAAATGCCCGCGTATCCTATCGCGGATAAATTCTTTTCTTCTTGATCCTTTGTTAATGAAAAGTTTGTTAATATATTGGCGAGATTTTTCTGATTAAAATGACACCAAACACAATATCATTCGAATCATATTTACTTATGTAATAAGTGTTAACAATTCATTTCCTAACATTATCATTGCTGATAAATGATAAACACGGGTTCTTAGAGGCATTTAAAATAATACTAGTTCTAGTATATTGTAAATTGGAGTATGTAGTGTGAAGTAGTACAATATTCTAAGATATTAATGAATAATTATTAATTTGGAATACATTTAGAATAACATGACATATACAAGGGTGTCCCATTTAAATCGATCCACTCGAATATCTCCAAACCTGTTTATATTAAAAAATGTTTCAAATAAATAGTAAATAGTACCAGGGTTCACACTGTTTGATGAGAGTAACTTTTTTCTATCTGGACGCGTAGAGATCATATGAAGGTCAACTTTGTTTTTTTAAATGGCTCTTATATTTTTTTAATACACTAATTCGCTGTTGGTCACATAGTACTTTATGTAGGGAATACCAAGCAGCATCAAGTAGTGCATTAAAAAATACAAGATTTCATTTAAAAAGAACAAAGTTGACCTTCATATGAACTCTACGCGTCCACATAGAAAAATTACATCAGAAAGTGTGCTCCCCGATACCATTTAACTTTCGTATGACACATTTTTTAATTTCATCTATAGTTTCAGCGATATTCAAGTGGGCCGATAGAAAACTTCTATCAATACTCTGAAAACTGTACCCATCTATGTACCCTATATCTGTACACCCCTCTCCTCATTCTACATTCAATCAAATACCACGCAGTTACAAAAAACACTTCTATAATTATCGTTATTCAAGTACCACCCGCTATTTCCGTTCGTTTAACTCTTCACCAATACCTGACAATATTTCTAAAACAACTTCATTTCTACCACTATCAACGATCACTAGATACACTAAATATATCACAAACAACCGTTCAAAATCATTCCAAACAACATCCCTGGCACCTCACGTGCACTTGCAGTAATACATACAACTAATAGACCATTACACCACCGGCGAAAGACACGTCAATTCATCACGTCATCGGTATCGAAACAGCAACGAGTACTATTTCGAACGCGAGAGGTCGAAGTAAAATGGGCTGCAAACGGAACGATCGCGGTCTACCAACAAAACCCCACCTGGACGATGGTCAATAAAACATTGACCGCAAGCCGACCGTTCTAAAACCGTGATGCAGGGGGAAAGACTGCGCGAGAAAGGTGTAGGTCGAAGGTCTCTGTCAGGGGGGGGGGAGGGTGTACGGAAAGGGAAAAGGAAGAAGTAAAGGAAGAAGGGCGCGGAAGGCGAGCCGAGATGGGGTTGGAGAGGGCAGAGGGGGCGGCTAGACAGGGCTCTAACAAGTGGCTGCAGCCCGTAACGATCGCCTTCTCTGCCATGGATCAGACACTCGCGCGCCTTCTCTGTCTATAAGAGGTTTAACCAACACACGACAGTCTCGTCGTTCCTTCGACAGTGCACTTGCACACCGACACCTCCGTACACCGCTTAAAGCGACACAAAGGTTGCCCTCACGATACGTTCCTTTTGACTTGGAATAATTTTCGCCGCAGCACGCCACCCAGTTCCCGATCCCTCGATCGGATCGATCGAGCTCACTTAACCCTTAACTGGTGAGGTGGGCTCTGAGGAACCCTACGAATAGTTTCAGAATATTTTCTCTTTATTGGATAGTTATTTAAAGAAACACTTGTATCGAAGTAATAAGTAAACTGCGAATGTTTATGCAAATACTGAGCTGTCTTGACGATTTTACAAAAACTGATTTCAAACAAAAATTTCCTCACTCCATTATGGAGTATATTAGATCCCAAATACCATGCATATGGCATCCGACTTTATTAAATATTTTTATACAGTGACAATTTTAGATACTCGTACAGGTTACAAAAGCATAAAATCCGCAGTTTAGTAATAAGTAGACTGCGGCTTTTATGCATTTATAGCACCTCTTAACTTCGAAAATGCAATACGATATCGGTTCTAATAATGTTTGATACCACTTAAGTCTTATTATTAACGGAGTAAAGCATCTAGTGCAGAAATCAATATTCTACTCCATTTGAGTTAGATATTAATGCCCAAAATTGTGATAAAAAAGAATGTCCCAAATAAGATTTTCATCTCACCAGTGAAGGGTTAAGCTCTCCAGCAATACCACGTAGAAAGGTTTTATTTTTATAATATCCAGAAATGTCATGGTGTATTGTTTAATCGAAAAAAGTGTCTGGTGTATTGTTTAATCGACAGATTTTTCCACGCAGTTTCGTCTGTGTGGGAATTGAAGGTGAATTAAGTTTGAATTGCATCGAGAACATATAAGACATGGATGTTTACAATACCCAATGGAGAATGAATACGTGGAATGTCGAACGAATAGAAGGAATGTATGAATATGAAATGCACTGTTCCTTTTGTGTGTATATGTATACTGCGAACGCAAACAGAATTTGAAATAAGTGGAAACGATTGTAACCTGTCTGGTTGGAAACTATTTACATATATTCCTCTTGTTCTTATATTTTCCTACGTTGAGGAAACCATGTGTTTTCGATAAATATTAACATCTTGTGTTTCAACATTTGCTAACACATAGAACTGTATATTATATTAAAAATACATATATCATGTAATTACTGACTTAATACATTTTATACGTAATTTAGAAAAAATAGTTTGTGACGTGGTACGATATTGTGGGTGCAACTGACATAAGGGGTGATTTTTTTATGAAAATGTAAAGAATTGTAGAATGAAATCTTTTCACATAAGGCTGTGTTTTCGAAAAAAATGAAACTGAATATTTGTTGGATGCACAGGATGTTGAACTAGCACATGACTGATTATGTCTGTTCATTGCACACTGTTTCTACTTATTGCAATCAGGAACGCACTGAATCAAAATAGAGCCTTATATGAAGATATGTTATTCTTTTGTTCTAACTTATTTTTTCATGAAAAATTACCACCTTGTTAGAGTATCATCAATGCATGTATGAGTAATATTGCAATTCAATTATTATTTATATTTTTCAACTATTATTACTGTCTGAAAGTTAGTAAAATAAAAAAATTTCAAAAAAATTACTGACGTTTCCATTTTATTTGAAACCTAATAGAATCGTAATGGAGTGAACAATTGTTGCTTCATTTTAGTTTCTTGACGTTCATCCATAAAAATTCAATTCTGCATAAATATCTAGTAATAAGAAAATGAATAACACCAATGCCTACATATAACATACGATTATCCTATCTCCAATATACGAAATGTATGAATGCTTTCGGCCCCACCACTACATTTTCGTTTCCAAAATATGTGATTATTGATCTACCAATTATACTCTCAAAAGGGTGTGTAAATACTCGAATGACCGGTCGAAAGTACTTGAATAGAAAGTGACTTGGAAAACGGGGTCAATGATTACTAAATTAAGTGGATCACTGGGTAAAGAGAATTCACTCGAACCAGTTCGTTTGCTCCCCTGCTTCTGGTAAAGACGTCTTTTGTGGGCCGAGCGACGTGTTTGAAGACTATTCCGTACGCAAAGTAGCCTTAGGATGACAAAGATAAAAGACGATCACCGATTCAGGTTTCTTTTAAAGACACGGCTGCTTTGAAATGAGCTTCAAGAAAGAAGCGGGTTACCTTTAATTCGATCAAAGGGGCAGTAACCCCTCGACACGACTACTTACTTCAGGTATTTACTCTAAGAAGTTCCTGGGGCAAGGGTTACTTTGTCTTCTAATAGACCGTATTAGGAATGAAATCTTTCAGAATCACATTTTCGAATTATTTACCAATTTTCCATATGTATTCTATCAATATCCTTTATTTGATGCTACAGCAAACTTTTCAGAGTGAAAAGTTTCGTTTTATTCAATGAAACGAGAAATTAAAGATAAGAATGTTATTCAAGTGTAGCTTTCGTTATTCATTCGTGTTTATATTAGGTCATCCTATACCGAGCAGTTCGGACAGAAATGAATCAATGTTCCAATATGTTTCGAAGACTAGGAATAGACTGTACAACCCACTTCGAAACATTCGACAGTAAAAAATAAAAATAGATGAAAGTTGCACGATTCAAAATTATTTGTGAACTGAATGTGGATTTTGTTATAAAAATACTCGTTAGAAAAAGTCTCATGCATAATTCATTATACGCTGAAATATTTCGTGAATAAAATATTAAAAGCAATAATTACTCAATAGTAAATTATCTTATGCGATTAAGTATTATATAGTTTCAGCATTTTTTCATTTCAATTTTAAATAAGTATTTAGTACTCTAACAAACATAATAATTTTTTATTAACAAAAAAAAATAGTCAAGACGTGTTAGAAAATTTTAACGAACATAAAATATTTGGTTCTACCATAAAGTCTAATGATTCTTTTCATACATTTACCAGAAAAATTCCGAAGTAATTAATATAACTTCAAAGATAAAATGTTATGTCGAATATTCATGCTACTTTATTTTCCATTCGATACCCTCATTCCTAATGTTATTTCCCTACGTTAATAAGAATATTTCAAACTAAAGGTATGTGGACATACAATAATTACAATTATAGTATTCGAAATGCAATCACTCTAATAACGAAGCAAAATTTCAGTAGATTCTCAGTGTGCCTTATGCCCCCAAATTTAGATTCTACAAAAAGTTAAAGCGGCCGAGTTCTTTCTCGACGGTTTTCTGCTCCGAAATTAGTATCTGCGAATAAAAAGAAGGCACTAAAACACTGGGTGCGCGGCGTCTCTTCATTAATCATGTAAGCGAAGTTTGTAACAGAAGTACGCCATTGAGCGTATCGGACACTATTTATAGTATAAATATGTATATTTACTTCCTTATAATTTTCCACGCAAGTAGCTTTGTAAACAAAGTAAAGAGGCATTCGCGTAGTGTTAATCCAGTAATCACAGGCGATCAACACGTCTGTGTAAATAATAAATAATTAAAGCAGCTGGTATACATATTTATCAGTCAAGTGACGGCGCGCGTACAATCCCCGTAAAATTCCCAAGAAAACCACAATTATTCGTCCCCCGTTCGATCGTTCAATGCCCTTTGACTTTCGTTGCAAGCTTTCGCGTGTGGTAAGTTTCGTGCACACGTAATTTCGTCGCGCACGTGTTCCCGCGATTACACAACAAAAATTCGTCGTAACTTTCTGAAAGCTCGAATTCGACGCCGCGGCACGAAACGCTGGTCACGTGACAACCGCGATGTGTATACATATATATGCACACACGGAGAGTATATAAACACATCTATGTACACTGATACAGAGGATAAAACGAGAGAGCAAGACGAAACGTCGGCTCGGTGGGGGAGGGCAAGAGAGAACGACGAAATACCAAAATATCTCTGTTACACAGGAGGCGTGAGTGTGTGCGGTAGTTCGGCCGTTCGATGATAGAAAGCACATGCCCGCCGTGGAGAGGCGAACTGTCAAATATCCGATGCGTTTCGTTACGAATGCCGTGAAAGCCACGGAGGCCCGATAAAAGCATTCTTCGTCAGAGATCGAATCGATATCCGGTGTAACGGTTGATCGTACACGCGTCTCTGTCCGTTAAGTAACCCTTAATCCCACCGCGCGTGAATGCTCCGTTTTCCTGTGCCGTCTGTCCCACTCCAAAGAACGGCCCGGTCCGATTGTTTGTCTCTATCCCGCATCGGCAACACACACAACACATCTCCTCCCGCGTTCTCCCTTTCCCCCCCTCGTCGCGTTGTCTGACCACTCTCGTGCTTTCCTACGAATATACACATGCACCCGGGCCGCCCCCGCCGCACGCACAAGACCCATTTATACACGTGCAAACACCACACGTACACACGGAGAGAAACGTGAAACCACGGAGAGCACAAAGCACAGGTTACTGTGTGCAACTTTTCGATCCCGTAGTGCCGTGCAACAGAACGCAAACGTATCCGGAGAGGAAAGCCGGGGTTGATAGGAAGAGACCTTAACCTATCGGTGGTTAAAGGCCGGGGGGAGGGTTATTCGAAGCGGCTCAAAATAAAAATATCGACTGATCAGAGAGCACACGAACGTTCCTTTCCGCCACTTTCGCGATTAATTGTCTTACCTGCTTGACTAGTGGGAGTAGTGTCTGTTCTATGCTACGGGTCTTAATCTCTAGGGTGCTTGGGTCTAGGGGCTCGGGTGTCGCCATGATTCGAACACAACTCTGCGCTCCGCGGACTCGAGCCGAGCCTAGAGAGTTCGTTGCACCCCTCTCGCTTCTCCGTTCCGTACCACTAACCCCGCGCGACGACCGCCAGGCCATACCACTTATTTCCCTAGACCTCCCCCTCTACCCGTGGCCGTCGACCAATCGTCGCCCAGCTGACAGTCGACGCGAGCGACATGCCGCCACGATGCGGTGAAACTTCCTCAGCGTGCAGCCAGGCGCCGGGGTATTTACACGGAGCGCCACGGTGACATTTTGTGTCGCGTGGAGGAACTACGTGGGATTCGATTTCATTTGGTGTAGCCAGATATTTTAACACTAGACTACCAAAGCAATCGAAATTACTGGTTAGCATTGTGTTATAACGGTGATTAAAATGTACAACTATGCAATTTCTCAAATCTTTCACAATATATGGTAATGCGCAAGTAAAAAAACTAGTTAGTTTACAGATTTGTATATTTTCAAAAGTTTGTCATGTTTATCGATCCAACAGAAATAGATTCACGTGTATCGTCGGTAGTTCTAAAGTACGAATGTGTACAGGAATATAGTGAGGATGATGCGATTAGAAGAATGATGGGATGAGATGTTCTCAAAAGAGGAAAACCCAAACGTGTGTTTACGCTGATTTCAAACCCCAATGAGCATACGTAAGTACAAAAACGATTTTTTCTATGCAGTATTGAAAGAATATAGATGTCGCCACCAAGGAACGTCGAACGTAAATTGTATTTTACATACTGACAGAAAACTAGAATGCTATACTTGACAATGGGCTGAATGTAATGCAAGAAAGAATCTGTGATTTCAAATATTCTTCCAGTTTAGGTGTTATTATAAACTTTTGAATTTGAAAATTTATATAAGGAACTATACAGTATTTTTGGAGGACTAAACACTTCGATGAAACGTTTGAACAATTCAATTCTCTGCAACCCTTAACCAGGGACCCTCGGCACCGATATGTTAATTGCCAATTTTGTTTAACTTATAATTACTGGAGCTTAATCTACATTCATGTAACTTTAAATTCCGTGCTTGAAAAAAAGATTGGTAATTGGCAAGCCGTCAATAGGAGGTTGAAAACTTCGTAACGATCAATGGCGATTCCAAATTTTTCTTTGTAATTCTTTCTAACGTATTACTGGATATTAATCTGCGTTCATCGAGCGTTAAATTTTGTGTTTGGCGAAGGAAGAGCTCCATGAGAATATCGTAAAGGATCGATTCTTCCCCAACTTTTAATGCAGGCACCATGACCCCCTTGTGGATCAGTTACGATTTCAAATATACCTTTAAAATTGTTCTTCTTAGGGTCAATGCATGACAAAGGAAATGTTTCACAGGGAACGACAGAAAAATATATACTTTCAGTTATGTACAGTGCACCGTCATATTTTTCATTTAAGAATCACAAAAATAATTTAAATTTTGACTTCTTTCTTACTTAAAAAACCGTTTTCCATAAGATAGACTTCATAAACAGTTGTTTGGTAATATTAAAATGTCTACTGGATTGAACAAAAACGGCGCAATGATCGAATATTTAGCAAATTAACAAATTCAGCGCGTAAATGTACATTGTGGTACCATCTACGGTAAACCTCTCAAGCTACTAACGAATTAGTTATACTTTCATTCGCTAGATGGCAAATCGATGCATTTATTCATCCCTTATTTGGAATTACATAAAATATATGATTATGTATTGTGCGACTGCTGATGTCTTTTTACTGGATTTAGTTTTAAAAGAATCAATATTCCGTACTCAAAACGTATCTTTCAATGCAAATCAATACGATTTTCTCAGATTTTTTCTATGTTTGCATGATAACAGCAAATGATCCAAATATACACTTTTAAAGCAAGAATATTTCAGCTAGTTACTAAAATAAATGGTACTTAGAAATTTTTCACAGTATAAGAGAGAGCTCTTAATTTTTTGGTAACTTCCAGGTTGCAGGAGTGGAATGGATAATGATAATATAATATTTTCATCGTCGATGTACATTGAGGTATGGAAACATTTCCTATTGGATAATATTTCATGCATTTTGTTTTAGAATCCTGAATTAATGGCACAATAAATTTTATAGACTAAATCGCAACATATATTTAATATACTATTATTATTCTTTCCATGACAATTTTATATACAATTATTATGTTTCAACAAACATTGGATAATTGCTGCTAATCAGAGCGTTTTCACATATGTTTAACGAGATGTGTCGCTAATGAACAATTAATTATATTAGTCATAGATTACAAGTTAAATTCGTTTTAAATAGAAATATCATAACACGCGGTAAAACCATCGAAACTTCGAGAACGAAATTTTTTTTTGAACACTATCAAACACATCTAAGTCTTTTGTAAAGCTACACATGACTAGTTCTAAATTAAGGTTAGTATTGAAACGTGTCTTAAGAGGAAGCAGCAATCAATTGTCAAGTGAATACGATGTAATACATAATTTGTTTAATTGCTACGAATCAATTCGAAGTAAGATATTTCTAAATAAATAAGTAATGACAAATTATAAACAGAAATGAACGAAGAAGTCAGGATAAAATATACAAAATGAAGTATGTGCTGGCAAATTAAAACATACATATGTCATAATGTCGATTACATTTCTACCAAAAACTTCCAACATCATCTGCGTATAAATAGAACTATGTAATGCTGCTTCCATGTACAGGGTCTTCAAATGATTCAGGAATTTACAAATCAGTAATGGTCACAAACATAACGAAACAATATGGAATTAACGTAGACTCTCGATTGAATTCCACAAAATTAAGTATTCGAAGTTCATGTATGACTACGTATGTGTACTTGTCATAATTGCTTGTAACAAGCAAAAATTATGTAGCTATAAAAAAGAATCTAAAAATAATATGCTTCTCCAAATATTTAAAGAAACATTTCTCCTTCAAAATGGCAAATACGATCTTGACTTTCTGAACACCTTCCAACACGGACCCTGTACGTTTACTCACTGTCCTGATCAACTTCTTCTATCTTTACGAAACCATTAATCTAATTGCACATACATCACCTTTCTAAGGAAATTTGAACGTTCAGGCATCACGTAGCGTTATTTCTTCACATTAACGAGTTTATTTTGATTCGGTGCCAAAGGTGCTCTTCTTTTCACATGTTTCTCAGGAACCTTGTCCTTTAACACTGGAACTCCGTTAGACGCCTGTCCCCCTTTTCTCTTTCTCAAAGACTCGGTAGGAAGATATTCGGCTGGCCTTAGTAGCTGCCTAAAATTGTATGGCCCGTTCAAATCTTCCGGATCATAATCAACCTTGATGATTTCTTGCCGTTTCTGAACGACAGTGGGCCTCAGAAGTTGTCTAAGGTCGGCTGGAATGCCAAATGTGTCATTTCCCACTTCTTTCCTAACGACTAATCGACCATTGATAGCATTCTTGTCGATAAACTTCCGGTTTATTCCATTTTTACCATCCACTTCAGTTAACCGACTCTTCCCTAGGTCGCCATTTTGTTTTGTCGCTTCGACTCCTTTCGCGCCATCGTTCGGATTGTTCTTAAAACCGTTATTCAATCTGGGTTGCCTTTTCGATTCGACTTGCTGACTTTCGAATTGACTGGCGACCATTTTATTAATAAATAAACCGTCTTGACACCCGTTTATGATGTTCCGGTACCGGTTATTGTATGGTGGATACCCGTTAGCTTTAACCACTTGGCCATTCACAGGTGGATGTTCGTTAACTGAGTTCGAATGGCCATTAATCGTTGGTTCATGGCTGTTCAGAGGAGTTTGACGATTATTCACGTGTCCGTTAACGAAGTTTGGATGTCCATTCAAAAAACTACAGTGTCCGTTCCCTGCGTTCTGACGTCTGTTTACGGAAGATCCGTTGATGTTACGCTGGTGACCATTGTAACGTTGTTGATGTTCGTTCATATTGTTGTGTTTGTCAATGAATCTGGATCGTAGGCCATTTGAATCGTTGATATTCGAAGAGTTGACTCCAGGTTGCTTATGTTGTTTATCCTCACGGGACCACATGTTGCTGTTAGCCGCGTGATTAATCCTTGTACTGTAAGAAAAAAATCCCTTGTAATTAAATTGCTATGGTAGTTTCATCTGTCATCGGCTGCAAAGCTACTGAATAATTAAGGATATAAAGAGGATTTTATTGACAATTGTGCTTATAAATGGACTATTGATTTTACGGATTACTAGAATATACGATTATCTAGAATTGAATACAGCTTATTAAACTTCTAACTTAGACTGTTATTTTATTTCTAGGTCGATAGAACTCTTAACAGATTGGAGTTTCTGTATAAGTCCAATCTTTGTAAAATAATCAATAAGAATCCATATTTGCATAAACATCCGTAGTCTACTTATAAGAAACAGAAGTATAAGCATAATTTTTTCTATCTATTTTATTTAACTACAGTATCCCCCGTACATAATCACGCTATACCACTCACATAACGCGTTCATGAAGAAAGAAGTTTATGAAAGTGGAAAAACTAACAGCTAATGAATGTTGTGTTATGCAGTATTTATTTCGTTAAAGGGAGCGGGTTCTAACTCTATAGAAATTTTATGGGGGTGGGTCTGTGAGTCAAAGAGTTCATAATAAGACATCGATTCATTCTTGATCTTTAGTAGTATCACCTCGAAACAAAATAGATTTAGAAATATGGATTTGCATAATTACTACGTCAGAATATAATTAAGTATTTCGAGCGTTCTGATACAATCTACGAATGGTATAATTGTATGTTACCTGGAAGTTTGCCATGATACCTCTGGCAAAGTGTAGGAACACAATAAAGAATTAGTAACTCAACTATTATGTCATGGTTATTATATCAGCGATAGTTTGCAGCCTATTATAAAATACTCAGCTTGAAATGTGAGGAAGTGAATAATTAATGAAAGTTGTCGAGGGATATGTAAATAGGAATTTAAAGGAGCACAAAGTAGAAATGAGGGGGATGAAACTGTTGCGGAAGTTTGGGCCTACCTCACTTTGCCCTGATTCTCTGCTTGCTGCGACGGATCGCCTGGGTTTCTCAAATCTCCTGTAATTAAACCTCTCATAATCTCCTCGCGGAATGAATATTTCACCTGAAAATTTTTTTTGGCTGATATCTTTCAACCTGAATTAGAAATCGTATAACAATATACAAATAGACGAACTTACGAAAATAACGTGAGAACCGCATACAAATTTTATTCTAGCCTACTGTCATGAAATATGTTAGGGTGCTCTCGAAAATATTGGGCAATTTCGATCTCTTTATTTCATGTTATTTTTTTATTATAGTAAACTACACTTTGTTTTATTTATCACTTATAATGAGTAGGTTGAAATTCTGAAGCACGTAATATTTTTTGAAACACCCTAATAAATGCAAAAGATAAAAAAGTTTACAGAAATTCTATATACGACGGTGATAGGATGATCGTGTAGAATTTGTGAAATTAATACTTGGATGTAAGTTATCATGTACAAATACTAAACGCACTACAGATAAAATATTTATAATTGTATACCTCTTACGTATGTGAATAGAATTAATGCGTAGTCACTTTAATAACACAATGATTCAACAATAATACTACCAGCAAAGTATGATTCATGCGTAGAATGTGGATTTTATGCGTGTATAAAATGTCCAATCGTCTAAAATTCCAGGCAGAAAATAAATTCTTTTTTGCTCCCAGTTTCCCGGGACTAATCACTAAAATTGTATATTTGCATAAATATTCAATCTGTCCATAACTAACGATGATAGAAAAAGTTTTAACAAGACTGAAACTAACGTACCGGAACCGAGTAGGAAATAATTTGCACGCATTTTCTATGGACAACGAGTCCATAATGTTTTTCAAACTAACAAAATACTATCTCATTGTTCCGTTAATTATCACGTTTCATTTAGTTGTTATATCCGATAGTTTACACATTTGGTGAATACGATGAATATCAAGCTACAATGGCCAAATTTCTCCAAACGTTCCGCCATTTTCAAACCAAAATTCTTCTACGAATAATTAAACTCAGATCTACGGTATACCTCGACAATGGGTGAAGGTCATTTTCTAGCTGTATCAACGGTAAGTCCCAGCCAACTTCGTCGTCTTCGAAGTCCGAACCACTTCCGATGCGAGTGCCAAAAGCATTCGAAAATTGAGCATACGAATTTCCCATTCGAGGAAGATGAAAGAGAGAGACCGATCACCACAGAACGTTCAATCTATTTACCTGCTCATCTCGTTCTTCAGATCGTGATAGTACTTGATGGTCTCCTCCCCTTCCACTTGATTTCCGCTTCGATACTGCAGAATCGGCTGCACCATGTTGAACCCTTCCGGGCGGACATAGTCCGGAGGTGGTTCATCAATATCGTTCAATCGAAGACCAGGTTTGTTGTGGCGTAGGTTCTTGTGCACTTCTTGATTCTTCATGTGGACCTTTGATGCGATAAATGAAACTTTGAAATTGCATGGAATGAAACGAATTATCATACAATCACTCATAAAGGATAAGGGAGACAAAAGTGCCCTTAAACCGAATTGTACTTATCATGGATTATTTAATACCTTACCAAGTTACAACAATCAGTACTGAAAATTGGTGCATGGAAAATGAAACGTGGTTGATAAACGGAAGGAAGAATGGGCCAGCGTTTTGACTTTTAACATTTTTACAAAGCAAAATTCGTTTAGTTCGGTCAGAATACAGTCAAATTTGGATCAGTCAGAAATTACACAATCCAGGAACGAACTACAAAAACCATTTACTCTAACGTATTCATATTAAAATACGCTTCATTACACCAGATACAGTAATTCAGTTGTTTCGGTAAGACATAAATGGCACTTTCCTGTGCGATATTCTGTGGCAATGACAAAAATCTTGTGCCCTAACAAGTGTCATTCTTGGATTAGTTTTTCATTCAATAAAATACTACTTTTGTCTTCGTTTGAAGTGAAGTGACAAGCGACGTTGTTTCTAAGATGTTTTATTTATACATATTTATTCACTCACATTCTGAGAGAAGTGTATTAGGTCAGCTTGTCTCAATTTAGGATGCACCACATCCCTCACAAGCGATTTCCTCTTCTTGGCATCTTCTTCGTTGTTGAACCATTGCTGAACGATCGACGCAACGTCCTCTTCCTTCAGACCCTCCCGCAGCAATGCCTTATGCGCTTCGTCCCGGTCGTTGTAGCAGTTCAAGATCCGCTTGCAACGTTCTTCGAGTTCTAGGCCGAAACGTTTGCGAATAGTATAGCTTCTGAAATCTACGAATACGGGGATACGCTGTAATTATAATCTAGCAAGCTTTCTAATTCACAACTTACGACTTTGTGTGACGATCGTGGCATCATCTTCCTTCGAACCTTCTGCCTCTGCTGTGTCTTCGGTTCCCTCCTGCTTTTCAGCTTCAGCTTTCTTTGCCTGTTCCTCTGTTATAAAAGGATCAGGACTACTTTTTAATATTTTTATTTAATGAAACAGTATATTTAGATTCCCGTGATTTATGAAGTCTGTTAAACTGACAAGACAGACGAAGAGATTTCTTTTGCTCGTCGAATAATTACCTTTAGCTCTTTCTATAGCGGTCGCCTCTTCTTCTTCCTGTTTCTTCTTCATCTCTGCTATCAAATGCTTTCGCGACAACCATCCGCGAATATGACGTTGCAAAGTAACAACAGACACAGCGAACTGCCACTTTTGCTTCTTAAATCGAATCCTGGCAAGCCATCGGCGGACAAACGCTTGGACCATGATAATTTTCTTAAGCTGTTCCTCGTACATTTTCGAGAGGAACTCGACGTGGTAATATTTGAGAAAGACTTTCGTTCTGCCCAACGCCCATCCGTCCATTTTCAAGCGAATAAGAAGAAGACGACAATTGTCCCGATTCGCTACCACACGTTCGTCGTAACCAAACGCCAAGAAACAATATCTGCAATTTTAATGTAACATCGAAACTTTATAAGGGACCAAACACCGGATGTAGATAACTATATCGACATATAATCACACGGGTCAAAACTTATATCGTTATCAACTGAAATGTTTAAAAAGTTCAAAAGAAAGGGAGAATTATACCCTTCAGATCAATTTCCTATTATTTTTTTATAAGAATTTGGAAGTATACCATTGTTTAATTACTGATAAATGTCGTTAATTCTCAACCAACATAAGTACCGAGAAAACATATTTCATATGATATGATGTACCTAATGCCAAATCAAACTTTAAACATCGCTTTAAATTTATTCTAAAAGGATTCGAATTTTATTTAAATAAATTGCTTATAATAAAAGTTAGAAACGGTTTATATAAGAGAAAATAAATCTCTGTACATGCCTCTTCAGGAATTCGTTGAATGGTATTCGATGCGAGAAGCCATTCTGCCTAATTCTTATTGTCTCCAGGACACCAGTGTACCTCAGCTGTTTCACGACCTTTTCTTTGTCGAAGAATCGTGGACTTCTTGAGTCGTTCGGTTTTATACAACGCACAAATTGAGGTGACCCCGATACCATCTTCTGCAGCAGATCCATAAGAGAATACCGGAAGTACGTTGCCACTGTTTGTTGAGCCCTGGATTGCGAGGCCAATCCTCGACTAGAATAACGCTCCTAAAATAGAACAGCAACATCATATATAATAGCAACTTTCAAATTTTTGTGGCAATCTCACATTTAGAATCTGGGTTAGTTATATTTTTATTTTAACGATAATACAATAGAACGTATGCAGTCTAAATTAATAGAGATATTTAATATGTATACACCGTACAACGATTAATTAATAGGTTAAAATTGTAAGAATTGGAAGACAATTTTTGAATATTTCAGTTGCGATTACCTTAGTATTCTGATTCGAGTGAGACAATTTTCTCGAATCAGTCTCATGAACCGCCGAGTAGAGGTTACCAGTCTTCGTAATCGGGCATTGGAACAAGAAGCGAACCATGTCATACTGAGACTGTCTGACCAGTTGGATCACTTCAGGCGGCAGGAAGTTTCTGTTCTTTTCCAAGAAGCCTTCCGCTTGGTAAACCACGCGTCCTGCGAAATGGTGTACCGCGAAACAAACAGCGTCCGATTTCGGTCGTACGTAGAACTTCGACTTGATGTTGCTGTGGAATTTCTCTGTAACATACCAGACAGATTTAAAACCACCAAAGACATACCTACTACTATATTATCGGAAATATCAAATCATGAACATACCGATTAAAGATTTATTCGTGGCTCTAGGAAAGCGACTTTCTTCGTCCAACAGGGCTAAAAGCCCCATAGGTTTACTCAACAACATATCCAGAACAGGTCTGTTATCGGAGAATTCGACCAGATCCACTGGAATCCCTTCTGCCATATATTCCTGCTGTTCCCATGTGAAAATATGCTGATTAAAGTAATATTGTATCTGTTCATTCGCGATGTTAATGCACAGCTGCTCGAAGGAGTTCCTTGGGAAATTCTCGAAACCGAAAATATCCAGGAGACCAATCGCCAACGGCTCGTAATTCGGGGCATGATTGAAGCTCAGCAAGCAGTTGATTTGATTCACCATCCAATCGAACAAGCGACCGTATAGTCCTTTGGCCATGGCGTCTCTCGCTGCACAGGCCTCGGCTACCGTATTGTGTCGCGTAATTGTTTCCCCCCTGGTCATAACTGAGTTCGACGTTAATGCTTCTAGAAGATCGTTTTCCTCGATACCGAGTAACTGTGACACTGTAACGGATTTCAACAATCATGAACATTTCTCGTCGAGAATAAATTTGCAACGGTGAAAGGGCAAAGTCGGGATAAGGGAGTAAAAAGTGCAGTTTGCCCGAATTGGACGATTCAGCAATTTACAAAGAAATCATAAAAAATTGAGGGACAATACTTATGGTAATATGTCGTTATCGTAAAAAGATGAATCTTTAAAACTTCTATTAGAAAACATTTCCGACGTTTTTAATTTTCTAAAGCTAGGATTTTCACCTGAAAATTAGAAAAAATTCTTTAATATGTACCCTGCTAACTACAATGTCTTTGCAATGATTTTTTGCAGAATCTTTGAATGTGATTAAGCAGAGAAAATAGAGGAAAAGCGGATAATTCGAATTTTCCCTGTTACTGCTGGGTATCTGGTCGAGATAGAGGATTAAAAATTGATACAACCCTTTTTATCTTGGTTAGCTATCGAACGGAGCCTCACCAGCCCAATTCAACCTAAGAGTACTTTTGACTCCCTTATCCGATTCTACCCTTCGTGAAGAGAAAACTTCATTACCTCTATGAAGCGGTGCCATATCAATCACCCGACTTTTATTATCGGTGTTATCTTCGCTAGCCACTTCGGCGAACTCAATGTCGCCAAGATGAAGCACGGCAGCAAGGATACGGTAAACCGTGTCTACTTCGCTATCTTGGAAACCAAGTAATTTGAAGCCATTCTTTAACTGTTGGAATTTCTCGATATGAGTCTGAGATGTTTGACTATGGTCCATAAGATATCGATGGTGTTTTCGAAGGTTTCCGTCCAGATAGAACTCCGATAGACGATTGTCTGCGTCCAAGCCATCGTACATGTAATAGAATATGTGAAAGTTGCGTTCTCCCCTGAAATCATTTTCGAAAAATTGATTAAAGAAATTAATAAACATTTTCTTTTTTATTTAATGCAATTTGAATATCCTCAATACAATGTATCACGGATGACTTACTCAGCTTGAGCCACGACCCGCGATTGCTCCAACAAGTACACAGATATTCGTGCACCGGTGACTTTTCCACCTTTCGTCATCGTTAAGTCCAAGTATTTCCCAAACCTCGACGAGTTGGCATTGATCCCCGTAGTCGCGTTACCGAAAGCCTCCATTATTGGATTTATCTGAAGAATCCTTTCTTCTAAATTACGATTAGGAGCTTTACTCAGGTAAACCAATTGCTTCAACAGCAAGTTCGCGCTTTCGGTTTTTCCTGCCCCAGATTCACCGCTGATCACGATCGCTTGATTCTGTCGCTGATGTAGCAACGCCTGGTACGCGGCATCAGCGACCGCGAATATGTGGGGCGGATTGTCCGACCTCGCTTGGCCTTTGTATCTCTTTTGCTCCTAAATCCACGAAGCGGATGCTTAATCGACTAAATTTTAGTGGCAGGATTTCGAGATTCTTAAACTCTTGAAAATCGATATTTTACAGCACATGATCGTTTAAATTACTACTCATAATAGAATAAAACTAGGTAATATGCCCAGGTTGCCAAAATGTGATTGAGTGAGCTTGACAAATTTGATTTTCGATTTTTGAACAATTTGCAGTGAGTAATATATAAATTCAACTTTATTAATTCTATTAGGTATTGTTCTATTTTTGTACCTAGTAGTCTTGTCTCTTTATTTTGTTTAAAATTTTGTAATGTTCCATTAAAAATAATACAAAGCGGTGACTTATTTATATAGGAACGTTCTGTCACGTGGGTGTTCCATTTTACCCAGGTATTGTGTTACAAAATACCCTGCCTAAGGTTAAAAAATAAGTTATTTTCTTCTATTGTTTGTTACGTTTTGATAATAATTAAAGTAGTTGTGAAGATATATAAAACATTAACAAACTTGAACAGATAAAATAAAGAAGTAATGAAAAATATCTCTTTCATCGAGTTTTCCCTAAAAATAGGTCGTATTGTCCAGTTTTAAAAACATCTTCCAAAATGATTTGTAAAGGCAAAAAATACACCCTGTATTTTTCACTCGACGTTATTGTATTTTCAGAAAATAAACTTCATAATGGACATTTATAAAAGTACTCACGATTCCAGTGTACAGTCCCAAATTTGTGAATGGATTGACTGCGACAAGTATGTCTCCGATATAAGTGTATATTTGACCCTGTTCGTATCTGTGTTCCAGTTGCTCCACAATACCACTTTCCGATAGCATATCCAAAGCAGCCAGATCATCCATGTACATTTTCTGCGGACTAGTTTTCCTATCGGTCTTTAGCTTCCCGTGTTTGGTCGTCACTTCCGGTTGCCTGTGCACCCTACCGTCCAACCTCTGTCTACAAATCTCTTCCTGAATCTCATTTCGAATCTGTTCCACGCGTGATTCGATACCCATCAACAAGGGGTGCTCTTTTAATTCGCTTGCGAACGGCCTATGCTCCAAATCCTTCACCAGGCATTCCGTAATGAAGTCGACCATTTCAGGCGAATGGATATCTGGGTTCTTCAATGCTGGAGGTGGGTTTCTAGGGATTTGAAAAAGTGCCCTCATAGGGTGCAATTCCGATAGCGGTGGATCGCCTTCCGCCAATTCGATCGCTGTGATCCCGACCGACCATACGTCGCAACGTGAATCGTAAGAGGAATCCAGTTGTTGCTCGCAAGCTATTACCTGTTCGAAGTTTAAAGTTCGTGACAACTGTTGTATTACAGAAAGCGTATTCCATTTTAACAATATGAAACATGAATTTACTTTGCTTGAAATAAACATGACTTTCACTTTATGATGTATCAATCGAAACATTTTTTATTATTGATCATAATTTCCTATTGTTTGTAATACACGTTCGACATGTTCAGCGTATGGAAGATTAAGATTTCAAATTTCTTAAATTTCGTTAAACTACTTTTTGTATGAATAGAAATTATTGCGAAACAAGATTATATATATTCTACTATTGGGTTGACTAGGAAGTAATGTCGAATTTTTGCTGTACACGATACCTTTTTTTACACATATTCTGAAATTTAACACTTCAACGCGTCGCACAAAAAAAATCATTAAGATTAGGTTACATTTACTCAAAATGACCTTGTTTTAAAGATTATTGACGAGAATGTATACATACTTCCAAGAAGTTATGCTTTTTTATTTCCGGAAAAGGAAGAATGCGGAACAACCGGCAAAAAAGATTTCCTATGTGTATAACGATGGTAATGTTATTTAACGAACAGACAACAAAAAGCTTAATTGTTCGAAAGTACACCATCTCATCACTCATTTTTAAAACAAGGTCAATTTAAGATAATTCAATCTAATGATTGTTCTTCTCCAACAACGCGTTGAAATATCAGTTTTCAAAATATGTAGATATTTTATTAGTTAAGAGCAGTGTTTTGTAATTAAAAAAGAAAACAAAAAAGCATTACCTACTGCAGAATTCCACATTACTTTTTAATCAACCCCATACATTAAGCTATGTATACAGGGTGTCCCAAAATAGTTGTAAGTTCGTGGACAGGGTGATTCCTGGGATGATTTGAAACAACTTTTTCATTACCGAAAAAATTGTCAGAAGCTTTCTTAACGAGATATTAACGAAAATCCCCCACCAATCAGAGCGCGAGTCTGTCAGCTGAACTGCTGCGGTAACGTTGACTACACGCTACCGCGAGAGCTCAGCTGGCCGACTCGCGCTCTGATTGGTCGGGGTTTTTCGTTAATATCTCCTGAACAAATCCTCGGAGAATTTTTTCGCTAAAGAAAAAGTTGTTTCAAATGATTCCAGGAATCGCCCATTTAAAGGATTTACACCTATTGTGGGACACCCTGTATACATAAAACAAAACGCAATTTGTAAAGATAAATAACTCGAAGTTCATATGCGATCTATTAGACTTTAGGTCAGACTAGACTACAGAATGTAATCATCAGACATTTCGTATGTTCGACTGAATACTGTTGACAGTACCTACTTTACTATTAATCTCTACTTTTTCTATTCCTTGACACCTTCATTACGCAACAAAAGTTAGCGAAATATAATGAATATTGTACCTCACCTCAGGAGCCATCCAATACGGTGTGCCGACAGAGGTGTTCTTCCTAGCGAGCGTCGCAGCGAGATGCGAGGAGACACCGAAGTCAACCAACTTAACACCCGCGTCCTCCGTTAGCAAAATGTTGTGTCCCTTAACGTCACGGTGCATGCAGTGATTGGTATGCAGATAAATTAACGCTTCTACCGTCTCCTTGATAATGTAAGCAATTTGGTCATCCGTTAGGCGCCTTCCTTTTTTCTTCAGACCTTGCACTAGATCGGTCACCGATCCCCCTGTGCACAGCTATAACCAAAATTTTAATTCAAAATTAACATTCATCGAAATCTGAAATTTAGTCCAACTTTTTTAGAACAGCGTTAATGGTTTTTATGTACCATAATTTAGGATCACCTTGACTCAGTTTGGGTAACTTTATCCAATGTCACAAAATGATCATTTTCGATTTTGTTACTCTTTTGCAGGTATTTTTACGTGAAATACCTTTTCACGTAAAAATCAATTTAAGTCAGCAAATTTTGATAACATTTGAAATAGAAATTCAGCAACCCGACTGAGACAAAGTTACCTCAACTTACAGTATCGAATTGTAATAATGATAGGTAACCAGGAAGTCAACGTAAATGTTTAAGATACTGAAGGATATCATTCAAATTGTACATCCGTCACGCTTTCCCAAGTGTATTATGAGACGAGAATTATAGCGACGATACCTCCATGACGAACCATAATTGATCCTCTTCCTGGGCAGGCCTTGCTCTTTTCAGAAACAGGCCATGAAAGATTGGGATGTTCGGATGAAGGCTGAGGTCCCTAAGCACGAGATACTCCTCTTCGATTTCTTCGATGTTATCAGCGACGTTCTCCAGTATCTTGATCGCAACCTTGTTGCCGGTTTCGTTGCAGTGCGCGGAATAAACTTCCCCGTACGTTCCTTCGCCGATTAGATCCTCCAGATCGAAACGATCGCCGGGGTCCGGAATCACGTCGAAATTCACGTGCTGACTAAGGCCGTGGTACGCCATATTGGTCCCACCACCGGTCATTTCTGTAACAGGTTGACGTAAAATTAATATTCTCGAACAGGTAAAGTCTGATTGTGAAAAATGGAAGATTAAAGTTTATTCAAGACCTGCTGTGTTCGTGTGAGACATCTAGAGAGACAGAAGTAATATGTCTCAGACTTTGATATTTTGTATGCTATAGAGTAAATCCTCGATAAGTGTTCGAAAGCTCCTTGGCATTGAACATTAAATATTTTATAAACTAATGGCCATATGCGGCTGAAACAAATACCATTGCTTTCAGAATTCCAAGCTTTATCACTGTGCTAAACCTCATTAGAAAGTCAGCGTTACACCTGGGGACGTTGCCTTGTCAGTGCCGAGGAGCCTTCGCGTACTCATCGAGGATTTACTGTAAATTTCTAATTGTAGGTGTATTGGCTAAAAGGGAAGTTTTTATTGTAAAACTAATTTTAACCCTAGAACGACGATGAATGGCTCTTTTTGACTCTACTTTTTAAGAATTTTGTCCGACTCAACAGCTTCCAATGACTAACTTAACCCTCATCCGGATCGAAGAGCTTTTGGTGCTGCTTTACCATTTCATAATGAACAATATAATAATATATACAGAATGGGTCATGTTGATAAACATTGCCACGTAAACTCCGCGGTCTTACGAAAATTTTTGCTAGTATTGAATCTCCAACTTGATATTACGCACAGACCATTTTCAAGACACAAAGTAAAATTATTCGTTAATTATTAGCTTTACGGCTCAAACAGGGTTTTACTCTCCCTACAATGTATACTTTAAAAGTTATTCAGGGTGAACAAGTTGCGTGAACCACCCTATATAATAAATAATTAAAAATTTCATGTTGTTATTTTAGTAAGTAAAATAACTGAATTGAAACTTGTGATATAGTTTGAAATGATTAATTTTACTTATTCTGTACTGGGAGAGTCTGAAAATCTTCTCCGTTCTATCCTGACGAAAATTCAGTTTGTAGTTGATTATATTCATTCGAACGAAAAGAAAGCCAATTCACAAACATATCTGTTCTAAAATACATTCAGAAGGAATGATATAAGAGGGTCCCAACGGACTCACATTTCCCTGTTAGCATTACCATCAAAACCATCCACCTTTCCAGTGTTAATGAATACAAGTGCTATAAATTACTAGTAATACTTGAGTTGTTACTGGACACATTTTCCAACCAATACACGTAATTCATTATTAATAGGGGTATAAATATCTGAAATAATTTTTAAGTCCCCATCTTAGAAAGGAGAAACTATTGAATATTGCTGGGCAACGGTGTACGTTACGGATAAAGAATGGGAAAATTGCGATATTAATGTTTTACACCTTGCATTTAGTAGCAATTGTACAGTAGATGAGTGGAAGCTATAGATACGAAGCAATTTCCAGGTGAAGCCGTATAGAAAGTTGCGGTTTACCGCGAGAAAAGAACTTCTCGTTCTTGTATCGTACATGTATCGAATGGTACAATGATATTTTACCGTCAAAAATGTTGATAAAAACGAGAAGCAATGGTTGGAATGTTTCATTTTTAATATTGAAACATTCAAATGGTTATGAAAGAATTCCATAATAAATATACCTACGCAGTAGGTGTACCAATAAGTAATCCACCATTTCTTTTTCATAAACTGACAACGACGTTTAAATTTTAAACATCTTTCCACCCTTTACTTCTTTCACAATGACGACGAACATTCTAGAACAAGGTCAAATATCACTAAAACAGCTCACTCGAAGATAAGTTTATTTACTATTGACAAAGTAGGGTGGATTACTTATTGGTACATCTAATAGATAGACAGTTAACATATTAACAGTGAAATAAAATTACGCATTGTAGTAAAAAAATAATAACGTAATAAAACTGTAAAAAGAACATGTGTTACGCGTATTTTTTTAATAATTACGTCGTGTATGATAAATGCACCATGCCCCGGAGTCTCACTCGGTATAAACTGTTAATAGGTTAAAAAAATACCTAATTTGACAAAAAAACTGAAATATGTAGGATATATCTGATGATCTTGCAGTAAAATATTTTTTTTATGGGTAGCTTCGCGGTCTAGCAAAGCGGGTCTCTAATACGCTTAACACAGAGAAGAGGTCTTCCGTTAGCCCGCAAAGTCGGTTATATAACATACTGTTCTATCTTCTTATAATAATCAGATTTACATTCGAAGGTTCTATTTTTGCAAATCGAACAGACATAATAACCCCTTTCACTTGTCTTCGAAACACACATAAAGTTGACATGAATATTAATTTTCCAAATCGAGAATTTCTCACATTAGATCCATTCAGAGTCTCGTGATAAAAACGACCCTAGTCTATTTTTGTTATTCTCCCCCAGAAGAGTAAACAAATACTCTGGCATCTTTAGGAATCTTAAAAATCTATCAATTTTCCTATCAGAATAAATTAGGACATAACTCATTCTTGATAGTGTTAGGTTCCACTATGTATGTTGTGAGTTATCACAAAAAACCGAAACACTAGACACGGGACGTTTTTGTTATCAGAACCCCCGATACTTATAACGAATTTTAATAAAATTCTGATTTTCTATAAAATATACAACATTCACTGTGACTGTGCACTCGTTTAAAGTGCACCTCCAATGTAACAACCAATCACAGGATTTCTGTAAAAATTTTTGTCCAAAAAATGCTGGTAATTTTCAACGAATTTTACCGCACTACTGGAATAAACCGGTGTCGCAGAGTTGTTCGTTACACGGTTTCATACTAACCGATTATATCACCCATTTCGGTTAACTGTTTCTGACGATCGGGAATTTCAGAGATCACGGTACTTCATTTAAAGCGCAAGTGATTATTAAACGAACCACTGTTCACCTAACCAGGTACCAGATACGACTGGGTCGTTCGTTTTCTAACCAGATACCTGTTAACCCCTTAATAGGATTGGGCTCGGTAAGACCGGCGCACTTCGCACTCAGAAATAGGTCTCGCAAGAAGACCGTGCCACGTGTACCTTATTTCTGTCAGTTTAATTCCCGATCTTGATATTAACTCCGTGATATAACTTCAATAGGCTTACACGTGTATTTTGAATCTGTTATCCTTTATCTTGGGAAAGAAGGGCGCTCAAGAAAAAAAATGGCGTTGATGAGTTTGCCATTAAAAAGAAAATCAGTTTCTCTCATTTGAACTATTATAGTCCCTTTCAGATTCGTATGTCAATTTGCATAAGGAATTTATCTAACATTTATTAGAAGGTATACATATATTACGAGATTATTAAATCAGTATTCGACTAGTCGAGTGCGTGAAATAATTATTATATCCTCGTCAAGACATTTTATTCTTTTTAGTATTCAATTTTGATAGCCTTTGTTATATTCAATAGAATTCTTACTACCTTGTGATGGGTATCATAATTGTATTAAAATTTCGTAGAGCTTTATCAATATTTTGTGACTTTATATGGAATATATCTAGTATATTTAATAAGAAAAATCATTTCATCAAATCGTGTCGAGGCTTTGTTTAGTGAAGTGTAAATAATCATATTAAAGAGTATACATATATATAAAATCATTCTTGGTTATGGCTAATCAATTCTTCTTATTGTGAAAGAAGAATAGTTTTTATGTTCATTATACACAACTAAAATTTCTGTCACGGGCATATTATAATTTATGCACGCTTATTATTAAGCAAAAGTATTCAAGGTATGATAATATCTAGCTATGTCAATGGGAGAAGCCGCCTAAGGATCGAAGCCACTCGTGGTTTCGAATGACATTTTACAACATGAAATTAAACAGGACATTTATGGATCACGAGAGACCGTGTAGACCCGGATAAGAGTAGAAATTAGCTTGTTAATTATTCACCATTAATCTGATCGTGGTGATTTCACATTTTTCCACGACATTCATATCACCTTAGTGGTTACGAGTACTTTTTCCGTATTACTTCAATCAAATTTCTATAAAAACAATTTTTCCGACAATCCCACGAAGAAATTATTTTAATACATTTAAGTCCGGATCATACCAGTACAAAATAACTAAAGGATTTACTTTATTTGACAAACAAATGTAAAAATACTGTAGATACATTTTTAAAAGAAGTGAAAAAATAACATTTTGTAGGGTATACAAGTTCAAGAGTAGAAAAAACAAGTGAATATATGGTTCCATGATAAACGTACAATTCTTTCCTTTGCAAGAGCCGCTAACATGCAATTAAAATTTCCATAAGGCTTGTAAATGTAAATAGAAATACACAGATAACTTCATGTTGTAAGCGAGCACATAAAAGTGTTAATTGTTGTTTGCGATAGTGCATTCAGCGGTGTGAAGTGTGTCAAATGTACGAGTGTCTGTTATGTACGTTCCTTATTTATGACACAATTTGCGCGTAAAAATGTGATTCTGCATTTTAAACGCTTACAGATTGTATGTAAACGCACAACGAACCGTAAGAACTGTTTTTTTTTGTCAAGCGAATGTGTTTCAAACACGCGAGAAACGTAAGTTCCTGATTACTAATTTACTAGATTAATACGTCATATATTAAGAAAGAAATTTTCTTACAAATTTCACATTTTATACGATCTAATTGTAAGCATGAATAAATTTCTATCGGAATGTAATTAAATAATAATATTGATATCCGCATATTAGTCATAATTATTATATGTAATTGAAAAAGGAATCGATATTCTTTTAATATAACATTTCAACAACCAAAAGATAAAAAATCAATTCCACTCATTTTGTAATTTCTAATAAATTGGATTCCTTTTACACGAATTAAATATACATTTTTATTCCTTTCTAATTTAGACTAGTAGATAATATATTATTTAACGAATGGAAAATTATTTAATTGGTGTCTTGTAGTCTTAGGTATTTCAACATATTTTGAATCCATTGAAGGAAATTCTTGTTACTTCTCTGTTTTTAATTATAACGCTTACTTATTTGTGTCACAAGTTCGTAGAACTTTTCTCATAAATTTATTATTTTATTCCTGTTTACTCTGTAACACGATTTATCCTAAAATCCATTTGTTGTAGAATATTACTAGATATCTTTGTAGTACCTCTGTAATAGGTGAAATAAATTTTTTTTTCACTTCCATTTCAATTCGCCAAAACCATTCGTATAAACGGGAACTTACATGAATCTTACTATTCTATATATTATTTTATCTCATCCATTTATCTTCAGGCAACTAAACTCAACTCTCACAGATTCCAACCCAAGGTCCTACAAAAACCCGTCCTTTATCTTGCAAAACTTCAAGATTCACATTTCTCTTAAAAGTGAAAACATCAACGTGAACGTGATCGTCCAAGTTTCGCTGAACCAATGACTCCTGGAAACCGTTATTTATCCGAAATAACAACCAATCATTGTCCGCGGACTAGAATAGGTGAATCCTGTCAATTTCACAGATCGATGCTCCCTGCCACGAATATCTTCCTTCCAAATCGTTTCGAAAGCATTGTCAATTTCATCGGGAACGATGGTTATCGTTCTCGATTATTATCTCCAGTCTATGATAAAACGAACGCCTCGTCTATGGATTTTCACGGTTCGATACCTGCGGCGAACTTACCGATCGTGAACAATAACCAATCGCCGTGCGCGCGATCACGTGGTCGGATGGGTATTAGAGCGAAGAAACCCGACGTGAAATTGGCTTAAAGGCCCCCCTCCCCCGACTGTAAAGTAATGTCTCCTCGAGCTGCGTCAGGATAATCAGCTGCCTTGGACAATACTTGACTGAACCACATTAGGTCGTGCATAAGCCGACGAAGTCACGAACATCGTGGCTTCTCGGTTACAACGGTGCCATTGGCTACGAACATTTCATTATTGACGATTATCGATCTCAATTAGTTCCCTCTTGTTGTTCCTCGCGGAGCTTCTGCGTAGCTTCATGCATCGTTTATTGAGAAGTGAATATTGCAATGTAATTACTTCGAAAAAAGAATATATGAAACTGATGTATGTACATACTAAGGCTTCTTTCTTCGTTACAGTATCGGATAAATATTTTCGGACGAACACCTTTTGCTGTAGTATTTGAATTACTGTCCTGGCTAATTCTTTTCTTAGGTCGACCACGTTTCGATATATTTTCAAATTGACCTCGTTAAATAAATTGTTTTTTTTTTAAATGTACGGTCTATTTGGGGATGTCCATAGATCGAGGAACTGTAGATATTGATACTCTATTTAAATTGTCTATGATTTTTCGTTTGTAAATTTTCAGAAACTTTTGCATTTTACCATCCTGCATGAATGAAATAAAGACATGACATTTTCACGGAACTCATGCTTCAGATTATTATTTATGCTTGTAAATGAAACGTCCGAATACTTTTGTCCAACTAAATATAAATAAAGCTTAGTTTATATTTTGTAATGCGTAGGTATATCTTCATCCTAGTAACACGGTTTAAAATTGGATCACTTTGTGGTGTTCAAGGTCATCTGAAGGTCATAATTCAGGCATGCTCGAATGTATTTTATCATCAGCTGCAAGGTACAATAGAAAAAAATATATTCTTTCTGCAAAGAAATACCAGTTACCTTGAAAAGATATAGAAATATGACCTCAAAAGAATTTTTGTTGTTGTTAATATTCCTTTTTCGAGACCACTCAAAATGTGCTTGAAAGATTTATCATATCGCTAGATAGACAGGGGATATTTATGTGGCCAGTTTCAACTGAGACACCTAGTATAATGTACATTACGGTTTCCTCGCTTAAACGTACAGATAGGTACTACTATAGAAGATAAAAATGATAATGAATCATGGAATTAACAGTTCCATAAAGAGCGAAATGTAGTACAAAGTGGCAAAAACTGATGTATGCGGAATGCAAAATCAGGTACCGTAGAGTGGCCAATAAATTTCATTAATAGCCTCACTCAGTTTCTCCTTTTATCAACGAATAATGATTCGACAAAAGAAAATTCCGACGGAATTTCTCGTAGACTGTGCATACAAAATTAAATGCTTCCATGTGCATACATCACATTTTCCGCGGTGATGTGTAAATAATGAAAAAACTTTAACGAAGTTGTTTTCGTTTACATATTCAAAACTGCACTTGCTAAACGAAGCATGATTCCTTTAGAAATTCTATTTCACGCAAATGGAATATATTTGGATCGAATTAGTACCTAATATTTTCCTTGCGATGAGAACACTGTGTTAACTCATTATGCCAAGAAAAATAAATGATAATATTCATAATCACATTTCACAGATTAGAATTAGATAAAATGGGAAGCGTGTAATAGTTACAGAAGTTCATAGAGAAATATTGTATTTAGTTCATCGTTTAACAATTGTTATGTGTTCTTGTAAATTTTATTAATTAAATATTTGACAATATTAATCGTATCTCATTTAAGTAAAACATGTTGCATCGATAATAGAATTAATAGAACCATAAATATTTATTCAATTTATTCAATTGAACGAATTTGCTGCATATAAATCTACCTGTAATACGAATATAATTTACTTTAAATAAACGTAAACCTTCCATTTTTTACAGATAGTAAATTCAGATATTAAAAGAATTACTTCTGATGATATAATGACTAAGTTTAGACACCTTCCCAAGAATACAATAAAATGATATATCGATATACATTGAAAGAATTCAAGTTTAATTAGTAACACGATTAGTAATACAACACAATAAGTTATCTTATTGACTTGAACATTCCTATTGCTGCTGAATATTCTAATGTCAACTTAGGGTATTATAGTCTCAAAGTTAATTAATGTAATCACAGAATTCGGAAGACTATTACTTTCGCTAAAACTGTAACTGATATCGTGTTTTCACAACAGCGACTGACAAACTGAATCTAGTGAAAGGTCAGACGTTTATAAAGGTCCAATCGTACGAAGGCTCGGCCGGTTCCGCTGTTTTAATCCTTTCAGCGTGACGGTGTAACGGTATAATGTGTGCCATCAATGGCGATATCACATCAACGTAATGATGAGAGCATTAAGTGTGGAAACAATGCGCTGTAAACTAGATTCCTATTCTAATTATTCTAAGGGCGGTCTCGTTTCCAGGAAAGTCAATGATCTTAGGTCCATAGAGAAATTCATAACAACGTGTCATAATCTAAGATAACTAAGTACACAATCTAAAATATTCTAAGTAAAGGATATTTAAAATTTTTATTAACTTAGCCACAACCGCTAGATGAATTCTGTAATGATAATTCCGTCAAGAAGTATACTGACTTTAAAATGAAGTGCATTAAATTGCTGCAAATGTTCTGAGCCTTTCTTTAGCCTTTAATTAGTTCCCCAGTGTTATAATATGCTTGTCAATTGCACTTCACACTCTCGAAATAGTATACGTTTGATTAGTGTCTCAGTAAATTACTCTTTTCTTCTATCCTTCGATACATTAATGGACAAAATGTTTGCAACAAATCTGTGTGAGTTGGCAATTTCAAAAATGTTCTTAGATGTACGAAAAAGTAATAGCCGTTCTCCTACCGCAAATACTTTCTAATATTAAATTGCTACAGCATTTTATTCAATATCGTTTCTCTTTTTTGCAACATTTTGCCTTTTCTTCTGGCAATAGTTGAATCCCATGTCGAAAGAATAGAATGGAATCACAGTAATATCGTGAGTCTTTTTTGCTTTTGCTCTATTATTGCTCTAAATTATTACTTTATTTAAGTAATTTTTATTCCTTTATTATTATTATTAAATCTATTTCATTAAATGCATATATACGTTATGTAAGTTATTACTTTTGTACAGAGTTAATAAATTACATTATTGAACACGTTATCAACGAGGTTTAGGAAAGTGCCATCATTAGTGTAGTAAACGTCACAGAAATGTGTCAATTTGTGAATGTGTGTGTTTTTGATGAAAGCACTGATCACAGGTCTGTCACTGATTTATTGAAATGTAAATCATTTAAATGTTCAGTATTTTACGCATCCGATTTGTTTTCCGTACCGTGACGGTGCAACGGTACAATGTCTGCCAACAAATGGCATCAACATTCCAACTTTACGCAATCGTATATTAGGTATTGTAATAATTAGTTTGACCAATAAAACAGTCCAGTTAGTTATTGGCTACAAAATATGGGAGGTAGACTCGATTCCCTGGTCCACTTACCACACCACTTTCGAAAACTGGAAGAAATGATACTATGGAATTATTCTTAAGATTAATAATACATGATTTATATATCTGGATCCTAGAGTTAGAATGTGTTAAGTCCACTTTAAAAAAAAATGACATTTTACACGGTTCCCGTATCAAATTATTTATTCTTTCATATACTAAAAATTATTGCGTTCTAGGTCTTATAGTTTTAAATATAATAGTTTAAAAATAATATTAACGAGTCGAACTCGTCATTCGAGTTGAGACAATATTTACCATGTATATTTTTGTTCATTGCAGAGTAGTTCGTATCAGTTGCAACGGAAGAAACAATTACAGTATTTAGATGAACCTTGTTTGTGATACTACTTGTTTACTCGCTTTGAAAAATACTACACTCTTCATAATTATTCGTAATTTGCTTTTTGTTATACCCTGAATTTATTTATTTTAGTTTTGTCTTTCTTTATATATGTATATTATTTTTGTCTTACAATTCTACAATAATTACCCGAAGGCATCTCGATACTATGTACGTCACTGATTGTTTAGAAATAAATGAATTTTTACATAAAACCTGCTTTAACATACTACTCCAAGCATCAAAAAATTAAATCAATTCCACATGCAACATTTTTTTCACATAAATCGTTACTCAAAGGGTTAAAGAGGTTTCGTACTGCCGATTGTCAAGAAATGTTTCAAATATTGTCACTAAAATTTCTAAAGTAGGCGTCCACTATAGTCGACAAATGTAGTTAGCAATTTAAAACAGTTATTCTCGAGACTATTATGTTATCCCATAAATATACCGATGTAACCTCAAAAAACGACACTGTTACAAAAATTCTCGAATGACACGTACAATTATGAACGTTCCATCATCGTGGATCGATGGTTTTCGCAGCCGTTCCCGCAAACCAAGCGGCCAACCGAGTTCGATTTCCATGTCCAGTTCTGTTTTTTTTTCTCTGCGGCTTGATCTTTTTCTCTCCGTGTTGTCGCGACGTAAAATCAGATCGCGCTTCCTCGAAATCGATACCAGCGGTGTTTGTCGAAGCAGAACGGGGTTGGCGACAGCAATTCTGGTAAACGCAAAGTAACGTATTTCGACGGTATGTAGGTGTACACGGTGAATAATGGAATCATCGGTCTGGTTCGCGTGATCGTTTCACCGTGTCCGACGTACACCGTGACAATCGTCGTCGAACGACACGAAGTTTCTTTCTCTGATCGACCTATTTTTTTTTTCCCACCTGTCCTCGCGAACGTTTCGGTTTTCCCGCGCTTCTAGCGCATTGGCGGCTATGGCTGGCGCGAAACTGTACGCTGAAAAATCGCATCGGCGTGAATTGACATAACAGAGTGCGGTAACTGTGCACATTTTGCGGTTCGTACGTCTGTAATTCGTTCTCAAAATCCGCGTGTCACGGCATGAGAAAGCAAATGTGCTGCAGGCTTTTTAGAGCTAACCGTGATTGTACATTCACCGTTTGATGGAGGGTCTTTGATTCGAAGTAGTTTCCGTTCGAGGATCTTTGGGTATAGTCATATTGCAGATGTTTAGGCGGATTTTGATTTTAAATTAAGAGGTTCCTGACAGAAATGAACCTTGACAATTCTTGTTTTGTTCCAGGAGAGTAGAAAAATGCTTTGGTACAGGAAATCCTCGTTGAGTGTTCGAAGGCTTCTTCGTACTGACAAGGAGAGGCCCCCAGGTGTTACGCTGACTTTTTAATGAGGTTTAGCACAGTGATAGAGTTTGGAATTCTGAAGGCAATTATATTTGTTTCAGCCGCATATGGTAAGTGGTTTATAAAATATTTAATTTTCAGTGCCGAGAAGCCGTCGAACACTCATCGAGGATTTATTGTATCTTTAATATTTGTTCAATCGATTTCAATTCTTTTTTCAGAATAAATCAATTGATTATGTACATGTATCAGGTGATTAAGTAGCCTGGATAAGATAGCCAAGATAATATTTACAGCGATTTGCGTATTGTATTCGATCCCGTTGTTTTAAATCGAAACTTCCAAACATCATTACTATCAGTAAGTATTGTGGAATTTTTTTTTTATTAATCCTCTTCATTGTCATTTTATGAAAATCAGCTAAGGCTTTCTAAGTATTTCGTCTCGCAGGTACATTACTACAGTTAAGTAAATATTCTTTCTGTAATAATTATTAACTTCTTTATATTAAATAAAAGGAATAAGGATCTTAAAATGTAATGATATAAAAAATGAGGTAAATTGATTAGTCCTAGGATTAATGTGTATCTAACATTGTATGAAAAATACAGACAGAATAAAAAAAAGTCTGCAATCGGTAAAAGATTTTAATTTACACCATTTTTTGAGGGAAATTTGTTATGCGTTAGTGCCACTTCTGACTCCGTAAAAGTGTGCTAATTCCACAATAATGCGAAGCCCTACTTTCAAACCTTTGACCACTGTTTGCTTTCATAGTCGTTACGCTCCAACATCGCCATTGTATTCTTTCGATGATCCCGTCAGAGAACGTGAATTCTTGCAAAAGTAACACTTGCAGCCTATTAATAATCGCAACAGCTGGGAAATAATTCTGTTTACATCCCATCAGACATACTCAACTTTGTTGGAAATTTATTGCTGTGTTAAAACTGGACGTACATTAATTTTCATGTAGGAGAAAATATCTCTACCAGTAGCACAAATCCTACCTTACGAACGAAATTCATTTCATAAAGAACCCACTTTGCAATCATTAATATCGTTGAAAGTGAAAAAACGACTACCTATCACGGTTAATGTTTTGCATCGTTTTACCTAGGAAGTTTTCAACTTTTCTTCGCGGGGTAATCTTCCTCTCAAAAGTCATACTTGTCGAATTGATATAACTTGCTTCCGTTTTATACCCAGGTAATACGAAAATGAGAGTGTCTATGCTATAAAAGACAAAATATGGACGCTACGTGTTATTTGTTATTTTATTTAGAGATTTTCCACGTTGTTTATAATATCGAAGAAAAGTCTCTTTAGGTAATATTGGTTCGTGTATTGTGCAGTGTCTTAATTAACTAAAAGATTCGAAATAATGGAATACTAAAAATCCTAAAGACTACAATGTTAGCCCATAAACAGTCTACGATTAATATTTCATTTTTTCCGTATATTGTCTTTGGCAGCAACAAATTTTTTTTAAGAGAAAGTCCAATCTGGTATACTTGAGACAATTATATCAGGTGAATTATTACATCTCGTTAAACAAATGAAGGCGAAAGAGAACTGTACCAATTTAATTATGATTTTAAACAGTCTGCTGGAATAGAAAAATCATTAGCAAATATCCTTGGTCTTCATACATATACATTTATTTTATTTTCCTCGAAACTGCACATTTACATTTCACTAAATAGCTGTAATTATTAATGAGTACACTGTGGATTTTTTACATGTATAAAAGAATCTTACAAATATCTCAGTTTATTTTTAACTCGATAAAATTTTTAAGGGGAGAAATAATTTTCTGTTGATAACTGTGTCTGTAAATTCTTTGAACCAATATGTTACATAATGATGCTAAAAGTAAGCTTTGAAAATCAGCTAGATACGCGTGCATTGAATAGGACTTGGCTGGAGCGTCTGTTCATTGCATTCCATTTCTACTTACATCTACCACACCGAATACACGCGCTTCAGAATAATTTTCAGGGTCGATTTTCTCGAAATCTCAAATTAAAAATTTGATTCTATGTTTTTAATTCTTTTTTCACATACAATCACTTCGTAACAAGCTATACCACAAGTTACGTAACACTCTGTATAATCGGAAAAGTGGAGAAAGAAGATGGAAATGATTAAAAATTCTGACTCGAAAAACAAAGAATTCCATCACTTTCCTCAATGGACTTTCATGTGCAGACGAAGTTGAACATATTAAAAAAGCTAGCCGGTGACGAGGACCGATCACCTGTTGCAGTTATCGGATCCGTGGCTCAGGGTACACCGGTTTTCAGGTGTTACAGAAGAAGAAATACGACATCGACACGCGATACACTTCATCGAATTACGTTATTGAGATTGTACGTTCTAATTCTTCCAGGCACAAGCAAGTAGCATGGAACACGTCTGAATCGCTGATGAGATAAACGAGCATCCACACCTGAGATTTTCACCTGTCGCAGAAACCTGTTTGATTAATAAGTCGAAACGGACGAGAAGGCAAATGATCGTGTACATTCCTAAAATAGATTTCAGAAATATTGCTGTATAGTGCTGCAAAGACATATGAAACAATGAACGAACACAGTTTCATTCACCTGTTCCCTGGTTAATAGAGGTAAAATATAGAAGTGACAAAATAAATGGCTTAAGGAAAGTCATACACTGTTGCGGAATAAAGGTCAAGTCATATGCATGCATACTATAAGTTTACATTATACATAGATGTTAGTAATATAATTGAAACATCGCGTTAGTATTTCTTGTGTTCTATTTTATTTGTTAAATGAAGATTCAATAACACGAAAAGAGTTCATTCGGGTAATTAAATTAATGGCAGAATCGGACTCTATGATAGATTGTAACATGGACATTGGAGCAAATGTATGTTAAAAGACAGAAGAAATGCAGTAGAACCTACCGATTCTGAAAACCCATTATCCGAATACCCTGATAGTCAAATATTGTTTTGAAATTCTGAAATTGAATTATTTTTACATAGGAAATTGAATTATTTTTTGAAATTCTCGTATTGTAAATATGTAGGGCTTATAAACAATGTATATTTTCTTCTGTTCGACCGAACTTTAGTAGTAAAAATGTTATGGGATCTCTACATATTTAAATAAACTATCAATTGTCTTGACTTAAATGAGTTTAGTATCAGAAAAGTGATTAATCTAGTATTCGAGAATTACTTTATCCGAACACTTATGTCTCCCTATTAGTTCGGATATGTGAGACTCTACTGTAATAATAATACAGTTGTTTTCTGGAGTATCAAAAATTCGACACACGTACCTAATGAGCTTTATTTCTGTACACTTCCCATAGGACTACGAATTTTATTCATTTCAGTATACACTATCGTCCAAAATGTAAATATAACGAAGAACAGATGGAACTTCATCAAATTTAACAAACTGAATTTCAAGATGAAATCGCCTACAGAGTTTTCATCGATTCTCAGGTGTGGCGATAATCAGACCGCCTAGAATTCTCGGCAATGGGGATTCAACGAGCCATTGCTCGTCAAGAGAAGCTCCCGATGGAGGTGAATGCGAGACAGACGAGCGCCAATTTCTTTTAACGATCGAAATTTTCAAACGAACCACGAAGCATCGCCCTATTACACGCGCACAGCATGCCAGGAACATTCAATTACTGCGCCGGTTGATGGAACATGATCATGGATCTCTAATCTGATCGAAATGTCCACCTATAATTTTACCTTTTCGCAAGTTGATAGTATACCTGATCTCGTTGTTACTTATATGTACATCACTAGACTCAGATATAAAATATTTTCTTAAATATAAACGTTTAAGAGAGTAAATTAGAATTTTTACAATTTCTCACTTTGTCAAACGGAGACCTATAATGCTTCTATTAAACAAATAAAAAAATCGTCTTTAAGGTATACAAACTCATAACCCAGGTTCCCTTTTAATGTCTTACTGAAAAATTCGGTTTCAGTACTGGGAAAAATATCGTGTCATGTATTTAAAATGGGTTATTGGCTTCTTTGAAAAGTTCGTAGTATTGTCAAGGGTGAGTTACTTGTTTTTTACAATTTCTTGTAATTTTTCAATTGATTTCATTGCAACAGTAATATATAACTTCGATTGCTTCTAGGTAGCTTTCCATTTCGACGTTTTTTTTATACAGAATATTCTAGCAATCTAAAGAAATAATCATTTTATGGGGCCAAGTCTTATTAATTAGGTAGATGCTGTAAAATTTGCCAGTCGAACTAGTGTACATAATTTCATTACAAGTTTAATGAAATGGACTTCGTGCTTGTTCATGCGTTTCATCGGTATATCTCAGAGAAAACAAGAAAAAACAACGTGTAACTTCTACATGTCATGTATTAAACATACTTTCTTATATAACATAAAATGTCCGTTGATTTTTCTTTCGACCAAGAAAAAGGTAACCAAGATACTAAATGCTACAAACTTTCGGAACGACCCAATAGATTACACAGTCTCTTTATTGTTTGTATTATTTATATAGAATCTAATGTCCTGCAGGTAGCAATAGAAATTTGTATAATTATTAACTTGCAAATCCAGGAAAAAATCGGACACTTTAGACCCTGTCCATAGTGATATGTGTCGGCTCGGGCCCAATTGCGCAACATAGTTCCTACATAATGAGCCGTGAGGGTAATTACCGCGTTTCTAATAACTGAAAACCAGATGAATGCAATCAGGTTTCTTTGTATGGTAATGAAACGCCCACGCTCAACGAGAAGCGTAGGATGAACAATGTCAGGGAATACTCACGGACGTTCAGACGGTGAATCAAGGAACTCGACTTTATTGTCGTGCTTCCTGATCTGATTTATTTTTGCGGTTCAATTTTTTATTCGTCGCTTACACAATTACAGTGCATGATTAGTTTTACGATTTAATTAAAGTCAATCTGATTTTTGGTAAGCGATCACTGGCTTTTCCCCTTAACTCTTTCGTGTCGGTTGAACGGTAGTGCATATCTGCGTATAAGAACTTGAAGGTAAATATGTGATACGAGTAGACTTTGAATGATTGAAAAATATATTCTATCGATTTAAGGGTTTTATTTTTATCGTCTGAACTCGTGGAAGGCGTGCAATCTCTGTCGAATTACTGTAATTTTTCTTCAAATCGAATTCCATCCTTGTTACTTGAAATGCTCAGAACGACATCGTGAGAAGTAACGATTAATAGCTAAAGACCTGGTAGCGTGCTGCCTATAGTTAAGAATAATGTGGCACGTAAGCGAATACTTACTAAGAAAATTGCAACGTCAGTATAGCTCCAAATTATTAGACTACCATTCCTTAATGAACAGCAGAAATTGTGTTCTATGTATTTAGATATATAATATATGAAATAATTACATCGTGAATATGTAAATGCAGATTATTAATATAAAAATACGTACTTTTTATTAATTTCCCATTTAGATTTTAAGAAACTTCTATAAATTAGTTATAAAAGTGAAAATATATATATATTTTAGCATTGCTTTTATCCTGTGTAAACTTTCGAAATAAATTCAGTCAGTTTAGTAATAATTTTCTTCCTACCCTGGAAAACATGGATTATCGCTACAAGAATATTTCAGAACACAGTTCACCAGTTGTGAGAGGTTTCCTACAGGTTTCATAAAATTTTACACTTCAATACATACGAGCAGTAAAAGTCACCTGCTTTTACTTTATGAAAACGGGTCTGTTATATATCGTATTAAAGAATTTCATGCAAAACTTCCACTCATTATACAAGTAAAAATTTATACCCTATCAATGAACTAAAGTATATACACCGTTCGAAATAAATGAAGTAGAGAAACTATTAAACTAATTACATATTTAAGAAAAGTATTAAAATGGTATACTTTTCCTGACTAAGTGATTTGTTAATATTCCACATTATTTCTTGTAATTTTGTAATTTCCTGTGTAACTTTCGTTTGGACTTATTTAATAGCATAGAAATATGCTTTAAAAATATTTAGACATTTATGAAAATAAGAAATGATTAATGTAGTTAAAATGACAACGTTTTTTTTTTAATATCTGTGCAAAAGAAAAATCCTTGTACGTGATTCATGTTCGTATCAGTTAAGACTTCGCCGCTACAGAGGATGAAATAAACGGAAACTGTGCCAGAGCAGTACAGTGGACAATAAACAAGAAAAAGGGAGCGATGACCAGTATCGGTGAAAGTATCGCTGTTCGGACATTCGTCACGATCAGGTGAACCGACTGACAAACAAATCGAACCACGGAATTATTCGCTTTCTTTTAATTCATTGGTTCGATTCTCTACCTGTACGTAGTATTTAGTATGATTATTATAACAAGTTGAGAACATGAAAAACTCCACAACTATACTTTCCATGATTCGAGTAAAAGGTGCTATTAACTTTCATTTTCGTGCACATTAAATGTTGAAACTACGTCATATTATTTTAGAATACGTTTTTTACCTGAAACATACATAGTTGAATTTATTAATTAATTAATAGATAAAACTCAGTCAGATTATTAATTAATTCCACAGTTAAATTATAAAATAATAATACTATAATGTACTACCACCACATATACTATTTAAATATTGGTTCATTTAAATTGTCAGTTTTCATGAAGAACCGTAGCTAGTCCCAAAAAGAAGACACCATTAGATCGGTCCATTTCTTCACAAGACCAATATTCATTCTTGTGGGTTTTCAACTTTTACACTCATACTACGTTTTTCGAATGTGTGCGTATTAATAAAGTATTTAACACTCTATTTCGTATAGGAAAATTTTTTACTTCATTTTACGGGATAAGTAGAATTGAATTGATTTGCAAGGAAATGTACTTTCTTCCTTGTCAGTTAGTTCTCCAAATGAGACTGTAATTAATGACAATTAGAGAAAAGAAATCTCGTTGGAAACGGTGCACCTCTGCGAAAGTGACTTTTCTGTTACGAAACAACGGAATGATTTGGTCTTAATTTCTTTCATTTAACGAACCCGTCAAGTCGATGCCAAAACATTCGATTAAATCTATAATTTCAGCCTATTTCATCTATTATTTACCTCAAACAAAAGTTTGAATTCTCTATCACAATTTTGCATTGCGTAACAATTATCTTTAATGTTAAATGAAAATTATTTGGGAACCTTTTTGAATTCTGTATTACACTATGTTTATGTTTACAATTTTCTTTTTTTTTCATTGTTAATATTTTTTCATCACTTGTAGAAAGTACACATTTCTTATCCTAAATTACACCTGATAATAAATAGCGACTGTGCAAGCACATGTAGCTTGAAAATATAAAGTAACATTGTTATTAGTTGTAAAATCTTATTGTATTGGTACTTCGCGATTAAATACGAGTAAATCCAAAAAATTGTCACGACTAGATCGTATTGTATAGAAACTGCTAGTATTAAATTAATTAAAAATTTCCTAATAACAAAAAATGTGACTGAAATAAAATTCCCAATAATAAATAATGTGAGTAAAATAAAATTCGTAACAATAAAAGTTATGAAAATTAAGGTTTGTCTTTATCAAATTGATTCAAACAATACACAAAGGTTAAGAAGTAACAAGCAATAAAAATGATACATAAAAATCAAATTATCTGGCGTGGTTCGTTTAAATAGTTCTTGAACCTGTTGCTTCTGTCGCTGAATCAGTCTGCACAATTTCTAACTGCCTCGTTGTACACGCGGTCATTGTTGACGTAATTCCCGTCACATTGTGAAATCATAATTTCGCAAATCACGCGAAAATCTACTCAATTTAGATGTCGGTATCAATCCGGGAGGAAGTGGAAATACACTTCCTGGACGCAACGAGGTGAACGGAAAGAAAATTAACGTAATAGGATGTAACATTGCACCGCATTGTATTAAATCCATCGTATTCTTCCTATGTTTAAATAACTACGAAATATCTGACGCAAAATATTTGGACAGATTCCAAAATCATCGTGTAATTTCAACAACCAGCAGATAAAAATAAACATGCGAGAAGTCTTGTAAAAAAATCCTTATAAAACCTTATCATTCAGATTTCTAATAGGATTCATTCGTTTTGAATAATTACGAAATTCCGTTTAATTAGTTATGTAACGATACAGATAAAAGTATCTGCAGAAGCTTCGTTCGAGTTGTATTTCGTAGGAAAGTAAGACAGTCGAAGAGAAAGAGGAAGTTTTAATGGCTGTCGAAAACAGGCGATACGATGGTCAAGTCGCACAGCCTCGTACTTTCTTTTACGTAATAATTTCCTTCCGACTAATAAGTATATGGACATCGAGCCTTCTATCTGTAAGAAGTTTTGCGTAATCAACGACTAACAATCCCGGTTCCTTGCAGCGACACGAGTTTCCAGTGGTCATCGTACGGTCTAAAGTGACTCCTCGCCACTTTGATAATATCGCTTACGTCACTGAGAACCGCTCGCTGAACGTGAAATTCTCACGGGTCGAATGATAGGGTTTCAAATACGCAATTATTCTGGAGGAAAGGTCAGTAATACGGGAAACGATCGTATCGTTGTGGAAAACAAGCTCGTAAACGCGTCTCACACTTGAAATAATTAATGATGTAAAGGTTCAAGAATGTGGTTACTTTCGTTTTTTTATTTAATATTTAGAGGCTACAATATGAAATTCAATGTTATTTAACGTTTCATGAATTGTAGTGTGCATTTAGTACCGTAAAAGAAACCGCTACATTAAAAAGTTAAAGTTTGTATATGTTGCAAGCTATAATAAACATAAAAGAAATCGTCATATTTAAAAGCTGAAATTTGTATACATTACAAACTTTCCTTCCTTTACTATTGTAGACTGTAAACAGTATGTCTTCTGTGTTTGTATGAAGTACGATTAATTTTATACGTTCAATGTATAGTATGCGAAATTAATATTGTTTAATGCTATAGCATCCGTCATACGAAGTAGTTGATTTTTCTGGTAAAAATTCTATATCACGTTCCATGTAAATATTACAGTGGATGATCAAATTATTACTAAAGTCACCTGCATACATAAACGATTTTACCATTTCAAATGTATTTATTATAATTACATAAACTAAGCTTAATTATGTTGTGTGTTTTTAGTGGACAATTGTTAGTTAAATATTATTCAGTATAAAATCCTTGATATTATGATTTCTTCTTTACAAGGTAACATTTTATACTGTAGATGTACCGATAAGTAATCGATATTTTCTTACGAAATCAGATGAACGGATGAGATATGTCTGATTCAATATATATGAAGACACAATTAAAAATAGTAGTGGATTACTTACTGATATACCTAAGAATTACCAGAAAATGGCATTCCACTGCGAATAGCTGCTGATAAAATGAAATAAAATCGTAGTACGAAATTATATGAAACGGCTATTGCTCTTATACACACCCAATAATATTGTATTGTTTTTCATCCTTGCTTAAATGCGAAAATAAAGACTTTCTCGTACATGTATTAATACACTCTTGAAAAGCTAAAGTACTGTGATACAAAATAATATTCAAATATGTCACAAATTAATGTTGCAATAAGAAAGAAACAGAATTTCCAAACAGATCTAACAGATGCTTTCCGTCGGCGTAGTAATTTTTTTCTTGTAATGAGTGAAGCTTTAACTTTCCAAATTGGTGTACAATAATGTCGTCCATTTAAATGCATCTTATTTGCCTTTCTCTTCCCTTTCACACGATGTAAACTGTGATTACACACCGGGTGCAGTGGCATCGTAAAAATTATACGCCACATGTTGAGTCAACGTTACGTTTTAATACGACGACATCGTTCGGCTGATTGAAATATACTGCAAGTTAGCGTCGCGTAATAAGCATTTGATTAAGACTGTCGATCATACGCGAGTACGTGGTTAACGGTAGATCTGCATACGCCGATATATCGTTATTAATCTCAGGTGGGCAATGACGAGCATTCGGATCGCATGAACGTGGAATGAATTGCACACGAAATTATGATTAGCGTTGTTAAAAGTCTATCAATGTCAAGTCTCTATCATGTTGTTGATCGTTAACTTACTTTTCCAGGCGACTGTAAGTGAATTGCTTGCAGAAAGGGGACATGTAAAAATCTTATAATTCTCAGGACATGAACATTTTTCTGGGGACATCTTTTGGACATGTCCAGTTTCTGTAGTAATCCGAAATTATTTACGACCATACCTCGCTAAATAACGTACAGATATGACCCATTTCTGCAGTAAACAGCTTGCAAAAGAGGTATTCTGTTAAAAAACGAGTTCCTTAGAAAAATAGAGATATCCTCTTTCTGCAATTAGCGATTCATTTTGGAAGCATACGATTCTTCTGGTAAATACCAATTGAAAAATATAATAAAATTTCTTATATACCTATGTTTTAAGTTTTCAGATACAAGTGACGCTTGTATAAAGCCTGTGTTTCGCTACCCATTACAGTCGAAGTCTTGCCGATTGCTTGCCTCCATCGAAACATTCTGGAACGCAATCGCTACAGGAACAATGTGAATGTCACTGTGTGAAACCCACACAAGAATATTTCGACGGTGACTAATAACCGATTATCAGATAGGAAGAATTCAGCTTAACATAGTACCTACATGTCAGAATGATTAAGAATTCCGAATTACTGGTGATTAATAGGTGTTATCAGTGTTACTATTCGTAGTGGAATGACACTTTCCGGTAATTCTTAGTATACTAGTAAGTAATCTACTATTATTTTAAATTACGTCACCATATGTATTGAATTAAAGATATTCGTTCATCTGACTTCGCCAAACAGTATCGTCTAATTATTGGTACATTTACAGTGGATGATCCGAATTATTAGTGCCACAATACGAAAAATATGTTACTTTGTGTTTATATAAAAATGAAATTACAATATCAAGATATGTACACTGGATAATATTTAACTAACAATTCAGTGTCAGACTTTTTAACTGTTCAAACTCCATTTTTCAAAAAAATTTAGTTAATCAATCTACGTGCGTCTCATTGGTCCAAATACAAATTCACCATAATGTAACGAAAATTCAATCAAGCAGACAACAAATACTTTTTGAATCCCAACTCCGAAACTTTGGAAGCTTTTTTTCTTAATGGTTCTATCTCCAAATACTAATAACAATTAAAAATTTATGTTCATAATAAGATAAAATTTTGTTAAATATTGTAATAAATAGCTATTCAGTAGATTATATTATAGTGTGTTTGATTACTTCACTGCTTTCCTGCTTCTATAACATTAAACTTCGTAAACTTTATACTCAGTTTTCTCAGTTTACGAAGTAGTGGATATAGAACAAGTAAGAACTAGAGCGACGAATTGTTCAGTAAAAATACAGAAAAGAATTAAACTCAGCGTATGTAATCATAAAAAATACAGTTAAAATTGTAAAATCATCAGTGTATGCAGGTGGCTGTAACAATTTGATAATCTACTCTAATCTCTACATGGAACGAAATACTTCTATTAACATCTACAGTAGAACCTTGTTTGTAATAATTCGTATTATTACTTCAATTTAACACGGTTTCACATTAGACAAGGTTTCCTTAGAACCTAACTACCGTATTGTACAAAGGTTGCCACTAATTAACTGAAAAACTAAGTGGATCTATGCGCACGATTGTTTCAATTAAGTTCTCAGGTCTAAACGATTACTACTCTCATTATAAATATGCAAAAGAACGCAATAGTTATTCAGAGATTCTAAAACTTTATCGAAACGTAATTTCACGATCAAGTCAAACTCGATGAAAATGCACAAGCGTACCTAAATTTGTAACATGTACATTCAAGTATTTCAAGTATTTTCATTGTAGATTCAAGTATAAATATGTAAATGAAAACAATTTACTCTCACATCATTCACATATTTTTGGAATACAGTACGAATTTTGTTTGTATCATGCGGTATGAAGCACCATTTATCATCAAAATCATATTTGATCGAATATAAATGCTCCGATTTAATCCAATTCAATTTGTATGTTTATGAACACCGTTATAAGTAATTATCGGGTATCAATAATGGAACATTGACAGATTCATTAAACGAACGAGTTTCGTTTCTAGGAGTGGTGCTTCAAAAGGCACGCTCTCGTGATCCACACGAGTTCTCGGATTAACGCGTTAAACGATTTATAACTGGTTCCCATTGGTTTTCGCCATTTCTGTACCACACACGTGGGTATTGGGAGCGCCCTATATAGTAAGTTGCCCAGCCTTTCCACCTTTCTCTTAATCTTTTCGATGTTTGCTCGGAGCCACCGTCTGCGAAATTCGTTCTTGACCTTTTGCCCATGGAGGAGTTCAAGGTACACCACTTCATGGTTGTATACCTGCGTGCTTTACTCGGTGTTTATTTTGAAATGTCAATCCATGATAACATAGTGTATCTTGACAGCTCTTGATCGTTTGATTTTGATAAACGCTCACTGAAGATGGGATCGAAGACTTCCAGTGGATAAACTGTTTACGCTTTATGTACAAGAGATTTTATGTATTTGAGGAAATTCTATAATAGATGTGACTATATACGTAATTATAGATTTAACTGTATTTAATACAGTGGAATAAATATTGAATTACTCATCTATTTCTTTTTAAGGTCCTGAAGTACTTCTAACTCTGACGGAAGAATGGATAAAACTTAGTTTATAGACACTTCATATTTCATGTGGTACATTATGTAGTTTTAAAAACCTTAGGATCAAACAATTTTCTATTCATCAGGTGAAATGATAAATTTTAATATGCCAAATATACTAAGAGTAATCTTTCTTTTTTTTTTGATCAGACGTTAATATGTTTTGAATTCGATGTCTTCCCGCCTCTGCGCTTCATCAAAACGCCGTCAATATTATAGACCAGTAACGAATATTAACTGAAAATTAGGAAAAACTTTTTCATTTCCTTGTAAATGAATATTCGAAGTTGATAAGAAAATAATGAATTCTTTACCGATTATTTGAATGCACGAACTATGAAAATAAATCTTTCACACTACTTTAGATCCACTGTGTCAATAATGGCCATCTATACTTTTTCGTGCAATGATTTGCTGCTCATTAAAAATGAAAAATATTTCCGTGAATTTTACCATGAAACAACATGAGTATCAGACATTCTATTACTTCACGCTTCATGGTACGAGCAATTGTACGAATCCTTACGGTTCGCGCCTCGGTTTTAATTAAAGCGTCAATGAGTTACGTTAAAATGTTGTTCATAACGTAATCGTCGTGTCACCAATATACAAATGAGTTAGAAACTTATTTGTATCTATTAAGAAACTTATTATAAGTATCTTAATTGTTGCGTTGCAGGCTCCAATACAAACATCAAAAGTGCACAATGGATCAAGCTTTGTGCATAATGCAGCAGTTGAACGCTGTGTATATGTATACACCATCACAGGACTCACGTTATTTTAAACAGATCACGTGCGATCTGTTGTAAGACTATTCCGGTAATTGCTTCAACGTCACGATTATTCGCTTTTACATATCCGTTACTTTTATGGGAAACGAACGTTCTCGAGAAAGTAGTTTACATTCTAGCAGAATTACTTCAAGTTTAGATCCTATTATTAATAGTATATACCCCGATTTTACTCTATACTATTATTCAGTTTTATATTATATTTCATGTATTCCATAATTTATAAGCTCCTTTAAAGCAGTTTCAAGCCTCAAAAGCAGGTTATTTAACATTCAGACTGTTCTAATATTTATGTCTAAATTGAATTGAGGTAATGTATTTATTTACAATTCCACGATAATATATATTAAATCTTTATACGGCTTGTGTACATGAATTTCTACAATATATTAAACGCTAGAACTACTGTAGTAAACTGGTCAAAATAACAGGTTTCGAATTTTTGATTCTACAATTATTGAAATCATAAAGGTTTTTTAGCCGGTACTTATGTTGACATTTACTGTATTACACATGAGAATGTGTAATAGAGATATTATACTATATTATGTTATATTGTACTATATATTATGTACTTTAACTTGTTAAATATAGATTCAACATTGGCAGCTCCAGTCCGAACAAATATTTATACAACATTTATACGCGAATTTCTACGTTACATTTCACAACAATGAACAAGGATGAATGTACCAAAGACAGGAGTGTTTATCATCACAAGAACTCCATTGTTATCCAAGTAATTGAGTATAGCTTCTCAAGAATACCTCTATAGGTGATGTATATACTACAGAGGACCTTCATATACAGTATAGTTCGAAAATATATAATCATGCCTAGGGTTGAAAAATAAATTACATGTCAACAATATACATAATGGTCCAATCGGAATAGTTTCGATTACTATACCAAATGATTCTTCTGTTTTATACATACAGTAAACAAAACGTACATTTAAAATGATAGTATTTTCATCATATCGCTTACCTGGTTCATCGGCAGTTAAATAATTAAGCGAAGGACGATGCTCCCCGCGGCTCACGAAGAAGAAGACTCACGTGAACACGGTCGGAGGAGGGCATCGGTGCGACGGAACTCGAAACCAGTCGCGTATCGATTGCAGAAAGAGCGAAGAAGACGAAAAAACACGAGCAGTTTAAAGTCCTCCGCCAGGTAAGTTCACAGCACTTCACGACTGCGTGACCGTCTAACCGGTACTGTAGCAGCCGAGACGATACAAAAAGGATCGGCCACCGAAGAGAGCAGGACACGCGAGTGCTGCGCCTCTTGTCTTCGGCCGCTGCTCGTGAAACACCGGCAACCAACACGCTTACCCCCTCCAACGTTCTTCCTTTCCTCTTTGCGTTCCGAATGCTCCGTTACTCCTTCCGCTTACGTCGGACTTTATCGTCGGACTCATACGATATTTACTCATATTGATATCGGCTTCACTCGAATTAAACGTTCAATTACTCTAACGCGTGGCATACAACGGGTCCGAAATATCGCGATAAGATGGGAGATAAAGAGGATCATTATGCATCCTAAGAGCACGAATAGCTTCAAAGCATTATGATAATAGAAAATTTAACTCTTTCATTCGTAGATTATTCAACAGTTTTAAAAAAAATATTTCTTTGGATTATTGTCTATATTATTATATAACATATACATTATTTTGTCTACATATTGTCTATATTACTGTATAACATATACATTATTTTCAAGAACATCTTAATATTTTGAAATGGTTTAATGTATGTTGCAATTTGGACCTTTTAAAAGTAAAACTTTCTTACTTTTATCGCGATTATGTGGAGTCATTCCACACGAACTTGGACAAAAAAATTAACTCTAAATTTAACTCTTTCATTCGTAGATCATTCAACAGTTACAAAAAAAATATTTTTTTGGATTATTGTCTATATTAATATATAACATATACATTATTTTGTCTACATATTGTCTATATTACTGTATAACATATACATTATTTTCAAAAACATCTTAATATTTTGAAATGGTTAATGTATGTTGCAATTTGGATCTTTTAAAAGTAAAACTGTCTTACTTTTATTTCGATTATGTAGTCATTCCACGCGAGCTTGGACACTTTTTAGAGTAACATTTCGGATTTTGTTGACACTTGGACATGTATAGTCTTTAGTGATATAGACGTATCTGGAAGGATTTTTGAAAATTTTTTAACTGTTGATTTTACAGTTGCTTGAAATATAATGTCAACGTTTTTTCAATAAATCATAACTGTTGGACTAACAAACTGATCAGAAAGAGCTTAGCGAGATTTCGAATGGTACTTCGAAGTATTCATAATAATTCGATCACCCATTGTATCTGATTGGACTGATAATAAAATACAAGATTCTTTGGATCTGATGAAACTTGTCTTTTATTTTTTTTCTTACCGTCGAACCACCTTGAAAAATTTGAAAGAAATTAAGGCTTTTTAAATTTTTATTGTACGCAGACGATGCTCAACAGTTGAAATTCAGCAAACGAAAGAAACAAGGGATAATAATGTCTTGCTCTACAGACAACCTATTAAACGTACATTAAAATTTCTTTCCTGTGATCTGTACAAGACTAGAAGGAACTGTTACATATATACAAATATGAAGAAATACTTGATACTAATACATTATTCCTTAATTCATAATACGTAATGACTGCAGTGGGAACCAAAGGTTTAAACTGAAATTCTAGTTTCAGGATTAGAGTTGCATGATAATTCTACGTATTCATATTCACCGTTGAAACAGATGAAACACTGTTGTTATCTCGTTCGGGTCGGTTGCTCCGTTACTTATTCCGCGAACGTAATTAATTATCTAGAGACCTGTCAAGAGAATCGCATTGGAAGACGAAAACGTTGTATCAGTCACGCGAATAGATACATATTTCCTACGAGATATTCAAATTCTGAACGCTCAAGTGGCCGCCACGTTAACACTCCCGGCCAACGCGACTGCGACAGTCGCTCATTTTTCACCCGTTTCATCGTAACCGATAAAAATTTCCGTAATTAATTCGAAGCTCAGAGCGATGAATGAATTATATGTTTCACAGTTCTGTCTACCGTTACTCTACTCACCGCTGCACTTTTCCTCCGGTTCCCCTTGCACCTTTTCCATAACTGTATACCTGCGTTACGCGTTCCGTGCGAAACAAAACCAGAGGTTACAATCAAATACGGACGTCCCATGCACGAAAACAATTAATCAAGGGATTACAAATAACACGGATGTTTGCGATATTAACCCTCGGATACCACACCAGTGCGAATTTGTACCAGCGCACAGTGGTCTAAAAACGCGTTTTTACTGGCCAAAACTCAAAATGTTATTGAAACTTTCTATAAGTTGTTTATCAAGCGTTTTTGAGGGCACTGATAACGAATGTGACACCAAAAATTTAAGATAACGGATATGATACACGTATGGTCCGGAAACTCGCTTTTCATGGTGAAAATTAAAAAGACACATGTATCAACTTATTTCAACGCAATATAATATAGTTATTCATTGTAACTAATATAAATGCAATATAATATATCAAGCGGCCTTCGAGCCTGGATATTTTTCAGACGCCACAATACCATTTCTTAAAAGCCGTATATAGTAAAAGGTTGCAGGAGGTTGCACTTAAAATTTATATGCTCTTCTTAGCAATTGTTTAAACCTTCATATATTTTTTTAAAACCTTTCTCCAAGTCTAAATTGCTATATGTATACCTACCTACGTTATACTGCTTGTACCCTTACGAGCAAGGAAGAAGACATAGGAGTAGGGCTTCCTACCACATTGTAAATTTATTTCAAATACTGAAATAAATGTTAAATCAAATGTTAATTTGACATAAGAGGCTCTTCCCCTACGCTACTTTTTCCCTTAGTGGTAATTGAGTTTGCATGTCGGTGTACATGGATTAAAAAAAGTTTAAAATACAAGTAAATAATCGAAATGTAGTTATTGACATGCACGAAACTATAATTACAATCTTTTATTTACTGTCGTATAATTTGTAATTAGAATAATTAGTTCCACTTTGAATTTCAACATTTTACCTTCAGAACATTACCCTCGACTACACAATTATCTGAAGTGAATAATATTTTGGATTTTGAAGGTTTGAAGTATTGTTACTTTATTGCAAACAAAATTTTCAAAATATTAAAGTTCAAAAATTAACCATTGGCCAGTAAAAACGTGTTTTGCGTCTAAACTGGCTAGAATAATGGTTTCAAATGTTTATAGTTGAAAAATTGTTTCTCATTTTGCAACTATTACGATTGAATTTATGAGGAAATGTTACCCTAGAAAATATGTTTAGTTAAATTTCATTTTATTCTCTTGAAGTTCTTAACTCTCGATTGGTAAGGTAAATTTTAAGGTTGTACTTATTGTTAATAGACTTGAACTTGTATTGTTCTTTATTTATATGTATAATAAGGAATAACAATTGAGTTATATAACGTATAATGATATAAGTATTAAACGTTTAATAAATAATAAAAAATATTTTAAAACGAGAATAATATAAGAAAATAAGTATAAATAGAGTCTGAGTAACACAAGAGGATCTATAACATGGGTCAGATACGACCCGGACCGTACCGTTAGAGAGTTAATCATCAAAAATTCAAAATCCCAATTCGCACTAGTGTGGAGTTTACGTATACACAGGCATGGTGTGGTTTCTAAGGGTTAAGTCCGATAAAAATTACCAAACCAAATTAACCGTTTACTAGGGAATAAATTTACAATAAAATGAAAATAAGACCGCTTACGAATCACTTGCCAATTATTTTTCGTTACACTGGTATCGCTTTAAATATTAAATTATTGCTCAATCGTGATTAAACTTTCTCGCCCGATGATTTATCGAGGAAATGCATCTGGCGACCTGATTGCAACTTATTAAGGTACATTCCCTCGTTTCCCGCGAAGTAAAGTAGCACTCGAGAGGGTTCTCGGAGAAGAAAAAAATACATCAAGGAAACACGTACCGCGATTTGACGCGTCGCTGCATTCTGTACATTTCATTCTTCTCGAAAAGATTCCCCAACACGATATTCCGCCATTCATTTCTCAATTTTTGTGTTTTTTTTTTGTTATCGTGAAATAGCGACCACATGTCGGAGGAAGCGTGGAACGGCAAGTTCGATAAGCAAGCTAGCATGCCACCGGCTCGGTGACATATACTCGAATACGTGAAAGTTTAACGAAGCGTGTTAAGTATTTATTGCGTCACTTAACTACTAATATTCTGCCGGTGTAAGTACATCGAGGAGATAATAGACATCATTATTTAGTCCGTACATATATGTAGCTTTCAGTGTTTTCATACATTTGGTATCTGTTTTATTTTTAACGATAGAGATAAGATGTGACTTTCTAGCTGAATATTTTAGAGGGATACATGTCAAATAGTTCCGTTGAGTTGTATCTTGTGAAATGTTGCTTTATTTGAAGAAATTTCCGAATGCAGCTTTCTTCGAGTGTTATTTGCGCCGGTGATTATGAAAGTGGTGCAGACGAAAAATTTGAGATAATTGAACTTATTGTTTATTTGGCGTCACATCCATGTAGATGGTAATAATATGGAAGCTTTTCTGCAAAATATTTAACTGACTTGTGCCATTTTTATAGTCACCGGCACATTTGTCGAATTTCGGTGAATTCTGATTAATGGCCCATAAACATTTTCTGGAATAAATAATTAAAACATTATTGTCCACTGTTCTTTACAGCAGAGAAGTTTCTAATGAATTGTCGATCTCTTCGAACTTCGTGTATCACAAGTAAGGACTGAAAATAAATAATGAAAAATACCTGAACGTTTAAAACATTACAATGGAATTGTTTATTAATCTGTCAAGGCCGGGGTGCGATATCCAGTCATTACGCAAATTGGTGCATTTTGGACTTTGGCCTAAACATATACCTACACATAATTTTACGAAAGATCCAATTTGGTATTATAAAAAATACAGCAGTCTGATGCTTGTCAAGGCAACAATGAATATAACAATTCATCTTCAAATAATTCTTGGGGATTTTATTTACTACATACACATGAGTAGATGCAATTAAACCTGTCAGAACGAAGACATATGAAACTAATTTTACGTTCATTATATAGACTGTTAAAGTTGATGATCAAATTATTAAGAGTCAAAATACATAAATTATTTTTCTTGTGTTTGAGTAAAAATAAAATTACAATATCAAGGTTTTTACACTGGATAACTTTTAATTGACAATTGCCCATTAAAAATACACAAACAAATTGAACATAGCTTGTATAATTATAAAAAAATATAGTTGACATAGTAAAATCGTCACTTTATGCAGGTGGCTCTAACAATTTGATCATCCACTGTAGAAAGTTACACGTCCCAATAATCGCGAACGCGTCGAGTGATCGAAGTCATGCATAATTTCAAATTAAATTATTTTAGCAGATTCATTCTTAAAATCATGCACATGAAACTTTAGTCTTTATAATTAGAATTTTCCAACGAAAAAGTTTCTCTTACAATTTTAAACTCTATAAGCGGAAAATAATGAAAATAATTGTATAGAATATCCGAACAGCATTGTAGTAATTATTATTTGTTGAGCACCTAGAGAAATTGAAAGAACGAATTATTTTAATTAAGTATACGAGACTTCATGAAAATTACATTCTTTCGATATCTGATTTAAGAAAAAACAACTTTTTATGGGCATCGACCTAATATCACATATACATAGGTATATAGTTTACACAGTATATACCTGTATTCTTGAGAGTTTTCTTCTGGTCACTTCATGTCACCCTCCGTGACTAGCGGTTACCATAATTGTCTTAATGCCTGGGTCTCATTTTAACCGAGATATTGAAGATCACTATTTTTATACATTTAATTGTAACTTCATCTCTAATGAATGTCTTAGTCATCAATGGACAGTAGAATCGTCTATAAAAGTCTCGTTTCATGACGTGCAAGTAAGTAAATCAAACATAATAACTGACATTAATTGTACAAATCTGAAGAAGACAGCACTCGTACATCGAGTTTGTTCTTTATGTACAAACTATTCGGAGAACACTATTCATAAAATACTGCCCTCATATTGAAGTGAGTAATTTTTCTTTCTTTTCATAATATGAAAATTGTTCCAGTCACATATTTGGAATTGATTGATGGACATGGAGTACATATGGAGTACCATGACCTACAGAAAATTGTTCTATTTTCCAATAGTATCGTAATAACTTTATGAAATATTGTCTAGGAATTGAAAGATTTGAAATAATACATTTAACTATTCAGTGATGCATAATATAAATTTATATTTATCTTGAAAGTTTTGAAAATCCTACATATAATTTGTTTTTTCTTTTTCTGTTAACAACTATAGTAAATTAAATATAAGACAAAGCGTATGGAATTTTGTATAGTCTAATTTTTTGAAGCATAATTGTATATTAAAAAAAGGTATATCAATTTATGTAAAATTTCAGTATGTCATAATGGACATAGCTAAATGTTTCGTTTTTTTTGTGATTTTCCTTCGAGGATAACGCTAGTTATTTATTAGAACATAAAGAAATAGTGTAAGAAGTATAGCTACAGAAGTTAATGGGTTGATTATTTTGATTATTAAGATATCTGACCATTGAATATTATAAAACAGATCAGGAGCAATTTTTTGGTACCATGATCTTGTTGTAAAAAGACCATTTCCTATCTATTTTCCAAATAACAAATTTTTGCTTTATTTGCGACTATCTAATTAAATATAAACAGTGCGATGGGAGCAATTTCTGATTCGGAAAGAGCAAATCGGGAGAAATGTTTTGAGATACAAATCGTTAAGATACGTTAACATTCGGCGCTAACTATTTTCCGGTGGCGCCAAAAGACCCCGTGTGGTGAGATCGTGGGGTCATAGAACCCCCGGAGTAGGCGCCAGAGACCCAGTGTGGTGAGATCGTGGGGTCACGGAACCCCCGGTGGAGGCGCCGGAGACCCCGTGAGGAGAGGTCGTGGGGTCACAGAACCCCCGCAGGTGGCGCCAGAGACTCCGTGTGGTGAGATTGTGGGGTCATAGAACCCTCTGTGTAGGCGCCAGGGACCCCGTGTGTGTGAGATGTACTCTCCCGAGCAAAGTTATTGAGATATCTGACTATTGATTATTATAAAAGAGATCAGGAGCAATTTTTTGGTACCATAATATTTGTGTAAAACGGTCATTTACTACCTATTTTGTTAACAACAAATTGTTACTTCTTCTTTTACGAATATCTCATTAACTATTAACGGTGCTGGGGGAGCAATTTCAGATTCGGAAGGAGCAAATTGGGAGCATTTTTTTCATACATAAATCGTTAAGATACCTTTACAATGAGGCACCAAAAAATTGCGTACTAACGAGGAGCAAACGAAATATTATCTTCGGAGTTATAGAGGGTCAAAATTCCAGGAATACTGCCATATACATACATATTTTAAGATACACATATACATTTATTTATATGTATAACTACCTTCGCCTTGAAAGTTCGATTTAACATAGAACATGCTGTTACGAAATAAATGCAAAGTTCGCAGCCATTAGCTCGATATTATCTTCGTTTTACAATACTTTATCGAAGACAATACAGATTGCCCGGGCCTCACCACGAGGAGGTTGCTGCGAGTGGAGGCCCAAGACAGATAGATGGAATCACAAGTTCTGCATCTATCCACCTTTTACAATAAACCTTATAAATAACTTAAATCTTAATTATCTAATACGATCGATACTAACATCCCTCGGCGGATGACTTCTTTCTTGAGCCTATACCTATAAAAAAATAACGCACCTAATATTTTATTAAGTCTATGATGAACTACGTTAATCTGCATTATTTATTACTGGTCTTCATATGAAGATTTCTGAAACAAACTCTGTAAGATTAGAACAAGACATTATTATTAGTCTTCGTATGTGATATCTTCAGACGATGATTCCTGAAACAGACCCTGAAAGATTAGAACGAGACATTATTATTAGCTCTGGATACTTCAGTTTGAAGTTTCAATCCACGACGATTCCTGAAACAGAAAGTCACAGAAATTTGATAATACGACGATCCCTGAAACAGAAGTTCAAAAGATCACAACATTTCATTATGCATAAATTTGAATCATAATTGCAATAACAATTTCAATAACAGCATGTCATAAGTATAAAAATATATCGATATATTTTTATACATATTTTAGTTCTATAATAGATATTCAAAGTATATATCAAAATAAAACATGGTTATGGACATTTCATTTTGCATAAATTTCAATAAGAATATCAATAACAACATGTACGTAAGGAAATTAAATAATTTATTTTGACATTTATTTCGGTGGAGTTGAAATATGATCCCACGACAATACCTATCCTGAAACAGAAAACTCAAGGTATTATCTTCTTATGTTGACAAATTTGGGTTCATTGTTGGAATTTCTGTAGATAACCTGAAACAAACTAATTCAATGAGTAAGAAGCTGAAAAGGAAACGGGTTAGTACACACAAAATATTAAGAATACCGGTCTTTTTTATAAAAAAAAAATTAATTTACTAGAACAGTAGACTCGACTATTAAGCAAATGAATTTAAGCCAGAAATGAATTATGTCTCTGTGCAAAGCTAAAACAAGAATAGATTTTATCGCGACTCTATTAGTTCATTTGTGATATCCAATAATTAATATTTAACATAATAAAAGCATTTAAATCGAAATAATCATAATTTACTGTATCGAAATTGAAATTGTACTCGTGTAGAGATAGTAATAACGAATTAACGGCGACTCTACTTGAAAAGTTGCTATCAATATGAAGTATCATATTTGCATTTGCATATTTTTTCAGCTGCAAGCTTTTCATTACTTGTCAAGTTTAGCAACAATCGCGAAGAAACTTTGATTTTTGCAGAGAGATTCAAAAAATTTACAAAAATGTACACTATTTTCATACCAATATTGTATGCAAGTAACGTATTACGATTGAGTAATTAATCTACTAACACCTCTAACAACAAAGTCATGCCTACTTCAAAAGTCTCTAAATAAACTTTAATCTCAAATTGACTTTAATTTTCATTATTCTTGTGTCAAATCTCAGTAATTAATGAAATCGTCAATCCAAATATATAATCATCAATGTGTATGTAGCTGATATTAATGGTTCAAAAAATTACAAAAAAATGATTGTTATTATAAAAAAAATTGAACACTTCTTTTAGCAAAATAAATATGTTTCTCAGCAATATTTCCAACGCAAACACTTGGCAAATAATACAGAAATAGAAGTCCACTCTTTAAATTTCATTTCATTAAAAAAAGAACCCGTGAGTGGACCATTATATTTCTTTACGCAACACTAACTAATTGAATTGTAATATGAAAAAACTCCCGAGAGCAGCCACGTAGGGTGCTTATCACTCGCAACACTAATCATTTAACGTCA